>NC_069657.1:396970897-397682397 GCF_027244095.1 Hemicordylus capensis | reverse complement strand
TCCTGCCCACTGAAGATGGATTATGGTAAGAAAGGGAAAGATAAAGTAGGGAAGGCGGTTTACTAGCAATGTTCTGTTATCATAGGAAATGCAGATTTGTGTTTGAAGTGTTAAATAAATAAAAGCATGCTTTGGGTTTGTTCCCCACCCCCACCCCTGCCAGCCATTTTATGCACAAAGGCAACAGTGGCCTTATGTCACTCCCCTTGGCTGTTTGCCAGGCAGAACTGGCACCAGAAGAAATCATGACCAAGTGGAGCAAACGCAAAGCAACTCATGTTTGTAATAGGTCTTAGAGCCCCTCCATCCTTTGAATGACCTGTTGATGTGGAGCCATATCGCTAGGATGCATCATGATGGCTTCTTGAAATACAGTCTTGGTATGGCACTTTCTGTATCTCTTTTCCCAGTGAGCACGGAGGGTGTTATTGATGATTCGTGGCATTAAGTGTCCAGAGGGCTATTTTGCTTAGTGTGTGCAGTGAGGTTGTTCAGCTTTGCAGCATCTGCTGTATGGGGGAGGCAGCTGGTACTTGAGCAGCTAATGGAATTGCCAGTGATTTCCTTTTCTCTGATGAGAACAATTCTCCCAGAATCTCCCAATGGCTACTCCCTCCCACACTCCTCTTCTTCTTCTTGCTCAGACTCCCCGGCGCCCATGTTATCTTTTCCTGTGTGGCATTTTGAAAATCTACTCTAAATGCAGCTATGGCTGATGCCTCAAAGTCAGGACGCAGAAGCTCTGCGCCAAGTTCACCTACCAGCCCATCTGTCCAACTTGTGGTTGCAGACCTCTGACTTGAGAGCCCAAACCAATTCCCCACTCGAACCTCAAATCCTCCCCATCCCATTTTTGATTGCTGTAGAATGCCTGGTGCAGAACTCCTTGCAAAGCTGGGGGAGGGGGGTTACATTAGTCTGTGTGTGTGTGTGTGTGTGTGAGAGAGAGAGAGAGAGAGAGAGAGAGATTCTAACCATAGGTCATTCCCTGCTGTGCTAATTCTCTAGTTAAAGGAAGTTTTCCCACATAGGGAAGCCCTCAAAACCTGTGATCCCACAACTGTGGTATGAAGTGAGGAAGAACATTCTACGCATTCTGCTGCATGTGTAAGCTGGGTCTGACATGCTCAAGCACTACACAATGGCCCTCCCACATCTCTCATTTGGCCTTTAGAATGGATAAGACTCCACCTCATGTGGATTTCTGAGACCAACAGTTCCCTCCTTGGGTACCTCAGTTGTCTTGAGGAAACAAATACAATGAATATTTATATACCACTTTTCAACAAAAGTTCCTAAAGCGGAATAAAATGGCTCCCTGTCCCCAAAGGGCTTACAAACTAAAAAAGAAAAATAAGATAGGCAACAGCCACTGGAGGGATGCTGTGCTGGGGATGGATTAGGGCCAGTTGCTCTCCCCCTGCTAAATAAAGAGAAGATAGTGCTGTTTTGTGGTTTTCCCTCTAGTTCTCCCCACCCATTTTTGTACATGTGTCTCTCTTGGGAGGAGAAACATTCTGCTCAGTCTAATGCGAGAAGCTCAGTCTAGATGGAGAAGCTGGTGCAGAACAAAGGAGTTGGTCACCTTTAGGAGTGCCAGCCAGCTTTCCTTGGCTTGTCTAACCTTTGGTCCATTCTCCTGACAAAAGTCATCATGGCTGTTGAACATTTTTGCATGCACACTCATTTTGCTTCACATTCAGTATCAGTTCCTGAATTATTAACTGAGCATTGGCAGCTCTAGATGGCTCATTAACCTGGGCTAATTTGGAATATTTAATCTTTGAAGTGACGGATTTCATACAATACATCTTAGAATTGTAGATATACATGTCACCAAAAGGTAGAGCTGAAGTGAATTTACTCTCCAAAATTCTCTTCTGTAAATTTTGATGTTAAATGTTCTCAGAATGTTTGAATTTTTGGCAGCACTTACAATATTTGAAACCAGAATTGCACATCTGATCATATCTGACATTTGATTTTGACATTTGATTTCAATAGCTGGCATGCTGTGGTATTTGCCAGTTAAAATGCAGTGGTATTTAGTTCTTGACAGTGTTTAATACCTGGCATGCATCGTATATTGATAATTTTTGTTGGAACTCTGACAATATTTGATCATGCATGTGGCTTATGGTGTTTGATATTTGACACTTGATGAAAATCTGCAGCATTCAAATTTTGAGACCAGGTTTCATATTTGAAATCCAAATTTTTCATAATTATTTTTTCCAATTTTTTAAATTCACCTGCCTTAGAAGTCCCATCTCTTTGAACCCCCCTGCACGGAGAATTGAATTTCTTGGACAGAACAGGTTACCTTACATCCTAAAACATTTCTCTAACTGAATAGACTATACCCTTTTCTGACATCCTATTTATATATATAGGGGACCCCTGGTATCATTCATGCTGTACCCATCCTATGCATGTTAATTTGAGGGTTGGAATAGAGCCTACCTCTGTATAACTGTTTGGCTTTCACAGTTGTTTGGCACACTGAATTTTCTTCATGCAATCAGTGATCTTTCTTTAACAGACTTCCCAACTGCATGGAGAGAGCCCTACATGTGTACAATTGTATGCACAAGAGATATTTTCTGACCATAAACAAATGTATGTAGATTGGTGCGTTTGATGCTGCAGTCCCGGTCTCACCTACCCCACCTGTATTCATTCTATACAAACTCTCTGTCTGAAAAGTGCTAATATTATCAAAGTAATAGCACAACGCAAGAGTGCACATGAGACTAGCATCAAAAGTACTTCTATAAGACAAGGAATTTTTCCTTCCCGTTCTCCAAGCGAACTATTCCTGGCAGGACTGCATTACACAATATGGTAAATAAGGTGAAGGTAAAGTGTGCCATCAAGTCAATTTCGACTCCTGGCACCCATAGAGCCCGGTGGTTTTCTTTGGTAGAATACAGGAGGGGTTTACCATTGCCTCTTCCGGCGCAGTATGAGATGATGCCTTTCAGCATCTTCCAATATCGCTGCTGCCCGATATAGTACCAGCGGAGATTCAAACTGGAAACCTTCTGCTTGTTAGTCAAGCATTTCCCTGCAATACTCTGCAGTATAAAGCCACAGCATGCTGGAGACCTAAGACCCATTAATCTGCCATTTTTTCAATATGTATGTTGCATTTTGCTTGGGTTGGAATTCCTTACAAGCCCGTCTAACCACCAACATTCATCTGTACTACAGGAAGACAAGGGTGTGTGCAAATTTCCAGTTGCAATGTTATGAGACAGGTTCCCCTCCATTTTGAAACCTGTCCTTCACTCTGTGCAAGACTGTCATAGAGACAAGCATGTAGTGACCTGAGGAGAACAAGCCTCCATTTGGGTCAAGACAGCATCCTGCACTGGTGCAAAAGATTGTTGAAGCAAAGCACCCACCTTGGATTCTTGAATTTTAAATGAAGCTGAATTTCCTTATGAAGTAAACAGGGATTGCAGGACATAAGTCTGTTCTGAGGGACTGAGTAGCCCCATGCTAATATGCAATCAAAGCAAGTTATAAGACAGTTAATTACATTTTTGCATACCACAACCTCTTTGGCAGTCCATCTGAATCGCAACATGCCTATCCACACATTTTCCCCGACTCTGCAGTAAAGATTCCAAATTATCTCTTCTGTTCTTGAAACCTCCTGCCTCTGCCACCCCTAGGAGACCCTAGAAGGAAAAACCTGTAAATAGGTTCTGATTCTGTGTCATCTTCAGATGTGGGATTGTGAACCGTCACTCTGCCTCTCTGCTGGCCTGGATTTCACCTGGCCAAGCACTCTGTTAGTGGACTCTCTTACCTAACCTTCTCCTCAGGTGACCTTGCGTGCTTGGGTTTGTACCCTAGATTGCCTCTCTAGTATCCCAAGCATCCCCCTATTCCGGTCCTCTCAAGTGACTTCATGAGTCTATTGCCTTCCCCAGTTTTCCTGGTAAATCAGTAAGCGCTAGGGTTGCCATATTCTGGCTTTCCAAATCCGGGTGCCTAATTTGCATATTATGTAAATTGGCTTGAAAATGATTTTTGAGCAGAATAGTGACTGCACCTTTTTTCCCATAACTCCACTAGTACAAGGGCTAGAGAGTTTAGCTTTTTTTTTTTTTTTTAAATGAAAGCTGAAATCCAGGCAAATCTGGGTGGGCTAAGCAATCTGGGTGATATGCTTAAAATCCAGGTGAGACCTGCAATTCCGAGGGGCATGACAACTCTAGTAAGTGCATCAGTGCCTGGCCAGGCATCAACTGGCTTCAGAATTAAGGTGTCCTGGTGTCTCAGCTCACCGTGAAAGTCATAGCTGTGGAGTTGCTTTTTCTTGCCAGCTGTTTTGACAATACCTTCACAGACAGAACCTTTGGATCTTCCTGATGGGATCCGTCCCCTCGGCATCACACACGAGACAGCAGCCTAAATAAAATGCATAACACTGCTCTGCTCTCTCTCTCTCCTTTCACAGCCCCTCCCCCCACCCACCACCAAGTTCTCCTTGCCTGCCAGATGCATGGCCATCTGTGTCCACTCCCTCCCTGCTTTCACTCTCATTCAAGTATGTCCAAATACCTCATTTTTACTCTGTGCTTCTGCTCTGCAAAATTAGATTTATTTTTTATTTTATGTATCATTAGATTTGTATACTGCCTTTCATTAAAATTAAAATATAATCTCAAGGCGGTTTACAGTATCTTAAAAAAACAAACAAAGATTAAACAAACAAAACAAAACAAAGATTAATGCCTTCATTTTTAAAAAACCCTTATCAAGTGTTTCTGTGCCTCTGGTGTATTCTTATGTGACATGGTACTATCTGAGCTGGGATCCATATGTCCATAATCTGAGGTAGAAGGCTGTCTCTATAATGGAAAGAGTAGAAGACTCCTTATATACTTCCAAAGATGGATGGGCAGAGTGTTGGAGGCTGTGCTGGATATTCTCCAAGTTTATTTGAATGCTGGCAGATAAGAAAGTATGACTTTTTAGTTCATTAATACAACATGAACTATCTTGAGAGACCTGGGGGACTAAAAAGTGGTTTATAGCAACTGTTTGTTTGTTTGTTTATATTTGTAAGGTGAAGGTAAAGTGTACCATCAAATCGGTGTTGACTCCTGGTGACCACAGAGCCCTGTGGTTGTCTTTGGTAGAATTCAGGAGGGGGTTACTATTGCCATCTCTGGCGTAGTATGAGATGATGCCTTTCAGCATCTTCCTATATCACTGCTGCCCAATATAGGTGCTTCCCATAATCTGGGAAACATAGTCTGGGGAAAACATAGTCTGGGAAACAGTATATCCCATAGTCTGGGAAACATACCAGCAGGGATTTGAACCGGCAAGCATGACTTGCCCCCTTAGCTAAGCAGAGTCAGCCTGGGTTGCATTTGAATGGGAGACTACAGGTGAACACTGTAAGATATCCCCCTTAGGTGATGGAGCCACTCTGGGAATAGCATCCAAGTTCCCTCGCTGGTAGCATCTTCAAGATGGGGCTGAGAGAGGTTCCTCCCTGCAACCTTGGAGAAGCTGCTGCCAGCCTATGTAGACAATACTGAGCTAGATGGACCCATGGTCTGACTCCGTATATGGCAGCTTCCTATGTTCCTAACCTCTGACTTGCTAGTCAAGTCATTTCCCGCTGCACCATTAGGTTGTACACCACCCCAAACATCCATCTCTTTGAGGTTTACAGCAATAAAACAAATTAAAACAAGAATTAAAACCTTAAAACAATTTAAAAACACAAGTCTAGTTAAAAAGCTTGGATGAATAAATGTGTATTTAAAGCCTTTTAAAAAGTTGTCAGAGATGGGGAGGCTCTTCTTTAATCAGGGAGCGCATTCCAGAGTCTTGGGGTGGTAACAGAGAAGGCCTACCCCTGCGAAGCCACCAGACAAGCCTATGGCAACTGCAGACCAACCTCTCTGGGTGATAGGGAATGGGCTGTGCAAACCCCAACCCGGTTCAAGGAATTGCCCTTGAGCAGGGGCGTAACTACTATTAGGCAAGGGGAGGCGGCTGCCTGGGGGCCCCCACGCCTTGAGGGGCCCCCCAGAGGCAAGTCACATGACTATATATTGTGAAGTGTGTGTGTATCAGCGAGGGGCCCATTTTAAAATGTTGTCTCTGGGCCCACTCCAGCCTTGTTACGCCCCTGCCCTTGAGCCAGGACCAGTTCAACTCAAGGTCAAGCCAAACTCCCTGAACTGGCTCGGAGCTGGTTCGGGAGCAAAACAGCAAAATAAATAAAGAAAATAAAAGAAAAAATTAAAAGAACTTACCCCCTTGGCAGCCCTGGGTGTTGCTGCTGTGGGGGAGGGGGCGGTGTCTCTGACGACTTCCCCTCATGGGCTCTCCCTGGGCTCCGAAGGGCCAGTTTGGCCCATTTGGGGACTGTTTCAGCCCTTTATGGACTCAAGGTGACCATTTTGGAGACTGCCATGCATATACCCTGGCCATCTGCATGGCCGGGTCATGACCCAGCCATGCAACTGGCCGGGGCACATGTGTGGTGGCCTCCAAAATAGCCACTGTGCACACTAAAAGGGCCGAAACAGACCCAAAATGGGCCAATCTGAACCTTCAGAGACCAGGGGGAGGCCAGAGACCCCTCCGTGGCCTTTCAAATCACTGCTGCAGACATCAAAAGGGCCAAATCAGCACCCAAATGGGTCAAACCAGCCCTTTGGAGAGCAGGGGAGGCGGGCGGGCGGAGGGGTAGCTGCCGGAGACCCTTCCTGTGGCTGCAACATCACTCGCCTGGGGCCCCGAGGCAGCAGACCAACCTGGCTGCCGCATTCTGTACCAACTGCAGTTTCCAAACTATGTACAAAGGCAGCCCCACACTGAGCGCATTGCAGTTGGAGGTTACCAGCATATGTACCACTGTTCTGAGGTCATTTATCTTAAGAAATTGATGCAGCTAGCTTAGCGGTCAGAGTTGATAGAAAGCATTACTGGCCACTGCCTCAGCCTGGGACTACAGGGAGATGCTTGTGTACCTGTTCCTTCTGGGAAGTGTGACCTCATCCAGAGCCGATCAAAATAGTCTCCCGAGTTCCAACCCCGCACAATAAGTACTTCCATCTTATTTGGATTCAGTCTCAGTTTGTTATCCCTCATCCAGCCCATCACCACCTCCAGGCAGGAATTTAGAGAGATTATTCCTTCTCCTGATGATGTTGACATGGAGAAATAGATTTGGGTGTCATCAGTATACTGACAACACCCTGCACCAAATCTCCTGATGATCTCTTCCAGCTATTTCATGAAAATGTTAAGGAGCACTGGAGACAGTATGGAGCCCTGGGGGACGCCATATGAAAGTTCATGTTTTGAAGAACAGTCTCCAAGTGACACCATCTGGAATCTACACAAGAGGTAGGAGCAGAACCACTGCAAAGCAGTGCCTCCTACTCCCAACCCTCTCAGACAGTCAAGAAGGATACTATGGTCAATTATATTGAAAGCTGCCAAGGGTTCCAAAAGGACCAACAGAATCATGCTCTGAATTATTCTCTGAATATTCTCCACATAATTCTCACACTGTAGCTTCATTTGCAAATGAAAAGTTAATGTACACTTTTTTGCAAATCAATTACCAGGTAATTACCACCTTAGCACCAGGAAGGAACTAGTGTCTCTCAGCAGGGGAGATAATGTCATGTCTTCTCTGAAAGGCAGTTTGTTTTAAGGTATTGGAGTAAGAATGTTTTTTTTAATTAATCAATTTGATTTTTGATTAATCTGAGCATGGGATTGGCACTGGGTTCTGTCCCCACTGCTCTGAAGACCATGGTGTGGCCATGCTCAGGTTTATACATAGAGATTGGTGCCTTACGACTCTAAAATGGTATTGATTCCCTGTGGGTTCCCAGCTGTGGCTGGACTCCGACACCCATCACCCTATCATCCATCGCAGCAGGGCATGACGGGATTTGGATTAGATAGAGTCAAGGCACGTAGGAATAAAAGTACTGAAAGGAGAAGAGCAATGTCCTAACAGTGTCAGATGCTGCTGTTCATCTTGATTTATGTTTCATTTCACAGGCCCACTGTATAAAGATATAAAAATATTTTTTGGGAAAAAGAAATACTTGATTGCTTAAAGTAATGTATTAAATGAGATGTCACAGTTTGCTGTTTACTTGTGAGGAAGCGCTAGCACAGCACTCCTTAAGGGGAAAAAAAGAGAAATGTTATCATTTTAAACCAACGTATTAAATAAGATGTAAGAGTTTGTATTTTTGTGAGGAAGCAGTCACAGAACTTATGCATTGCAGACCAGAAAACTTTGGGTATGTAGAATTCACCTTAATCTCTCTTGGAAGATTGGCTGCATTGTAAACACGTCAATGGCAGAAAATGGGTGATGTTTTCTTAGTGGTGGGGGAAGAGAAGAAATAAGAATTCCATCAAGCCAATTCACACACCAAGTAGAATGCATACTGTGTGTTATGGGTTTCTTTTTTTTATTTATTATTAGCCACCATGAATTCTCTCCGCTGCACACTCTGCACACCCTTTGCACAAGTAAAAATTAAATGACTTTTTTTTCTTAAAGCAAGTTACTTTCTGGAAAATAGAAATGTGTGGCAACTTCCACAGGACAGTTGTGGGGCAGGAAAGGCAGAGCTCTTGAAATGCATCGTTCTCTCAGTATGCCTTAATGGCACATAGTGGCAAGTGAAAGGAAGGGGCTCTTTTTCAGTTGGTGACATGTTCTTTCATCCAGCTGAGCCTTGTGGTGCAAAGGAAAACACACCACCACCCCCAATTTCATAGTATCAAAGGACCTTTCAAATTTTGTTTCCAAAAACTGGAGGTATAAATAACAGAGTCGTAGACTCCTTCCATATCAAAAGAGAGCAATATCGAGCCACATAGGAAAAGACAGCAGTCCACAGACATCTGAGGTGCTGTCACCTTGAAGAAGGAGCATACTTCATACACAACAACACTGTGAAGTAGGCTGCCCAACTTTGACCCACCTGCAGGTGTTGGATTTGGGCTCCCAACATGCCTGACTGCAATGGACAATAAGGCAATGGGTATTTGAGTCTAGCCACAGCTGGTGAGCTTCAGGATGGCCATACTGCCCTTGAACTGGAGTGTGGTTGCCCAACTTTAGTCTGCCTGCAGGTGTTGTACTCTGAATCCCATCATGCCCTGCTGCAGTGGACGATAGGGTGATGAGTGTCAGAGTCCAGTCACAGCCAGCGAGCCTTAGAATCCATCCTGACCAACTTTGAATCCATAGCTGCCCAACTTTGGTCCGTCTGCCGGTGTTGGACTGTGAATCCCATCATGCCTTGCTGCGATGGATGATAGCGTGATGGGTGTCGGAATCTAGCCACAGCCAGCGAGACTCAGAATCCACCCCGACCTGGAGCCTGGCCGCCCAATTGCTGCAGTATACAAAAGGGTGATGGGCTTTGGAATCGAGCTACAGCTGGGGACTCACAGGGAAACAATACAATTTAGAGTCATAAGGGAAGGCATGACTCTATCTCCCCTGCTGGGGGACACTAATTCCTTGTGTTAAGATGGTAATTGCTGGTAATAATCAGCATCCATTCATATGTAAAAGGAGACAAATTTAACCTTTCACAGAACTATCATTTTACTTTCTTTGAGAATATCCGTGGTTGAAATTTACTGATTCAGTTTTATTCTTTTAGTGTTTTTATTCCCCTGCAGGTGCAGAATATGTTCTAAATATCAGATTGTAGAATATTCTTTTGCAGGTCTCATCCTGGGACCGCATGTGATGGCCCATGTTTGTCATGGCCACTATGAACTCCTGATCAGCCCTGGAAAATATAAATGTAAATCTGCAGTTTCTTTAGAATATTGAAGGGGAGTGTGTGTGTGTGTGTGTGTGTGTGTGTGTGTGTGTGTGTGTGTGTGAGAGAGAGAGAGAGAGAGAGAGAGAGAGAGAGAGAGAGAGAGAGCGAGCGCTCCTATATCCTTCAACCTGCAAGACATTGCCAGGCAATGACCCACTAAATTCCCAGTGAATTCCCCAGCCATTCAGAACTGGAAGAGAAATTCCTTTCCTTTCTCTACAAATAATTGTCCACAATCTCAGCACAGAAGCAAAAGCCACCTTCTCATATCCCAAGACCCTAAATTGGCAGCACTATCTTAGAGTGGATCACAAAACCCTGAGTCACTCATTTGTCCTTATCTGACATAGATTCAGATTGGCTTTGTGTGTTCTACTAAATGAAAAGGAGAGAGAACCCAAAGCCTCATTCACCTTCAGGATTATTAAGCTTATATCACTCAGGAGACCTGACCTTGGTGTCCCGCGTTACCCCTAATGCTGCTCTTCTTTCATAGTTCACTAGTTCAAAATTGGGGCCTTGAACAATAGCTAAACGTCAGGTTGCATTGAAGTCTCCTGTGTTTTGCTGTGTTATAGTAATTGGGAGTTTTATCATTCTTCCCTTTACTGTCTCCAGTTCAAAACCACAGGCAGTGGTTGCAGCACAATGTGGTATAATGTTTCCTTGGCTTTGTCTTATATTCTTAATTACAGAATGATTCTCTTCTGGGATATGTAAATGCCCCAGGTTATTTTAAGGCTGCCATACATTTTTGCCTGTATCACAAAATCAGTCTGCTCCCTGTTGGATGGAATTGAGGTAAATCTCATCCAGCATCCTGTTTCCCACAGTGGCCAGTTACATTTCTCCAGAAAGTCCACAAGCAGAGCATGAAGGTGAGAGCCCTTTCTGCCACTGTTGCTCCCCAGCAGCTGAAATTTAGTGGTGTACTGTCTCTGAACATGGAGGTTCTCTTTAACTATCATCCCTAATACCCATTGATTGACTAAGCTCCCTGGATTTGTCTAATTGACTTTTAAAGTTATCTAAGCCAGTGGCCATCACATCTTGTGGCAGTGAATTCCATACATTAATTACAGATTGTGTGAAGAACTTTCTCTTCTGTCCTGAATCTACAGAAAATTAGTACTATTGGGTGACTTAGCCCTATTCAGACTATGGGCTGATTCTCACAATCAGCAATATAAAGGTAGGAGGCAGCAAACCCAGCCATAGCTTCTCATGAGAACTCACAGGAAACCCTCCAACAGAGCCCTCTCAGATATAGGTAGCCGGACTTCTGTACCTAGATTTTTACTGGTGGGATGAAAATAGCTGTTGCCCTACCTTGAAGTTTGATTGTCTGTTGAATTCACTGGTTAAAGCAGTGCTTAGCACCTGGCGGCCATGTTTGTCATAGAGTTCTACAGCTAGCGGGGCCAAGCAGCGGAGAGCTGTTGCTATAATGAGGGATGCCACTTTACTGTGAGTGCAGTGCATTAAGGGATACTTCCCGTGAGGCCTGGAGGACCCAGCTTTTTATTTTTTAAAGGATGGATCCCGTACTGCCTACATCATGTGTGGGGTGAGTTAACAGAGCCAAATGAAGGTTCTACTTGCCTGTGAGGATCAGGGTGGGAGTTCTTCCCTTCCCCAAAGCACCCTCAGATGATCATGTGAAAGACCTTACTATGTTGTATGAGTATACAGTACAGATTTCTGTATGCTGTACACTTATACTAGTTTTTGTGTGAATGACTGCACCTGTATTCATTTGTAAAGTAAACCTGGGTACACCCCCTAAAATGCATGGTACAGTTTAGAAGTGTATAGCTGAACCTGTGTTACAGGTTATGAAGTCACTTTTGTTCCTTCTCCAGGTAGGATGATAAAATAATGTACTAAGGACATAAAAGCTGTACAGACTGTACCTGTGTACACTGTACAATCATTGTACAAGTGTTGATCATAATGTGCGACTAGGACACTAAAGTAAAGGTATAGTATGCTGTCGAGTCAGTGTTGACTCCTGGCGACCACAGAGCCCTGTGGTTGTCTTTGGTAGAATACAAGAGGAGTTTATTATTACCTGCTCCCGCACAATATGAGATTATGCCTTTCAGCATCTTCCTGTATCACTGCTGCCTGATACAGTTGTTTCCCATAGTCTGGGAAACATACCAGCAGGGATTTGAACTGGCAACGTCTGGCTTGCTAGTCAAACCATTTCTCTGCTGCACCAGATGGTAGTAGCCGACTAGGACACTAGAGTTCTAGTATTTTAAGAGAGTTTTCACCACCCACCTTTTCCACACGATGCATGATTTTTTAAACCTCTAGTCCTTGTTGAGATAAAAGATGAAAACAATTTTTCCCCTTGATTAAATCTCAAATGCTTTAGTCCTTCCTCATTGGGAAGGTACTCCAACCTATTGATTGTCCTTTTCTTGACCTTTTATAGTGTTGTGAATTGGGTTGACCAGAACCATGCACAGTATCCAGTCATGGGTGGGTGCACTATGGATTCATATAAAGGCATTACTATACTGGCAGTCTTATTTTCATACTTGCTCCTAATAATCTCAAGCATAGAATTTGCCTTTTTCACCACTGCTGCATCACTATGCAGGTGACATTTTTATAGAGCTGTCCACTGGAACTTCAGAATCTTTCCTGGTTCGCCAGCACCAATTCAGATGCCACATGTGAAGCTGAGGGGTTTTTCTTTTGCCCCAATCTGTATCACTTTATACTTACATTAAACCTTATTTTCCATGTTGCCCGTTCACTCAGTTTGGCGAGTTCCTTTTTTAAATCTCTGTGCAGTTTTCTTGGTTCTTCACCATTTTGAATAACTCTGCATTTTCCACAAATCTTGTCACTTGCCTGCTTGGCCTTGATTCGAGATCATTTATGAAAACATCACTAGCACTGGTCCCAGTGCATACCCATCATTTTGAAGAATGAGGAGATCTACCCGTGTTTCCCCGAAAATAAGACGGTGTCTTATATTAATTTTAGCCCCCCAAAATGCACTAGGGCAATTAGCGGTACATCAGAAATTACTGCTAGGTCTTTCGGGGTAGGTCTTACTTTCGGGGAAACAGGGTACTTTACATACGAAGCTTATATATTTGGCTTATACAAGTCAAAGCTTTGGTCCATAGAGCTAAGTATTGTCTGTACTGACTGGCTGCAGCTCTCCAAGGTTTCAGGCAGGGATCTTTCCCCCCAGCCCTACCAGCAGATGCCAGAGATTGAACCTGGGACCACCTGCATACAAAATACTGAGCTGTAACCTCTCCCCACTTTAACTGAGACCCTGTGATACCACCCCCATAAACAGCATAGTCAGCCCACCTCCTCTCCTCTTTGGGGGGCTCTACCTTAGATTGGTTTTTCATCTTTTCCATTTCAATTAAGTGTTGCACAGAGAATTAAAGCTCACATCAGATTACAGAGCGCTTTAATCTTGTGCACTTCTCTAGCCCATTCCATTTGACGATCTGGGATTGTTTTACAAACATTAATTATGAAGCTGCATAATCCCCTCGTGAGGAAGTTAATAACAGCAATGAGCAATTTATACAGCACTTTGCATGTTCAACAAAAGTCGTTCCAACAATAAGCTTTTAAATATCAAATGAGATAGGGATAGTGCTATTGTTCTCCATTACTCACCTGGGGAAACTGAGAAACAAAAGGAGTGAAAAGGTTTGCCCAAGGATGAACATCAAGACAACAATACTCAGAAATAGATCTCTGGAGATCCAGCACTAAGTGGTTGGCTTTAACCAACCGTTGATGCCATTAGCTCTTTTCAAATGTACTGCGAGTACTATGATGTACTGAGCTGTACCTGGGTATAGTGTATACTTATATGAGTGTTCAACATAAATGTGTGAACAAAGCTACAGTAATCCTACTTCCTCCTCAAGTAGCGTTTATAAAGGTGAAGTATGCCGTCAAGTTGATTTCGACTCCTGGCACCCACAGAGCCCTGTGGTTTTCTTTGGTAGAATACAGGAGGGGTTTACCATTGCCTCCTCCTGTGCAGGATGAGATGATGCCTTTCAGCATCTTCCTGTATCGCTGCTGTCCAATATGGTGTTTCCAGCAGGGATTTGAACTGGCAACCTTCTGCTTGTTAATCAAGCATTTCCCTGCTGCTCCACCTTTTAATATGTGACTTGTAGTCAGGAATCTATTCCTCTGGGGGCTTCAATGGTATTTCACTTTTGTTCCTTTGGTACATTTCAACAGTAATTGTGACTTTCCTACATTATCATTATTATTTTTTAATCCTAATCCCACATAAAGCAGGGAGGGCAGTTGTCCTATATATGTTCACTGTGAATTGTTTTCTCTGTGGTTGTGCAGTTATGGATAATTGAGAACTCTGGCCATGACAGAGATGTTGTAGCTACGAATGTGCTCAGGGACATTTGAGAAATTTCAAGGAAAGCAAAAATCATTTCATTGAAGGGCTAGTGAAATTTCTTGGAGGGATGCAGGGATGGTTCACATATCTGTGCTTTATATAATCACAGCAGTGCAGCAGTGAATTTATAACCTCGTGGAAAGACATTGTGTGTGTGCCTCAGTTTTAATCTATTCCAATCCAGCCAAACTTCCCCAATCAGAGAGGAGAACCATTTTTATTTACAAGAGAAAAAGTTGAGGAAAAATCCATATATGGAGAGATGGGGGTTCCCCCCCCTCCAGAGCGTGTTGGTTTTTGTTTTTTCGCCTTCTAAGATTTGTGCCTGTCAGCACTTCAGGGTCTCACAGCTCCATTTCTTTGGTGTCAGTGATCATCTTCCTCTCTTTGCACACCTGTCAGCAACACCCTGGCTGCTTCTTTGACAGAGCCAGCTTAGTCCCAGAGTCATTTGCTATATGAGAGGCTTGACAATACTGTTTCCACTAGTGAACTGTCTTGGAGAGAGAATTAATCTCTGTCCTGTTTCTCAGTGCAATAAGCCAAGTAAGAAATGCATTCCTGCTCAGATCTCCTTTCCCAGCCTTTCTGCATTTAAAAACCCAGCTTCCCGTGGAAGTTTCCAACCTTTTCACAAAACCTGTAACCCCAGCTTAGGTGGCATGTAGCATTTTACCTTTGATTTGCACAGCAGTCTTGTTTATAGGGAAACAGGGTGTGGTGGGGTGGTCTGTGGGATTTGCCTGTGTTTGCATCAGATCTTGCTAGGTTTGGTCTCTGTGAAGCAATTATTGGTCATGCAATTCTTCATTACCCATTGCATAACAAAAATATTTCCTCCTTGGATGATATATCATCTCTGTCAGAGACAGTAGCTCAGGTTGAGTCGTTGAGGTTCTGATTTGCTGTTGGTTGGTTCAGAATGTAAGTAGCTCCACTCTGCCTGCTGTTTTGTTTTGTGTGGAGGGGTTTTGTGAGCTGCAGAAAGCAAAAGAATTCAGTTTGGAGCAAGTCTTTCACGCTAGACAATGCCCAAAGCATTTTCCAGCTACAGAACAGATACTGCAATATTTTGATGGTTGCTGGTATATATACTCAGGCGGCTACTCCACTTTCACCAAGCAATAGCCTTAGGTATGAGGAATGACTACAGAAGGCCAATCCAGATAAATAGGTCTTTAAGAAACTGCCAACTGGCCATTACTTCTGTCATTTCTGACATCACTCAGAAGAGCTGTTTACCCACAGGGTATTGTTCTCTCTTTGGGGGCTGAATGTTGACAAGCAGGGATACAAGAATGACTAGCATCTGCACAGTTAGTGCAGCTTGGCCAGCTGTCCTGCACAGCTGGATGAGCCATATGGAAAATCTATTAATGGGGCACAATGTAAACTGTTTGCTGTGGTGTTGAGGATGTTTCATTGCATTATCGCGCAGCAGATGGGTTGTGATGCAAGATGTTACACATACATAAACTAGGACGTTTCATGCAGGGTTTTCAACATCTCATTTTCTGTCTTTATTTCCATTTTGAAGCAGTTTGGTTTAAGCAACTGATACGCTGGCTTGAAGGTGTGTATCGCTGCTGTGGGTGGAATGATTTACACATGATGAGATGTCAGTGCTGTAGACCTTTAAGTACCAGTGAAGGTTGCCCTTGTTTAGGGGATCAGGTATATTGTTCCAAAGTGTCCAGTTAGTGCAGTACAAATGCCAGTCCATTTCAGGCTTCTTAGTCCACACAGCTTACCTTCTATGGCAAGTGCTATGATGCAGCAGCTGAAAAGATACTGTAGCTGATTTTTCCCTGGACACTTCAGGAATCCCATTTGGGAATGGGGCATCAGCAACCCACATTCCATGTATGCCTTGAAGCTGTTAATGAGAGAGAACCTCTCCCCACATTTTGCATTAACTTGGAAATGTGAGAATTGGGAACTTTGAGGAACTTTGGGTTTTTGAAAGCTCTGAGTGGGACTTATGGGTGGCACGGGTCCCTTGGTACCCACCATTTGCAGTATGGATAAGCAGGAGAGCAGTGTGGGATGAAGTCACTGTGGACCACAGAGGATGTACCTCTTTCTACTTTGAAAGCTCTCATCTGGCTATAAAGGTAAAGTGTGCTGTCGAGTCGGTATCGACACCAGGCGACCACAGAGCCCTGTGGTTGTCTTTGGTAGAATACAGGAGGTGTTTACCATTGCCTCCTTCTGCACAGTGTGAGATGATGCCTTTCAGCATCTTCCTATATCGCTGCTGCCCAATATAGGTGTTTCTCATAGTCTGGGAAACATACCAGTGGGGATTCGAACCAACCATAAGTCATTTCTCCTCTGTGCTATTAGTGGCTCCCATGTAGATATACCTGAAGTTTAAAAGCCATCTTAGCAGAATGCAATACATTTTGTTCACAGATCTAGTTAGAGTCAACAAGCAAACAATTATTATTTATTTTTTATTTTTTACATTTTATATCCCGCTCTTCCTCCAAGGAGCCCAGAGTGGTGTACGACATACTTAAGTTTCTCCTCACAACAACCCTGTGAAGTAGGTGAGGCTGAGAGATCCGTGACTGGCCCAGAGTCACCCAGCAAGTGACAGTTATCATAGATTTGAACTTGGGTCTCCCTGGTCCTAGTCCAGCACTCTAAACACTACACCACACAGTCTCTGTCTGTTTCACCACAGCAGTACCTTAAGGCAGAGGTTCTCAAACATGGGTCCCCCGACACTGTTGGAATACAACTCCCATTATCCCCAGCCACAACGGCTGGGCCATTGTGGCTGGGCTTGATGGGAATTGTAGTCCAAGGACATCTGGGGACCCAAATTTGAGAATCCCTGCCTTAAGGGCAAGAGATAGCTGGCATTGACTGGCATGCAGAAAACCTTAATGAAGAGTTTTGCACTTTAGCTTTCTCAGAAACCCCCTCACTAAAGATGATGGCTCTAGCAAAGGAGAAATGCCTGTTTCCTTTTGTCACAACAGCAGGAGCAAGTCCTATGGAACACCTGATAGGCTTGAAGCCAAGTTGCTGTTAAATTCAGCAGATACAAATCAATGCTTTCCTGACTCACAAATGTGTGTTTGTGCCCTCAGAGGCAGAAAAAGTAGCTGGGGGTGGGGTGGGGAGTGATCTGGAGTAGAGTAGCAGTGGGCAGGGAAAGAGTTAAGTTCTCCTACCTCTCTGCCTTTCCTTTTCTCAACCATACCACCCTCCTGAGCAGATTTTCCTGGGAGAAAAAAGGCCATCAGGGCGCATTCATGTAGTCAGTATAGGAGGGACTCTGGGAAGTGACAGTCACTAAATGTTTATTTGGTTTACAATCTTTCAAGAGAGTAACTTTGGCATGCAAGCGATCAGCATTATTCTTCAAAACGATCTGTGGCTGTTTCATAGCAAGTGTAAATAGAGATAGAAATGCAAAATGTTTGAATGCAGTTTCAAGGAGTGTTTACAAGCACCATACAGTCCCTTGTATGAAAAACATCTCCAAAATGGTTGTGACTCATAACTCAGGGCTTGTTTACAGGAATGGTTGTGATTCCCCACTTTACTTAGCATTTATATAGCACATTTCACACACATCAGATATATTATCTCCAGATTTCTTCTAACAATCCTGTAAGGCTCATCTATGCTATTATTCCCATACCACAGATTGGGGGCTGAGGTGGAAAGAAGAGCAACTTGCCTAAGAGTATCTAGTGAGTTTGTAGCTGAGGTGAGTTGTGGAAACCAGGGATATCCCAGCAAGCAGTTCACATACTTAGCCACAGTGCTATGCCAGCTACCCCCTCCTAAAGAGAGCCAGCATGGTGTAGTGGTTAGAGTGCTGGACTAGGACCGAGGAGACCTGAGTTCAAATCTCCATTCAGCCATGAAACTAGCTGGGTGACTCTGGGCCAGTCACTTCTCTCTCAGCCTAACCTACTTCACAGGGTTGTTGTGAAAGAGAAACTCAAGTATGTAGTACACCGCTCTGGGCTCCTTGGAGGAAGAGCGGGATATAAACGTAAAAAAAATAAATAAAAAAATAAAGTAGCAGCCATGGGGTAATCAGGATTGGGACTGTGGCACAGGGGAGGATTTTTCCACCCCTTTCCCTTAAAACAACAAAAACAACACCCTCCCAAGCTGCTATTTGTGCCAGGAGGGAGCTGGATTAAGATGGGGACCCAGGATGTACTTGCCCCAGGCCTCCCTATTCCAAGGGCCCCCCTGCCTCACAGCCCCAATCCCTGAACTTCTCCATCACCCTCCCCTGAATGGGGTGCAGACACTGGGTGCTGGTGGGGACAGGCAGATCAGTAGCAACTCAGGAAAGGTGGGCACTGACCTCATGTCAGTGCTAGAGACAGCCAGTCCGCACCACATCCAGTGGGGTGGCTGGGCTCTGGGATAAAGGAAGAGTCCCCACTCTGCCTTGTTGAGGAGGCCAGTATGAGTTCATCCACACCAGCAAAGAAAGGAGGCCAAGCATGGATAAACCATGCACATAGAGGCTGAGACGTGTCCGGTGGGAAGGGAGTGACATGCCTGCCCAAGAAAACTGAGATGTGCTCACCTAGAGAAGTGCTGTGGTCATTCCTCGCTCTCCCTCTGCCCTCACTCCTCCCTGGGTGCCCTCGCTCTGGCTCCTCATTCTCCTTTGGGGGAGGCTGGCAAAAGTTGGATATCAGCAGGCAGCCTGGCAGGTTTCAACCTGCTGGGTCACCCAGCCACACAAATGGTCAGGGTGCATGTGGTGGACTCCAAACTGGCCACTGCCATGTCAGAAAGGGCCGGAATGCCCCCCAAACGGGCTGAAATGGCCTGGGGGTGACTGGGGAAGGCTGGCGGGGGGGGACA
Organism: Hemicordylus capensis; assembly: GCF_027244095.1. NCBI lineage: Eukaryota > Metazoa > Chordata > Lepidosauria > Squamata > Cordylidae > Hemicordylus > Hemicordylus capensis. Next base: position 397,663,263 of record NC_069657.1, on the reverse strand, counting down.
GGACTGATGGAGACCCCTCTCCCCATGACTGTGTCAACAACCACTGAGGCTGCCAAAAAAGGGGGGAAAGGTGTTATACACACACACACACAGCCCTGTAGAACCCCTGAACCAGCCCCAAGCTGGCCAAGAGGGTTCGGCTCGATCTTGAGCTGGATCAGCTCAATGTCGAACTGGCTTGAGGGTGAGCCAGTTAGCACATCCCTGCCCACTGCAAGTAAGGTGGAGGGAACCAGAGGTTCCCAGCAAGTGAACTGGTATTTCAATGTGAGCTGGTACTTCAGCTCATTTCCAAGTCAGCGAAACCTGCCATGTTGGGTTGCCAGTGTTGGGTTCCCTCTGCCACCGGACATCCTCCACCCAACTTCAAATGTTGGGTGGTTGAAGGGAACCCAACATTGGCAACCTGAAATTGATTGGTTTGGACAACACAGAAATGAGTGGAAAAATACCACCTTGTACTGAGAGCACTTGCTCACTGGGAATGTCTGGTTCCCTCTACCTTATATGCAGCAGGTCATTAGAACCCACCCATGATGTTAGTTTGTTCCTAAATCCATACTGTTTACCTGAGCTTTTAGCATCATTTGATAATGCTGCTGGTTTGTATAATTGATTTGTAGACTGCTACACACACACACACACACACACACACACACACACACACACACACACGTAGGTGAGGCCCATCATTGACTGGGCAAAAGGAAGTAAAAAGTTTGAAATTTGTAGGATTTCAACTTCAAACAGTATTCAGTGTATTGAAAAATTACCATATATGGTAAATTTGAATAATAGGAAACTTGAACCTGACAAAGATCTGCTTCTCGGGCATGATATCATTTTGGATGCATTGATCTAATTATTATTTAAAAATCTGTTGAGAACAATAGCAGTTAAAATATAGTCAGCATTTTTTATAAAAAATGTTAAACTTCCCCCTGAGCGTATTCTGGTGTTAAAAGCAAGTAGTGCATTCAACTAATTTTAGTGTCAGGATTCTGTATATACAAGATTTGGTATCTTTAGGTCTTCGGGAAATATGACTTTAGTTTGCTAGGTTCTTCACTTAGCATCTGCTCCTTCGACCACCTCTCTCACACTTCCTCTAATGTGCTGTGGAGTCATAAACAGCTTTATTGTTTGGTGAGGAAAAGCATTTGGGGATATTAATCTTAAATGAATATTCAGCAACCCAAGGATCCTCAGTAACCTGTATATCCCTGAAATTCCATCACTAAGTCATCCATTTTTTTTTAAAATGTTCTAATAAGAACTAATCTGTCTACTTTCCTTTCCCTATCCCTTCAACTGTACCAAATTTGGTTCAGATCCATAAGGCGGCCCACCGTTTAGCCCTCTTGCACCTCAAACATTCACATGTCCACCTTCTTGAATCAGGGTGGATGCCATCATCACAAACTATGCCATTGAGGCATACCTTGGGTTGTTTTTAAAACTGGGATTTTTTTAAATGAAAGGCAGTATATAAATCTAACAATAAATAAATAAATCCCTATGTGTCCCTACAAGTGTAGCAAATTTGATTCAAATCGGTAAAGCAGTCCACAAGTTAGCCCACCTGCACCTCAAAAGTTTAGGTGTCTACCATCTTGAATTGGGGTGGATTAAATCATCAAAAATTATGACATTGAGGTGTCCCTATGTGTCACTATAACTCTGCCTGCTTTGGTTCAGATTGGTCCAGGCATTGCAAAGTTGATAGAAGGGGACACACAGATAGAATGCTGGGTGATCTCATCAGCCTGCTGGAAAGTAGGCTAAAAAAAGATGCTGGTACTCTTTCCTCAGAGGTAATGCTGGTGTTTTCATAGCCTGGCCATGCCCCCTGGACACTGCATGCACAGAGGGCAGTGGCCAAGCTCCGAAAATGCCCAGCACGGTGCTTGTAAACCTACTCCCTGTCTGGGATAGTAGTGGCAGGGAGGGATAGTAGCAGGGAGGGATAGCAGCAGGGAGGCAGGCAAAGCCCTCTCTCTCATGATCCCCAGCGTGGCACTTGTAAACCAACCTCCTGCCTGGGATCGCAGCGGCAAGGAGGGCTTTGCCTTCATTCCCTGCAGGGAACGAACCTGCTACTGTGATCCCTGGTGGGAAGTGAGTTTCCGAGCACGGTGTTAGGTGTTTTGGGAGCTTGGCCATGCCCCCTGGGCACTGAAAGCACAGGGGGCGTGACCCAGTGCCCAGAGCACCTGGTGCATTGCTCAAAAACACATTCCCTACCAGGGATTGCAGCGGTGGGGAGGGCTTTGGCTTCTTCCCCTGCAAGGAACAAAGGCAAAGCCCTCCCCGTCATTGCGATCCCAGGTGGGACAAGGTGCCAGTAGGTGCCAGTGTGTACCGTCACAAAGAAAGTACTGCTTGTATCACTGATCAACCAACTTTGCCATTGTCCACTCAATTTCCCTCGTATCTCAGCTGAGTGTCCCCCCCTGCAACTTTATCCAGGGGGTAGCATGTTTGAAGGAACAGCACCCTTTGGGATGAATGACTCCTGAAGGAACATAATGGAATAGCTCTGATGGATCTCTCACATGGAGCACTTTCTCTCTAGAGCTATGACTGTGTAGCTTGAGACACTTCAGTTAATGGGGATAATTCAAGTGGCTATTTAGGTGAATCACAGAGCCCTTACAAGCTCTTTTGCGTTCCTCTACAACATGGAAGATGTAAGGCTTTCCTGGAGGAAATCAGGGCTGCAGGTGGGAACTGCGGTAACAGCATGTGTCCCCCCCACCCACCCCAGTCAAATGTTTTCAGCTGTAAAAACCATAGAAGGGGAAGAATCATATCTCATTAAAAGAGCATCTGCTTTGCATGCAGAAGGTCCCAGGTTCAATCAATCCTTGGCATCTCCAGGTCGGGCTGGGAAAGACTCCTCTCTGAAACCCTGGAGGACCGCCGCTGCCAGTCCGTTTCCAATGCTGGGTCCTCAGATGTTAAACTACAGCTCCTATAGTCCACAGTCACAATTGCCAATCATTGTGGCTGGGGATGATGGGAGTTGTAATCCAACAACAACTGGGGACCCAAGGATGAGAATCCTTGATGTTGACAATACTGAGCTAGATGGACCAAGGTCTGACATGGTATAAGGCAGCTTGCTAAGTAACCAGTCATGTTAGATGCAGGAAGCTGAGGCTTGGAGAGACAGCTCTGGGTACTCAGCATTGGTTGGATTCTGCAGACTGCGCTGATTGCTAGGGACTGCACTCTTTGCTACCCACTGTATACTTATTATACCTTTGTATCCTGGAAACCGGTAAATAAGCAGAGATTTACAGAGGCATCTGAAGACTTTTATTATTGTTCCCTTCTACTAATACTTTCATTTTGAGAGAGTGATTTTTCCAAATACTGATCCGTCCAATTCAACAAAGGAAAAAGGGTATTTTCCCCCAAATAATAGCCTTTCACAATACACTAGGGGGGGTGGGGACTGTCTATTGCAAGAAAGTCTCAAAATAGAAGACAATACGGGTAGACTAGTAACTTCCAAAAGAGTTTTCATGCATGCGACACACAGAGGCTCTTCTTACAAGCAGCCAAGACCGCGCGCGGGCTAGGGCAGCTAAGCTACTGCACACTCAGGTGGTGCATTGTGGGATTCTTGGAGGCCGAAACGATTAGTCCCAGCCTCAGAGCGGTCTGGCCTGCTCCGCGTTGCACAGAGCAGAGCTGATTGTGTGGGCTCCTACCAGGCATGCAAGAATCTTCTGTGGGGAAACCAAACCTTCTCCCTGCCCGCCCAGTAGGTCGTGTGAATGGCCCCATACAATATATGAGCTATAGATAGCTGTTTGGTTTGTTGTACCATTTTATACCTTAGTTCGTTCTGTTTGTCTTTTGCAACTAAAGAATAAGTTTTATTTATTTTATTTTATTTATTTATTTTTACATTTATATCCCGCTCTTCCTCCAAGATGCCCAGAGCGGTGTGCTACATACTTGAGTTTTTCCTCACAACAACCCTGTGAAGTAGGTTAGGCTGAGAGAGAAGTGACTGGCCCAGAGTCACCCAGCTAGTTTCATGGCTGAATGGGGATTTGAACTCTGGTCTCCTCGGTCCTAGTCCCGCACTCTAACTACTACACCACGCTGTCTCTCTCTATCATTGTTTTAACAATAATAATGTGTCTGTATGCATACACATAGGCTTAAAAAGCAAAGACATCAAAACTTTCCAGTAGTTTCCTTTTGAAATGGGAAACCAAGTTCCAACAGAAGATATATATGAAAAAACCATAGAAAAAAGATGTAATGACTACAGCAACTTGAAATTTGAAAATACTTTACAGAAGGAGTCTGCTTATCAATAATTATATTCCCTGCTTATCATTTTTCTCTGACCCTTGACTGAGCTGTAAAAGAAAAGTCCCATTACCTATCAATCCATGCTTTCATATTGTAATATACATCTTTCATTCATGGGGTTGTCATTCTAATGTTGTACTGTAGATTCAATTTTGGCAAGGCAAGTAGGTTCCACTTGTTTTGCCAGAAGGTAGGTTTAGTAACAGAGCCTAGCACAAATGACATAAGCACCATTTCCCTTGAAAAAGAAATTATTATTTTTTAAAGAAAACACACAAAAAAAGACAAATACAAGTCAGCTCAGTGGAGCTAAAAGCCTTTGGAAAGGCTTTATTCTTTCTAGCAGCTTACTACTAGTACATTTTCCCTTGAGCGGCACCCCCTTGGATTAGAGCCCCGCCAGGATTCTGGAGACAGCCCCATTGAGCAAATAGCTGCCTAGCCTTCCTTTGTTGCCTGTTTGGCTGCGGCTAATTAAAAGAGAAAAGCCCTTTAATATTTAAGCACCATTAACTTGGCTGAATTATTAAATGTCAATTTGCATTATGTGCATAAAAGGATCAATAAACATAAAGGGAATAAAACAATGAAGATGGCCAGGGTTAGAGAGATGTCTGCTCCTCTTATTGGTGAGAGAAAGAATTGTTTGCCTGCCTGCCTTGCTATGGTTATTTAAATACTGGCACTTAGGAAGAGAAGGAAGGGGAGCTATGTGGACCTGTTCACACCAGAGGCTTTGTAGGGACTTTAAAGGGATGCTGTGAAGATGAAAATTATTTGGCAGGAAATTCAGAGGTGCTGAGCGCAAGCATTCTTCAGCCGTTCCAAAATTCTGCTCTCCTTTCTCTCCTTCTGCAATTGGAACACAGCTTGGCTGATGATGCTCAGTTGGGGCATTTGACTTTGCCAGATTCCCCCAGCTGCCAGACATTGCTGGTTCTTTAGGTTTGACTGTACTGCAGAGAAAAGCAGCAGAAATTCAGCAACAATCAGTGCTTGTTTGGTTGTTAATCTAGAAATCCACGGACACATTTTTCTTTTATTGAACATGAGCCGAGCTCTCGATTAAACAGCCTTGGAGACCACTAAAAGAGAGCCATTTGATTGAGATAGTGGCCTTACATATATTTACATTTGGGGAGTTTAGTATTTGGGTGGTTTTGGGGTAGTAAACAAGGCTGGTGTGTGTGGGGGTGTGTGTGCATCTTCTCGCTCTGGGTGAGTTGTGTGTATCAGAGAGCAAGTCAAGTCAAGCTTTTGTTTTACAACCATTAGCCTTAACAGTATCAATGGGGAAATGGAATTTGGTGTATTAGAGATGTCATCAATGGATTTATACTTGAAGCCAACATATTGGCCCAGTTCACACATACACTTTAACTGCAGTTAAAGCTGCCAGAGGTTGTAACTGTAGTATGCCCAAAGGTGCAAAAATGTGGTTAAGGGTCTGAAGTGGTTAAGGGCCCTGCCAAACTCCAATTGGAGCCTGAGGTTTTCTCTAAGCTTCACCGCCAACTGCTGGTTTGCCGCCAAAGAGTAACACCCGAAGACAGACTTGGCCATAACGGCGAAACCCCAGTCATAGAGGCAGCAGCACAGACCTGCTCGAGGACATGGCTGCTCCATGCTTCCGGCATTTCTCGCTGGCAGCCACTTGGAAAACCAGCCACACCTCTCTTGTCAGCTGTGAAGCTATGGAGTTGCCAGGCAACAGGGATGCCGGCATGCCCCATCCCGGACTAGCCAGCCTGTCAAGCTGCACAGCAAGCTGCACAGCTGCATGGATGTCCACAAGCACAAACACTCCCCAAGTGGCAGCACAAGCAGGGCACCCCATCACGGCGCTGGGAGGTGGAAGCCAAAAGGCAGACCCAAGTTGGAGCAGCCCAAGTTCTATTTTTTACACAGAAAAGTGGGGAAGGGGGCCCCAGACCCTTCCCCAGGTGTGAAGATTTGCTCCCATAGTCTTCCTCATGAGAAGACATTTGCTCCCATAGTCTTCCACATGCGGGGCACATACATATGCTGCAACGCCGGCCATGGCCCCAGCATTTTGAATGGCTGGAAGGGTCCACTCCACAGCCCACTTCCCGCACCGTCCATGCAAATGGTTTTTGTGGGGCTGCTATGGGCAGATTCTGAAAGGCAGCCTTAGATCTGAGGCTTTGTTCAAGGAGCCCTCTCCTGTCCATCTCCACACCAGCAGTTCTGCATATGGCAGGAGGACAGATGAGGAACTGGGTATTCTGAATGGGTGGAGAGGTCTGTGTCGGTGTCCATCCCTCCACCAACACTGTGCACGCACCAGGGCAAGAGGAAAGGGGGCATCTGGATGCCCTCTGGGTGCTTACAGATTGACACAGGGAAAGAGTGTGGGGGAATCTGTTCTATTTTTTTTTTTTTTTAAGAAAGGGTAGGGAAGTAGGGCCCAGCCACTTCCCCAGCAGGGGGTGGGTGGGTTTACAACCCCTGGCTACTCATGAGCAAGGCCCTCGTCACTCCTCATCAACATATTATGATGAGCATGGCTGCAAAATGGCCACGCAGACTAAACCCGCTCACGAGAGTGTCAGGCCATGGGTGCTCCGAGTAGAGCTGTGTTGCTGTGTGTCGGGAAGCAGTGGGCGGGGGGGGGGGGTATCCCTGAGACTGCTTTCCTGCTTCTGGGAACAGCAGCCGAGGTGCCTCAGAAACCAGATCCCTGCCTGGCCGTTCGCACCTATGCCCTGGCTCACCATTGCCAGTGGCCCCTGAAGTCGACCCAGCTGCCCTGGGTTTGGGGGAGCTGAGGAAAGTGCCCTCTGCTGTGATTCCCCATTCCTGCTTATCCACGTACAGCACACTGATAGACCAGACCCAGGCTTTGAAAAACTTGATTGAATGTACTGTTCCATTGGCCCACCCCATGGCCGTGCTCGTGGCCAGGCTGTGGCAAATGGGGTGTGAGGATGTCCTCTGGGGTACATGCAATGCTGCAGAGGGATTCGGGGAGATGGAAGTAGTGGGTTCCCCCCTATTTTTCAACAAAGAGAGACGGGGGGCCCACTAAAGCGGGGCCGCCTTGGATTCCCTGATGGTTAAGTGGGAGGCTCAGGTCATGAGCTCGCAGTCCGTGGCTGGGGATAACGCCTGAAGGGACCAGGCATATCCCCAATAGACTGGTTCCCTCATGAGAGGGTGAGCCTACTGGGCAGCAAGTGGCTTTGTGATGGCTCTGGCTGGAGTGCTCTGCTGGGCTGTACCCTCACGACATCTTCCCTGGTGGGACAGACCCCACCAGCATCCTTTGCCCTCCCCAGTCGGCATATCCCATTCCAGCAAAAGTGGGTTTCCCCCGTCCTCCGGCAGTGAAAGGCTTAAGTGGGATCCCCCCCCGGGCCCCCAGCCCCCCAGGAATTGGAGTGTATGTTGCGCTTCCGGGGTGAGGGGCTGCTTGGGGTGGCGATGGCACTGCCACGGCTGGCAGACGCAGCCCTGGCCCTGCAGGGCGTTTAAAGGGTTTCGATGCACTTCCCCTGCTGAGGGCGGGCAGAGTGCTCTGGAAATGCACCATTGCGCTTGGCATGCCCCGCTGGAGAACGTAGCCAATCACGGCCGAGCAGCTGACACAGTGACTGTTTGCCCACAGTCTGGCTGCGGAGCTGGCTGGGATCAGGCTGGGAGTCTGAGCGGCAGGGAGGGGCTCCCCTCTCCTTCAACTCCAGTTAACTAACAGCAGTTTGCTGCACGGCTGTGGCTCGAACTGGAGTGAGGATTTTTAACTCCAGCTGGGTTTAACTGTGGTTATCGTGTACATGTGAATGCGGCCATTGACAATCGGCAAAAGTTAAGCACTTGATTTCAATGAGAGACATTTAAGCACATATCAAACTGTCTCCATTAATAATCAGTGGGATTTAAAAGTGGCTCAAGTTTAGCTGGATCATGCCCTTTGCTTTTGAAGAAGGTTCTTGAAACAGATTAGGCAACAAGAGACCTATGCACATGTAACGTTCAACACACATACAATCTATGTACAATGTACACCCAGACAAATCTGTATGCAGGTACACTTATCCACACATGGCATTCAATGTGTGTACAGTAGCACACCTTCTGTCTGTACCCTGCATTTGGAGGGATCTATCCCCACGTTCACTTTTAAAATGAATGCATGTACATGCATCCACACACAAATATGCACATGTGTGCCGTCATCTGTATGCATATATGGCATAATGTCTGAATAGGGCTAAGCAGACAAGCAAAAATAAACTGCAGCACATGAGTATGAAAATCTCTCTTGCTTATTATTCCTATCAATGCCCCATAACTGATGAAGAAATATAATATATTGCAGTTATTACAGTGTGATGCTCTATAATTTTGTTATCAGTTTTCTGTAAAAGCTTGTATTACTGTTTATAAGCACAAAATCCTTATAAGAACTTGTGTGTTCATATTCACCCATGGATGATGATGATGATGATTTACATTTACATTGTATATCCCGCTCTTCCTCCAAGGAGCCCAGAGCGGTGTACTACATACTTAAGTTTTTCCCCACAACAACCCTGTGAAGTAGGTTAGGCTGAGAGAGAAGTGACTGGCCCAGAGTCACCCAGCAAGTCTCATGGCTGAATGGGGATTTGAACTCTGGTCTTCCAGGTCCTAGACCAGCACTCTAACCACTACACCATGCTGGCTCAATGACAATGACCTAGAGCCCCTCTGGGTCAGCACCTGAAAGATCATATGATGCCCACACAGCTGAATCCAAATCTATTCAGGTAAAGGAACACTGCTTTGCAACAGAGTATATTTGTAGCTGCCGCGTGCTAGGGTCACATTTCATATTCTATATATTTGTAACTAAATATCCCCCCTCACTTCACCCTTGAATCCGCTTAAAGATGAATGCTGATCTGTGGGGTATAATTACACAGGGATGTTCTGTCCCTTTGGGAACTCTGTGATGTTCTATATTAGGAGCTAGAGAGCAAAGGGTTGAAACCTGAAGTGTTTGGTGGCTGAGAACGGTCAGCTGCTTAGCCCATCCTTATGAAGGCAAGCCTGTTCATAGAGAGGAGATTGCTCTGGTTTCTGAACAGGGTTCAAGGTTCTGATATTCAGGCAGAAGGTTCAGGCTAGGCTCCCTTATGCCAATACTGGAAGTTGTGAAGGCCATCCAACCCCTGCAAGTCACCAGGGGCATCGGAGGAAAACATGGCTATGGGTTCCTTGGTACTTCCGCTAATCCTTAACCATAGGAAGACAAGGACTTACCTTTTTTTCCAAAGAGGCTATTCTCATGGCCCGCAGAAACCGGGCTAAGGGAGGGAGCCTAGCCCAGTTCCTGCGGGTTGTGTGCTGCAATGGGAGCCACGCGGCTCCCGGCAGCAAGCCTGCGTAACTGCCCCCCACTTAAACAAGGTTAGTGGAGCGCACACACCGCTAACCTTGTTTACCTGATCGTGTGTTGCCGTGGCGCAGCTCCACACTGCAGCGACTCATGAGGAGATCCCCAATGCGGAGGCTACAACAAGCCTCCTGGCATCGGGGGGCTCCCCAGGATACCCCGTTCACTTGTGCAGGGATTTCTGGGGGCCAGGAGGCCCCCGATCCCCATCGCCCCAATTGGCTCTGTTGATGGGCGGGGGGACCCACACACTCGGACAGAGACATGGATGGACACACACGCAGAAGGCCGTGTGATCTCATGAGCCGACTGGAAAGTAGGCGAAAGATTCCATTTAAAATCACAAAGGAGATTTGATAAAAGAAGCTGAGTAGTCATGAAAACAGAGAAAGTAAGTGTAAATATCCCACACATTTTGAGCCAGTCTAGACATTCCGGGCAACCACATACTTGAACACAAGCTTGCCCCGATTGCTTACAAAACAGGTGGGTCTACTTTCTATATGCAAAGCAGCACATGGGGTGGGGGAGCAAAACGCAGTGGCTGATGTCCAAACGAACACTGCACTAGTTGCACAAGGGTGTGGCACTAGCTGGTTCCACTGAGTTGGGATCCTGCATTCCAGACTAGTGGAACCACCAGTGATGCACCTTCTGCTGTGAAACCTCTTTGTCCATCCCTATACATTGCAGGGAATGATGGACCAAGAGCACAAGAGATTAAGCAACTTTGAGCACCCACTCAGTTCCCTGACCCATTTGCATCGATACGTCTTTGTTCTTTGCACTGATTGATTAATTGAGTGCCGTCAAGTCGGTGTTGACTCTTCACGCGCTAGCACAGCATTAGTCTAGGTGTCAGCCACCCTCTCCCCTGCCTTACCTTGCAGTGCTTCAGTATCCAAGCTGGGTTTGGGGGAAAACTGCTTAAAAGCTGCTGAGCGCAAGTCTTGCTTCTCTTCCCTGCATGTTCCTTTTGATATAAAAAGTAGACCCACCACACTTCCTCTTATATACAAATAGATCAAGCAGCTGCTTAACAAGCACACAGTTATCCCTAATGCCTACTTTGTCCCTACTGATATCTCAGAAAGAGAAGCATAGACACACCCACAAAGAGTCTAGTATGAAAAAGGTCATCTAGCTATACACTATAATTTTGGTGCTTTGGGGATGGATGCTGCCTAAAATATCCAGCAAGTTAAGGCTTTGTGAGGAAAATTCAGAAACGTTTCACTGCTGTCATGCTATAAAATATTCTGGCAGGAAGTCAAGCTTCTCCTCAGTGCATGCAGTCTGAGAAGTAACAATTCTCCCATGAACTGATGTACTCAGAGGAGGTGTTTTTGATAAGGATCCATGAGTGGGAAGGAAATGGTGTTTTTAAATATTTGTGGTGTTTTCATAGGAGTAAAGTAGAACTTGTTACTCTAAGAGGACCATCTTGATGCCTAAATGAAATGAATTGGTTTTGTCTCAGTTCAACTCTAAGAAAGCACAGCACACACACAGTGAGGCTCTCCACATGAGCAGTGTGGAGACCTGTAAGGGGTTTCGCTGGGAGAGCAGGCTTGACCCGCTCTCCCCACAGATGATCAAGCAGCTCACCCTGGGTGGCCGGACTGGCCGCCCCCACAATTGGACTGACTTGTGGAGTGCCTAACCAATTTGGACCAAATTTAGTCCAGTTGTAGGGATAGCAAAAGGAAAGTAGGCAGATTAGTTCTTACTCAAACAACTATTTCTGATATGCTGTCATCTGTCTAATCCAGGGATAGCCAGTGGTGGCCCATAGTCCACATCCTGCATCACTGCCAGATCCCCATACCGTGGTGTGGGCTGTTTCTCAAATGGCAGAGCCTGTTTCAGCAGGAAACAATCACATCTTACCAGAAGGGGCAACAGTCAGGTGAGAATCTGTGGCTAAGCCCAATTCTTGAGAGGCATAAGGACATAGGAAGCTGCCTTATACCACATCAGACCATTGGTCTATCTAACTCAGCATTGTCTACAGTGGCTGGCAGTGGTTTATCCAAGGTTAGGAACATGGGAACATAGGAAGCTGCCTTATACCCAGTCAGACCATTGGTCCATCTAGCTCAGTATTGTCTACAGTGGCTGGCAGTGACTCTCCAAGGTTTCAGATGGGAATCTTTCCCAGCCCTATCTGGAGATGCCAAGGAGTCAATCTGGGGCCACCTGCATGCGAAGCAGATGTTTTGCCACTGAGCTATGGCTCCATCCCTCTCCAGCATTGAATGCTGGATGAGTCAGAAACAGTACTCCAGTTGCATGCCTCTTCTCACTTTCCCCATGGAAAAGGGGAAATCACCCATCATCACAGAGACCTTGGCGCAGCCTTCCATTTCTTGAATTGGGAGGGACATTCATAGATCGGATGAGAAGCAACAGCCTATTTCCATAGCAACTTGCTCAGGAAATTATGCTAGCCAGTTCATACACTGCATGCAAGACCTGCTTCTCATCCAGTGCAGGTGCCCTTTCCATCACAGAAATGGAAGATCGCTGTCTTAAAGGTCTTTCTGCAGTGCAGCTGTTTTTCTGGTGTGCAGTCACCTGTTGATGGTAAGGACCCAGAAAGTTCAAAGGCATCCCCAACGGTATAGCAATGGGGCTGTTGCAGAATTCCTTTAAACCACTTCCAATGCAACACACCTTCCATTGTTTCCAACGGAAGAAGTCTGGCACTGCTGCCTAGAAGCACTTTAAAGGCATTCTGCAGCAACCTTGTTGCTATACAGTCAGGATCACCTTTGAAGTTGCACAGTATTATGTGTATCATGTCGTCCACTCTGATCTGTAGTCCTCCAGCAGATGAGTAGAGTGCTGGTAAATGGCTGTTCCTGCTATGGCAGGGCTGCACAACTTCAAGCTTCCAGCTCTTTTTGGACTACTACTCCCACCACCCCCATCTACAGTGACCAGTAGTCGGGGATTGTGGGAGTTGTAGTCCAATATTTGCATTACACGTGCACCCCCATGTTATGGGATGAATGGCTGGATTACCTACCTTTCTGTCCCTTCCAACTCTATTATGGTTTTCAAGTTTCTTGTCAAATGAATTTGACAAGGCTATGTGAGTCACTGAACACCATGGAAGTGGGCTGTTTAGTCGCACTGCTTGCTCACTATTATCTGGTGGGCTACTGTGTGAAACAAGATGCTGGACTAGATGGGCCTTGGGCCTGATCCAGCAGGGCTGTGTTATGTTCTTATGTACCCTTCCATGCCCATGAGCTGCTTTTTCACAACCCAACCATGTGAATGGCTACTTGGGGGCAAGTCCCACTGGATTCAATGGTACCAAATCCCCAGTAAATATGTCTGGGATTCCAGCCTTTTATATAAAAGGAGCATGTGTGTGTGTTCAGCTGACAACTGTCAGAGGGTATGATGGGATCATTTGCTTTTCTTTTTGATGGGGAGGCTTTGTTAGTCTGTAGCAAAGTCCTGAATGTTTTCTGCCCTGCCTGCCAGGGACCGCCGTATGGCGCTCCTCGCTCTGCCTTTGTGTCGCATATCCAATACCGAAGCCACAGCTGTTGCCCGATGACTTTTGATGTGAAAGAGACCTGCTCATCCCTCATTGATCCGGAACACATATGTACCTTTGCAACTAATCCAGTTGACAGATGATTAGCAAATTGACATTTTTCTGTTCCTTTTGAAGGGATAATGCCTGTGTGTCTGGGCTTTTCTTTCATGTCCTCTGTGGAATGGTCTAGCAATAAAACAGCAGCTGAGTTTCAAAAGCACCCTGGTTTCTGGATCCTGGATTCCAGACGTCTTTGTGTTTTTTGGGTGTTTTTTTTTTAAATCACTGTTTGTAGCACCAAAGCAGCAAAGGAAAGAGGGGAAATAAAACAAATGGTGCCACCAATGACCTTGGGAATTATCTCATCTCAGACACAGACATGAGAAGAGATGGAGTGACAAAGCACGTGGGTGGAGACAATAAAAATGTTTGCTTACAAAAGGTTATTAGCAACTGGTGAACTTTTCCAGTGAGCAGCCAGTTTGCGTGGCTAGCATGGAACCGGCAGCATACATGAATCTGCAGACGTTCAAGAAAAAAAGACAGCAAGAGATTTGTATATAGATGTCAGGACAGCATTGCAGTATTTGTACGATTCCCCATCCCACCTCCCCTGCCTGCTGCATTTTTCTTAATACCAGGTCACTGTGTAACTTTATAAGGCATTTATCTTTGCAACATCTATGTCAGATAAACATAAGGATGCACCTATACTGGGGCTGGGAAGGTGAAGTTTGGATTTTAAGGACATAAGAAGAGCCTACTAGGTCAGGCCCAAAGCCTATCTAGTTCAGCACCCTGTTCCCATGGTGGCTTGATAGATGCCTCTGGGAAGTCCACAAGCCGAGGTGAAGGCATGCTGTTGCTCCCATCAACTGGTATCCAGAGGCATCCTGTCCCTGAACCTAGAGGCAGCCTATAGTTATTTTGATTTAGTTATATTTTTTAATACTAAATTTTTTATTAGGAGGGGGAAAGCAACCAGCTTACGTTTGCTGCAGGTGTAGTCTATGACAGTGTTTCCCAACCTGTGGTCCTCCAGATGTTGCTGAACTACAACTCCCAGGATCCACAGCCATAATTAGTTGTAGCTGGGGATGATGGGTGTTGTAGTTCCTCAACATCTGGAGGACCGCAGTTGGGGAACCCCTGGTCTATGATGCTTTCAGGCAAGAAAACCAATGTAGCATACACATTGCATCTCACTACCACAGAGGCCTCACTGCCCACCTTCTTACCTGTTGTTCATGTCCTCATTTGCCTCTGCAGGTGAAGTGGCTTTTGTTTCCATCTTTTATTGCTTGAAATGCACCTGAGTTCTTGTGTTGTGATGCTGTTTAGGAGGTTTTGGGGGGCCACTGGTAGAGGGAGCATGATATGCCAGGAAGTCCAAACCCCAGTGAGCTCTGTGGTCTTTAGCAGAGGTTGTTGGGAAAATGTGTGGATTAAATGCTATTTCCCCAGACCTTGGCCCATTGGTGGAGAGAGCATGAAGCCCAAATGCATGAGCTCACAGTGATCTCTTTTCAGCAATTACCTGTTTCCCCAACAAAAGCCAGTGTGATGTAATGGTTAGAGTGCTGGACTAGGACCGGGAAGACCTGAGTTCAAATCTCCACTCAGCCATGACACTCACTGGGTGTCTCTGGGCCAGTCACATATCTCTCAGAAGAGTGGGATATAAATGTAAAATAATAATGATAATTAGTAATAATAATTGATTGGGAAGGATTAATGGAATTTCCCATCAGGGAGGGAAACTTTCAGATTAACACAAGATTTAGCTGGATTTTTATATTTTATAACATTTGTAGAGTTAGCTTAAGAAACCAGCAATCAGTCCTGGAATACAAAGACAGAATAGAAACCTAAATAAATAAAAGTGCCATTATCTCCAATTCTATATATGATAAACTGTGGTCCAGATACTGAGGGTAATAGCTGTGGTCCAGAATAACTGTGGTCCAGATACTGAGGATAATAAATGGAGGATGTTGGCACTCTCGTGTTGTATTAGCATTGTTTCACCACCGTTATTCACTGTAATATTGTGATTTGAAATGCTTTCTGTTCTAGGAATGTGTCTTGACAAAGTAATGATTTGTATTTCACAAACATTTTACTGAGATCCCTTCAGTAGCTTTGGTTTTTGGTTGCTCTTCAATAGAAACTGCTACTCAGAATGCTGGAGAGGGAGGGGGTATTTTGGAGGTGTCTGTCAGATGCTTCATTTCAGAGATACCTCATGACAGGATTTTGCAAACTTCCCAGAGATGTAACCCAGTGTCTGGTTTAGCAGGAGTCTGTGCCAAGCACAGTTGTCAACCTGTCATGTATCTTGACTTCAGAAATCACCATGACACCCTGGATGAGGAAACCTTCCCTTTCAGGATGTTAAAATATCCTGAATGTGTAAGGCTGTCTGGAAAAGGAAATGCAATGTGGTCAAACACATTAGAAACAGACATTCTATACTATACTCCTGATACAGCCCTCATTTTCACAGCTTAATGAAACCTGTCGGCTACATACACAAGCATGTCACGTATCCCTCAGTAGCTGCATTATTTGTTGCAAAACCATAGCAGATTCTGAGGAAGGTGGAAGCCATCATGATGAGGTGGCTGCAGAGAAGAGCTCAGTTAAAGCTTCATCATGGTCCATGATGGGTCAGCCTCAGTATTCAGCATCCAGAGGAGACAGCTGCCCAGGGGTAGAGTAATGTAGCCCAAAGTGTGAAGGAAAAGAGAAGGCACTTAGCTAAGCAGGATCCTCTCCAGTGAGGTAAGTTGCTCAGACTGAAGATGGGCCTTTATAAAGCCTGGGGAACAGGAATTGATTCTTGGTGTCAGCTGATATTAAATGGCAGGGCACATTGCTTCTGCAACCTTGATGATGCCCTGGAAGAACAGAAATCAGTCTTAAATAATAAATAAATAATTTAAAAAGTAAAATCAGTCTCCAAATTTTGTAGTAGAAACACAGTGCTGTTGGCACAGGAGGTAAGACTGAGAGCCCCAGTTTGAGACACACAAGTACAGTAACTGTTTTCCTTTCTAACCAATTGAAGTTCATCAGGGACATTGCCTCTGCCTTATTCAAACATGCCTCAACTTCTCTTTTTTGGTCCAGTTCAACAACATACCATTCTAGATTGAACCAAAATTCTAGAAGCACCAAATGCCTGGAGTGGGTGGTTGCGCTCTTTCCCCTGCTTGTGGGCTTCCCAGATTTAGTGTGAGAAGCAGGATGCTGGACTAAATTGGCCTTCGGCCTGATCCAGCAGGGCTTTTCTTATGTAAAGACTTACTCTGAAAACTGTGTATAATGGTGATAACCGTATAGTCAATCACCATGAAAAAACAACAACAACAGTTGTAATTCCTGCCTGCAACCTTGGAGAAGTCACTGCCAATCTGTGAAGACAGTACTGAGCTAGATAGACCAATGGTCTGATTCAGTATATGGCAGCTTCCTATGTTTCTATGTTCCTAATTGTTAGAAGTGAGAATTCTAAAGCATTGCTCTTGGTACTGCAATAACCTCTTCTGACCTCTAGAGGCAGTTGTTAATAGGTCTGTCTTGGTCAGTTAGAACTGTACAGATGTTGAAGACCAGTGCCTGTTTGTGGATGTTGTTCTAGCTCCCTCTCTCAGTATGTGATGGTTGAGTTTCCTAATAAATCTTTATTTGTTTTTTGAACTCAACCTAATGTTTGCAGATAATCTTTTGGGCTAAGCTTCTTTACCACCACCAGAGCATACTCTGCTGTGTGAGGACTTTAATGTTTCTCCTCACACCCCTCAACAGTAATTTACATGCTGCTTGTTGCTTCTTCCCTCTTCCTCTATTTGTGTTGTGATGTTAACTGTATTGATGGGCACAGAATAGTCTTTCTCCAGCCATTAATACACTATCGATCCCTACCCCTCATGATGGAGTTAATGGACACTGATCGTATATTATTATTTCCATAATCAGCCTCAAGCTGGAGTGAATTTCCCATTGCAAATGCTCCATCAATACTGTGCCTGGCTTTCTAGGCTGATGGGGAAAAAACTGATTATTTATTTTTGTTTAAAATTTCGGTGGTGCCTCCAGCCTTCATCCTTGATAGGGTAATGAATGTCAGCAGTGGAATAATGAAAGAGACCTCCTCAGAGCTGCAGTCACCAACCTTTTCTAGGGAGGAATTAACTATGCCTTCTTTAGGCTGTCAGGAAAGTCACTGTGCAAAAATGCTCTCTTTGTATCTGAGATGTGTGTCCTCACTCTATTAGCCCATTATCCTTCAGTGCTTGAGGTCAGCATGTTAGCTCATGTAAGATTCAGAGAGAAAATGCCAGAGATCTAAAACACACTTGCATAGAAGTGAGTTTCATGGAAACCAATGAATTCTTTCTTCCAAGTAAATGTAGATAGGATTGGAATGTATGTAGCTTAATGATAGTCATATACAGGGGCGTAACTATAATAGGGCAAGGGGAGACAGTTGTCTGGGGGCCCACTGCCTTGGGCCCCCCCCCCGAGGCAAGTAACATGACTGACTCCCCCAGCCACGCACCCGCCCAGGCTTCCTTCAGTTGTATTCATCCTCCGAAATTGATGTGAGTGTTAAGACCTGGAGCTACCAGAACAGCATGTCTTTCTCTAGTACCATTAAATGACTTGCATCATTCCACAATTTACAAAACCTTTAAAAAAATTATAATTTTATGCAAAGAAGTGAATATGAAGACCAGATGGCCGACATATAATGAAGTGTTGAATAAGTGTGATAATAAATGGGAACTGAAAAAGGAGGAATAACTAAAAGATAGAGTGACCAACTGGTTTCAATATTATCAGCTAAATGAGGTTTTTAAAAAAGATTTGAAAATAGGCTTTGAAGAGCAGAGATCAAAATTTGAAATAGAGTTATGTTAAAGTGATGTAAAACTAATTACCAAAATGTACAATTTGTTATTTTGTGAAGAAACAAGAGATGAAATGGTAAAATCAACAATCGTAAAATGGGCACAAGATGTAGGTAATAATATTAACTTAGAGGCCTGGGAGAAGCTATGGAAGAAAGGTCTTAAATTTACAGCGTGTTATAATTTAAAAGAAAATTTAATAAAAATGATGTACAGGTGGTATTTAACACCTAAGAAACTAGCTTTAATGTATAAAAATGTATCTAATAAGTGCTGGTAATGTAAAGATAGCAAGGGGTCCTCCTATCACATGTGGTGGTCCTGCAGAGAGGTAAAGAGGTTTTGGGATATGATTTATGATGAACTTAAAAAGATTTCTAAATGTGTATTTCATAAGAGACCTGAACCCTTTCTGTTGGGCATAATTAATGAAGAAATCTTGAAAGAAAATAGAAATTTATTCCTATATCTTACGACGGCGGCTAGAATGGTTCTTGCTCAGAAATGGAGATCTGCGGAAATTTGAGCAAAAGAAGAATGGCTGATGAAGGCATATGAATATGCAGAAATGGCAAAACTTACTGTATTAGTAAGAGATAGTCACATAGAAAACTTCGTAGAAGATTGGAAACCCTTTTTGCAGTATATGAAAAACAATGTGAATTTGGATTTATTAACGGGGGTTGAAATGTAAAAATAACAGTTGGGAAATTTGTTATAGTAATGAAACTAATAGATTACTATGGTGATGAAAACAAGGATTAGGACATAATAACCAGATATATAAATACGAAGAAAATATTTACATGAGAGCAAATATGAATGTTGCAGTATAACTGTGTTGAAAGATGAACGGGAAGTCACACTGATATGTAGAAAACTAATAAAAATAAAGTGCAAAAAAATTATATATACACACACACACACACACATAATGAGCGAGGGGGCTTCAGTGACGAGGGGGCCCATTTTAAAATCTTGTCTCTGGGCCCACTACAACCTTGCTACGCCCCTGGTCATATAAGCCATGTGTAGATGGTCAAGCTACCCAGGTTTCCCTCCTACCTTGCTTCCACACAACTGAAAATTAGGAGCACACACAGATCCCAAACCCAGGTAGAACACCAACCTGTGTGAATGACCTCAAATGTGTGACTACAGCTGTAGTGGCAAGCTCATCTGCATAGATTTTTCATTAACTTCCCTATTTATCATTCTCCTGAAATTGTGAGAACTGGTAAGCATGCTGCAGAACCAGCTTCTTTTCTATGTTCTTTGGAAGGTAGTAGAGGCTTATTACAGTATGCTATCAGTCACCCCTTTAAGGGCAGAAAACTTCCCCATGTGCCACCTTAATAGACCAGGCTACATACTGGACAGCACCCAGCTGATGGAAGAGTGAGGCACACATACTGGTGCTGTGAATCTGCAAAGCCCATCAATGCTGCTAACAAATGCGGAGAACCTCTTTGGCTCCTAAGGATTGTGTCTGTGCTGTAGGACGCTTCTCCCATAGGGATGATGGGAGGAACATTCTGCAGTGATGACACAGTCCTTAGGAACCATGGAGGCTCTCTGCATTTGCTAGCAGCATCGATGGGCTTTTCAGAGTCACAGAACCACTGTGCGCAACACTGCTCTTCCATTGGCAGGATGATGTGCAGTATCTAAAGCTAACAAGAGCATGCCTGCACAACAATCACACATGTATGGAATGCTACTAGTTGATACTTTATCACTGTTTTGCAATGAGATAAATAAGACATCTGAAAGCAACCTAGAATAGCAGCTTGGCAGGGAGTGCCGGGGGGGTGGGGGACACTTGGATTTTATCATTAAATGCCCAAACCCTCAGGCTTTAGGATTTACTTCTTTCCTGGTGCCAGGTGCAAAGCTTAAGAACTGGCCGTCTCTTGCTTCTGACTGGGGAGGTAGGAGAGCTGGCAGGCTAGGTCTTGAGGGCCTGAGCAGATGGTTTCCGTATAGCTGGTATGACAAGTTCACTTTCTTCTTAGTGTTCACTGGACTTGTCTGCACTGCCATATCCGCCACTCCGACTTGTATGGAATTGGTTTGTGAGGCTTGTACTGTTTTTGTAATCTCTCTGTTCTTCCAAAAATTGCCTGATTATAAAGTGGATCCTGTGCTTATGTAGCACCAGACTTATACTTGGAAAAAAGCTGTCCTGCTGGGCTTCATCTGTGCCCACTGTTCACTGTAAGGGGAATTCCCAGATGTTGTTGACTACAACTCCCATAATCTTCAGCCAAAGGCTATTGCTGCTTGGGATTCTGGGAGTTGTAGTCAACAACATCTCGAATCCCTCTGACAGGGAACACTGTCTGTGTCCGAGGCTCCCAAGCTTGCGGCCCCAGATCACCAGGTGCAGGGGCGTAGCAAGGTTGTAGTGGGCCCAGAGACAAGATTTTAAAATGGGCCCCTCGCTGATATATACACACAAGCACACTTCACAATATATAGTGTACTCACACTCACATTCCCATTATGAATATGGTGAATATCTAGTTCACATTGAATCTAGTTTTTTTACTCTCTGCTATTCTTTGCTACTGCCAATCTTCAAGAGACTCAACATAATTCATAGGGGGTGCAACACAGGTGGGCGGGGAGTCATGTGACATGCCTCTGGGGGGGGGCCTTAAGGCAGTGGGGCCCCAAGACGACTGTCTCCCCTTGCCTAATGGTAGTTACACCCCTGACCAGGTGCCTTTGATTTTAGGGGAGGGAGTACTGCTTCAGGGGAATTGGCAAAGACCCCTGACTACTTTGGGACTTATGTGGGGAACTAGCAAGTTTCGATACAGCAGCCCATTTCAGAATAAATTTGTGCAGAGCTTCGGTCTTGGAAAGAACCGACTGAGAGTAGAAGGTTCAAAAACAGAATCAAGTTTATTTTAGGGTTTAGGGGTACAGAAGAGAAATCCTGATTAGCAAACAACACAATATGAACTAACAAACCTAACCAGACAAATAAATCAATAGAACTAAATTGCAGCTCATGAAGAGGCGTTTTGGCTTGAGATCCAAATTAAATCCACTCAAGCTGACCAGAGAAATGATATTAGAGAGCAACTTTGGATTTTAAAGAGAACAAGAAAGAACGGGGGCAAGAGGCTTCAGAGCAGAGATTAGTTATATCCAAGTCTGTCCAGTGGGGTGTGTGGACCCTTGTAGCTCAACCAGTGTTGAGAGACTTATTTCCTTCAGGACAGGCAGGAAGGCAAAAGGCAGGAGCAGGGACCCAAGTGCCAAACGAGGCTCTGGGAGCCAGGAAAAAGCCAAATCGGGTCTGATCTCAGGAGACCAGTATCTTGCCACAGCCATTGGGCTTGGGAAAAGGGCCCATCTGGAGGTGAAAAGGGGGTCGAGAACACGAGTCCAGGCAAAGCAAGACAATGTAGCTAATACCCAAATGCACGAACACGCAGTGGGTGAATCTGAGGAAGAGAAACATGGTTTGGTGGTCCCAGGGGCTGAAATAGGCAGCATCTTGCCCTGAGGTGGAATGCTGACCACACCTTTCTGTTGAGAAGGGTGACAATGATGATAAGTGAAAGAGGACATTGTGTCCTGTCAGATGTTGCTGAGTATGCTCTAGCAGCACAAAGAAGTAAATAGGTTAAGAAACCTGTGTAGAGTGGAATGAGATGGACGCATTAGAGATGGGCGCATCTGCCCCTGCTAACTAGGCAAAGAGGCACCTTTTACCGTGGTGATTCTCTTTATTTAGCAAGGGTAGAGTAACTGGCCCTATCCACCCCCAGCACAGTACTTCCAGTGACTGTTGCTGGTGTGTGTCTTATGTTTCTTTTTAGAATGTGAGCCCTTTGGGGGCAGGGAGCCATCTTGTTTGTTTGTTTGTTATTTCTCTTTGTAAACTACCCTGAGCCATTTTTGGAAGGGCAGTATAGAAATTGAATTAATAATAATAATAATAATAATAATAATAATAATAATAATAATAATAGAGCTTATCTTGTGGTCAGGAAGAACCTTGGGAGTGCCTAGGAATGTGTCAACAAGCATTCTTCCTGATCTTGAGCCAGCCATTAGCCCTTTTGTTAGAGAAGGAGATGAGCCTGTTACCTCTTAACTTATTCCTTCCTGCAAAGTTGATAAGCTTTAGCTGATCTGAAGAGCCAGCATAGGAGCAAAGTGTTTGGCTAGTTCTTTTAGAAGAATAGTGCTTAATTAACTTGTGTCTACTTTGGTGCAGGTGCGTGGCCTCCAAAATGGCCACCATGCCGAGGGGAGAAGGTCAAAAACCAGCCGAAGAGCTGGCCGAAGGCATGAGGAAAGACGGCAGGGGGGAGTGGGAACTTCCGCAGACACACACACCCCACCACCTCCAGCAACTCCCTGGAAGGGGGTGGTTCGGTTCGACCCCAAACTGTTGAACCGAACCAGTTCGATGTGGAACTGGCTCGACATCGAGCTGGTTTGGACATTCCTGCCTACAAGCTTGTAGTTCCCAACCAGGTGTAGGGTTGCTCCTGGGAGCCCCCAAACAGGCCATCTGGGTAACAGGAGGGATAGCTCAGCTTAGTGGTAGAGCATCTGCTTTTCATGAAGAAGGTCCAACATTTAATCCTTGGCATCTCCAGGCGGGGCTGGGAAAGACTGCAGCCTGAAACTTGGAGAACCGTGGAGATCCAGTGAAACGTGATCCAATGATGAAACATGGAGAGGAGAGCTGGTCTTGCAAGCATGACTTGTGGTTGCAAGCACGACTTGTCCCCTTAGCTAAGCAGGGTCCACCCTGGTTGCATATGAATGGGAGACTGTGAGCACTGTAAGATATGTCCTTCAGGGGATGGAGCCGTTCTGGGAAGAGCAGAAGGTTCCAAGTTCCCTCCCTGGCAGCTCCAAGATAGGGCTGAGAGAGATTCCTGCCTGCAACCTTGGAGAACCCACTGCCAGTCTGTGTAGACAGTACTGAGCTAGATGGACCTATGATCTGACTCAGTATATGGCAGCTTCTTATGTTCCTAACTGCTGCCAGTCAGTGTAGACAATACTGAGCCAAATGGACCAGTGGTTTGACCTGGGTTTTGGGTTCTGTTTGTTTTGTTGGTTTTAACTGGCTATGTGTTTGTTTTGTTGCTATGAACCACCCAGAGCTGATAGATGTGGTGGTATAGAAATATATAAAATAAATAAATAATGGCCAGTGAGGTGTCTGTAGTAGCTTCCAAGCAGAACATGAATGAGAGTGATGCCTTTCTCTTATTTTCTACCCCATGTCTGGCACTCCGGGGTATACTGTCTCTGTATTTCTCACTGTACAAATAAACTAAACAGTGGGGAGGGAAGGAGAAAATAAAAGTACAGTAGTGTTGATCTGCTTGTGTAGCACACAGCAAGTATGGCCAAGTATTTCTTTTCTCTGTGCTATTTCATTTTTGTTTCTGATGGCATTTAAGCAGAAAATTTGGGCTGTCCCAAAGCAGTGTAACTTGAATATTGCAGAAACATCTGGTAGTGCCTGCACCTGATTACCAGATGTTTTCATTACAGTTGCTGGATTTAGCTTCTGCATCATCCCACAGGAACTTCATAATTTAAATAAATTCTGTTTCTCAGAAGTGACTCTCAGGAACTTTGCAAGTTACCACAGACGTGCAGCCGAGATTGCTCAGGTGACTTGCACACCCCTCTCCTACGCTAATGTGTGGAGGGCCAAAATGTGTGTTTCCTCTTCACTGAAATGATGTGTTCTCTCAGTGAAGATAAAGCTTTTTATTGTATTTACCTGCCAAGTTCTTGACCCTTGTTTGCAGGGTAGGCTCAGAGCACTGGCAGGGATCAAAGCAGCTGTGGAGGAGGGAGTGGAAGGCAGCTGACAGGAGAAACATTAAGCACTCTTCTCTTGTTTTTTCCTCTTGTGAAGTGGCTGACAGGGGAAGGGTTAAGCACTCTTCTTCTTTTGTTTGTTGTTAAGGGCACTTTGCAGTGGAAAATGACAAGGATGGGAATTGCTAACCCCTCCTAACTGAGCAAAGAGGCACCTTTTGTAGTTCTGATTCTCTTATGTTTAGCAGGGGGAGAGCAACTGGCCCAGTTTCCCGCCAGCACAACATCCTAATAATGGCTGTTGTTGGTTTCTACCCTGTGTTACTTTTAGATTGTGAGCCAGGTCTCACGATCAGTGAGACCCGGTTTAGAACTGAGAGCGGGAAGAGTGGACTAAGCCCGCTGTCCCTGCACACGAGCGGGCAGGGGCGTAACTACTATTAGGCAAGGGGGGGGCGGCTGCCTGGGGGCCCCCATGCCTCGAGGGGACCCCCAGAGGCAAGTCACATGGCTATATATTGTGAAGTGTGTGTTTGTGCATCAGCGAGGGGCCCATTTTAAAATTTTGTCTCTGGGCCCACTCCAGCCTTGTTACGCCCCTGCGAGCGGGGAGGGAGCCCTGGGTGGCTGGATTGGCCACCCACACGATTGCCGGCTCCATCACGGAGCTGGCAGGGACTGGGGAGCTTGGGGGCCGCGCAGCCCCTGGAAGCTCCGGTATGCCCTGTGCAAGTGTGCAGGTCATACTGGGAAGACCTCCGGAGCCGGGAGGTGGCTTTTTGCCTCCCCTCCAGGGGTCTACTTGCGAAATAAAATCCTCTGTGTGGATATATGTATCAACAGGCTTAATGAAGCACTGATTTAATATTGGTACAGATAAGGTGATTTTGGCCTACTGGCAGGGAAACAGGGAACATACTAATGCTGGGTTCACACAATCACAATGATTCTGGTTAAAAAGTTAATCAGAATTAGTGAGCCCAGTGGAGCTGATTGTGTGAACCCAGAATTTCAGGGCAATCCTGGCCAAACTGGTTTGGTTAACCAGCTTATAACCAGGATAAATAATTGAATCCTAGTTATCTATCCTGGTTAAATGCTGGTTAATTCAGCCTGTTTGGCCAAGATTGCCCTAAAATTCTGGGTTCACACTGTCGAATCCACTGAGCCAGCTTCAGTAAAATAACAAAGGTAGTAGGACACACTGCTCTCTAGACACTTCAGTCTTGGAGGCTCACAACTCTTGGTGCATGCCTGGGTGCGTGTCTTTAAATCTCCCAGTGCAATGGGACAGAAGGCAGTTCCTCTTATACACACCTTCCCAGGTTATGTTTGTCCCTACTCCATTACCTGCTATATAATAGGGATGTGCATGGAACCGGCAGGGGCCGGTTTGACGGCAGGGGGGTGCAGTTTTAACGGCCTCCGAACCGGATCCATGCACATCCCTACTATACAGCACGCCTTGAGTCTTGTTGGCCCAACAGGTAAGAGAAGGAGTGGTAACAGCTGTGAAGAGCTGTCATTCCCTTGTCTCCTCTTGCATCAGAGGATTTAAAGCTGGTGTATCAAATTTATCTGAGCTATGTATTGCAGGATGTGGCCCAATATTAATTGTGCACTGAATAATTGAGGGATTTTGTCCCAAGCAATCTCCTTTCCAAACTCTTAAGTCTGGATTTTCCTTTCTTTTTAAAATTTAATTGGAGAATACTTGCATTATGATCACACATTTAGCATTTACTTGGGATATTATGCTGAACTAAATGTTTTAATTTTGACTTAAAATAATTAAGATTTTGGGTTTATCATTACCAAAACCGACTTCTCTTCCCTGGGCTTCTTTTTATGAACATGGGCATCCTCCAATAGCACAAGTTTCATAAACCTCACATATTATGGTAATAATATTGTACAGTACATTGCTTTGGGAATAAAGGTATTTTATTCTCTTCAGTTTCTTTTCATTTTAATATAAAAATACATCAAATATAAGGCTTGTTAGAAACTTTAGTAGAGGTAAAGTGCATGCAAGCTCCAAGCATAACCAGGGATAGCGTACTTCTGTTGTAGCACAGGCAAAAAGTTGGACATATTGGGATAATTGAATTTGTAAAATCTTTCTCTCTCCTTGAAAGCTGTTATAACCATACATTTGTAATCCAACTCTTTGCTTATAGCATTTTGAGTATTAGTCCAACAAAGGCATTGCCCTTAAATTTCTTGTACTGAGGAACCAATGTGGCTGCTATTGGCACAATCCACCAGAAAGTTCTCAGGGCCCCTTGAAATAATGGGATCTAGACAAGAGCATGGTAACCATCCATTAATACAGCGTCAGATACCCAGAAGCAATTTGTATGTGCAAGCGATCCAGAGCCTAAGCCAGGAATCTGACCTTCTGCAGATAGTGAGCAGAAGGTTGTGTGTGCTTAGGAACGTAGGAAGCTGCTTTATACTGAGTCATGCCGTTAGTCCATCTAGGTCACTATTGTCTACACTGATTGGCAGCAACTTTCCAAGGTTTCAGGCAGGAGTCTTTCCTATTTCTATCAGAAGATGCCAGGGATTGAACCTGGACCTTCTGCATGCAAAGCAGATGTTGTGGCCCCACCCTGAATGATAAGGGAAAGGAGATGTGCAATATTATATAGCTTGCCAGTCACAGCAGCTGGTATACAACATTGGCACCTCTGATTGACAAACAGTATGAGACTTCTGGATTAGTCAGGCCAGGGATAAATAATGGGAGTCTGGCCTTTTTCAGAGCCTCCTTTCTGGTTTACTCCAGTGTTGGCTCCTGAATGCAGGGATCCTGGGTTAGTGAACACACACCCCAGGTCTAGATCTTGGTACAACCATCCATGACCTTGATCTGGCTCTGACGTCATTTAGAGATACCAGTGAAAATCCCATTCCAGGCTCAGAAGCAAATTTCAGAGGTTCATTAAAGCCCACCTCCAAGAAGAAGCAAATTTTACAAGCTTCAAAATTCTTCACTGACTCGGCAGAAATGTTAGTGGGAAAGAATTTCCAGTTCCCTTGATTCTTATTCAATGTAAACAAGCTCTGTGGCTCCATTAAATTAAACTGGTAGTGAGTAGGACTTTGGAAGTGCTACATCCTGGAAAATGAAGGGAAGGGGAAGTCATGAAGACAAGTCTCCATGAGGATCAGAGGATCCCTCTGACCCTGAAGGTTCCTGTGAGGGTTGTCTTTCCTTCTCCACCCCATTTTCTAGGATGCACTCCTTTAAAAAGGTCTTTTAGATAAGCAAGAGAGATGTTTCTAGGTTGGGGAGAAATAGCTTAACTGTCCAAGCAATCCTAGAAAAGCTTTCTCATTTCTTATATTGATTGATTTTCTGGGTACATAGTTGTATGGAAAATGTATTGTGTGATCCTGGCCCTCTACAGGTAGGCACAGGTTCCTGGTATGAAAGAAATCAGTATTCAAAAAATGCCATGGTGTAGCTAGGTCACATGTTCTCTTCTTTATGTGAAAGTGTCCCTGAGGGAACCATCAAGGTGGAAGACTCTGTGTCAGGAGCTTGCTCGTCCAATGTCTGGGTCAAGGTCTCTGTCAGGGTCGCTGGAAGTTCAGGAGTCCTCTCCAGTCTGCAAAGAAACACAAGACAGCAATTTACTACAAGTATCAAGTTAAAACTGCCTCCCCTGCATCCTGGGTTGCTCACCAGATTCCATGTGTCCAGAGCCCCCAAAGATGCAAGGCGTCCCTAAGGGAAGTATTGCGGCTGGGTACTGCTGTCTCTTCTCGATCAGGAAACAGGGTTCAATCAGGAAAGCCTGGGTCTCCAGTGGCCAACACAAAGCTGGAATTCCACGGAGTCTAAGGCTTGGACTGAAGCACACTCCAAACAATGCGTTGCCTTCCAGCAGCATTTTGCTAGCTTGCTGGTTGATTTATAGTGCTCGGCTAATGGCTCTCCTCCCCCAGCCAAGTGTCAGAGATTCAGTGTTTATCTGGCTTGTTAAGGAGGCGCTGACTCCTTCTGAGCATCTGCAGCTTCTGCTGGCATCTGGCTCGCCTTCGCTCTTGTGGGATGATTGACTGTGCCTTTTCCAGCTCAGGGTCTGTTTCACACACCCCTCTCTTCTGCTTCCGACTGCCCCTCTGGAGCTAAGACTTCATTTTGGCCTGTCTCAGCTGCCTCCTGCAGCCCGACTGTTGAGCTCTCCCCTTCGGGTGCCTCTGCTTCTTCTGGAGGATTGCCAATTTCCTCTTTCTCTTCACTCTTCATGGGTGAGGGCATGACACCCTTATAGTGTGAATAAGTCTAAAGAAGTGATCGAATGGGATTTTCCACCTGAAAAAAACCAGGGGAATACCCCATAATAATATCTTGTTATTAATTCTAATTTAACAGGACAACTAATTAATAACAGGGCAATTATTATAATTTTAATAACTGGGCTATGAGCTTAAACCCTTGAAGAAAAGGATACACAATGAGCAGACTGTGCTAAATACTCTGCTTAGACTCAGTCCAGGACACAGACTCCCATAGAAAGATGGCTCAGGTTCAAACATTATAAACAAGTAGCTGAGTTAGGGTTGCCAGCCTTCTAGGATTAGCCTGGAGTATCTAGGAATTGGCATGAGAACTTTTGAAAGCAATCCTGATGACTTTAATGAATTGACATTGTGAGGTATTGTGCGGGAGGGGGGAATCTGCAGGAATTGCTTCAGTTGGAGTTGGCAACCCTAAAGTTGGTAAAGCAGAGCAATGAAAAAACAGGAAAAGTCGTTTCAGGTTCCATTGAGGGCAAATGTGAATGTAGCTGTTGCAAAACAATTCCCATCTTCTGATTTTCTCACTAACAAGAATACTGTGGGATGGAAGAACAACATGGCCTCCCTATCCACAGGACTGTAACTGCTTTGTTGTAGGGAGATTCCCTAAATGACTTTCAGCTTTCAGAAGCCTAGCCAGTAGCACGCCCCTTCCCTCTCACCCCACCCATCTGCCCCAAGCATCATGCATGGAATGCCAGCCATGTAGCTAGGTGTTGAAGGGCCCTTAGTCCTTTAGGGCTGTAAGTCTGTGAAGAAAAAATATGGTTGACATCCCAACTACATTTATTCAAGGAAGTCCCATTGAAATTAAGTTAGACATGTGTAACCTGTCCTTTTAATTTCAATGAGACTTCCTCATGTAAATTTAGTCAGAACTTTTATGTAATTAGATCAACCTTATATAATGATATGAACTGTATTTAGCCTTGGATTATATCTGTATCAAACTTGGGTAATGTTGGGCATTGTCAGTTAATATTGTGAATTAGGGTAGCAATCAGCATTCTACGAATGTTGTGGGAGTGGCAGTGAATGATTCTACATTAATTTTTGCTTTTACAGCTGTTACTGTGCTATTGACTTAGCTGCTTTGGGTATTGTGTTTTAATGGAAAGGTGAGGTATAAATTCCTATAATAAGTAAATAAATGCTATGAGTTCTTAGGGTTATGACTGCGTTATGTCAGGATCGGCATTAGCTTTGGCATCCAGCATAGCAAGCCCATAGGATTGTCCTGCTTGAGGACCTGAGCTAGTTGTTCTTATTCTACCAAGGAAAAACATAAGGAAACAAATATTTGGAAATGCACAGCTGTAGCCAAAGAGGATTGTGTTCCTCTGTGGGGTGGCTGGAATTTAACATTAGCAGCAGGCTCCTGTTTTCAGAGGGAAAACAGAGCCATCAGCAGCCAAATTGCTCCCAGAGAAGTTAAAGCGACTTAGCAAGAGCTTAGCTCCCACTACAAGGCTAAGGAGATCTGAGGAACTAAGGCTTCAGGGGGGAGGGGGCAGGCTGCCGAGGAGAGTGAAATTAGGTATGTGGTGGGGGTTTTTTAAATGTGCAGTTCAGAGTTTCATTCTAAACCCCAATTTTGGAAACTAAAGTCTTGAACAGGATACCTTTCCTGAAGAGTAACAACACTATTAGAAGTGCAGGTAATTTCTTCACATCAGAGAGAGGGGATTAACACAAAGATCGTCATTTAGTTCAGATGGCTCTGTTTCCCTGCTGCCCCCAAACAGGGTGTGCTAATCCTCTCTCAGCGGTCAATTTAAAAGCCAAATGTACTAATCAATTTTGAAAACAAAGTTTTCTCGGACTGTGAGAGGATTGTGCGAGCTCTAATTTTTCTTTTCCCTTTTCCTTTTCATATTTATGTATTTAATTCTCTAAGGCATCCCCTTGGCTAATCCCAAGTGTGGCAGCTCTCGCGAGAGTTCGGAGAGCTGCCAGATAGCCTTGGAACGGGTGGGAAGGAAGAACATGGCAGCTGAGGCAGCGCCCAGTCAGCAAAGAAATGGTGGCCAGCCGACCAGAAAGCAGGGGGGGGCGGCATTGGGGGGGAGAAGAAGCAGGCCGACCAGCCAGAAAGCAGGGTGGGGGGAGAAGAAGCGGGCTGGCCATCTGGAAAGTGGGGGTGGTGGTCAGCTGGACGGGGTGGTGGTGGAGAAAAACCGGGTTGGCTGGCTGGCTGACCCGCCAGCCAGAAAGTGGCAGGGGGGCAGAGAAGTGGGCGGGGGGAGAACAAGCTGGCCGGCTGGCCAGAAAGTGGCGGGGGGAGAAGCGGGCCTGGTGGGGGGAAGAAGCGGGCCAGCTGACCAGAAAGTGGCAGGGGGAGAAAAAGGCAGAGGTGGGCGGGCGGGTGGGCCGGCTGGAGGCACAAATGCTCTGCATCCAGCCCAGCTAGTTTGTCTTATTTACTGTTTAATGATGGAGGTGGGTGGAGGAAAAAGGAATAAGCACAAGGATATATTAAGTGGGTGGAAATGCAGGCTTCCCAGTTGCTTTTATTTGCTCTCTAATTTGTATATATTTTCTTTGCTCTCATTTGTATATTGAATCTTTCATTATTAGTACATAAACCCTCCATCACTGCAACCACCACATATGAAAACTCAGTTAATTCCTTTGGAATCCCTGTGATGATTTACCTGTGGAAGGACCCCCCAAACTGGATTTGACATTTGCTTTAGGAGACATTTTCAGACTAGTGGGTTCAGCGTGGGTCCCAAAGCAGTGGGTTCTCAACCACCGCAGTAGGGAGTACAGTTATGTTCCCTTGAGCAGTGAGGAGCTCCAGAAGTGCAGTACAACTCATGTTCTGGTTACCCTTGGAGGACAAATCATTGCGAATTTGGATTTGGTTTATTTATAAAAATTACATAATGTAATATTATACTGTATTCCTAACATACAAACATTTGGTTTATTAAATGTACAAGCTGAGCATTGGATTGAGTTGGAAGTCAGGACTCTCTCCGAAGTCAGATTATCTACAGTATCTATCTATCTATCTATCTATCTATCTATCTATCTATCTATCTATCTATCTAATTTCTATATCGCCTGATATAGAAATCTAGAAATCTCCAAGTGGTGTACAAGTTAAAACATAATATAAAAACAATATAAAACAGTTTAAAATTCATAAAACAGATAAAAACAGTCTCAATAAGTAAAAACATATTAAAATTTCAATTTCAGTTAAAAGCCTGGGGAATCGTCTTGGGGGTTTTCCTAAAAGCAAACAGAGAAGCAGATGCTCTTATTGCAGCAGGGAGTTTATTCCAGAGCCCTGGGGCAGCCACAGAGAAGGCCCAGTCCTGAGTCACCACCAAACGAGTCAGCGGAAACTGTGACCGGACCTCTCCCGATGATCTTAATAGGCCACAGTGTTCATGACAGAGAAGGTGCTCTCTTAAGTACCCTGGACTCCAAGCCATTTCAGTTTATATCAGTTTTTAGAGAGCAGAACCCTGCACCCTAGGGTGCCTCCACTTCCCTGTTAATGTATGCATTTCAGGCTTTCCAAAATTTATGTCTGTCTCTCTCTGCCTTCAACTGCTGTCTTCTTACACTGACTTAGCACAGATATACCTGGCAGGGAGACAGGGAAGAGAGAAAGGAGAATGTCATCTTCAACCCCTGCCCTCAGATGGGATATGCAAGTCTTACACTCTTCCTGGCTTCATTCATTCATCCAGAATAAAGTCAGAGCCATTAGGGAACCATTTAAGGACTAGTCCAGTTGGTGCCCATGGCAATTAACTGCAATCTGCCTAACAAAACAGTAGGCCAGCTAGCAATCATAACTGAAACTCATATTCATTACAGTATCTTGTTGAATCATTTCTTGTGTTTCCCTATTTTGGTGCTATGTGGGGAGCAACATTATTATTGGATTGCCCTTCTTTATTTTCTTAAATCTTGAGTTAATTAAGTGGGCCTCTTGGGGGCAATGATAGCTGCGTCTTTGGTGAAATTGCTATAACTTGCTAGACATCATGGGAGAGGGTGGGACTAAGCATAGAATTAATTTTGTACAAATTAACCCACATCATTTTTCTGTGCTACAAACAGAATAGTTAGGAACATAGGAAGCTGCCTTCTACCGAGTCAGACCATTGGTCCATCTATCTCAGTATTGTCTACACAGACTGGCAGCAGCTTCTCCAAGGTTGCCAGAGGAGTCTCTCTCATCCCTATCTTGGAGATGCCAGGGAGGGAACTTGGAACCTTCTCCATGCGAGCATGCAGGTGCAAGTCTCTCTCAGCCCTATCTTGGAGATGCCAGGGAGGGAACCTGGAACCTTCTTCATGCGAGCATGCAGGTGCGCTTCCCAGAGCGGCCCCATCCCCTAAGGGGAATATCTTACAGTGCTCACATGTAGTTTCCCATTCAAATGCAACCAGAGCAGACCTTGCTTAGCAAAAGGGACAATGCATGCTTGCTACCACAAGACCAGCTCTCCTCCCTTCACTAAACAAGGTGTTCCCTACAACCAGCTCTTGCATGATTGGCAGGCTAATAAAATAAGCCAGGTGGCTCAAGCAAGCAACCCAAACTGAACATTAGAAAAACAAAAAGATGATGAGTCAGTTTGTACAATAACAGCCCCTTTAATTCACACTAGCTGGTGGCTGCTATTGCATGGTAGGCAGTTTGTATGAAGTTGTTCACCAAACATGTCAGTAGATTTCCAATTCAAAATAACAACAAAAGTTTGTGATGGCTCGTGGCTACTTAAAATAGCCATGTGGGAAACTGCTGCACATGAACGGCCCAGGGTGTTGCCACATGGAATGTCTTAAAGCAGCATTAACTGGTAGCCAAACCATTGTAAATCCTCCCTAAACCATCCCTAGTCGGGCACATGAGCAGAGAGGTGGCCATTGACTATCTATGGGCAGAGGTTAAGGGTGGGATGCTGTGGCAGAAGTGTTGTGGGGCTATGCAGTAATATCCTTGTGGCTCTTTGTTGCCTTATAACTTTATGCTCACAAGCCCTAAATCCCCCCTTCTAGGTTTATATAAATGTTTCATCCTCGCCGTGCTGGCATGCTTAGTAAACATTAATCCCTTGTCCTCCTGGGAAGGGCAGGCCTCCCATCTGCTCAGCTCTATCTACAGAGCTCTGCACTCTGTCTTGGACATGTTTGTTTTTTAATGACAAGGAAGGCTCCTTGTGAGCATAATAGCAGGAGGTCTCTGCAGATGTTGAAGGCAGAGGAAGGAGGGGCAGAGATCAGCTCCAGCCTAGTTGCTGTAAAGGCGTTCTAGTAAACACATTGAATTTATTAATCCACAATTGTTTGGATAGTACTTGAGGAATAATCCTGCCAATAAATCACCAGTCAGCTGGAAAGAGAAACAGGGGAGAAGCGGGAGGGAGGGGAGCTCCTTTGTAACAATGTGGTAATCTATAGAGAATGGCTCTCCATTCATAAATTTCCACCTGCTAGAACAAGTTAACTAGTTAGGAAAATACAGTGCCATTCTTGTCTCATTTGTCATCTGGCAGAAATCAAGGTTCCCGGTGTATCCAGGCTTTGTTTGGGGAGGATTTGCTAAAGCTTTTAATACAATGGGCAGATACTGTAGCTTGTATCGATTTGAGGCATATTGGAGTGGAAGCATCTCTGCTGTAGAACTGTGAATCAAATGGCCCTGATCCAAAGAAGTCACTTCCCCAATATGTTTTTGGTGTGTGATATTTACCCTCAATATTCTCTTCTTCCTATATTCAAAGCCCCCACCCCACAACTGGAGAACTACCATAGACCCTGTGGGATGGAGAGTAAACAAATGAGGTGTGCAAAAATTTTGCAGCTGTTCATTAGTACCTACAAAGATTAGAATCGTTCAGGCAATGGTTTTCCCCATGACACTCAATGGGAGTAACAGCAGGAGAGACGACTGCCCTCAACTCCTGCCTGTGGCTTCCAGCGGCATCTGGTGGACCACTGTGCGAAACAGGATGCTGGACTAGAAAGGCCTTGGGCCTGATCCAGCAGGGCTATTCTTATGTTCTTATGATGCAAAAGCTGGACTTTGAAGAAGCTGGTCAGAAAAAGTATTGATGCTTTTGAACTTTGATGCTGAAAAAGACTTTTGAGGATACCATGGACAGCCAGGAAAACAAACAAATGGATCACAGAACAAATCAATCCAGAATTTTCACTCAAGGCACAAATGACCAGGTGCAAACTATAATAATTCGGACACATTGTGCAAAAACCCAGCTCCCCTGAGAAGTCCATAATGCTGGGAAAAGTTAAAAGGAAAGGAAGGAAAGAGAAGAATTGTACGACCAGTAGCAAGGTGGGTAGACTTGATTACAACAGCAATGAATGCACCACTGAGAGACCTTAAAGGCCAAGTTGAAGACAGATCATCCTGGAGAGAATCTATGTGGCCGCTAAAAGTAGACAGCGACTTGATGGCACTCACTCACTCAATCAATCAATCAATCAATCAATCAAGGGTCTAATAACACAATATGTTAAGCATGTAGTTTGGCCCTACATGCATGTGTTTTTTAAGCAGTAGTGGAGAGTAATCAAGATCATAGGAACATAGGAAGTTGCCTTATATTGAGTCAGTCCTTTGGTCCATCTAGCTCAGTATTGTCTACACTGACTGGCAGAGGCTCTCAAAGGTTTCAAGCAGAAATCTCTCCCAGCCCTGCCTGGAGTTGCCAGGGATTGAACCTGGGACCTTCTGCACCCAAGTAGATGTTCTACCACGGACTATGGCCCCATCTTCTAAGGGGATATCTTACCACAGACACTGCTCACATGTACTGTAGTTTCCCATTCAAATGCAAACCAAGTCAACTCTTCCTTAGCAAAGGAGATAATTCATGCTTGCTACCACAAGATCAACTCTCCACTCCTACTGCACACAGGGAGGGGGTATTTAACAATTTCCCTCAAACTGCAATCCTGGTGAAAATCTCTTTTCCCCCCCCCTCCCCAAGTTGTCTTGGAAGTTCCCCTTGGCAGCAACAGCAACTTCCCTCTCTTCAGAAGGGTATCTTTTTCAGGAGCACAATGTGAGGGGGAAGGATTAGATAGGGACCTGATCCTCACCCACCCTCCTGCAACTGCAATTTAAACTCAAAAAAAGTTCTGTAGGGGCAAACTACATGTTTAACCTAACCCATAGTTGTCCCCTCAGCCCTGCTCTTATAGAGATCGGACTCAAAGCAAACTAATGCCAGTGAAAAGAGTCAGGAAGAAGCAGTCTACTTCCTTGTGGCATTATTCGTGAGAAACCTCCAGAATAAGCTTCCAATAAAGGAGCAAGCAGGTACTTGGCAGCAAAATCTCCGCATGTGGGCTGAGTACCACACTCAGGCAATAGGGAAGGACTTGATCAGCTCTAGGGCAGCTGACTAGATACCTTCTGAACGTTGGTATCCTAGAGTGAAGCCAACACTTGTAGTGGATCGTTGTCCCTTATCTGCCCCTGCCCATGAGAAGGATAAAGATCTGTGCTCTAATCCTACTGAGACGAGAAAGGAAACGGGGTCCACGGAATGGAAAAGCAAGAACAATGGCAAAAAACCCGTGGACAAAAGAAATAATGAATATATGCATGAGCCCCTGGTGGCGCAGTGGTAAAACTGCCACCCTGTAACCAGAAGGTTACAAGTTCGATCCTGACCAGGGGCTCAAGGTTGACTCAGCCTTCCATCCTTCCGAGGTCGGTAAAATGAGTACCCAGAATGTTGGGGGCAATATGCTAAATCATTGTAAACCGCTTAGAGAGCTCCGGCTATAGAGCGGTATATAAATGTAAGTGCTATTGCTATTGCTATTGCTATATATAAATAAAGAATTATATATATGTGTATTATGAGAAAATGAAAAACCAGCTATCAACACTTCAGGCATTTATGACATCTTCCTGAGCACAAATCCCTTCCTCTGGATTTGAGAATTTACCATTTGTTCTGTACGTACTCTTTACATTTTCACATTCACATTTTGGACCTCATTTGGACATCTGCACATATAGTTTTGTGTATTTTGTTACTGCATTTTGCAATTTTATATGGCCTTATGTTTATCTATGTTTACATATGTGATACCGATGTGGTTGTTTGCTGTCATGTGTGTTGATAGCTGGTTTTTCATTTTCTCATAATACACATATATATCATTCTTTATTTATATATATTCATTATTTCTTTTGTCCACGGGTTTTTTGCCATTGTTCTTGCTAATCCTACTGAGGACATGGTAGGATTTGTGCTCAACCTCTATCCTGGTACTCTGTTTTTATTCAGAAGCTTCTGATTTCCGCTATATAGTAGATCTTCCATTATTCAAGCCTTAATTATCCAAAGTTACCCAGTTTTCTAAATTCGCCATGTCACTAATGGAACAATAGAGTTGCCTTGTTTAATTACTTTCTTTTATTTAATATTCTGGATACCTCCTCTGGCTACTCATATAAATGGCACTTGCTGCATTTACCTGTTTGGAAATATGAGGGCTGTATCTTCCTGGCAGCCTCAGAGGATTGTGCCATACATTACATTTACTAGATTTAATCATAGGCATTTCTCTCTAGTCTCATCATTAGGCCTCCTGAGACATTTATCCTCATGTCTTCCTTCTGTAGTCTCTTTGTTTAAATGGCCAACAGATGCCAAATTAAAGAAGCGAAGTCCTCACAGTAGATGTTGGGTGTAGATACGATCTCTTCTGAACAATTCATTTTGTGAATGATTATCACTCCATCATTTGCTTATGGATGATTCACACCAGAAATGCACGATCCACGCCACACAAAATCTTTGCTGCCACTATTTGTGTTGCCTCTGTTGTGGTTTCCCTGCTATCAATACAACATAAATAGTACTCATTACTGACTTTTATATTTCCTGTTCTCTACTTTATCATGTTGTCTACTTTATTATTTCCATTTTCTGTTTTCTGCTTTATTCTGCTATTTCTGCTGGCATTCTGCTTCCATTTGTATCATGCAAGTGACAGTGCTTGTCTAAGCACCCACTTATTCATGAGCCAGGCCCACAAATTTTGGCTGCTGTTACCGTCTCAGGGGACGAATGCTCATAGTGGTTTTTGGCATAGGAACATAGGAAGCTGCTTTATACCGAGTCAGACCATTGGTCCATCTAGCTCAGTATTGCTAATGATACTGCTCCTAGGGAAATTGGCAAACACCCCCTGACTACTTTTGGGCTTGTGTGTAGAACTAGCAAGTTTAGATGGAGCAGTTCATTTTCAGAATAAATTTGTGCAAAGCTTCAGTCGCAAAGTGGCTGAAGGAGTTTGAAGTTCAAAATTAGAATCAGGTTTATTTTAGGGTTTCAGGGTACAGGAAGGAAATGTTGATTAGTAAGCAACACAGTATTAAATAACAAGGCTAATAAATCAATAGGACTAAATTGAAGCTAGTGAAGAGGCTTTTTGGCTTGAGATCTTAATTAAATACACTCAAGGCTGACCAGAGAAATGGTCTTAGAGAACAGCTTTGAAATTAAAGGGAGCAGAAGTAGAGGGGAGCCAGAGGCTTTAGAGCAGAGATTAGTTATACCTAAGTCTGTCCGATGGGTTGTATGGACCTTTTTAGCTCGACCAATGTCAAGGGACCTCTTTCCTCCGGGACAGGCAGAAGGCAGGAGTGGGGACCCAGGTGCCAAATGAAGGTCTGTGAGCCAGGAAAAAGCCAAATAGGGTCTGATCTTGGGAGACCAGTATCTGGGTGCAGCCAGGTGTGCTGTATAAGTCTTGAAAGCAGGGCTGATCTGAAGGTGACAAGCAGGATGGGAACGAGAGTCCAGGCAAAACAAGATGGTGTGGCTAATGCCCAAATGCACAAACATGCAATGGGTGAATCCAAGGAAGAAACATGCAGTTTAGTGGTGTCCAGGGCTGAAATAGGCAGCATCTTGCCCTGAGGCGGAATGCTGACCACACCTTTCTGTTGGAAAGGGTGACAATGGTGATGAACAAAAGGATACATGGGGCCCTTTCGCACAAGCAGTGAGAAAGGACTACAGGGTTTCCAGGGAGGAAACCCTAAACAGTTTATCTCCCTGCAGATGATGATTCCACTTTCCCTGGGCAGACGGATCACCCGCCCAGAAAAGCACCGGCTGCTCCAGGCATTTGGGGTGCCAGGATACATCTCCCCCCATCCCCCAGAGCTCCAATAATGTGGGGGTCTCCCCTCCCAGAGTCTGCTAGACAATTGTAAAAATGACATTAAGGGGGTACTTTCTCCCTTGACCTCCTTCTTAAAGGGTGGCTTCATAGATGGGTTGCCGCCAGGATTGGCCTGATCCCGGTGGTACACACACACATGTGCAAAACTGGGGATTGGCCCAATCCCAGTTTTGCACACGTATGTGAACAGCTTCATTGTGTCCAATTCAAACTTTACTGGGTGTGCTTCTACTTTCACAATGAGGTGAATAGGTTAAGAAACCTCTGTAGCGTGGAATGAAATGGGCGCATCAGAGCTTACCTTGTATTCAGGAAGAACTCTGAAGTGTCTAGGAATGTTTTAACATGCTTCCTGTGCCCCAAGCCAGCCATTAACACTTGTGAGGAGATGAGTCTTTTACCTCTTATTTTATTCCTTCCTGTGAAGGTGATAAGCTTGAACTGATCTGATGTGCCAACATAGGAGGAGATTATTTGGCTAGGTCTTTTAGAAGAACAGTGCTTAATGAACTCATGTCTGCTCCAGCTTCCTCACCTGAACTGGAATCAGGGAGATGAGCAGAGGGACAGTCCTCCTGTAGTTGCGCGTTAAATTTGAACTAGAGCCACCTTTCCCAAGCTATGTGCCAAGTGACATACCCCATGAGTTAGCTCATGTGGGCCGAATGGTGAATTCACGATCCTGTGGGTTCAGAGAGTAAAAATTGAAACTATAAGCCTATAGCTCCCAAACAGGTATAGGGGTGCTCCTGGGAGCCCCCAAACAGGCTATCTGGGTAACAGTACTGTCTACACAAACTGGCAGCGGCTTCTCCAAAGTTTCAGTCAGGAATCTCTCTCAGCCCTATCTTGGAGATGCCAGGGAGGGAACTTGAAATCTTCTGCTCTTCCCAGAGCAGCCCCATCCCCTAAGGGGAAGATCTTACAATGCTCACACATGTCTCCCATTCAAATGCAAACTAGGGTGGACCCTGCTTAGCTAAGGGAAGAATTCATGCTTCCCTTTCTACCACAAGACCAGGGCAATGCCTACCCCCCTAAAAGTGGGAAGTGGGTGATAGCATTGTTGCATTTAGAGCTTTCTCTGTGTTATCATCCCTCCTTTATCCCTACCCCCAAACAATTAGGGTAAAATTGTAGTCGTAATTGCATAGAGTAAAGAGTTCGGGTAACAATGAACAATTTGTTGTACTCTTTCCATGGAGTAATCTTGGGAGGACATTCCTGCCAATTTTCATCTCCTCTGACATCAACAAAATGTTATAGTAGTTTTTGTGTTTTTGAAACTGTTTAAAGCTTTTAAGACACCATTGCAAAATGGTCTGCTGCAGGCCCTAGGGTCAGGACAATAAAAGCATGGTGGGTTATTGATAGACTGAAAATATCGAATCGTACTGAAAGCTGAAAGTATTGCAACGTTATCACCTATTTCCCATC
Organism: Hemicordylus capensis; assembly: GCF_027244095.1. NCBI lineage: Eukaryota > Metazoa > Chordata > Lepidosauria > Squamata > Cordylidae > Hemicordylus > Hemicordylus capensis. The sequence goes on along the minus strand of NC_069657.1, from coordinate 397,623,287 downwards.
TTAGGGGTGCAAAATAAAGTGGGCCATCGAGTCAGTGTCGACTCCTGGCGACCGCAGAGCCCTGTGCTTGTCTTTGGTAGAATACAAGAGTGGTTTACCATAGCCATCTCCCACACAGTGTGAGATGATGCCTTTCAGCACCTTCCTATTAGGGATGTGCAAAAAATTTCGGGCACAGAACGATCTGTGCCCAAAACGAACAATTTCGAGTGATTCTGGGCCGAACCGAATCACCCCCGATGTCCCCCGATATTTTTTGGGCACGAGCCGAATCACCTGAATTTCAGACCCGAAAAATTCGGGTGATTCAGTTCATGGTTGATTTTTGGCGATTTTTTGAAGTTTTAGTGACTTTGGGGCAGTTCAGGGGCATAGCATGGGATCTGGGCAAAAGGAGTGGGGTGGGGTGGTAGTGCCTAATGGGTGCAGGCTATCACCCCAATTTCAGGGGGATTGGGCAAAGGGCTGATTTTTGGTAAATTTCTGAAATTTTCATGTCTTTGGGGCAGATTGGGGCAGAAAGTGGGGCCTGGGGCAGAATAGTGGGTTGGGGTGGTAGTGCCTAATGGGTGGAGGCTACCATCCCAATTTCAGGGGGTTTGGACAAAGGGGTGATTTTTTGAGAATTTTTGAAGTTTTAGTGACTTTGGGGCAGTTTGGGGGCAGAAAGTGGATCTGCCCCAAAAGAGTGGGGTGGGGTGGTAGTGCCTAATGGGTGGAGGCTACCACCCCAATTTCAGGGGGATTGGGCAGAGGGCTGATTTTTTGGGAATATTTGAAGTTTGGGTGTCTTTGGGGCAGATTGGGGGCAGAAAGTGGATCTGCCCCAAAGGAGTGGGGTGGGCTGGTAGATAGTGCCTAATGGGTGGAGGCTACCACCCATCCCCAATTTAAGAGTGATTGGGCAGAGGGGTGAATTTTGGTGAATTTATTTTTATGAGGTTTGTCTTCATAAGGTGAAGTGTGCTAAATTGATTACTTCCTCATATTATTCATAGTAATAGAGAGTGTGAAAAAGTGAAAGTGGGGTCATGAGAGTTGTCTAATTGAAAAAAAATCTCATTTGCTATGATACAATGAGAATTCACACCTCAGAAGTTTCTTTGTTTGGAAATAGTACAAGAAACCGAAACTTTGATTTGTGCTTTAAGTGGGGGGAGGCATACAAAATAAGAACCATTTTAAAGCTGGCACTGCTTCAGACCTGAGCTGTGCTGGTTTTAGTAGCTATGAAGGTAACTTCTCCCAGAGATGCAAGTTTTGGGTGGTATAGAAACATGTTAAATAAATAAATAAACTCAGCCTAGATTTCATGTGCTCTTTTTCTGGAGAATCCATTGTCATGATCTATATAGCCTTTGCAGTGTTTGCTCTTAAAAAACAACAACACCCAGAGCCAGCTAGCTTATTGCCTGAAGCAGTCTCTCCCAACTTCAAATATTTGGGCTCCAACTGGAGAAGCACAGAGAAACTGTAGGTGGGCATGAGTTATATGGACACTGACTTCCCTTTCTTTTTCTCCATAGCTCCTGCACAGGCCCAGATAATCCATGCTGGGCAAGCATGCGTTGTAAAGGAAGATAACATCAGTGAACGAGTGTATACTATTCGGGAGGGCGATACCCTTGTTCTGCAGTGTTTAGTTACGGGGCACCCACGGCCACAGGTAACCTTTCTGTCTACTCCAGTCTACATTCCTTGTACTCCTTGTGTGCCAAATGCCAGGCATCCCCCTCTTTATTAATGAAGATGTTCTTCAGAAAAATCTACCCTTGCTCAGCACATGGAGCACAGCAACAACCAGAGTTTTGATCAAACTAAATATAACAGGTTTTGCTGAATCCGTTGTCATGCTGGCAAAGCTGGATGCTGTGGCATTTCATCTACAGTACAAAGAGAACCTGCAGCTATCCCTATTGGTAGAAAAGTTAAGCCCATCTCAACCCATTTGCTTTTTGGCTGTTCCGAGCCTATTAATTTGAAGTTTTCTGATGTGGATAGCTCACTGTGCTAAGTCTCACCAGCAGCTCATTTCCCAGAGTGACCGTCACACAGCTGCCAGTGGAGGCTGACTTTGAAATGTTGCTGACCTTTGCTGGAGTCCCATGGTACAAGGGTGAGAGACATTCCTGATATAGCAGATGATGTACACAGACAAAATCCTCCACTCAGGAAACACCATCACTAAAAGCCAGGCCATGACTGCCTAAATGGTCCCTAGAGAGGATGATATAATATGAATAAGGACCTCTGGGGAATAAGGTACTTTAAGAGCAGGAGAGAGCTACAGCACTTCCTCCTGCTCTCCAGACACGTTCCCTTCTGTAGCCGTGCTAGTCACAGCTGTAAGCAACCTCTGTGGATTCACAGGGAAGGCACTCTCAAAATAGGTTGTAAAGTGTGCCAGCAAGTCAATTTTGACTCTTGGTGCCCACAGAGCCCTGTGGTTTTCTTTGGTAGAATACAGGAGGGGTTTACCATTGCCTCCTCCCACACAGTATGAGTTGATGATGCCTTTCAGCATCTTCCTATATCGCTGCTGCCCGATATAGTACCAGCAGGGATTCGAACCAGCAGGGATTCTGCTTGTTAGTCAAGCATTTCCCTGCTGTGCCACTTAAGGTGATATAGAACACAACAAAAGGAAGGGAGTAGTCCAGCCAAAAGAATTCAAAGCTGTAAATGCTATTCATTTAGCAAATATTCACACACCCCACCAAAACATATGGAAAACTTTTATGCCCGCAGCAGTTGGATTTGCACACATAACTTGAAATTTTGTTTATTTTATTTATTTAACATATTTATATACTGCCCACTACCAAATGAAAACACACACATTTAAAACACACATGAAAATTAAAATTAAAACAATAAAAAAGTTCAACTAAAAATATCAATTAAAACATTAACTAAAATGCTTGGCTAAAGAGATATGTCTTTAGTTGTTTCCTAAAAGCCATCAGGGATGGAGCAGCACTAATCTCAGCAGGAAGTGCATTCCACAGCCTTGGGGTAACTACAGAGAATATACACCTTTGAGTTGCCACCAGACAGATGAGCGGTGGCACCATCAGACAAACCTCCCTTGATTATCTTAATAGGCTGCACGATTCATAATGAAGAAGGCGTTCTCTTAATGCCTTGGGCCCAAACTCTTAAGGGCTTTATAGGTAATAACCAGCACTTTGTATTTTGCCTGGAAACTTACTGGCACCCAGTGTAGTTCTTTCAAAACAGGAGTGATATGATTTCTTTGGGACAACCCGGAGACCAACCTGGCAGTAGCATTCTACACCAATTGCAGTTTTCGGACTAGGTACAAAGGCAACCCAACGTAGAGTACATTGCAGTAATCAAGACTGAATGTGACCAGCATTTTCACCACTGTCTTCAAATTACCCTCTTCCAGGAAAGAGCACAGCTGGCGTATCAGCAAAAGCTGATAAAAATCACTCCTGGCCACCACGTCCACTGAGATATCAGAGAGAGTTGGATCCAGAATTACTCCCAAACTGCAAACCTGTTCCTTCTATGGGAATGTAGCCCCATCTAGAACAGATAGATCTATCCAGTCTCCTGAATTGTGGTTCACTACAGTGAGCACCTCCATCTTGTTTGGATTCAGCCTCAGTTTGTTAGCCCTCATCTAGCCCATTACCGCCTCCAGGCAGGTATTTAGGGAAGTTATGCATTAACTGATGAAGCTGACATGGAGAAATAGAGAGCTGGTCTTGTGGTAGCAAGCATGACTTGTCCCCTTAGCTAAGCAGGGTCTGCCCTGGTTGCATTTGAATGGGAGACTAGAAGTGTGAGCCCTGGAAGATATTCCCCTCAGGGGATGGAGCCGCTCTAGGAAGTGTAGAAGGTTCTAAGTTCCCTCCCTGGCATCTCCAAGATAGGGCTGAGAGAGATTCCTGCTTGTAACCTTGGAGAAGCCACTGCCAGTCTGTGTAGACAATTCTGAGCTAGATAGACCAAAGGTCTGACTCAGTATACGGCAGCTTCCTATGTTCCTATTTGGGTGTCATCCACATACTTATAGCACCCTGAACCAAATCCCCGATGATCCCTCCCAGTGGTTTTATGTAGATGTTAAAAAGCATTGGAGACAAAATGGAGCCATGAGGGACAACATATAAACGCTCTTACTTTGTAGAACAACAGTGTCCAAGCAACACCCTCTGAAATCTGCCTGAGAGGTATGAGCGGAACCATTGTAAAACAGTGCCCCTACACCCGTCCCCCTCAGACGTCCAGAAGGATACCATCCCGGCCAATGGTATTGGAAATTGCCCAGAGATCCAAAAGGATCAACAGATTCACACTCCTTCTGTCAATTTCTTACTGGAGATCATCCATTAGGCCAACCTAGGCAGTCAGCACTCCATAATGTGCCCAAAACCCAGTTTAAAGTGGGTCTAGATAATCTGTTCATCCAAGACTTCCTGGAGCTGAGAGACCACCACCCTCTCAAAGCCTTGGCCAATCATGGGAGGTTGGAGACAGGCCTATAATTGCCTAACTCTGAGGGATCTAATCAGAGGCGTATCTAGGGAAAATAGCGCCTAGGGCAAGCACTGAAATTGCGCCCCCTGTCCAAACATCTGACACCCATCTTTCATATAACTTTACCATAATATCAGCTGAAAAATACAAGTCAAGCTCGTTAATCTTTTAAAATTTCAAAAACTATTTAGCAGTGGACGTAGCCAGACCAAAAAATGCTGGAAAACTACAAATTTCAGTATGCTGGGGCTCATGAAATATCCAAATACTATGTGGAGATGTACTTGGAAAATTAAACAGAAGTGCCTGTCTAATTCTCTACTATGCATTGTAGCATCACTATTACATAAGTTTTAAAAATCAATGGAGAATTTGACTTTTCCCAGATACTTTGAAAATAATTAAAGGATATGCAGAGTAAACTGTGTCACTGCTTGGAATATATTCTAGTATTTCAGAAAGACAGTTAAAATGAGAGCAAGAGAGCAAGAAACTCCCAGTGGGCCTTAATACTAAGGATTTCACACTGATTCAAAGACAAACTCACCATTAATAGCCACATTATTAAGACATCACATTTAACTCACTTATCACAAGTTGTTGTTGTTGTTGTTGTTGTTGTTTCCCTTCTTTTTCTTGTATTTATGCTGGCCTTGGGCCGAAAAAAACTAGTACATACATACACACTTATCACAAGAAGCAAAGTAAGAACAAATGAATACAATCCTAGATCATAAGCTTCAGCTCAGTATTCACAAGCCCTGATTCTCTGTACATAGTGCCAAACTGAATATGTGTACAGTGACTTATATTAAATTTTAAAAATATTTTTTACCTGTAGCCCCTTCGGGGCGCTTCCTATAGGCTGTGGGCTGGGGGGAGTCTGCAAAGGTTACCCCTTCCTCAGCAGGCCTCTAGGGCCTCACAGGGACCATTTGAGCATGTGCAGTGGCCATTTTTTAAAATAATTGGGTTTTTTAAAAAATGGCCACTGGGGAAAAAATGGCCACCGCACATGCTCAAATGGTCTCTGCAAGGCCTGAAATGGCCTAGGGCCTCACAGAGGCCATTTGAACATGTGCGGTGGCCATTTTGTTTTTGGCGGCCATTTTCAATTTTTTTAAAATTTTAAGAAATTGCGCCCCCCCTTCAAGTGGCGCCCGGGGCACGTGCCCTGCCTGCCCTACCCTAGATACGCCCCTGGATCTAATGTAGGCTTCTTTAAAAGAAGTCTAATAATTGCCTCCTTAAGACAAGGAGGCATTCTACCTTCCCTCAGAGAAGCTCATATATCCCATCTTTTCCTAGCCTCTCTTTTAGAGGCTAAAATGAGAGGCTTCTATCATTTCCCTAGAGTTTCTTTGAGTTTTGTTTGATCTTCAGTCCAAACTAGGTTGCCACCTGGTCCACTGTAAATACTAGTCAGTGGGCTTTTAAAAAAAAAAAAAAAGCATGTATTTAAATAAGTGAGTGACTAGTGGACTTCTGGACTAGGGGAAGGCCAGCAACCCTATCTCATTCATACACTCTCTGTTCCCATCACCTGCTTTCCAAATCAACTTTTACCCTTTGTTTAGTCCTCTCCTTTCTCTTCTCTCAGTTAGTTGTTAAAGCTGCAAAATGTGGTCAAACTAAATAAATGAGGCTGGAATGAAAAAAGCTAAGGAAAGATTAAAGAACGGACTGAAGCAGTCATGGAAACAGAACACTCTCTGAATGGCTTTGGGCTCCTAATGAGAGGACAAAGGCTAAATAAATCCCTCATGGGCAGCCATTAGCTGAGAGATGCTGAACAGTGTGGGGGCTGTAGAACCCTGTTTTCTCTAGGGATGTGCAAACAGGTTTGATATCGGATCACTGCCCCCCACCTCCCACGGTTTGGTTCACTATCGGACCGAACCCCCTGGCTGCTCAGGGTGGAGGGGGGGGTAGTTAGCAGGTTTGTTTAAAATTTTTTTAACTTAAAAACATTAACTTTTACTTACTGCAACCCTGTCCGGGGGCGCAGATTCGGCTGGGGGGGGGTCCTCCAGAAGTTCCCCCTCCCCCTGCCATCCTCCATTTATGTACAGATTGCCTGGTTCAGGCGGTCTTTGGCCCATTCTGGCGGTGCTTTGGCCCATTCCATCGTGCATGCCCAATGGGCCTCTGTGTGGCCCACCTGGTCATGCAGACGCCCATTGGGCATGCATGGCGGCCTCCAAAATGGCTGCCGCAACTGAGGGTAGGCCTGGAATGGGTCGAAGACCTCCCGAACTGGGCAGTTTGTACAGCAATATTGTACTGTATTTTACTGGCATGGCCTAAGGAAGTGGCCCTGCCGCTTCTCAAAATCTCTCTCTCTCTCTCTCTCTCTCTCTCTCTCTCTCTCTCTCTCTCTCTCATATTTATATTGATTGATCGATATATACATCTCTTGGCAGTATACACAATCCAAAGTACAATGTAAAACAAACAAACAAACAATTAAAACACTTCCACAGAATAAAAACAATTAAAAACAATTCACAAAGTGAAACAAAATAATTTCACAGGATAAGAACAGTTAAGACAGTTTAATATTAATTTTAATTAAAAGCAGAAACTGGTGTGTTTTAAGAGTCTTATAAAAACCAATCAGAGATGGAGAAGCTTTTATTCCTCCAAGCAATGCAGGAAGCTCACTAGTACCAGTGCCCAAGAAATAAGGCACAGTCTCTTTAAGCACCAACAGTTTCTTCAGAGAGGATGGAGCTGAAAGAAGGATTGTGGCTGCATTCTCACTACCAGAATGATTGTGGCTAAAGAGTTAACTGCAACTGGCAAGCCCAGAAACTGAAATGTTTAGGCAATCAGACCTTGGTTAGTGATCCTGGATATATGCTGATTAACATCAGCAATATAACCAGCTTTGCCCGGAAATTCAGGGTTGTCATGACATGCTCCATGGGAGCATGCGGGGCGGGCTGGTCACGGTTAATTCTTTAACTGCTATCTTTTTGGTCATGAGAATGCAGGCCTATTTAAACCACCAGTTGGTTCCAGATCATAGGATGGTTTGGATGATACAATGATCTGTTCCCTTTAATTGCATGGGGGAGGAGTGTGGTGCATATGCCTCTCCCTTATGGTGCACCATCACTTAAATAATTAGGTGACGGCATGTCAGGTGGAGGCAGAGATGTGCATGTCCATGCTTCTCCCCATGTGATTAAATGGGCCATTTGGAGTATCCTTACTGGAACAATGCCCTGCTGTACTTGGGTGCCTTCTGTTCAGCTGGAATGTTCCTAGCTCCACAGTGAACTGTTCATGGTACTTTCCCTCTGTCTGGACACCTGCCAAGCCTCATTGGATTCCCTGTGGGTTTCAGCCTGGGACAGGATAGGGAGGGATAATGCTGTCCTCCCCATTTGCAGACACTTGCTTTGAAGCACATGGGTGGCCCTTCATACAAACAGATAACCGTATGGCTAGACACCGGTGTGTTTTGGCTTCTCAGCAGCAACAGCACAACCAAATAACATGAAACGGGTTTCAGTCATTCCATTAAAATTCTGACTTGTGGCAATAATTACAGAGAAATGTACTATGCATTAAGAGCTACTGCAAAGTTTCAGACTTAAGCTTGGCTCTTCAAAGGTTCCTTCTGCTTAGGCTCTCCTGTTTTATTTAAGAATGTTCTGGAAGCATTTTAGGAACTAACTTGTAACTGGAACTAAAGAGGAGGGTACTGCTGCTGGGTGTATAGAACAACATGTATACTGGAGCTGAGAATGGAAGAGAGGCAGCATTGGTAAGGAAGTAGAAATAATGAGAAGAACCAGTGGTGGTGATGGGATGAGCCCTGAAGAAGCCCTGGGATTTGACCTTCCAGCAAATCCAGGCCACTAGTCTTTCCTAGAATTTTATTTACTACTAGAAGATATAGAAATGTATTCTCTCTTTTTAAGAAAAACCAACAATAAGCAGAGTTTTTTACCATGGTCACAAACAAGTTCTGGAGATGTTTGGGAATGAAAAGGTAGGTCTGTGGACTATATTTTGTGATTCGATTCTGAAGAGCTGTGTGGCTATAACTGTACCTTGCATAACACAACATCTTTTTCAAGAGGCAAATCTGACATTTACTTAACATTTGCCAGCCCCCTGCCAAAAAAACCCCACACCAAAAACCCAACCCAATGCAAGCAAATGTTTCTACCACCAGCCACTTTGAAATTCTGCATCCTGAAACAACTTTTGTAACCATTTGATGCTGTGCTTGTAAGTCCCACTATATTCAATAGGAGTTACTCTTAAGTACATAAGAACAGCCCTGCTGGATCAGGCCCAAGGCCCATCTAGTCCAGCATCCTGTTTCACACATTGGCCTACCAATAAGTGTGCACAGGGTTGCAGCCTCAGTATCTTTACATGGATAATCTGCATGTAATCTGTTTTCAAGGTTGCAGAATCTGACTTGTTCAGCAATAAACTTTGTCCCCAGGTCCAGGTCCTTTTCTCTGAGCATATACGAACATAGGAAGTTGCCATTTTTTTAAATTGTTAGATTTTTATACCACCTTTCATTAAAACAATCTCAAGGCAGTTTACAAAATATTTAAAATAATATAAAACTATAAAACAGTTACACAATAAAAAGATTAAATTGGAATATAAAAATACAAATCTAATTAAAAGTTTTTTAAAACATACACAATAGGACCATAAAATACAGACCAGCAGCAACAAAACCAACACTCATATAAAAGCCTTGGTAAAAAGCCAAAATTTCACTTGCTTTATAAAACCTGTAATGGAGACTGAGGAGCAGATGCCCACTCTGAGAGCATTCCAAAGTCTGGGGGCCATAACTGAGAAGGCTCTGTCCAACGTGCATGACAGCCAAGCCTCCCTCATTGTTAGCACGCAGAGCAGAGCCCCCTCCAATGACCTTGTCAAGTGGGCAGAAACCCTTGGGAGCAGTTGGTCCCTCAGATATCCAGGGCCCAAACTGTTAAGGGCTTTAAAGATCAAAACAGCACCTTGAATTGGACCTGGAAACAAATTGGCAGCCACTGTAGCTCTTTCAAAATGGGTGTAATTTGATCTCAGTGGGCAGCTCTGGATAAAATCCTAGCTGCCACGTTTTGCACTAGCTGCGGTTTCTGAATATTCTTCAAGGGCAACCCCACATAGAGCTTGTTACAGTAATCCAGCCATTATGTAACTAAGGCGTGGATAACTGTGGCCATATCTGCCTTCCTGAGAAAGAGACCCAGCTGGCACACTAGCCAAAACTGTGCAAAGGAACCCCATGGCCACCGTCTCCTTCTGAGTTTCCAAAAGCAGAGCCAGGTCCAGCAATACCCTCAAGCTGCGCACCTGCTCTTTCAAGGGGAATGCAACCCCATCCAGAACTGGTAGAGTACCCTCATCCCTATTGGCTCTCCTGTTGACCAACAACACCTCTGTCTTGCCTGGATTCGATCTCAATCCAACCCATCCAGCAACCAACACATCACTGCCCACATACAACCCATCACTGCCTCCAGCCCTTGACCCAGGACATCCACTGCCTCCCTAGGATCCAGTAGGGATGTGCACGAGCTGCTTTGGCACCTCCTTTGGGAAGTGCTGAACTGGCTTGGGTGCCCGTAGGGTGGGGAGGGTGGGGCAGAGAACAGTTTGGGCTGGGCAGTTCCCTTAAGAAGCATGTAAAGCAAGACCTTACCTGCTCCACTGCCGCCCCGCTGCTATTCCAGGTGCGGCGCTCTCTCTAGCAAAGGCAATGGCTGTGGTGCTGTTACCTGCAGCCTGTGTGCATGGTGTCAGCGTGCACATGGCCGCTGCGCATGTACACTCAGGCTGTAGGGAACAGTGCCGCAGCCGCTGCAGCCTTTGCTAGAGCGAGCACCATGCCTGGAAAAGCGGCGGGGCAGCAGCGGAGCAGGTAAGGACGTGCTTCTTAAGGGAACCGCTCCCTGCCCTGCCCACGCCTGGATGAGCCGTTTGTGCAGATCCCTAGGATCCAGTGATAAGGAGGGATAGAGCTGAGTGTCATCTGCATATTGCTGACAACTCATATACTTAGTTAGACCCTTGGTCCATCTAGCTCAGTATTGTCTATACAGACTGGCAGTGGCATCTTCAAGGTTGCAGGCAGGAGTCTCTCTCATCCATATTTGGAGATGCCAGAGAGGGAACTTGGAACCTTCTGCAGGCAAACATGCAGATGTTCTTCCCAGAGCGGCACCATCACCTGAGGGGAATATCTTACACATGTAGTTTCCCATTCAAATGCAAACCAGGGAGGACTCTACTTAGCAAAGGGGACCATTCATGCTTGCTGCCACAAGGCCAGCTCTTCTCCCATATGCTGTATGCAGGTAGTTGTTTAGTCTTGTCCAAAAGCAATAAAAGACCTTTGGCTTGTGCTGGGACTGTCGGCATTACTATTTGGCTGTCATCCAGGCTTTCCCAGTGCCTTCTCCTATTTTGTTTCAGCCCCCAGCTAGCCATATTGCCATCAAGGAAAGGGAGAGGTCATTGGTCTGCCCAGTGACCTGCGTATTACAGCCTTGATGCACCCCTGTCCCCCTTTCATCCCTCATTCTCTACACCCTCCTCCTTTTTCTCTTTTTCAAATATCATTTGCTTTCTTTCTGCCTATGTGCGTCATAGGAATACAAAGGCAGACCTCTCCAGAATGAGAGACTCTTAGCGGTCAAACTACATGTTGCAAGAAGCATGTGCTTAGCACTTCTGTGTGTTTTAAAACCCTTTTTGCAAACTTCAGTTTACTCACTAATTCACTGCACAAAGGACAAGAAAGTGAGCTTGATAACAAACAAGAGAATTCAAAGGACTGCCTTTCTGCCTCCCCCCCCCATGCACACACGCATGTACACAGCAATTAATATGCAGTGGGGACTCACTCCAGAGAAAAGAAAGCGACAAGCTTGCACTAGTATAATAGCTTTCTGCATCTCTGAAATGCAAGAGTTTGAATATTCCCAGTGTCCAGTGAGGCAGAGAGGTGAAAAGGCACTGACTGAAGTGTGATAAAAGCTTTGTAGTTTGAACCCCTTTACCAGTCACTTCACACCCAGAATTGCTGCTGGGAAGCTCAGTTAGCCTTTAGCTACCCAAGTTTGGCTGATCCATGGTGTTTGGCTGTTGGAACTTATTGTATTTGATTGTGGATAGTGACATGGCCGGGGCATTGCTCCTTGTCGAATCTCTTTGGGAGCTCTAGAGAGCACGTATTCAATGGTAGGCGGTTGGGTGAAGGCCTTGAAGGGAACATATTTAGTTTTTAAACATTTAGGATGTGTGACGTACAAAGTTGGGCCGGACTGTATGGGAAATCTGAGGTGGAAGATGGTAATGATTTGCTGTCTCCAGCCAGTGCCCCAGCTCTAAGTTTGTCTGCATCATAGCTGTACTTTCCTTCTCTCTGTCTTTTTCATTCCTTCTTCTAGGTGAGGTGGACCAAAACTGCTGGCAGCGCCTCGGACAAATTCCAGGAGACATCGGTGTTTAATGAGACCCTTCGGATTGAGAAGATCCAGAGGCTGCAGGGGGGTCGCTATTATTGTAAAGCAGAGAATGGGGTTGGGGTCCCTGCCATCAAGTCCATTCGAGTAGATGTGCAGTGTAAGTCATTTTGTGGCCATCCAAAGCTTCCCACAGTTCTACTGTGTGTCTGTATCTGATGGCTTGGCTAGTGAAATTCTGCATTGTCCTAGAAGCATCCTTATCCCTCTGAAGCAAAGGGACAGGCATTGCTATTCCTAACCAGTGTGTGGAGAAATATGGTCTAGGTTCTGCTCTTCTCTACCTACGTACCTCAGCCTAGCCAACTTCACAGGGTTGCTGTGAAGCCCTGAATGCTTACACATTTGACAAATAAATGGTATAAATTAATATGAGTCCACAGTAAGAAAGAGCTAGATATCCCAGCATTTTAGTTAAGACAGAAAGAGGCCTATACTGGGATTTCTGTAGCTTCTCACTACTGTACTTAGATGTCTCGGTTGCCCATTAGCTTAGGGGTCCATTAAAACAGCAGATTTTACACAGCAAATTCAGCACAAGTGGACCTTCGAAGGAGATGTTGTTCTGTCCAACTGCTCATGTACCTGGTAATGTGCACACATGCAAGTTTTTTATCGGGAGGATCTAAAAGGCACACACACACACACACACACACACACACACACACACACTTAGTAATAGAGTAGCAAATGAAAACCAATACTGGAGCTTTCTCAGTTTCCAAATATGGGTTTTCAATAAGAAATTATTTTAAATCCCATTTTTAACTTCATATTTCTCATCCCCTCCGCCACCCGAGAAACTCACCTTAGCCCTAGATATGAGTCTGACCTAAACATCCAGTTCTGAGCGATCAGTCTCTTTATTTATTTATTTATTTATTCATTCATTCATTCATTCAATTTATATACCACCCTTCCAAAAAAAGGCTCAGGGTGGTTTGCATCAAAATAAAAACAATTAAAATCAATTAACATTTAAAATCAAAACTATAAAAACAGCATAAAACTAATTTATAGTTACAGTTAAAAACCCTGGAGAACCAGGCCGAACACTTACAGCAGTTAAACATTTTCTCTCTCTATCCATTCAGTCATGTCTGACTCTTGGTCACTCTATTAAAAACAATTTCCAACAAATTAAAAACCCTGGAAGGCCAGGCCAAACAACTAGGTTTTAATGCCGTTGTTGCTACCACAGTAGCAATAGTTGTTGCTACCACAGAACCAACTCTCTTCCTTCTAGGAAATTCAGGAGTTTGTCTAGGAAATTTTAGGACCTCCCCTCCTCTTCTCCTTCAGTCATGTAACTCACCTCTGCCAAAACTTGCTTCTCTAAATTTAGTAGCTCATGCTGGGCTCTTCATCTTTGGGTACAAAAGGGTTGAGGAGATCTCTCTCTCTCTCTCTCTCTCTCTGCTTTATTCCGGGGGGGGGGGTGTTCCCTTTGCTTCTAGGATACCGTTTGGATCTAAGCCGATGCAGAATCCTGCTGTTCTTCATGCACCTCTGACCTTTAGAGCTATGGGGTCAATTGGGTGGCCAAGGGCTCTCCGATACTAACATCTACTCTGCAGATGGACTTGGTAATATGCCTCCTTCTTTCTGCTTGTTTTGCTTTTCCCACCCTGGAGAAGAGCCTTCATTTTTATGAGCAGTGGTTAGACGCACAAATGAGGGGAAGGTCTAGATTAATCTTTACCAGTGTTGGCTCTTAACTGCACACACCCGTGTTTGGCATTATGTCTTCAGCTTCCCCTGTCCTTAACATGCAGCAAGGTAAATATTCACTTACATTTGCTCTTCACCTTGGCATTTATGTTATTTGGGGAGCAGACCCAATGCCCCTTTGCATATAGTGTGATGTAGAACAAATTGCATAAGGACCTCTGTTTGACACAGTAGGCCTGAAGATGGTCCCCTTAATGTAATTTGTCGTGGGTGAATCCACTGTCTCTGAGAACCCTCTGTTTCTCTTTGGACAGAACTGGGGTGGTGGGTGTGGGGGTTGGGTGTGTGTGTGCTCACATGTGCCTTTCTTGGACAAAGATCAAATCACAGCTAGCACTTTGCGAGAGTAAAACAAGTGCACAACATGCCACAGATCCCTCTTTCCACATGTCGTAGGAATGGCACTAGCTGTAAACATTGTCTCCTCATTTGCTTGTGACCATTCTGGTTCTGAAGATGGCACAGCTCCAAAGAAAGAAATAGCTGAAGTTGCTTGAAAGCTGAACAGCTCTTGACTTGCAGAAACGCATCAGGTCACCTGTTGCCTTATCCCATCCTGATCCTTTCCCAAAGCATCTGATAAGTCCCTGAAGGAGAGAGCCAGGCAGCCTGCTGCTGAGTTTCCAATTGATGCCAGCAAGGCAGGTGTGCCGGGGATCTACAAAACTGCTACCACTAGCAGAAAGTCCCCAGATATCAGCATTAATCAGGGAAGCTGCTGCTTGGAACCTTTCCATGTTTTGAGGATGGGAAAGGGAAGCCAGATGGAAGGAAGGGACATTTAAAAGTTATGTTGGTATTGAAACATCCCACATGGTTGATCAGTTGGCAAGTCACCAACTTTGGGCTGAATTTGTCTGAGATGTAACCTCACTGAAATCTTTATTGGTGCAGGCATGTGCCTGTCCTGTAAAGGTCAGGTGTGTCAAACAGTCAACAGCACGGAGCTGCTCTCTACTGTGCTGGCTTTATGAATACCTTAATTACACAGGCTGTCAAAATTTCTTTGAAAATAGGTTTATGGTGCCTCTGTCTATCAAAATCTTTTTTCAAGTGTGATCTGTTTGAGACTATCTTCCCACTCATGGGTAGTTAGTGTTCAGTGATGTGCCATGAGTGAGTCAGTGGTATAAACGAAGAGAACACTGCTGCCTGGCCCTTAAAATACAAACCTCCTTTATGGCCTGGGACGCATCAAAAGCATTCAAGAAGTCCAAGACTGAGATGAGGTTAGATGAGGCTGGCCTTCTTGCAGGCTGGGTGTCATCAGTGACACTTGCAGTGGGCCCTTGTGACCCTCATGGGCAGGAGGTCTCATAGGTGTGACGTAGAGTGAGACCGATATTCCAACCTGCCTCTTCTGCCTGCTACTCAGCTCAGTTGACTAGAGACAAAACTATCCCAAAGCACAGGGAGTTACATGTGTAGTATATGGAGCACTGGAAAGCTGCACTCTCCTGGCTTATGTCACACTTGTCAAAAAGATTGGCTGCCATGGAGTTAAAGGGAAGCTTTGTTGCCCTGGACATTAAAATCTATTTGTTTCTTCTTCAGCATGTGTAAATATAGGCACCCAAATGCATGTCCAGCTGCAAAGCCTATGAATCTCCTTCCAGTGTGTTCTAAGATTTGATCCTCTGGATATGATGAGAATTAGCGGAGGCTTTGCTGGAGGTCATAGCAGTTTGCAGAGAGATAAGAATTTGTGGTGCCAGGTCTGGGAGGGCACAGGAACTTGTTGGGGCTCCCAGCATCTTCCAACAGACCACTTGGAAAGCAGACAACAATCAAGCCGTGATATCTTCAGAGCTCCAGGAGGGGGCCTGTTTTAGTTCAGCTCCACCGTGGTGGCTCAGTTCCTCTTAGGCTTCGTTGGGTGTCCTGTGGAATCACAGCTACATAAATAGGGTGGTAAAGGGGGCAACATCATCCTGTGTTTATGCACACTGCTTTCTCCAGAGATGAAACCCACAAAGCAGGTTAGGTTGGAACCCGCCCATAGGATCACAAAGACATGAATTCGGGTGAAATTGAGATTCAGGCCCACATTTTGTTTAGAATGTGTTTAAGTCGCTGCAACTGTATAAGACAGTTGGAATTTTTCCTGAATGCTCCCCAGCATGATGAGAGATGGTAGTTGCCACACATCCGGGCAACTGACAGATAATTAAAGTTCTCATGATTGTGTAAACATAAGCTCCCACCACACTGGGGTGCCATTAGAAGGAAAATTTGCCAGACAAAATGGTCAGGGAAAGGTCACCTTGCGGCTGTTTTATCACATCAAAAATGAACGAGAGAATCAGGCTGCAGATAACTGAGATTTGCATCAGGTGAGTTCTGTTGTAGCCCACTATGTGTCTCATGTTATAGCCAGTAATGCTAATGTAGCTGTTTCATTGTCCCTGGTTATTTTTTGCATGTGAAACATGGAAGAGAACAGGCCTGAAGCCATCCAGCTAGGAACGACTGCAAGGAAGGGAACAGAAAAAGAGTGGAACGCAGAAGCAGCTCAGGGAGAGAGCAATAGTGATGAGCCCAGTGGGAAGCATATTTCTTAACCTGAATGGTGAATGTGATCACAAGACTCTGGGAAAAAAATAACGGAAAGTTTAGTTACCACACAAAGGTCTTATTCTCCCATTAATATAAGCGAGAGTCCCTCTGCACATTGTAGTGAATGTGTAGTTCTGAACCATAACCATTCTGGGGGATTTAATCATCCTTCCAAATGAGTCTGCTGTGCCTATCTCACAAAAAGATTTATAGAGGGAAAGTAGAGTCTTGGCACTTATAAGGAATATAGGAGGGTGGTATTAAAGGGGTTGATATAGAATAATGGAGTGGTACAGGGAGGGTTAGCAGATATCAGCCAAATCTCCTCCAAACAAAGTGCTTAGGAAGGGCCATTAATGCTGGTCCACATCTCTTTGGGTTTCTCTTTTTTGTCTCTGTCACCACCCAGCTCACAACTCTGCCCATGTGTCTTGAGTTACAGACCTGGTATTATCAAGCTAACAAATCTCAGCTTCCATTAGAGATGCTGTCTCTTCAAAACACACGCCTCATTAAAATATGCAAATACCCTGGTCTAGGCCCACGTCTCGATGGGAAATGTCTGCTTTTAGCAGAAAGTAATCTCTTCTCCTGAAATCAGATTTCCCGACTTGGATATATCTAAATCAATATTTTAAATTCTAGTGGCATATAAGAGCTTGACGGAATTGGAGAAGGAGCGGGGACAGGAACACAGACTCTGCCTTAATGTGCTCTGTGGGCACCAACCTCACAGATGCAAGCAGTTTTCACTAGCTGTCTCTCTGAGATCCTTCACTTCTTAAAGCAAATGGCCTGATTTTGTCAGTGCAAGTCTGGACTAATCCACTCCTTCCAGCAGTCTGGAAGCAGGGGTATGTCTAATGTGATGACTAGTTTCATTAATTTGGTTTAGCCCTCTCTTCCTTGTTAGCAGAACATTAAATGGAGTGGGAACAGAAATGGATGACAAGAACGATACTGTTCCATTACCCTTTCTAGGGCTCCTTGCTCCTCTGTAAACCTGATCTTGAAGATACCTTGGAAGAAAGAGACCTATTAAAAAAAAGCCAAACTGTGCCTAGCAAAATTCTGGAGCTGAGTTCTTACTGTACTCCACCATTTCACATTACAAGTGAGAGAGTGAAATTTTGAATGTTTGCCTATCTAAAAAATCATCTTGTATGTAGAAAATTAGCACATCAGGGATACAGGATCTAGCCTAATCCTCTCTCTCTTTGTGATAGTTTTTATATACAGGAAGATTGTTTTGAAATGTGTGGGAAGTTTGTTTTGAAATGTGTGGGAACATTAACTAATGGGACTCCCTATCTGCAATCCAAGTTGTTAGGGTTCACAAAGGATGTGATTTTACAGGTGGTGTAGATTAGCCTTCATTCTAGCATCAACACAGCACCAGCATAAACCTCTGCCCTTAACAGAGAGATCATATCAGACAATTGCAGGGTAGAGACACAAATCTCCCCTTAAATTTAAATTAAATTTAAGGAAAGAGAAGAGCACACAGGAGTGGAATATTAAAGTACCTTATAAGGGAAACAGGCTGTAATAATGCAGGTATGAGATGGGTCTTTCTAATAGCATCGCAGCCGGTGAAACAAGAATTCAAATTTTAAAAGGCTGCAGTCAAGAAGTCACTCTACTTCCAGTCTCAGAGCCCTGGGAGAAGAATGGCAATCCTAACCAAAAACAAATACTTGCTAACTGAGCAAAGAGGCACATTTCAAAAGTGTTGGTTCTCTTTATTTAGCAGGGGAGAGCAACTAGCCCTAACCATCCCCAGCACAGCATCCCTTCAGTGGCTGTTGCTGTTGCCTATCTTATGTTTCTCTGGTAGATTGTGAGCCCTTTGGGGACGGGGACCCATTTTATTTATTTATTTATATCTATGTAAACCGCTTTGGGAACTTTTGTTGAAAAGTGATATACAGATGTTTGTCATATTCGTATTCATAACGTTACAGATATCAGGTGGTTATTAGACTGTTCTCACCTCCCATGGCTGCCATTACAGGCCTCCTCCTTCCCTTCCCCCACTTCATAAACACAAACAGACTACAAATCACTTGAATTCCAGGTTCTACCAACTGGCATGAATGTAGAAATGGTGCTTAAAAATATCAGAATACAAAGTGAAGAATAATGCATGTATCATTTTTCTTTTGCAGTCTGGTTTGTTATGTTGCAGCAAAATGCACAATTTGTTCCCCTTAAATTGGAGCAGAATGCACAATTGGATGTGACAAATCCCCAGGGGCAGAGGAGCCACCATTAGGAACATAGGAGCATAGGAAGCTGCCATAGGTTTGTCTGGCTCAGTATTGTCTACACAGACTGGCAGTGGCTTCTCCAAGGTTGCAGGCAGGATCCTCTCTTTCTCTCTCAGCCCTATCTTAGAGATTCCAGGGAGGGAACTTGGAACCTTCTGCTCTTCCCAGAGTGGCTCTCTCCCCTAAGGGGAATATCTTACAGTGCTCACACATCAAGTCTCCCATTCATATGCAAGTAGGGCTGACCCTGCTTAGCTAAGGGGACAAGTCATGCTTGCAACCACAAGACCAGCTTTCCTCTCCTCATTGCATGCACAGTTTCAAAGAACCCGGCCCACAAGCCATGGAACGGCTGCATGAGCCCTCCGGAGTTCATTCCCAGCCATTTTAGGGAGTTTAAACTTAAGCAGCAATCTAGCAGATATCTGAGCCTCCTTAGGGAGGACATCTTGTTAAGAATTAAAGGTGCCATAGCCACCTAATGGTGCACCGGGGAAGTAACTTGCCTAGGGAGCAAGAGGTTGCTGGTTTGAATCCCTGCTGATGTTTCCCAGACTATAGGAAACACCTGTACTGGGCAGCAGCAATATAGGAAGATGCTGAAAGGCATCATCTCATACTGCATAGGAGATGGCGATGGTAAACCCCTCCTGTTTACAGGGCTCTGTGGTTGCCAGGAGTCGACACCAATTTGAAAGCACAACTTTACTTTACAAGTGAGCTTAGTAAACTCTTTGACAGGTCTCCTATTCTTCACATCCTTCTTATTGCTAGATTGGATTATCTCTAAGATTATCCTTTGCCCCCAGAGGCAGTATTGTTAAAGTGATTTGTTCCTGGTTTTTTCTGCCACTATGCTGTTAAGTATATGTTGGGATTATCAAACACATAAAGAGCATCTTGCAGCCTAGCTGTTTCTGTTGGCTGAACAGAGTGAGCTCTTCTAGTCTTTCCCTTCTTCTGCCCTTGCTCCTGGAGCTCTGACTGACCTGCAGATTGTGTGCATCCTAGCCTGAATCTCACTAACAGCTTGGATGGGCTCCTTCCCTCCTTCCCTTCCTTGCAGATTTGGACGAGCCTGTCCTCACTGTCCACCAGACCATCAGTGATGTGCGTGGCAGTTTCTACCAGGAGAAGACAGTCTTCCTTCGGTGCACAGTCAACTCCAATCCACCGGCTCGTTTCATCTGGAAACGGGGTTCAGAGACCCTCTCCCACAGTCAGGACAATGGAGTCGATATCTATGAGCCATTGTACACCCAGGTGAGAGGGACTTTACCAGCTCCCAACAAGGTGTGTGTGCCTCTCATGGGGACTTGGGTTTGTTGTGAGATGCTAGGCAAGACCTAAGTGAAAGGAGGAGAGGTTGGAATGTTGCCTAGAAACTGCTCCAGTGTGCATGGGCATTCCGGGCATTTCTCTCAATTCTATCCCCTCAGTGAACATTTGTGGACACAAAGAAAAGAACTTGCATATTGTCCTCACTCCTTAGTGACAAGAAAGGTGGCAAATCTTGGAATCTGCTGTGTGAAAGGCTGAATGTTGGAACTGGGAATCAGCAGAATTAGATGGAGAAAGAGTAAACATTTCCCCCTACTCCTCAAAGCAGCTTACAGGTGCGGTGGTTCAGCTGGTAAGCACCTTCTAATTTATTTTTAAAGGTGTCTCTTGCTGCCTCGCACCTCCCCCCCCCCGCACCACAGCACCGCCCTCACCAGCCACCAATGTATTACATGTATATATTTTCCTGGCATACCTTTAAAATGCACATGAGTGGCATTCATGAGGCCTTGCTTCTATGTATTTTAAAGGGACAAATTCTGGAAAACACATGTGCACTGTAAACTGGACTGAATGACTCTCAGAAATATATTTTCAGGTGACACAGGGTGCTTATGAGGGAAGCAGAGCCTCTCTACCCTGCATGCTCCGTGTTGTGGAGTTAAGAAAGCTCTCCACAGCATGGACGTGTTTTCCTGGTGTGCTGCTCTTGGCTTGATCAGGATCTCAGCCCTTGGTCTCTCATGCTGGGAGGTAGACAAAAATGCAAAACAAAAGAAAAACAACCATGAAATGATCTTGGAGTGTTAAGACAGAAATTCCACATCAGTGGAAGTGGAGTCACTCTGGAGTGAAATTTCGGAGTCACTCTGCTCTTTAGGTAGCAGTCTGGAGGGAAGAATATTTTGCCTCAGAAATGAACCATTTCATGGGTGGTCAAAATCCATAATAAACATGGAGGCGGTTCCCACAATCAGTGGGAACCGCCAGATCGGGTTAAGCGGGGAGAGTGGGCTTAGCCCACTCTCCCCGCAGACAAGTGCCTGCTGAGCCCTGGACAGCTGGATCGGCCGCCCACATGACTGCCAGCTCCATCATGGAGCTGGCGGGGATCGGGGGGCACACAGCCCCCGGAAGTTCCAGCATGCCCTGAGTAGGGCATGCTGGAGAGACCCCCGAGCTAGGAGGCTGCTTTTTAGCCTCCTGGTTGGGGGTCTACTTCTGCGTTGCCCATGGCAACACACGAACTGAAAGCCCGGGTTAGCGGAGCACACATTCCGCTAAACTGGGCTTAGGGGAGGGTAACTTTAGCACGTTACCCGCTTTGGTGAGACCAGGCTTGCCTGCGAGTCCGGTGGTTCTCACTCGCGGGCGAAATCGGGCGAGGCTCCCTTCGCCCGATTTCACCCGATTGTGAGAATCGCCTCTTAGCCCCACCAGGTGGTAAGAGCTTCCCTGTTACAGAACACATGAAGTCAGCTATAGCACACATACTAATATGTACACCTATATGTTGCATATACGTTAGAGAATTCTGAGCATCCTTTTTAGAGTCACTTTCCTTTAGAGAAGAGTGCATTGCAACCATTATGATGACTTAGTGAAAATGCATCCATTTACAAATGGAGGGGAGGTACGGTAGTACGAGTCATGTTAGTTGTAAGACAGAATCATGGCAGACCTCAAAGTCCAACAAGCTAGGAGCCTCCTGGGCTGCTTCTGCTAAGCCTCTCTTTTCTGTTTCCAATGCTGCCAGTTCAAACTTTCATTGCCCAGCACTCCAGCTGCAGCCCTCTGGCCAAATTCTAAGAAATCAATATGCGTTCCATGGGGCTGATCAACCAACTGAATTTGAAGGGCTCCCTTTCCAATTAATTTTGCTTCCATTACTGTAGTTGCTTTATCAACTTGGACCATTTCCATTTATCAGTGGGTCCTGTTCCCACTTGAATAGCTGGACTTCATAGAGAAGGGAATATCTTGTTGAAGGCTGAAAAAGCATTTTGCTCAGATTGCTGTACAGACTGTATGAAATCGTATGGCAAGTTGTTGTTGTGTGTGTGTTTCTTCCTCTCACTGGATGGTCTGCGTTTCATTAATGTAGTGCCTGTTTTGTCTCTGAAAATGATGTTTCTTCTTTGAAATTGCTGAAATATATAGTGTTAGTAATGGAGTACTTTTCAGAAATGCTGCAAGAAACTCCAATATAAATGTGTTTCTTTATTTTTCTACCCCATAAAGAATCAATCAGATTTCTCAAGCCTTCCTGTATGCTGTCTTTCTTAATCATTTTTCAGTGTTTCCTTTCCTTGATACTGCTGGGTAGTTTTAGAGAGTTGTGGCCTAAAGCAGTCTGGGAAATTCTGCTCCCAGTCCTACTATAGCTTTGTGTGCACTAGAATAGCTAATTTCAATTATTCTTTCAGGGAGAAATTTAAGCAGCATAAGGAAATAAAACCAGAGGGGATGAACAGAAAGGGCATTTCTTTTGGGATAGTTTCATCCAACACATCTGTCTGTCAACCTCAGGCCAGACTCTGTATGGATTCTGGTTGAGTTTGATTTTTACAGTATGCCCCAGGCAGACTTTCAATTCGTATAGCCAAATCTATGGCTTTCCGAAATGATGCTCCCTAATATGCAGAGGAAATAGGTGCCTAAACAAAACTGAGACTGGATGCCTTAGGATGAAGCAGTAACAGTGGATGTGCGATCAATTCACAGGTATGACTTTTGTACTGCCAGCATAATATCCAAAGAGGTGGCTATGCAGTGAGGTGTGTGCACACCAGATGCAAATAGAGCATGTGTATCCGTGAATGCTAAGGTGAACTCACATAATCATTTTAAATAACAGTGATTCTGTGATAGTCTTCTCACCTATCATGTTCCATTGGCAGGCTAAGATTAGAGACGTTTGATAGCAGCTGATCTGAAAAAGCAATTTAATGTGTGTGGAATATCAGGAGACAGAAGCAGTAGCTGACATCCAGAGAAAGCCTTTGCCAACATGACAGGGTTTTCTGTTTCACAAGGATGGAGGTGATTTTCAACAGTTTCTGTCCCCCGCCCACTTTTGTCTGTAGGTCCTGTGCCTCTGAAAACTATTTTGCTTAGGGTCCCTAGCTCCAGGGTCGTAGGAACATAGGAAGCTGCCATATTCTGAATCAGACCATTGATCCATCTCGCTCAATATTGTCTACACAGACTGGCAGCGGCTTCTCCAAGCTTGCAGACAGGACTTCTCTCTCAGCCCTATCTTGGAGATGCCAGGGCGGGAACTTGGAGCCTTCTGCATGCAGAAACGTGCAGATGTTTTTCCTAGAGTGGCCCCATCCCCTAAGGAGAAGATCTTCCAGGGCTCACACTTCTAGTCTCCCATTCAGATGCAACCAGGGCAAACCCTGCTTAGCAAAGGGGACAATTCATGCTTGCTACCACAAGACCAGCTCTCCTCTCCATAGTTTGGGAGGCACATGCAGCTGCAGAAGGAAGGGGAAGGGGGGAGTCATAGAAAGGCCCCCTCTCCTCTCATAGAACAGAAAATCCCGGCAGATCGTCAGAGAGTTATTCTGTATGTCAGCCACTGATTACCAGGAAAATATACTATGTGGATTTGACAAAAAATAAAATAAAATCCTTTTGTAGAAGAAAAATGAGAGAGAAAATCTTGGGTGTGCCAGCTGACATTCTGCACAGTGGGCTATACAGCCAAGAGGGATGCGGGCGTGCTGCTTCTGCAGTATCCATCAGCCCATCAGCACTCCTAGTGAAGGCAAGGGTGGCTCCCTGTGCGTCACTGCTGCTGCGACTAAGTATTTCTCTTATGATTCCTCAGCCATTCTGGACGTGTATGCTAGCCTTTTAAAACAAGGCTTAGGTGGGTGGTCACATTATCAAATGAATTGTAGACTTAATTGTTGCGGCTTTGTAAACGGATTTACAGTCCAGTTTCCTACACATTTACCCAATGTTTACTGATCAATAAATTGGATGCATACCAACCACGCATAAATCACTAGTTGGCAGGCGGGCTGTAAATGCTATTGTTCAGGCATTGTAGCAGCCATTCTCGGAAGAGGCATTTTTCACAGAGGGATTGGTCTCCTAGGTATTTATCTTGCTCACCCTGCTCTGATGCTACATGTTCCATTGCATATTGGTGAGCGGGTGGGTGTCATGTTTGGACCTGCACAGTCAGCTCAAGTGGATTGTCCTGTGGGTGGCTTTGCATGTGATTATTCTTCTAAAATACCTTCTCCAAAACCAATTTACTTCAAGCGAGAATTCAAGTACTTCCCTTTACAGACAAGCACAACAATGGGGTATTTCTCAGAGCTCCCAATGATGAGCATGCCACTGCATGTCTAACGTGGCATGACATTCTTGGCACGACAATCTCAAGACGTTAGTCAGCAAAGTCCAATGGCAAGATCCACTAAATGGAAGAGGATGTCAGGAGGCCTGATCAGTTATGGAAAACCTCATGCAGGTGGGGGCGGGGGCAGTGAAAGCATCTTTGTAAACTAGTGGGGCCACATAGGGACATTGTTAACTATCTGACATTCAAAATGGAAACTGATATGAGACAGAATGAAGTGCGGGTTACTAAGGAGGGCTATATTGGCTTGTGGCACACCCAGAAAATATATATCTTGGGACACACCCAGAAAAGTGAAGGTTGAAAATAAGTTGTGGCTTGTGAAAGATGCTACAAACAAGGGGTTTTGCAAGTGTGTTAAAAGTGAAACGGCACAAAGGACACACTGGCTGACACACTGTAGTGTGCTTCAAAGATCAGCATCCATGCATCAGTAGACACTGTGTGGTGAAGCACAGGTGCTTTTGCACAAGAGCATAAACACTCTCTGAGCTCCCCTCACCCTCCATGTCACTGAGGGTCCCGACTAACTTAAGTCCTATTAATTTTAATGGGCCTAGGTCATAGCTAGCCACATAATGGTGCAGCGGGGAAATGACTTGACTAGCAGGCCAGAGGTTGCCGGTTCAAATCCCTGCTGGTATGTTTGCCAGACTATGGGAAACTCCTATATCGAGCAGCAGCAATACAGGAAGATGCTGAAAGGCATAATCTCACACTGCGTGGGAGGAGGCAATGGTAAACCCCTCCTGTATTCTACCAAAGACATCCACAGGGCTCTGTGGTCACCAGGAGTCAACACTGACTCGACGGCACACTTTAGGTCATAGCTAATTTAGTCTGGATATTGCCCAGTGTGTTGTATTGCTGATTGCAGATCCATTTGTGCAAAAATATCTATAGAGCAGAAGTTATTTCTAAATCTTTTCAGTGGTCTTTTAAAGTCACTTAATAGATTACTATATATTTTTTGAAATAAAATCAGAGGTTACTAGATTTTTGAAAATGTTAGCAGATATTGGTGGGCCACTGTGTGAAACAGGATGCTGGACTAGATGGGCCTTGGGCCCAATCCAGGAGGGCTGTTCTTATGTTCTTATATATTTTGTTACTTTGAAAGGAGCCCGGTTTAATTGATTCTCAGCCAAGGCACTTAGGTTACTCGGAATCTTTCACCTTCTCTGATAGTTGATTCATTGTCATTTCCAATGTGCCCCTGGTGGCGCAGTGGTAAAACTGCTGCCCTGTAACCAGAAGGTTACAAGTTCGATCCTGACCAGGGGCTCAAGGTTGACTCAGCCTTCCATCCTTCCGAGGTCGGTAAAATGAGTACCCAGAATGTTGGGGGCAATATGCTAAAATCATTGTAAACCGCTTAGAGAGCTCTGGCTATAGAGCAGTATATAAATGTAAGTGCTATTGCTATTTCCAATGTGCAGCAGTATTGCCAAATTTCTTGCAGTCATGTAGTTATCCACAAAAAATACCATGTGAATTAGGTGTATGCATACACCAGTAGTATATGGGATTGCAGCAATTCCCATATTCGCAGTAGTGTTTTTTTGATGCAGCATAATCACCAGAATTGTTGTATTTCTGTGTTACTGATATGTACTATACTTGGATCACATAATACTTCTTCCACATGATCACAGGTGCTCTTTGAATAAAGAAATCTCAGCATCTTTCAAAGATTTGTAGCCTCAAGAAGTTAATTCTACCTCTCTCATCTTGTTTCCTTCCACATCCTCCAGGGAGAAACCAAAGTTCTGAAGCTGAAAAACCTGAGGCCTCAAGACTATGCCAGTTACACATGTCAAGTGTCTGTTAGAAATGTTTGTGGCATTCCTGACAAGTCAATCACCTTCGAGCTTACCAACACAACAGGTGAGTCAGAAAACTCCAACAGGTAATATTTTTAGTTAATGTCCTTCGCCATAGGAATCCCATACCTTAAGAGCAGCAGAGAAGCTCTGTTAAGGGTTCTCCCCACTGGGAGGTAAACCTGGCAGGGGTGTGAGGAGGGCTGTAGGAGCAGGAGGAATATATGAGCAAGATCTTGCTCATAGTGCATTCTCATCCCTAATCATTTGGGAATGGGACCGGTCAGAAAGTACCATCCAAACTAACTGTTGTTGGTTACTAATTGTTGTTTTGGGGGCGGGGTGGAGAGCCAGTCTTGGGGTAGAGAGCATGAATTGTCCCGTTTGTTAAGCAGGGTTAACCTTGGTTTGCATTTGGATGGGTGACTGCATTTAAGTACTTCTGCTGTAAGATATCTCCCATATGGGATGAGGCTGTAGCTCAGTGGTAGAGCTTTCTGTATGCTTTGCATACAGAAGGTCCCAGTTTCAATTCCTGGCATCTCCAGGTAGGGCAGTCTCTCCTGCTTGAAACCCTGGAGAGCTGCTGCCAATCATTATAGACAATACTGAGCTTGAAGATTATATACAAATGTCTAGAACTAGAATACCTGAAGGACTGCCTTCCACCCTACAAATCTGCTTGGCTCATAAGAATTTGTAGAGAAGTCTACCTGTGTTCAGCACCTCTTTCTGATGTGAATTTGGCAACTGCATGGGAGAGGGCTTTCTCAGTGGTGGCTCTCACTCTATGGAATTCACTTCCCCGGGAGAGTCAGCGAACTCCTTCTCTGTTAATGTTTTGCCAACTCACAAAAACCTAGTTATTCTAGTAGGCCTTCTCTCATCTTTTGTGATCTTTTTTTCTGTTGTGTGTGTTGTTCTCTTCTAATTTTTTTATGCTCAGTTTTAGTAATTTTAATTGCATTTCTATTTGTATTAAGACATGATGTTAGCTGCCTTGAATCTATGATGGAGAACAATGGGATACATTATTTCCCCCCGAAAGGCAAATAAGTAGTGTGCGCCCTGCTGGTGAGCTGTGATCTTTAGGGAATAAATTATAGACATAACTGGGAAGACGTTAGGAGCCATACTGGATAACAAACTGAACATGAGTTTACAAGGTGGTGCTGTAGCATAAGAGCCAAAATGACCAATGCCCATGTGTTTTAAAAGCATGTTGTCCAAAATATGGGAAGTGGTAGTGCCACTGTACTCAGGACCATGTGTTCCATAGCCCTTGAGGCTAGATGGCAGGTAAGGCTATCTTCCAATTGTGTGTGTGTGTGTGTGCGCGCGTGCGTGCATGCCCACAGACACACGCAGACAGATACCCTTGTTGCTTCACTTACATTTATTTGGAATAACTACCTTCCCCTTATTTTGTATCTATGGTCACAAAACTATTAGAATCACAAATCACCCCTAACCTTGCATTAAGGCGGGGGGGGGGCAGGGGGGCGGGAATCACCCTTAACTCCTTGTTAACTACCCTGCTTATTATTGCAAACGGGTTCCTGTTAAGGATAGCTGACCTCTGTCAAGTGATTTTGCATCTGCACCCTGTTCTTCTTAGTATTCTGTTATTAATGTCTGCACAATTATGAGGTCTGAAAGGTCAGCCACAGCACTGTTGCTGGACCAGCAAACTGCATGTTTGGATACAGCGGAGAGGGAGTCAAGGATGCTCTTTCCCCCTTGATTTCAAGGAAGTTAAGCAGCACAGCCAACGAATTCTCCTGCAGTTGTACTGCAGCAAATTGGACTTCAAAGGGAATTGAAAGCGACTCTTTGTTTTTATTGGTCCCCCCCTTTCCACAGCAGACTTCACCAGCAAGTTTTCTGAGCTGAGAACAAAAGGAATCGCCACAGGTTACAAATAAATGAGATTCATCTCCTGCATAGCAATGGCTGCATATTGTTAGCCTCCATCCGCTGGCTAAGGGAGAAGGATGTGAAGGGTAAAGGGCCCCTAAGCTGAGCTTGGATTTTGTGCTGTCTAGCCAGAGCTCCGTTGCCTGGAGAGGTGCTGCTGGCACTTTTACAAGGTGCAGGTGGCAGTTTTACAGTTTCTTTCCTCCTAGTTATACATATAAAGAAGCTGCCCCAAGGCACGGCTGGTCCCATCAGGTCACATTTTCTGACATTACCAAGCAAAATAAAATCAAATGTTGCTGCTCAGCAGGATTCTAGCTATTACAGCTGAGAGGCTGACATAAAATAAAAAGAATAATTTTGAATTGTTGTCTAAACCAGACCTTTAGTGACTTTTTTTGTTTGTAGCGAAGCCCATTATGTCAAGGAAATATTTTTGTGAGTTTCTCCAAGGGCAAAAGCCCATGGCTTTCACACTGGAGCCCGAAATGGTTTCCCGTTCCATATGGGAGACCACCTATAGCCCAAAAGTAGGAAGCTGCTGAAGGTGGGATATCAGAGAACAACAACAAAATTCAATGAGCAGTAAGTGTAATCTCCTTGGCACCCAGCATCCTGAACTATCACAAGTGTGGGAAGGCAAAAGGCCCAGTTTGCGATGACATTTCTTGGGCTACTCATGTCATGATGGACAGAATGAGTAAGTGTACCCCCTAGTCTAAAAAAATGGGGGAGGATGTCAGTATATTCGTTCCAGGGCTGTTTCAAATGTGCAAATGTGTCCCTGCAAAGAGACAGATGGTTTTGGTATGTGTGATGCTCAGTTTGAATTCAAAGTGGCATCTTAAAGACTGTTTCCAGTCCATAAAAGGCTTTGCACCATTGAAAGAGGAGCCTATGAGCCATCTTTTAGAGGTGCATTATCTTAGAGTGCAGTGTTTCCCAACCAGGGTTCCTCCAGGTGTTAATGAACGACAACTCCCAGCATCCCCAACCACAATAAATTGTAGTTGGGGATGATGGGAGTTGTAGTCCAGCAACATCTGGAGGAACCCTGGTTGGGAACCACTGTTCTAGTGCATTGATGGAGATCAACTTTCAGATGTGACTTCATCTTTTTAAAAAATGGAACTTTAGAAAAATATGGCCAATAGTATAGAATGTGATCGTTACAATAAATAATCAGTTTCCATCAGATAAAACAAATTAACAAATACATATGACACAAACAGCTTCAGCACCTATATCATTAAAAGTGACAGCTGTGACTTCATATATGCAATATTGTACACCACACATACCAAAAACTATTCATAACTCCAGAGGTGATCAATGTTTGTGAAAGACACCCATAATCATCACCATATTTTCACTGGGAGAAACCGATCCAGTTCCTTCAGTGTGTTCTCCTAGAATTATGTACCCTTTTGTATAATTGAAGCTCTCCTTAAAATATTTCAGGTTCTTCTACATACTATTGAACAATGTGGTGCTGGTTTAGGGGTGTCTCTGTCATTGTATGACAGAGGGGTATCTCTGTCAGTGAAGAGAGTTTATACTTTGTACTCTCTAATAAACTACTAAAATGTAATGGGGAGCATTCTGAGAAGAAGAAGAAAAGAACTTGATTTTAGGCCTTACCAGAAGTGTGTAGAGTGGTGCCACAACTTCTTGGATCTTTGAAATAATACTCATATTGATGTTGTATAACAAGACATTGGGCTTTTGAGCTGCATCATCATGTTGTTGATTCATGTTATCTACCGCAGCCCTTTAATCTTGCTCAAAAGTGCTGAGATTATGTGTGTCTAAGCCTTAAAGCCTTTTGGAGGATCGTGTGGCATAAAAAGATGGACTAGGACTGGGGAAACACAGATTCAATTCCGTGCTCAGCCATGAAACTCTATGGGTGACCTTGAGCAGTCACCATCTTTCAGCCATATCTGCCTCACAAGGTTGTTGTGAGGAAAACTGTTTGTGGGGAGAGAATCATGTACACCACCCTGAGCACCTTGGGGGAAGACCAGAATAAAAATGCATTCAATTCTTCAGGTGCAGAAAGGAATAGGGTCATGTGCAACATTTCCCTTGAAACTGGCAAGCAGTATGAAGTTTCTAGATTGGCCATACCTGGTATAAATACTGGGAGCCTGGTCAAGAAAGTGGTATCTACAATCTTCTGCTGCATTTTCTCCACACACTCCAGGCCTACATTTAGGTTGCCCATGGTCCTATCTGGTCTTAGCATGGTGGCCCTGAGGACATGAAGGAAATCGTTCACCTGTGGGGACAAACTAGGCATGTACCTTTATGTGCTTTTAAGAGGCAGTCTTACCTCTGGAAGTACCTCTTTTTTCACTAAAAATGGCCAAGGGGGCTGGTGGTTCTGATTGGAACTGTGGGGAGGAAGAGATTAACTCTTTCCCCACCAAAAATCTCCCCACCCCCGAACAAATGACTATGTGCACAAAATAGCTGTTTTGGGAGAGGCAATTTTGCAGGTAAGTGGTGTGAGAGGAACAAATTATCTTTCCTTTCTCCACATTCCCAATCACAGTTGGTCCGTTCTGACTGTTTTTAGTGAAGAAACGACACTTCTGGTGATGAGCAAGCACCTTTAGGCATGTGTATAGTTTGATCTTGAGTATAAGTTACTGGGAAAGAGCTGGGAGTTGTCTGAAAGGGCCTGCACCCTTGGCCAGTGTATGGTGAACACTGGTTGCTCAAAGACCCACTCAGGACCGTCAACTTGGAAGTGCTAAAAATCCAGAATGGCTGTGATATACAGTACATGTGCTGCTAAAATCCAACACCTCTATGGAGAGGACAGCCCTCCCACTTTTTGTTTGCATGAGCTGTAACTCAGAAATTCAAGGCAAACCTTGCACAGCTCATTAATACATGGTCCAAGGAGAGGAGAAGGCAGAAATAATGATGTCGTTAAATCAAGCTTTATGAATATGTAACAATACCTTATTTTGCATTATTATGGCTGTTACTTAAAACATGCTCTCAGCCTTTGTGCCACTGACTGTAGCTTTCTGAGCTGTTTGGATTCTCTGATGGCACTGACAAGGGGCTTTAAAGGGCCTTTGAGAGATTAAACAGAGAACACAGAGAGAAACCTTTTGTATCTGTGTCTGGGGATGTGGGAGAGAAAGGAATTAATCAGAAGGGTTGAGGTTAAGCATCTTAAAGTGGAGGAGTTGCCTGTTCATAATATGACTCCTTACATAAAGGGGAAGGCTCAAGGATTTGTGAATGAGGTTAGAGCTGGGTACTTGATCTGTACAGAGGTCAAGGAAATGGGCCAGAATGGTTAACACCAATTGTTAGTGGGGGGAAAGGACACTAAAAAGTTGAAGGAGTTCTGCTCTTTCATGGCTAGAGCCTGAGCTAGTATTTAGAGTTAATTCTGCAAGGAAAGAGCTTTTGACACGACAGATCTCCCTGGTGAAATGAAGTGAGGTGTAGGGATTTGTACAAGATTATCACCATCCCAGTGACTATGAATGAGCAGACTGGTCTGATCAGAGCAGAATCCAGCCCTAAACCACCTTCAGAACCCTCCACCCAATGTTGGTTGCTTTTCTGTACAAACGTTAGAGTGTGTGTGCCTCTGCCTTTTCAAAAAGGGATAGATGTTTGAAATCATTCAGATGTAAATTCAGTATAAAGGTGCTTCCCCTTAGTATTGGGCTTGCACTGCCATTTCAGTGGGGAGTATGCTACTGTTGTTTCTCTCTGCTTTCTCCCCAGGCTGAGAAGTAAAGCAGTGGCATATAGCCTTGCAATAAGCAAGAGAAGATGGAGGACTCTGCCTTTAAGGAGGGTGCTCTGACCAATGAAGAGTGAAGACTGACATAATGTAAGAAGAGGTGGCTTCCTCCAAGCTTCACAAGTGAGCTGTCAGGTGTGCATACCAGCAAACTGAACACTGGTCTTGCACCTCCTCCCAATCTTCAGGTGAGCTGCCTGTCCTGGACATGGTCGTCTGCTATCACTGCTGCCAACTCATCTGGCTGGGGAAAGTTAACAAAGTGCTCCACAGCTGCAGAAATCTGAAGGTCACCTGCTCTGCTAGCCCCCTCACTCCCCATGCCATGGAGCAGACCAGAGGTATTCAGAGGGCATGGTGGTCTTCTCATTTTGCACAAGACTCCAAAGGAAGGGAGGAACAGAGGAAGGGATGCATCCTCTTCCCAGCTCAGATAGTCATGGAAAAAGGAAGAGGATCATTTCTTTCTATGGTGTGAGGTGCGTTGTTAATTTCCCCCAGCTGGGGCAGGAAGAGGAGATGACAGCAGCAGTAGCAGGCAGGCAGGTGAGTCCAGGACATGGAGCCCATTGAAACATGGAGGGAGGGGCAGGAATGATGGCTGAGCCAGTGTTTGATCCACTAGTATGCATGTTGTCTGTCAGTTTAATTGTGAAGCCGTGCTCCTTCCACAGCAGAGGAACCCTCTGTGAGTCATCTTTCTATGTCATGTCAGTCTTCACTCACTGTCTGCTCAGAAGAATAGAATTGGCTGTACTCTGCAGGCAGACCATTGGCACTGTCTCTATCAAACATCCCTGGGGAAGCAGCAATGAACTACTGCTGGAAGATCCAGCAGTAGTCTTAACACTGTGCTACTGCTGGTGACATGTACATGGAACTCTACAAAGAAGCACATCCAGCAATGAAACAGGGCGAAACTGCTGGTGCTAATGGGGCACCATTGCCCAGAAAGCAGGGTTCCATCTTTGAGCCCTACCAACCGAGACAAAGGGAGGTCAGGATTTTGGGAAACAATATTAAGTGGACTGTCCCACAGTTTCAGGAATAATGCCTTCCCATTATTCTGAGAGTTGGTCCAAAATACACACACACACAACATGGTTGTGCCAACATTGCGAAATGCTCTTCTGAGAGAGACCAGCTTGGCTCCTATATTGTATTTCTTCAAGCATCAAGTTAAGTCATGTTTGGTGGTGGTTGGGGTTTTTTTTGGATGGGGGAGGGTTGGCATTTCTGGGTGGCTTGGATATACAAGACAGGAGGCAGCTGCTGTTCAGGAGAGGCTGTTGTAGAATATTTGAAGTGAACTGATAGGTTTTTTTCCCTTCTGTTGTAGTTCCTAATTGAATCATCCATGTGGAAGATTCAGGGTACTACAATTGCACGGCTATCAACAATATTTGCTTTGGTTTTGTTTTGACACCCCCCCCCCCAGTATTGGTTTTTATGATTATTTATTTGTTTGTTTGTTTATTTAATTCGATTTCTATGCCGCCCTTCCAAAAATGGCTCAGGGCAGATTATATGTTTTTATTGTATATTTCTGTGGCAATCCAAGCCACCTTGGATTGGTGACGAGAAAGATCGTGTATAAAAGAGTGAAAGTATAAAATAAATGCATATTTTTATCGTGTAGCAATGGCTTACATTCCCTGCAGCATAACATGTGCCACTGCAGGGCCCTAATACATTCTGCTGCACAAGAGTGCAGGATCGATACTGCTGGCTTTTGTGCGATCACCCATTGTGTGCTGCTTCCATTGGGAGTAATAGGAGTTGCACGTGACTTGTGATCGCACAAGTGTCAGCAGTATCAGTACTGCCTGATACTGTGCAGAACTACCTATATTATGCAGCAGCATTGCTGTATGTCTTAAAGCCTTGCAGTGGCACCCGTGGGTCTGGCAACACTCTCCTTACACTGTGGTAAGTGTAAGTCAGTGATATGAATCTCCAATTTTCATCCAACAAGTTGTGCTCTTAGTGTTAAACATTTGGAAAATACCGCCTTAGAGTCACAAATATGATTTATACTACCCAAAGCGCCTCCTAACCATCGCCTCACTTTCCCCTACAAATTCATCCACAGCATCAAGTGTTCCTTTGTACATAAAGAAAGCCAAGCTGGTTCATACTTCCTGGAAACTGACCTTTATCCTCTCTCTCTCTCTCTTTTTCTCTCTTCCAGCTCCACCAGCCCTAAAGTTGTCTGTGAATGAGACTTTGGTGGTAAACCCCGGGGATAATGTCACCATACAGTGTTCTTTGACCGGTGGAGACCCTTTGCCCCAGGTGGTCTGGTCCCACTCACCCAGCCCCATGCCCCTTAATAGCCTTATTCAAGGGGGCAACCTCACCATCTGGGGCATCCATGTGGAAGATTCAGGGTACTACAATTGTACGGCTATCAACAATGTGGGGAATCCAGCCAAGAAGACTGTGAACCTCTTGGTGCGATGTACGTCTTTCCGAGAACCTACTAGAGGATGAACTTAGGGCATTTTGTTAAGCACTTTAATATTGAAATGAATGTTATACTTGAGGTCTACTTGCACCTGTATGAACCTACCTGAGCTCTAAGACTGGCACATTGTGTCCTGCTCTCTGGCCCACCATTAACTCAGGTGCAGCTGGTGGGTACCAGAGACAGGGCTTCCTAATGATGGTACAGCAGTTGTGAAGCTCACTCACTAGAGAGAGCCATCAAGCTCCCTCTCTTTATGCTTTTAAGTGGATCTTGCAGCTCGCTGTTCTTTCCTTCCCACACTTCCCCTAGCCTCCACCCTCCAACTCCATGTGCTGCTCCCTGCTCTCCACCCCAACCCCAGAGAGCAAACCGTGGGCAAGCAGGGAAGAGGGAGAGGTAGATGGGAGGAGAGAGGAGAGGCAACAGCAGTGAGGTGGGGTGGTGTTGTCAATGCGGGGATGGGACAGGGCAGCAGTATTTGCAGTATTTGCATTTACATCTCTTGCCTGAAGTGACCATTTAAGCTCAATTCATAGAAGGAACATGTCCTCTTCCTGTTTCCAGCAAATGCACCTGCTATGTCAAGTTAGTACCTAATATATAACCTAATCCATATTCCTTAAGCTATTACTGCATCTCTTCTGTCTCTCTTATTCTAATCCTGATCTCCTCACAGTCACCTCTGTCAAAGCAGTTTGTTCTTCTTGCCCTCTTCCAGGGTTGACCAGCCTGAAGCCATCCCACTGTTGTTGCATAATCCCTGGCTGTTGGACATTGTTGCTGGAGATGAATAGAATTATAGTCCAACAACAGCTGTAGAGCCTCAAGTTGGTCATTCCACAGTCCTATTCCATGTTAGTTAGAGTTAACAATGTAGCATGGTTACATGCTTTCTTTAACTGGCTTGCGTCCTTTCCAGCCATGAGAAATGCTACATTCCAAATTACTCCTGATGTGATCAAAGAGAGTGAGACCATCCAGCTGGGTCAGGACTTGAAGCTGTCATGCCATGTGGATGCTGTCCCCCAAGAGAAGGTTTCCTACTTCTGGTACAAGAATGGGAAGCTGGCCAAGGTCTCAGATCGGCTTGTTGTCATCAAGAATGACCCTGAACTCCCACCAGTGACCAGCAGCCTGGAGATAATTGACCTTCGCTTCACTGACTATGGAACCTACCTGTGTGTGGCTTCTTTCCAAGGGGCACCCATCCCTGACCTCAGTGTTGAGGTGAACATTTCTTCAGAAACAGGTGAGTTCTCTTCTGTAAGCTTTCTCCTTGAACTATCAAGGGGCTTAACTGATGGCAGAAATGCACATTAGAGTTGACTGAAAGAAACTCATACCCTCAGCCAAATGTTGGCTAATTAATCCCTTGCTAAGTGAGCAAAGAGGCACCTTTTAAAAGTGATTATTATCTTTATTTAGCAGGGGGAGAGCAACCAGCCCTATCCATCCCCAGCACAGCATCCCTCTGGTGGCTGTTGCTGATGTCTATCTTATTTTTCTTTTTTAGATTGTGAGTCCTTTGGGGCAGGGAGCAATTTTATTTATCTTTTTATAAACCGATTTGGGAACTTTTTGTTGAATATCGGTATATAAATATTCATCTTATTTGTATTCATATTCGTTTGGAGGCAGTTTCAAAACCACAGTCTTATGTACCAGGACTGCAAGCTTTTAATACCTCAAACTGGTAGATTAACTTTAATCACATGCTAATAGTTGTCCCCACCCCACCAATCAGAGGGGCTAGAATGGAAGGGTACAACTCACTGCGATTGGCAGAGACTTAATAGCTTCTTCCTCCCCATGCCAAATTTGATGAAAACAAATGTGCAGAAGGCTTTCCTTATGTTTATGTCCAAAACTAGCAGATGGTTCCTATTCCTGGGTGAAACAACGATGGCTTTTTAAAGCTAGCAATAAGAACCAGAGGCAACTGAGGTTGAAAGTGCTCTATTTAAATCCTTTTCGGTGTAGGATGGCCTACAACAGGAGGAAAAATTGTTTGATCTACATGTTGGGAAAAAGTATGTGATAAAATCCTCTTGAGATTGTTCCACATCCTACTAGGGATGAGGAAGGACATATTTAAATGCTTCCCCATGTCAAAAATTATTTGCACACAGAACAACGTAAGGAAGAAGGGGTCCATTATGGCTGAGGAACAGACAGACAGACTGCTGTGAAGGAAGAGAATGCTAACATTCTTCCATGGGGGTAAACCTATAAGGCTTGGGGACATTTTGGCCAAGACAGGCATACAGTTGGAGAATAGAGGATTTGAAATTCATTCATTCATTCAATTTCTATACCACCCTTCAAAAAAATGGCTCAGGGTGGTTTCCACAGAGAAATAACAATAAATAAATAACAGAAATATACTTGCTACGAACGTCATTAGCTGGGCTTCCTAGAAATTATAGGGGATTATAGCTGCACTCTCAAGACAGGATTTCCAAATGAGGTTATTTTCATTCTCACTCCCAGAGAGAAATGTAATATGGTAGGACACTATCTTAAATGTTTGTGTCCTTAAGAGATGTCTACCGTTTGTGTGAAAATGTGGACCTTTTCTCTTATGGTCAGTGGGCCACAATATGAAACCATTAGGCCTGTGCAAAGATTCACCTTTGAAGTGTTAAGAGTCAAATAATTTGCACCTCATCCCTGACTGCACAAGGAACCAGACGCGGAGCCAGCTGAGCAGTGGCCTGCATCCAGCCCCACTCAGCGGCCCCCTCTGCGTTCGCCCATGAGCGTGACATCATGCACCAGGAGGTGTGGCTCGGGCTCTGGAGGAGCCCAGAGCGAACTCCCCCCTCCCATGCCTGGGCGTCGGCTGCCTGATAGGACGTTTTTCCCTTTTTCTCCCTCCAGAGAGGGAGAGGAAGGGGAAAACGTTCTATCGGGCAGTCTGTGCTGCCTGAAATAACTAGCAGATAGTTGGCCCGGGCTCTCAGCGGCTCGGGCATGGGAGGGGGGAGTTCGCTCTGGGCTCCTCTGGAGCCTGAGCCACGGGGCTTTGGAGGCCTTTTCCATTGGCGGCCGGGGTTCTTTGAACCCGTTCGCCCAATGGTGACTCCGCCCCTGCAAGGAACTATATTTCCCAGTATACTCACGTGCCTTCCTGCACAGTTTCCAAAGCATCACTGGAGCTTCCTGTAACTTCATTTCCTTTTAAGGCTCTCCCCAATGCTGTGAATGGACCATTTGGCAGAGAGGTAAGTGTGGGGAACAGCTGCCTCTTAGTGGGGCTAGGGTGCAGGGCAAATGATTTGGTTTCAGTGCTTCAAAGCTGAATCTCAACACAGGATACAAACCAGCAAGAAGGGAAATAGCATTCTCTGCATTCTCTGGCTCTTTGCTCTCATCCAACAAGTGAGGCCACAACTCACCAAGATGGCCATCCTCAGTGGGAGGCCTTGGAGAGATGGCTTTAATTAAAAACTCCTCGAATACAATTTACACATTTTTTCCCATGGAGAAAATTGCCTCTTGCTAGGTGACCGTCTGCTGGCAATGCTGATCAGTGTGGGTGCAGGCTCTCTTTTCACACTACAGAGGGGAGGATCTGATGAGATTCCACAGTCCACAGGAGACCTGCAAATTGAAAATTCACCTCCTCATTGCCTTGTGAGGGAGCTGCTGGAGATGCCAATGGCTAGGAGCAGCCTAAATATCCTCTTAAGGCAGCTATGTACTCTTTTTTGTGTTAAATCATCACACTTTCTCTTGCCCTTCTTATATATGTGGGTCATGCTGAGCCATTACTGTGCAATGCTGGTCAGAATTTCTTTAGAAATGTAACTTTCATCTAAGGAGGAAGAATCCTTCTGGATGTGAATAATCCTTCTGGATGTGAAAGTGTGTGAAGACAGAGGGCCTGGAAAAAGGCAATGCCATGATGCAAGGGTGAATTTTGGCACAGGATGGAGATCTCAGCATCCCAGCCTTTCAGTTTAAAAATAAGGAAGCTTCTAGCCCGTGTGTCAAAGGCACACTTGTCAACTTAGGGACAGTGCTCATCCAGCTCTGTGAAAATAGAGGGAGACTGAGCAGGACTTTGACTAGCGGGTGAGAAAAGCCTACCTCCTTTCCCCTGCCTCGTAACTGGCTGAAGCCAAATAATCTGTTCAAAATTAGTGACTATACTGTATGTGCATTTGCTTGATATTCATAATTCAGGCTACAGAATTAAGCTTCTCTTAATTCAGAGCCCAGTGACTCTTGACAAATAATTTTGATTTTAAAAAAACCTGAGTATATGCAGCCCCAACTGAGGCTGCAGTTGAGTATTCTCAAGAAGTCACCTTATTGCAGTCCATCTAGAAAGCCATGTCCCCAAGTGTGTCCTTGTGCCATGGAACCAAGGTGGAATGCAATACATTAATCATCTTCTCTTGTCATCTTTTCCTATTAGTGCCTCCGACCATCATGGTGCCCAAGGGCCAGTCCATCATCAGTGTCCGCGAAGGCTCCCGGGCAGAACTGCAGTGTGAAGTGCGAGGGAAACCCAAGCCTCCCATCATCTGGTCCCGAGTAGATAAGGATGCTCCTATGCCTTCAGGTGCCATGACTGTGGAGACTAGTGACGGGAAGCTGCATCTGGAAGGTGTGACTCGAGAAATGAGTGGGACTTACAAATGCCAGACAGCCAGGTACAATGGCTTCAACATTCGACCCCGAGAAGCTCTGGTGCAGCTCAACGTACAGTGTGAGTAGAGCCAAAGGATTTAATTTGTTGCTATGCAAGCGTGCATCAGTGCTTGAGTGGGTGTGGAGACAATAGAATGGAGACTATAGGACTGACATCTCTTACTGGTTTAAGTTGCTCTCTGTCTTTCATGAGGGTTAGGGTTAACAAAATCCACATGTACAGTATGTGCAAGATAAGAGTACGGCTGAGACACTGTAACTTGAAACCATCTCCATATTCGAAGCGCGATAGTGGGCTGGATTGCATTGCTCCACTGATGACTAAATTGCCTGTGCTGAGCATTGAAAGAAGCTGCCTCTTCTCTCTCCCTGAACCCCATGAGAAAGGGCTTGAAGGGCCAGGGGAGGAAGCCTCAAAAAGCTTAACCTCCCTGCAGGCGATCCTCACTGTTGGTCTGGGCGCAGGGATCGTGCATCCAAACGTACAGCTGCCTCCTTGGGCAGTGCAGAGAGTCATGGGCCAGGTTGCCCCATCCCCCAGAACTCCCATAATATACTACTAGAGTGCATGGTGCATTAAGGGGATTTCTCTGATGCCGGCCGGGAGCCCTACAGTCTCCCACCCCCTCCTGCAAGCAGCCAGGGCTGGCACAGGTTTTTAAAAATGGGGCTAAGGGAGCACTAGCTCCCTTAACTCCATTTAAGAGGGTGGCTGGCTTGGCGGGTTTGCCGCCGAAGCGCCACTGGGATCAGGCGCCATCCTGGAGGTTCTCACATGCAGGCAAGACTGGGCTTGGCTTTGTTAGCCGGGTTTTGCCTGCACGTGAGAACAGCCTCCCTAACTTCTCCTTGCTGATACCTAGGCTTGTAAGTTTCTTCCTGCCTGGTTCTTTGTGGCAAGTAAGAATTGCCTCCGGTCCATCAGGCAGGGAAGTTTGTGTAAACTGCAAGGGAATCATTTCTTGCCTTTGCCTTTTCTTTCATGCCGTCAGTGTGGCCTGAATGACTAACTTAAGTATAGGTGGGCCAACAGGCCCGTTAAAGTGTTTTCTGGCTAGTCATTTGTGTGGATTTATTTGCAATGGGACTTATGGTGGTGGTGTGGCGGTCAGTGCTGGGTTTAGGCTACAGCTTAGGGCCTCACATTATGAGGCCCTTTGGTCTGAATACCAAAGGATTACTATATTTCAAATGTTATATAATTGGTTGAAAAATAAAGAAAATGAGACTCTAAAACAGACATCTGATAAGACAAAAATATACTGTATGGCTACACAATTATTTATCATATTGAGTTCATATATCTGTGCAGAAATAACTGCTAAGTTATATTGAAATGTTATTGGACCAGGGCCAAATTTAGATCAACGCCCGCCATCATGGTTACAGGCAGTGTTGGCCACTGCAGATGAATGGTGCAGTAACCATGAGCAATGTAGCGAGGTAGAGGTGAGTGACATGCCAGTGCAGGACTTCCAACCCTGTTGTAATGCTATGGGGCCCTTTAAGCTTGACATAGGGCTTTAGCATATCATAATCCGGCCCTAGTGGTGGTACTGCACTCTTGTTCTGCTACAGGAACTTACACTTTGCCTTGAAAACCATGGCTGCCCAGTGGAAGCTTCCACATGCTCCATTTTAATATGGAGAACATAAGTTTTGGTTTGTTAATGAAAACCCAGATAGGAAGTGAGGCTGACCCCGCTTATCTTGGCCCCTTCTCACCCCCATCCTCATGCCGCAGTGAATATGACAAACTGCAAACCATGTGCTCTGTTAACTTACAACCAAGGAGATTTAAATCTTGGGACTGTTTCACAGTTTGAAAATAGAATGCTCAGGGCTTTACTTTACATCCCGGTTTATTTTGAAGTAGCAGAGCACACAACTCACACCTTCTCTAAGAAACAGAATCCTGAAGAACTCCTGAAGAAGTTTATTGTGCTCTGGCCAAGTCCAGTTTATGGCCAGTCTGCTCGTGGCTGGGGGAGGTATTTACTCTCTACTCTATAAACATGTCACTTGTTCCCTATGACCTTGGATGACCCAAGTTATTCTGGGGTCAGTCAGAAGGCAATGTGATTCCAGCTCTCTTGCCTTCTAGCTGGCCCAGAACCAACTCACATCTGACCTAGATCAGTCACAGCTGTACAAAATAGCAGAGCAATATGCTTTCTCTGTGTGTATGTGTCCGTGTGTGTGTGTGTGTGTGTTAAGAATGGATCTTTCCCTAGCACTCATAATGTTGCAGCTTTTTGATAGTAGATGTGAATAATGTACTGTTTGCAGGTGATCCAATGCTGAACCGGGCAGAATTTTTAATATCTGAGACAGAATGAAAGCAATTTGGCTCTTCCACTCTCTCCAGGTCTAGGATGAAGTCATTGCTCGATATTATTAATGGAAATGGTGAATTGAAGTCATGTGGCGATAACTCTTATTGCAAAGGTAGCATCCCATCTGGAGAATTTAAGGACCAAGTTTCCTGTGGAATGTAGGTGACTCTGGGAATGTGAAACTGACAGGTGTGGGATTAAGAGAGAGAATGTTAATTTGCACCACCAGGCACCATCTCTGGGCTGTCACCAAATAACATGCTTATATAACACACTCAGCATCACTCATTAAAAACCAGTCACTCTTCCTGCACCCTCCCTCTTATCCACTGCAGAAAGAAGGAAACCTGTTCTGAAAACCTGGACAGGACCAAAGAGGTGCCTTCAATTTTGTGACCTAAAATCCCCTCCAGCAGCAACATTGCAGAGCAAACAACATGGCATTCAGTTCAGAAATGCTAGAGTCCGTTTCCAATTGGATACTAACAAACATATGCCCTCCCGCCCCCTGCTGCCCCATCACATTACCTCTGTTCTTTGCTGGAACAACAGAGAGGGCAGGTCCTCAATGCAGCTCTGGCCTGGTGCAGACTTGAAGCTAGCTCCCTGAAAACCGTGGGTTGCTAGTCATCAGGAGTGTGTGCTTCCCTCCTATCTCTGAAGAAATCTCTCCTTCTGTTCCTGGTATTAGTCATGGTTTCACAATACCGATAAATCGATACAAACCAGAGTACTTGTCTAAACCAGAGACTGAAATCATGGCTTGAAATGGCTTGCAGACCATGGTTATGAGGGAACATTTGCATTAACCATAATTTACACTGGTGCACATATAATACAAAACCATGGTTATCACTGCTAAGGGAGGGAAAAGTCACTCTTGAGATCAAAAGGGGAGGGAGTGAACTCTCCCAAGGTTGGCTTCTACGTTAGGGGCTCTTCACATGATGACTCCAATGTCAGTTTGGGAAAAGAAGATCCCCACTTCACACACACTCACACAGAATGTGCTGTGTGATCTCATGATTTTTATTTTTTTATTTTTTTTGCAATCTCTGCTTGGCAATGCATCAGCTCAACATAAAGCTGAGATCTGTAATCTGGTATCTGAAGTCAGCTTGTCGATCTCAGCTTCATGTCGACTTGGTGTGTTGCTAAGCAGAGATCATGGAGAAATCCTGAGTTCATGCTACATACTCTGTGGGGAGCGTGCGTGGGGTGTGAATCTCTGTTTTTTGCCAAACCAAAACTGGAAGAGCCCCCTTATAAATCATGTTTTGCAGCAACTGCCATTTTGTCTGTACCAGATCACAGAAACGAGGCACCCTCCTCCTAGGCCTGATTGAAATAACTCATTTAAGCTCATCTCAAGCTGTCTCCAATAGATGGTGGCTGGGTTGTGCAGTGTGACCTCTTCAGTTTGCCTCCAAACTGCAGCTAGCCATGTCAATACTTCAACTACTTTTTAGAATCGGATCAGGGATGTGGTGAGTTGTGGTTTGAAGCCTGATGGGTTTGCCAAACATTTGACTTTACCACATCAGAAAATGGACCGAAATGGGTGTTCATATTTATACAGGAGAACCTTGTTACTTGCGGGGGTTCTGTTCCTTGCCTACTGCTGCGAGTAATGTAACTGCGAGTAACGAGTCATTACTGATATGGGAAAAGTGGGGTTAGGTTCCAAAGTGGAGGGAAAACATGAAAAAATGGCCCAAAATGGCAAAATAACATGAAAAAACTTACTGTGGTGTGCTTTGGAGGTCTGTATGAAATCCCCCAGGAATCCCCCCACCATGTGCCCAGGAATGCCCCCCCCCCAACTGCAAAAAATCATGGGGGAAAGTTAAAGTCAATTTTTTTTCAAAGAAAGGGGCCACAAAATGGCTCCCCAGAGACAAAGTGGTGGGCGGAAGTGACCTCCGTGGTCACTTCCTTCCAGCCCTCCAGGAACTGCAGGCACATGGGTTTTAACCCTTTCATATCTGTGAATACTGAAAACAGGTGTGAATGAAACGCCCCGAGGGAATGCGGAACCATGAATAATGAGGCTCTCCTGTATTCATATGCAGATTTGGGTGGATCCAGGGAACAGCAGGATCAGGGTGGCTTCAATCTATGGCAACCCCACAGTATCTCTGCCAAGAGACTTTCTTTAGAGACAGCAATTGGATTCTTTTCCAGATCTTTAAAAGGGAGCTCTCTCATCTGAAGAATGCAGTGACACACAGTGTCACCCCCATGCCCTCCTTGCAAAATGGGCAACCCTTCATTTATGCCTTTCCCTCTCATGTAGGGAGCCTGGCATTAGCAAAGGGCGTGTGCATGTGCTCTGGTTAATTGAGCTGCTGCTTTCCAGCATGAGCAGCTCATTAGCTTTGTGACTGGCTCTGGAATTCTAATCTTGTCGGAAATGGGAATCGTGTGGTTGCTGAAGGCTCTCTGATGAGAGCGCAATTTTTTCCTCCACTTGTTCTTTCCAACTGAGAATCTGCTCTGATGATTAGTGTGTGTTATAGGTGTATATGTGTGTTTGTGCACGCGTGTGACTTGCTTTTGAACTGGCTCTCTTTGGGGAAAGTGAATTCTGGGTGATAATTTGGTTGTTTTGCTGATTTGTTCCAAAGCTAAAGTTGCAAGAAATCAATACGGCAGATCTGATTAGATGTCAGAACCTGTTTCTCTGTTTCTCTTTTCTTCTTTTTCTTTTCATCCACCCATATATAGTTTTGTATAGCAGCACTTCAGCTCTGAAATTAGCTTTGCCAGCAGTACTGCTGGGTGCAGGGAGGGAGAGGAGAGTAATAAACAAACTACTGATCTCTTAGAGATTACTATTATTTGTCATCAATATGTTTGGAAAATAGGAAAAATAAAACTCCTTTCGTATTACTTTGAGGAATGGGCTAAAGTTGTACTGTTCACGGCTTTTTTCAAGGGCACTTCATGCAATCTTTTAAGGTGTGAACCTTTTAAAAAGTGTATACCTAAAAATCGAAAACACAGCAACATTCCCCAGA
Organism: Hemicordylus capensis; assembly: GCF_027244095.1. Taxonomy (NCBI): domain Eukaryota; kingdom Metazoa; phylum Chordata; class Lepidosauria; order Squamata; family Cordylidae; genus Hemicordylus; species Hemicordylus capensis. Next base: position 397,579,036 of record NC_069657.1, on the reverse strand, counting down.
GAGCCAAGATCTGATGCAGTTTCCTGTCAAGTATACCCTCATTAGCAAACCTGGGGTTGCTACCATGTAATGTGTAGAATGGCACTCAGCTTTAAACTACCAAATTCCTATCATTTTTCTGGAGAAAATATTTAGTCAATAATCACTCAGATCCAAAGATCTCTGTTAATAAATTTCTTGACCCAATTTATGGGTGGGGGCAGTGGGGAGGCAACTGATAGTAACAGAATATTCACATAACAGTCTTAGGGTGGTTCACACATTACATTTTAGCTATATACTGGGAAAAGCATAACGTGCAGATGATACAAATGTATATATTTATATTTATATTCTGCCCTTTGTCCTAAGGCTCCAGGGTGGTTAACAAAACAATTCAATAAAAACAGAAGCAAGGCAGCGAAACAATTAAAAATAGCAAGAGACAGCTCATTGGCCAAAAGTCTAAATAAAAAGGGCAGTCTTTACTTTCCTCCTAAAGGCTGGGAGAGAGGGAACCATGCAGATCTCAGCTGAGAGCGAGCTCCACAGCCTGGGGGCAACAACTGAGAAGGCCCTGTCCTGCGTGCTTGACAAACATGCCTCAGCAGGTGACAGCACATGGAGCAGAGTCCTCTCAGCCAGTCTGGTCAGGTGGGGAGATTCAGCTGGGAGCAGATAGTCCCTAAGATACCCAGGGCCCAAGCCATTTAGGGCTTTAAAGGTAATAACCAGCACCTTGAATTGTACCTGGAAACCGACTTGCAGCCAGTGCAGTACCTTCAGGACTGTAGTAATATGTACACTGCAAGCAGTCCCAGAGATCAATCTGGTAGCCACAATCTGCACCATCTGTATTTATGAATACTTTTCAAGGGCAGCCCCACATAGAGCACATTGCAACAATCCAAATGTGACATGACTCAGGCATGGGTGACAGAGCCCTCCCAATATATGTTCATAAACATGTATAGTGCAGGTGCACAGACCAGGGAATTGGGACTGATTGTAGCTCCCTCTTGAATATCCACAACTTGTTAAATTTCTACTCTCTGATAAGGATGTTTTAAATTTTAACTCCGTAGCCAAATTTTGTTACATTGCTCTTAAGATGTATAATGAGAACCTATAGAGTTTCTTATAAATTTGTTTTGCTTTTTGCATGTATGGATTGTTTGGTCTAGGACCGTAAATAAAACTTGACTTGACTTGACTTGGATATCCACACAGCAACAAATGTGGATTTGCAACATGTAAGGTGTGAAAGGGTTGCCTCTGTATCTAAGTGCAGAATACATCATCCTTTCTATATGTGATGTGGAGGTTCCCAATGCCTGCATTTTACAGCTTCTTCACAGTTGCAAAGAACCTCTTCCCCGTAGTAGCACCCATACTCCTTTTCAAAGCAATATCCTGCCTCCGAATGCATAATCAGGGGGCTTAAGACTGAATCCTAGCTCCTACATAGGTTGTCATGTGCACTGTCGTACTGCAGATTTCTTGGGCATCAGGGGGACTGACTTGGTGCCAAACTGGAAGTGACTTTAATCCCATAAATGGCCCCAGAATGGTTGCTTTCTCCTGTAAATAGCATGTGTGAGAGGGATGATCTGCATCAGGACTGTGGGGATGGAGGGAGTTTAACCGAACCTGCTTCTGTAGACCCAGTCCAGATCTGGCTCTATTTGCTCTGGAAGAAAAGCTCCCCTTGGAGCCTGAGGCAAAAAGCATGTGCCGGGGGCCTGATCTGGATTGGGACCATCACAATGGCTGGAGTTCAAACTGCCATGGACCCCATCCACTCTGAGCTCCCCTGCATGTGTTATTTGAAAAAAGCAAGCACACCAGTGCCCATGGCATGCTTAAAGTCAACTCTAGTTTGGCCCCCAGTATGCCCGATAACTGCAAGAGAGATGCAGATCTCCTTGTTAGTCATAATGGCAGCCTAGGGGTCAAATTCAACATGGCTTGCACAACCCAAGTTTTGCCTAATCTGCAAATTATAGAGCCTCACTGGGTGCGGATGTTTGCTGTTTTTGTTTGCTGTTTGTTTTGGATTTATTTTCTTCCACATTCGTTGCATATTTATTTGAATATCTTATTTTGATTACTTATTTATTTGAATATCTTATTTTGATTACTTTTTGTTCCTGATTTATGGACTTGCTATAGAGACTCACCAGTGTGGGTATACATTGTTACATGACAATATTATGCCTAGCATTTAGCCTGTTTTATGTTAATTAGAGTTAATTAAACTTTATAAGATTATTCAAGTGTGAGTTTTAAATTTTCTTTGGTTCTTTTTCCTTTGTCTAATGCTTGTGAAGAAAACACAAAGTGCTTCAGAGTAGATGTTTCAGCATATTGTAATCCCCACTTTGAAGCCAGTCCACTTTGCCACTGGTCATTTCAAAAGATCTGGTTACATTTTTGACTGAAAATTCTGGTCAAAATAGTACTTTTTTCATTTGTTGCAATGCTGTTTCCTGCAATTTGAATTTGGTGCTAAATCAGACAACCAACAGTGCATGAAACTGCTGATTGGATACAGCCTCAATTTATGCATCTGAGGGCTAAACTTAGACTGGGTTCACATGACCACCGGCATGGCAGTAAGCCATAACGCGCGCACAAACACACACACTTTTTCTTCTGCGTGTCCTCAGTTTTTGTTTCTGTTAGGGTTTTGGAGCAAACATCCCCTTCTATGTCAGGATGTAAAACGTCAGGATGTGAAAGGGTGTGCTCCCAGCGGGCATGATGTCTGAATGTGTTCAAGTCCAGCTCCCACACCATGTTACTGACATTTTACTGACTTAGTCAGTAAATTTGTGGTTACAGGAATTTCTTCAAGTTGGCTTGAAGTTGGTAAAATGTTGGTAACATGGCACAGGAACTAGACTTGGGTGGGTTCAGATGTCATGACCACCATGCTATCTCACATCTCAACATTTTACCAATACGTTACTGGCTTCCTGCTGTGCTAGCAATCATGTGCCACCCTACACGTTTGTCAGAAAGTTGAACCATGGGATAGTGGTCGCTAGGGGACACAAGTCCAAAGCTAGGACGGGGAGACCCAGAAATACTCCAGGGATCTAGACAGGAGCCAGGAGCCAGGAACAAACCAAGGGTCAAGCCAGGCAGAGAGGAGCCAGGAATCAGAAACAAGCTGAGGATCAAACTGAGTAAGTGGCCAGGAGCCAGATCAAGCAGGCTATCAGGAATCAAAGGCAAGCCAAAGGTCAACCCAAGCAGACAGGAGAGACAACTGCACCAGAACAAGGAAACCTTGATATTGAGTCAAGGGTAGCTTCTGGCAGGAACAGGGGCAGAGCCACCATTGAGCGGACGGGTTCAAAGAACCTGGGCCGCCTCCAATCAGGGGCCATGTCTGGTGCCCCAGCCATACCCCCTGCATCTCATGTCAGACACAGGGGTCGTGGCTTCGCTACCAAAAGGGGTCACACAGCCCCGTTTGAGAGCAAATACTGGCTAGCGCTGCATTCGCAGCATGGCCAGGAGCTGCTCTCCCTGCCTTTAAAGCATTCCTGGCCGTGCTGTGAATGCGGTGCTGGCCGGTATTTGCTCCCAAATGGGCCGCGCAGGTGGGGGGGCCACTGGCAGGAGGAACACTGGCCGCTGGCTGGCTTCCTCTGCCAGTGGACAGGAATACTTCCTGTATGCAGGGGAGCCAATAACAGGCCTCATAGGGCAGGGTCAGCACAGGAAGCTCAAGTGCAGTGCAGTGCAGCAAGCAACAGTGTAGCACAGTGTCCTTGCCACGAGAAACTCTGACAATGTCACAGTAAATGTGTAGTTTGGATCTACATGTTTCTGTTTTTAAAGCTAAATAACAGCCATCAGGTTCTCAGGATTGGGACAATTATTTGATCTTTTCTTACTGTGCCTCAGTCCTGATGAAAAACATGTCGCAATGCTGGTATTACTCTGGGAGGGAAGCTTCCATCGGCACCAATCGCAGTTCCCCACCTGGGGCTAACAGTAACTTTGTGGGTGCAATTTTCTTTTGAACTGTAGCCCTGCAGGAAAGAATTGAATATCTCCTCCTATGTGCCATGATCCTCATCCTGATTGGGCTCCCATGGTTTTAAAAACCATGCTATGCCAAAATACGTGTTTAACATTGAATGCTATTTGGCCTCAAGTCTCTGTGACTATTTATTTCACGGTATCTATATACTACTTTTCAGCCCTGGTGGTTCTCAAAGCAATTCAAAATAATAAAATCAGATTTATGGAGGCGGACTGTAGCTCAGTGAAAGAGCATCTGCTCTGCATGCAGAGGGTCTCTAGTTCAATCCCTGGCGTCTCCAGGTGGGGCTGGGAAAGATCCATCGGAAACCCTGAGAGTCGCTGTCAGTCAGTTTGGACTATACTTCCCCCCAGTCTACCAAGTTCCTATTGGTGCTGCAGCTTCTGCTGCTCTGAGCAGATGGAATTAACAGCTCCCTGCCTTAAGAACTTTCAGAGACTTCCCCTATGAGGAAGCTCACGGTCTTACAGATGAGCAACATATCTCCAGACCTGAAGCTCTCTCTTTCTCTCTGGTAAGAGATAGGTACCACTTTTCCCAAGTCCCTGGACCAGAGCCTTCTTTTCCTTACACAACAACAACAACAACACAGGCAGTGTGTGGAGTAGATGACCTGCAGTTGCCATCCAATTTTGCTCAAAGCAAAATCTGAGTTAAAAGCAAATGGTTTTCTTCAACCAAAGCACCTGTAAGAGTTTCAAGAGAATTTTTCCCCACAAGTATCCTTAAGATTAGCAAAGTGTCTCAAGGCGGACATTTGCAGATCTTTATGATGAACATCTATGCATGTTAGAATAGGTTGGTTATTTTTATTTATTTATTACAAATATTTCTATCCCACTCTTCAGTCTGGAGGCTTTCTAAATAACTTACAATTCAAAAGCAGAAAAACATAATTAATAACTTAAAACAGCAGCATCAACACCATCTCAAAATCAACAACAAGCACCCCAGCATAGAAACAGATTTAAAAGTTGACATTGCAAGGCCTGGACAAATAAAATGGTCTTCTTCACTCAGACATCAGAGCTAGTGCTGGACAGTTTTCCTGGGGAAAGAATTCTGCAGCCAGGACACCAGAAAAGAGAAGCCCCTTTCTCTGGTCATCATCCACCTCCCTTCAGCGGTCAAGGGTACTTAGAGAAGGGCTCCAAATATTATCTGAACATTTGGGGAGATTTATGCAGAATAACATGGTCCTACAAGTACCCGAGTCCTGAGCTGTTTAGGGCTTTAAAGGTAACGGCCACCACCTTAAATTGTGTTTAGTAATGGACTTGCAAATAGTACAATAGTTTGAAGATTGGCAAGATATGTTCCATTTGATTGATCTCAATTAGTTATCTAGCTGCTATTTTCCCCCCTCAAATGAAATTTTTGACCTCTTGCAGTGCAAGTATTCTAAATAGTACTAGTGCATGCAGGAGTGCAGACAGATGGAAAGCTTGAGGAGCAACTCCTCACTTAAAATGTTTGTGGGGAAAGGAAAAACACATAGGGGATATGGGTTATTAGGTTGTGGGGGGAGTTTAGTAAAATGAGGGAGAGAACTCCTCAAATGCTTAGTGGAAACCCATACCCCTGGGTGTATGAATAACTAATAATATTCCACAGCTTTACTGCAATGAGCTTTACCTTGAGTTTCTAGGGGAGGCTTACAAATGCAAATGTTTTCAAGAGCAGCTGTATCTCTTGCTTCTCATGCAAGAAGACATGATGGATCATAGCAAGGGTTGGAGGGAGGAAAGACCTTTCAGGGCGTGAGATCTCACTTTGGCATGTTTTAAGATGCATTCCAGACTCTGTGCTTCTGTTTCTCAATCTCTGAAGTGCAAATAAGTCTAACCTTTCTAACCATGAGTTTGTGAGACTGAATTGCTGGTTGCAGAGCACTTAAAATTCTTTAATAAAAGGAGGTGGGCGTTATTATTATAAACACCATCTACTGGACATGTTGGGTCACAGAGTCACAAGATAAATGAAACATTTTGGCCACCATTATGCATATTAAAACTTGTCACAAGCAGATGAGGTCAGATAGTGGCCGCATTCACATGTCACACAAATCTGGAATTGAAGTGTCCTCCAGTTGAAATTTTTGATGTCCGAATCGTACAACTTCAGTTTGGACAGAAAATTGACCTGTGGTTTCCCTCCCCAGACTCCAATTTTTACCTTTGGTCTGTAGTAAGTTTCACTGCCTGTACCTCCAGTTTTGTGGTGCTGGCGTTATGTCCCAACATGGCACCACAGTCTCACTCTTAGGCAACTGGAGTTCAGGGAGGAAGCTCCTACCTTGCTCTGACTGCGATTGGCTCTCGGGGGTGTCCTTCAGTCAAGAACGAAGCCCACACAGCCAGTTCCCCTTCCTCTCGTCAGTCTTGCTGACTGCAGAGAGAGGGTGCTCTCTGTTATGTCCAAATTTGGACGGGAGAACGAGGGAAGTGGGGAGTGGAACCACAGGTGCATTGGACCCGCGGATCCATGCTACATGCTGATGCAGCTAGCATCTACATCTTCCTTAGATGGATCTGGTCTGATTCTGGTTTGTGGGATGTTGTTCATTTGTCACAGTCTGAGGATGTAGAGAAGGTCCTTGGCAGGGTGTGGCCTACCATATAAGAACAGCCCTGCTGGATCAGGCCCAAGGTTTATCTAGTTCAGCATCCTGTTTCACGCAGTGGCCCACCAGTTGGCTCTGGGAAGCCCACAGGCAAGAGATGAGGGCATGCCATGTCTCCTGCTGTTGCTCCCCTGCAACTGGTATTGAGAGGCATCTTGCCCCTGAGGCTGGAGGTGGCTTATAGTCACCAGCCTAGTAGCCATTGATAGACCTGCCCTCCGTGAATTTGTTTAAGACCCTTTTAAAGCCACCCAAACTAGTGGTCATCACCACATCCCATGGCAAAGAATTCCATAGAGTAATTGTGCGCTGTGTGAAAAAGTACTTCCTCTTGTTGGTCCTAAATTTTCCGACCTTCAGTTTCATGGGACCTTCACATACTTGCTTGTCCCTCACCTGTATTGGCTAATTACATCTAGTAGGAGGAGAGATTGACTGGCTGAATCCAGGAGGTGATCAATGCCTCTTTACAAGGAGGAGTGATCCCAAATGCCTTTTAAAAAGCCTTTAAAATGATTGTAATAACTATCACCAAGTTACAATGTACTCTTTATGGGCGAGTTGCTTGAAACTGTTTGACTCCAGGCCCTCTTGGATGAGGCTGATGATCTGAACCCATTTCAATCTGGCTTTAAGTTCAGTTTTGGCACGGAAATTTGGTTGGGCTGACATTTGCAGGAGAAAGACAGGGAGGCTCTTCACACGATTAGTGTGAAGAGCCTCTAGGGGGGTTGCGGGGAGACGAGCAGACAGTCTGCTCTGGGAGGCCGCAGCGGCCGCCCACACAACTACCGGCTCTGTCACAGAGCCGGCCGGGGCTGGGGAGTTTGGGGGCTGCGTGGCCCCTGGAAGCTCCAGCATAACCTGCGTGAGTGCGCAGGGCATGCTGGAGAGACCCCCGAGCTGACAGGCTGCTTTTGAGCCTCTCGGCCAGGGGTCTACTTGTGAGTAGCCACAGCGCGGAGCTGTAGCAACTCACAAGCAAAAAAAAAAAACCGGGCTTGCGGAGCACTCGCTCCACAAACCCGGTTTAAGGGGAGGGTTACTTTGGCGGGTTAGCTGCCTGTAGGGCACCTGGCTTGCCTGCGAACCCGGTGGTTCTCACGGTCAGGAGAAACCGGGCTAGGCTCTCCTAGCCTGATTTCTCCTGATCGTGGGAATAGTTTCGGAGTGTAATCCTGTTAGCTGTTGTGTCATTGGGTATCGTACCCAGCTCTACCTCTCATTTACTTTTACTTTTACAATTAAAAAATAAAATAAAATTATACCACCCAAAACTGACCATCTCTGGTCAGTTCACAATAAAACAATTTAAAGTTTGAAAACAATGTTAGAACTATTAAAACAGTATTTAATTAAAAGCATAGGTGAACAGATGCATCTTTAAAAACGTTTTGAAAGTTGTCAGAGATGGGGAGGCTCTTATTTCAGCACGGAGCACATTCCAAAGCTTAGGGGCAGCAGTGGAGAAGGCCCATCCCTGAGTAGCCACATCTCTGAGTAGCCTCCAGATGAACCGGTGGCAACTGCAGATGGACCTCTCATGATGATCTCAATGGGTGGTGGGGTTCATGACAAAGAATAGGTTATCTTAATTACCCAGGGATCAAGCTGTTTAGGGGTTTTTAGGTTATAATCAGCACCTTGTATTTTCCCCAGAAACCTATCGGCAGCCAGTGTAGCTCTTTCAAAACTGGAGTAATATGGTTTCTCTGAGATGACCCAGAGACCAACCTGGCTGCTGCATTCTGGACCAACTGTAGTTGCCAGACTACATACAAAAGCAGCCCCACATAGAGCACATTGCAGTAGTCCAGCTTGGAGGTTAAAAGCATATGTACCACTGTTCTGAGGTCATTTATCTCAAGAAACAGACACAGCTGGCATATCAGCCAAAGCTGATAGAAGGCACTTCCGGCCACCGCCTCAACCTGGGACACCAGGGAGAGGCTTGGATCCAGAAGCAGCCCCAGACTGCGGACCTGTTCCTTCCGTGGAAGTGTGACCCCATCCAGAACCGGCAGATCAAACTCATCTCTCGAGTTCCAACCCCGCACTACAAGTACCTCCGTCTTATCTGGACTCAGTCTCAGTTTGTTATCCCTTCTCCAGCCCATCACCCACTCCAGGCAGGCATTTAGGGAGCTTATGCCCTCTCCCGATGATGTTGACATGGAGAAATAGAGTTGGGTGTCATCAGCATACTGATAGCACCCTGCACCAAATCTGATGATCTCTCCCAGAGGTTTCATGTGGATGTTAAACATCTATGTAGCCAGAAATGGGCTACGGATAGCAGAGTCCATGTGCAGTCACTGGGGAGGAGGGAGGAGGTCACGCCACCCGCATCGCATCAGCGGTCTTTCTCAGGTTAAAAAACAGGAACTCTCTCCTCCTCGCCCCTCCTCCCTGCAACCAGCCACCACCGGCGAACTTTAGTGGACAACGGTGGTAACTTCCCCCTCGCTCAGTCGCCCCCAGCTCCCCACAGCTACTGCCTCCACTGCGGCTTTTTTAAAAAGTAAAAGGGGCAACGCTCCTCTCATCTCCCCTCTCCACAGCTACTGCCGCTCCTCAAATTTTGCCACCATAGGCAGATGCCTCCTCTACTTTTGCCTTAATCCGCCAATGTCTGTGGCTGCCCCCTGGGAAGCTTGTGTGCTCTGTACACAGTCACCCAATAGTAGATCTGCCACCTGGCTGTAGTGTCCCATTTGTGGAACTCCCTGTTGCTAACCTTTGGCTGTGCTTTGCTGCTATCCTTTTGGAGCTAAGTGAAACCCTTTTTATTCTCCCAGGACTTTTAATGTTATAATCATGCTGTTGCACATTGTTGTGATCATTGTATACTTCTATTTGTAAGCCACCTTGAGAAACGTTTTGAAATTTTGCCATTTATTTTGTATATTTTGTATTTATTTTGTATTATTTATTTTGTATATATAAATATACAAAACAAATAAGGAAGAGACTGATAGACAGATGGCAAATAAACAGGATCCAAACTAGTCCTGACTATGCTCTCTACAGCTTGAGATGATCACTCTGAAAAAATATCTTGGTTTGGCTTCCATGACTACAGTCTTTGTGCTCCTCAAGAGCTGCTTTCACAAAAGCAGCCTACATTCGTTTTTGTATTTTTCACACCTGAATGATAACATCATACCAATATGTATTATGCATGTTCAAACATTAATGTCTTTTAACATTCAAATAACGACATCCATCATTTTCAACTACAGCAGAGGCCGCAGCTCAGGAGAAAAGTATCTGAATGCTGTCTGCGCCAATGGCAAAAAATAGTGGTTGGTGACTAATAATTTTAAAGGCCTCATCACAGCAAGAGAAGGGGCTACAATTCAAATTTGAAGCAACTGCTTCCCAGGCTAGAGACCAAAAGACAGTGTTACTGCTGAGAATGGCCAAGTTCTTCATAAATCTGCAGAATTACAAGCGGCTTATAAATCATTTAGGCAGAATCCTCTAAGACAAACACTATAGGAATCAATAGGAATCAATTTATATGTGTGCCAGAAAAGGATAGCAGTAGCAAGACCTACAATGCCAGTGACACCCGAAAGATATAGAATATATATGAAAGACCTATACCAGGGGCTTTTTGCACCTACGGACTCCCCAGATCCTCAGCTATTACCTATAGACCCTCTCCCCATTTCTATATTTTCACAAGGCTCCAGTAAAAATCAGACGGAGGGAAAGTACTCAGGATAATTACTTTCAATAACTTTATTCTAGCTCACCAGGAAACAAATTAAATTCAGGGCAGCAAATGTCTTCCATTTATCACCCGGTCCTATCCCATGGACCTCCAGAAGGTCCAAGAACCCCTGATACATAATGTGGTTCTATGTATCTATTTAATGTGGTGCATTGCATGCATCAACCGCAGCAAGCCTGGATTTGTACATCTCTTCCCCTCCTCCTCCAGATTTAAAGTTTCTTATTTGGGGCTTTCTGTATTGTCCAAATTGGAGTGGTTTGTTTCGGACTGTGAATGGAAGCTTTAAGTCTCCATTCCTTGCATATGAAAGAGGAAGGAGAGGGAAAAGGGAATCCATAAGACTGAGGCTTGCTTTAACTTGTATACCATAACCCTAAACTGTGATTTAATGATTCATATTAACTGGGTTATAAGGTAAGTTTAATAAAGACATGCTCAGATGATATAAGTAAGCACATAAGCAAAATTATGTGATACAAAAAATGTGTTAAATATAATGACTTCTTAAAGAGAAGGTAAAAGAATACACTGTAAAGAATAGGGATCTGCACGAATCGAGTTTTTCAATTCGATTTGTACCTGAATCAAATCACCCACAATTTGTTTTGGGTCCTAATCTGCCTCCACAAATCACCCAGATTCGATTTGTACCTGAATTTTCCAAATTGATTTGGGGCAAAAAAGAGGTTCTGGGGGCAAAAGAGTGGGGTGGGTGGTAGTGCCCATTGGGTGGAAGCTACCACCCAAATTCCAAAGATATTGGGCAAAGGGGATTTCAGCAGCCCCGTAACTCTATGTGGGGGGCACCAGGGTAGCCCAGAGTGGGTTGTGGTGTAGTGCACATAGGGTGCCAACAAACCCACAAGCCCATGGGGCACTGGGTTTTGTTGTTTTCAGTGTCTGAGGTGTTCTGAGAGTTGATTCTCTGGTAGGAAATGAGAGTGGATTCTCTCATTTCCTACCAGAGAATCTACTCTCAGAACACCTCAGACATTGAAAACAACAAAACCCAGTGCCTCATGGGCTTGTCGCTGTGGGGGTGGTTGGCATCCTATGTGCACTAACCACCACCCTCTCTGGGCCACCCTGGTGCCCCCCAAGTGGAGTTATGGGGCTGCTGAAATCTCCATTATTCCCTATGGGGGAAAGCTTAAAGATGTGCAAACTTCAGAAAAAAAATAAATATCACCCCTTTCACCAATTTATTTGAAATCTGGGTAGCAGCAGGCACCCATTGGGGCACTACCACCTGACCCACTCTTCTGCCCCTGAAACCCCTTTTTTGCCTTGAATCTACCACAAAGACATGCCAACTTCAAAAAATAAATAAATTAAAAACAGCCTTTTGCCCAATTACTTTGAAATCTGGGTGGTAACTTCCTTGCACCTATTGGGCATTACCACCCACCACAACCCACTCTGGGCTACCCTGGTGCCCATCACCCCTCCCACGTGGAGCTATAAGGCTGCTGAAATCCTCATTATTCCCTATGGGGAAAAGCTTAACGACACACCAACTTCAAAAATTCTTTAAAAATCACCCCTTTGCCCAATTTCTTTGAAATTTGGGTGGTAGCTTCCACCCATTGGGCACTACCACCCAACCCACTTTGGCCACAAAATGGAGGCCCATGATTTTTTTGGTTTTGAATCTGGGATTATTATTTTTGTATCCAAAACTGGGCAGTTGAGCACAGCAGGGGTTATTGTTTTGTCTACAAATCACCCGAATCAGCCAGATTCGGGTACAATCTTTTTTTACCCAAATCGTTTCGCACAACCCTAGTAGAGAATATTGCATATTAAAATGCTGAGAATACAAACCATTGCTGGCAAGATGCACATTTCATTATCCAGCCCAGTCTGTGGCTGACGACATAACACTGTGCACATGCAGTCAAAGGATACATGTCTGCAGCAGCTGCAGCAGCTGCTTCAGCAGCTCAAGCAGTTGCATACAATGAGGAGGTATTTTCACCAATTTCCCCTTCCTCCAGAAGCTCTCTGTACACCCATGATATGTCCCCGAAGGTCATCATGCTCTCAGGAACATCTTTTTGGGTTGCACTATAATAATTATTATTATTGTTGTTGTTGTTGTTGTTATTTACATTTCTATCCCACTTCTTCCTCCGAGGAGCTCAGAGTAGTGTACATAGTAATGTTCATCCTCGCAACAACCCTGTGAAGTAGGTTAGGCTGAGAGATACATGACTGGCTCAGAGTCACCCAGTGAGTGTCATGGTTGAATGGGGATTAGAACACGGGTCTTCCCGGTCCTAGTGCAACACTCAAACCACTACGCTATGCTGGCTCTGGGTGAACAATGGAGTACAGTGTACAATATACTCCTGGGTGAAAAGAAAGTCAATGAAAATTGCCTCCCTGCATGAAACTGCCCATGCTTCTGAAGTGGAGATGCAGCCGCTGCAGCTGTGCATCCTTTGGCTACACATGCGTAGCTTTAGAATATCAGGACCTTTCACTTTCACTGCTTTTCACGGCCCTATATAGGGTGAGATTTTTTTCCAGTCCCACTGAAAGCATGTCTCATTTTCATATTAATATTGTATAATATTTTTTGAGGGACAACAGAATGACAGCCACTGCATGTTACACCTGAAGGGACAACCTTTTTCACAAAGGAAACAGACATGTTGCTCTTGTGATGGTCTAAAACCATAATAAAGTTTGGCCAGCCGACATGTTGCTGTAAAACACACACACACACACACACACACACACACTTGCACTCCCTTACAAGAACAGTTGTGTGTGTTGGAAAGCCTTTTTATCCCCTAATAAAAAGTTCACAAAATGGCACAGGCATTGCTGAAATGGAAACCATGCTGCTCTTCAAAGGTAAAGTAAGCCCTGGACTTCTCAGTGCCAAAACAGAACTTCTTCTACTTTGATTCCAGTTATTAATGATAAAGACTGGTTTATATTTATGAACTTTTGAGAAAGTTATTGCATCATAAGGATATAAGATGTTCGCTCTTGAATTATGATGTAGCTCTATGATACATATATTGGGAACCGCCCAGGTACTTTTTTGTATGGGGCAGTATATAAATGTAAGAAAGAAAGAAAGAAAGAAAGAAAGAAAGAAAGAAAGAAAGAAAGAAAGAAAGAAAGAAAGAAAGAAAGCATATGTCAACCCATCCCTTACACTGAATGTGGTCAGGGCCAGTCTGGGCTGCTGGGTCACTGGGATGATTCCTGGTGCACCCTATGATTGACCCTATGATTGCACCCTATGATTCCTGGTGCACCCTATGAATAGTGGATAGAGAGAAATTTGTCTCCCTCTCACATAACACTAGAACCACGGGTCATCCCATGATATTGATTGCTGGAAAATTTAGGACCAGCAAAAGGAAGTATTTTTTCACACAATGCATAATCAACTTGTGGAATTCTCTGCCACAAGATGTGGTGACAGCCAACAACCTGGATGGCTTTAAGAGGGGTTCGGATAACTTCATGGAGGAGAGGTCTATCAGCGGCTATTAGTCGGAGGGCTATAGGCCACCTCCAGCCTCAAAGGCAGAATGTCTCTGAGTACCAGTTGCAGGAGAGTTAACAGCAGGAGGGAGGTCATGCTCTCAACTCCTGCCTGTGGGCTTTCAGTGGCATCTGGTGGGCCACTGTGTGAAACAGGATGCTGGACTAGGTGGGCCTTGGGCCTGATCCAGCAGGGCTGTTCTTATGGTCCTATGTTCTAATGATTTGATATTTGCCCTGGCGCCCTGATGTAACTTGTTGTAAGTTTAGGCACTGAAGCTGCTGCAACCCAGATTTATAAGGCAGTGAGCCAGGTCTCACAATCAGTGAGACCTGGTTTGGGAAGCTAAGCGGGGAGAGCGGGCTAAGCCCACTCTCCCCGCAGACAAACAGGGCGGCAGCCCTCGGCAGCCAAATTAGCCGCCCACATGACTGCTGGCTCCGTGACAGAGCCGGTGGGGGCTGGGGAGTTTGTGGGCCACACAGCCCCCGGAAGCTCCAGTATGCCCTGAGCGAGTGCGCCGGGCATACTGGAGAGACCCCCGGAGCTGGGAGGCGGCTTCTCACCTCCCCTCCGGGGGTCTACTCGTGAGTAGCTGCGGTGCGGAGCCGCACCGCAGCTACACACGATTTTGAAAACCGGGTTTGTGGGAGGGGTACTTAGGCAGGTTAACTGCCTGGGAGCCACCAGGCTACCCTAGCCTGATTTCAGCCGATCATCAGAATAGCCCCAGTATGTTTTACGGAACTCACTGCAACTTACTTCTGAGTAGGCATGATTTGTGCTATAAAGCAGAACCTCTAAGCACACTTACTAGGGAGTAAATGTTATTGAAGTCACTGTGACCGCAGCAAGGCAGTCCCATAGCTCTCTGAGCATGGATGGCTGAGTCTGCAGGCACTCGTTGCTTCTCTAGCCAGGGGCTCCCAGGGACGGCTCTTGTAGGAGGGACCTGCGGGTAGACTCCGTGGACTCTTGCACATGCATATTAGCAGAACGGCCCTGGCTACCCGTCTCTGCCATTCCTTTTCGTGATGGCCGCCAGGAAGGTCCCGTAGCTGAACCATGTGGGGCCAGTTTGCCACTGCAGGGCAGCGGCTGGTGCTGAAGAGCCTCAGCCGGTGAGGAGCCCCTGCTGGGACCGGATGGGGAGGGCGAGGACTAGGCTCTCACTTTAACCACATCACACATCTCCTCAGCACTCTGCACATGCTCAGAGAGCCCTTGTAATCAGCCCTTCCATTCCCCTTCTCCGTATTTTGAGTCAGGAGCTTGGATGGAACCTCGTTTTGGGCACCAGAGTTTAGGGCTGGAGTAGGGTCACCACCAACAGCCCCTTGCTAGCAGGGATGCCTCTTATTTCAGCCCCAAACTGTCTTGTCCCTTATGGGATGCCATTTGATTTAAAAATACAAGCACAATATAAGCATACAAACTACAAAGCAGCAGCAGTAGAAACAATCATACAAAAGCCTGGGTAAAAAGCCAAGATTTCACACACTTCCTAAAAACTGTGATGGAGACCAAGGAGTGAATAGCCACTGAGAGAGCATTCCAGAGTCTGGGGACAGCAACAGAGAAGGCCCTGTCCCATGTGCATGACAGCTGAACCTCTCTCATTGTTGGCACCCAGAACAGAGCACCCTCAGATGAGCTCATTAAGCAGGCGGCCCCTCAGGTATCCAGGGCCCAAACCTTTAAGGGCTTTAAAGGTCAAACCCAGCACCTTGAATTGGACCCGGAAACCAACTGGCAGCCAGTGCAGCTCTTTCAAAATGGGTGTGATGTGATCCCATTGGGCAGCTCCAGATAAAATCCTAGCTGCTGCACTAGCTGCAGCTTCCGAATATTCTTCAAGGGCAGCCCCACGTAGAGCACATTCCCACATACATCCCATCATCCTCTCAGTGCTCCCAGTCTGGCCCTGGTAGTCTACAATATCTATTTTATGCCCTATCATGGGGCACCTAACTATTAATTTAGGCTCTGTGGTGCACACCATAATTTAGTGCTTTATGGTTCATGTTGTTATGCTTCATGGTTCATATTTTTAGGCCTTGGTAGCTGAGCTGAGGATCAGGCTTTCAACATGCATATCTTACAATTCAATCATTTTATTATTCTCTCCCCAGCACCTAAATCACTCTGAGATCACTCTCTCAGACATTCATGGGTCCTCTGAAACCACCCTTTTTGCAGTTTCTGTAGTTATATTCCCCTTGCCATATGCTGGTGGTCTTCTGGCAAAGCCAGCAGTACGAGGTTGGTGTACAACAGACTTGCACACCCAGAAATGTGACCTAAGTTGTGTTTGTGCAATACAAAACAAACTGGGTACCCAGGTGGTAAATAGCATACTGCTGTGGAGTATCATAATAATCACAAGGATCTTTTTTCCTAGAAGGCCAAACCCGGCTTTTCAAACTCTTGGACTATCCTCTTTAAATTAAAATGCCTGTTGCCCAGTTCTGTCCTTGCTTCCATCACCACTTCAGATTATCGATTTTAATCAGCCTAGTAATTGGATGCAACAGTAGCTCAGACCAGTAATCACCCTTCCTCTAGCAACAGTTGATTCTAGGCATTTTAGAGAGGAGCACAGTACAGTGCCTTCCATTCATGGGAGAGGAAGGTTTCGTGTTCTGACTCTGCAAATTGGAGACCCATGAGAAAGTGAACAGTTACCTAGTCAGTCACATGGCTGAAGAGGCCCTGCTTCAGATTAGAATAACATGCTTATATCCTGTCCACACTGGCCTTCCCAACTGGCAGCCTTATAAATGCTCTTCCTAGTCTTTTTCTGCAGGTAGAACCATTTTTTGCTGTGCTCACAGTTGACAGGTTTCACATCTTTTCTATCTCCCTCTAAACCAGGTGGATGGATGAGGGGAGTTTTAAAACTTAAATTGTAGAATTATGTCCTGATTGTTCACACCATGTTAATGATCTGCCCTAATGTTTGCTTGTAATAAAGGTAAAGGTAAAGTGTGCCATCAAGTCAGTTTTGATCCCTGGTGACCACAGAGCCCTGTGGTTTTCTTTGGTAGAATACAGGAGGGGTTTACCATTGCCTCCTCCCACACAATATGAGATGATGCCTTTCAGCATCTTCCTATATCGCTGCTGCCCAATATAGTACCAGCCTGGATTCAAACCGGCAACCTTCTACATGTTAGTCAAGCATTTCCCCGCTACGCCACTTAAGGTGACTTTTGCTTGTAATACTGAGTTCCAAAGAAATGCCAAACAGTTGTCAAGCTTACTTTGCTTGGCCAGTAAATATGACCTTGCTGCTTATACGTGTTTGGGGTGCAACAGATTCTTGTTCTTTCCCTCCTGTTTTTCCATCCCCCAGAAATTGGGTTGAATGGAACCTGGCAGTGGCAAGAATAGGAGCAGCACCAGAAGCAAGATGCATCAAGGTGATTGTGGGACACAGGATCTTTGCATGTAGGAGTCAAAGGTTTCTTTTAACTAATGTTTTACTTTTTCTGTTTTTATTTTGTTGGAAACCGCCCAGAGACATAGGTTTTGGGCGGGGGAAAAACATGTTAAATAAATAATAATATAAATAAGGGCTAGTCACAGAATTGGAGAAGTCAAATAGGCCGACCTGGAAGAAGAAAGAGGAGGTCATAGAATAACTGCAGCAGGTAACTGTGGAGGAGGGTGACTGTTAGCAAAGAAAGCTATGTGTGTTTTCTGGCTCCTGGACATATGAAGAATGTGCTATGTGGTTTTCAGACTTAAAGGCTATGCCCATCCCTGCTGTAGGTTATTAGTGCATGGGGGCTGTTCTGCCTTTCCAGCAGATTGTCTCTTTAGTCCACCATCTCTATACAAATGTTATGCCGGCATGCAAACAAATGTTTAATCCCCTTTGGTATCTGGCAGAACAGCTTGCAGTGCTGTACGTCAGGCAAATAATAGTCTCCATCAATTTAACCTGTTATCTGTGTAGTAAACATAAGACAAGAAATGGAGGATATGGAAGGGACAGTAAGTAAGCATGACGGATCAGTGGATCTACATCACTGGAAATGGAAATGCACTAAATTTTGCTTTGGCCGGCAATTGAAGCTATCGCTCAAGTGCTAGTGTTTTATTAGTGCCCTGTCTATTCTGAAACCAAGAGCATAGCTATTAATTGCTCTGTTAATATTCTTTCTGAGTCTTTCTGGCAGAGAAGCTTGCCAGAATTGTAACACTGATGGAGCCTGTGAAACGTCTAACTTTTATTGATGCGAGGAAAGAGACGTACAGCTGTAGTGCTCAACAGTGGACACATATCTCCAGTGCAGAGGTGGCTTACACCAATACACAACTGAGTATTGGTCAGTGGAGCGTTTGGAACAGGCTGCTAAGCTTTCAGACTTGGGGACTTTTTATACATATTTTTATACATATTTTTATTTTTATTTTGTCCATTAGGATAATAATGGTGGATTCAGATGATCATGACCTACGCAGTAGCTGCTTAATAACTTGCTGCATTGGAAGGAAATAGTCTATGGGTCAGAATTGGCTTTACAGCCACTCACAGATATGGGCAAGTGAAGGGGTGGTAACTCTGAGCTTAGCCATGTGGTTGGAAACTGTAGACCGTGGGCACCTGAAACTGTATGGGGAAGCAGACTATACACTGCCAGTTTCCTAAGGAATAGACACACACACACACACACACACACACACACACACGGACTACTGCGTACAATTCTGGTCACCACATCTAAAAAAGGACATTGTAGAACTAGGAAAGGTACAGAGGAGGGCAACCAAGATGATCAGGGGCCTAGAGCACCTTTCTTATGAGGCAAGGCTACAATACCTGGGGCTTTTTCATTTAGAAAAAAGACGACTGCGGGGAGACATGATAGAGGTCTATAAAATCATGCATGGTGAGGAGAAAGTGGATAGAGAGAAATTCTTCTCCCTCTCACATAACACTAGAACCAGGGGTCATCCCATGAAATTGATTGCCGGGAAATCTAGGACCAACAAACGGAAGCACTTTTTCACACAACACATAATCAACTTGTGGAATTCTCTGCCACAGGATGTGGTGACGGCCAACAACCTGGATGGCTTTAAGAAGGGTTTGGATAACTTCATGGAGGAGAGGTCTATCAACGGCCACTAGTCGGAGGGCTCTAGGCCACCTCCAGCCTCAAAGACAGGATGCCTCTGAGTACCAGTTGCAGGGGAGTAACAGCAGGAGAGAGGGCATGCCCTCAACTCCTGCCTGTGGCTTCCAGCAGCATCTTGTGGGCCACACAGGTTGCTATGGAATATGACTTTTGAGGTGCTAGGCCAAGTCCAAGAATCTGGTTCAGTACTGGTTCTCTGTGTTCATTAATCTGTCCCTGCAGGTATTATGATATTTCCTTTCTGATGGAGGTAATGTTCTCCTTCCCTTTCTTCATATTCTTACCTGTGTTCTGTGCAGTGGCAGCCGGTGAGGGCGCTGGTGGAGGGGTGGCGAGAGGCACCTTTAAGAGTAAAAGAATTGGTCCATACCTCCGCTCTCTCTGCACCTGAACGCTGCTTGGAGAAGCAGCATGCCACCCAGCACCCCCTGCGGCAGGGGATCGCCTCCACAACTCACCTGCCCGCAATAGCAATAGCAATAGCACTTACATTTATATACCGCTTTATAGCCGGAGCTCTCTAAGCGGTTTACAATGATTTTAGCATATTGCCCCCAACATTCTGGGTACTCATTTTACCGACCTCGGAAGGATGGAAGGCTGAGTCAACCTTGAGCCCCTGGTCAGGATCGAACTTGTAACCTTCTGGTTACAGGGCGGCAGTTTTACCACTGCGCCACCAGGGGCTCCCCCGCAGGCGGGGGATCAGCTCCATGAAAGCTAGGTGAGTGGTGGAAGCAATCTTCTGCTGCAGGGGGTGCTGGGCGGCATGCTTCTTCTCCAAGCAATGTTCAGGTGCAACGAGAGCGGAGGTAAGCACCAATTATTTTACTCTTAAAGGTGCCTCTCGCTGCCCCTCCACCAGCACTCTCACCGGCCGCTACTGGTTCTGTGTCTATTATGGGGTTGTTTCTTGGTTCCTAAGACCTAAGTACCAGTTGCAGGGGAGTAACAGCAGAGCCCCTGGTAAGAGCCCCTGGTGGCGCAGTGGTAAAAACTGCCGCCCTCTAACCAGAAGGTTACAAGTTCGATCCTGACCAGGGGCTCAAGGTTGACTCAGCCTTCCATCCTTCCGAGGTTGGTAAAATGAGTACCCAGAATGTTGGGGGCAATATGCTAAATCATTGTAAACCGCTTAGAGAGCTCCGGCTATAAAGCGGTATATAAATGTAAGTGCTATTGCTATTGCTATTGCTAAGAAACTGCCCCACAATAGTCCACATGGCTGTCATCTTAAAATGCACTTCACTTGCATGTTCCAAATTGTTACAGTGTGATTATTTTAAAAAACAAAGAAACTTCACTGTAAAAGTGTCACTAGTTCATTTCATGGAGTGTTTCCAGATGGAGAAATCCTCCATTTTAAAATGGAAGCTCTCACCACTTTTCTGCTTATCGTCAAGATAACGTCCTCGGCCATTGTACAATTCCACAGCACCATCTCCTGGCCATTTGCTGCCACTGTGTGATGAGAATCAAAGTTTTTGAGACTACTTTTAAGGTAGTCTCAAAACCTTGATTCTCATCAGGGATTGCCGGCAAATGCCCAGCAGATGGCACTGTGAAATTGCACAATTGCCAAGAATATTATCGGGACAATGAGCAGAAAAGTGGTAAAAACTTCCATTTTTAAAAAGAGCATTTCTGTGTCTGGAAACATATAGAGTTTCCCCACAGCACTGCTAATTGTTCAGCAATGGTTTGAAACAGTGAGGTGAAATTTTCAGATCACCTTAACAAGTAGCTATAAATTACCATTTTACTTTGTTACATATAGCAGCAACTTCCATGCTGTTTAGGTTTCAAACTGCCAGTACAGAGCTGCTTGTTTGTCTAAGCAGGACTGTAAGTCAATGATTTTTATTTTTCTTTTCCCATTATAATTCTTCTATTCTTAAGCCCTGCTGCTGACACAAATCCCTCTCATTCTTTCTCCTGGTTAACATACGTATACAAATACGATGAATATTTATATACCGCTTTTCAGCAGAAGCCCTCAAATGTTTACATCGATCTAAACAAACAAAAAACCAAAAAATAAATAAAATGGCTCATTGTCCCCAAATGGCTCAAAATTCAAAAAAAGAAACATAAGATAAACACCAGCAACAGCCACTGGAGGGATGCTATGCTGGGGATGGATAGGGCCAGTTGCTCTACCCCTGCTCAATAAAGAGAATCACCACTTTTAAAAGATGCCTCTTTGCTCAGTTAGCAGGGGATCATTTGATTTTTTTTTTTATTTTTTTTAAGCATGGAGCTGTCTTTTCTGAGTCAGACCCTTGATGCATCTAGCTCGCTATTGCCTATACTCAGGGGCGTAGCCACCGTTGGGCGACGGGGTTCAAAGAACCTTAGCTCCCTAGTGGGGCCGCACGGCCCCATTCGGGAGTTAAATGCCCATTGCTGCTTTCGCAGCATGGCCAGAAGCAGATGTTCCCTGCCCCGCTTGCCCCACCCCCTATGTCTGGCATCAGACGCGGGGGTTAGCCATGCCCCCTGCATCTGACGTCAGATGCGGGGGCATGGTCTGGCTCCCAAATGGGGCCATGTGGCCCCGTCCAGGAATTAGATGGCCAGCGCTGTGTTTGCAGCGCAGTCAGGAGAGGCTCTCCCTGCCTTTAAGGCAGGAAAGAGCTGCTCTTGGCCGCGCTACAAACACAGCGCTTGCGAACGCACGGCCCTGTTCGGGAGCCAGACCACGCCTCTCCATGTCTGACATCAGATGTGGGGGCATGGCTAACCCTCACGTCTGATGTCAGACATAGGGGGCAGGGTGAGTGGGGCCACGGCGGCGGCTGGACACGGGCCGCTGCTGGTCTGGCTCCACTTCTGCCTATACTGACTGCCAGCAGTTCTCCATGGTTTCAGACATAGGTCTTTCTTGGAAGATTGAACATACTGGGAGATGCCAGCGATTGAACCTGAGACCTTCTGCATGCAAAGCAGAAGCAACCTTCTGCTACTGAGCTATGGCTTCTTCCTGCTGTGTTTTCCAGCCCCCACTATTCCCCCGCTCCATTCCAATTAACTGGCTCCATTTGCAGGGGGTGGGGAAATAGTGAGTGTGGTGACATCACATTACATGTTTGATGGAGAGATGAGGGGTGAGGAAGCATAGGGAAGAGACTACCTCACATCCTCTGTAACACGTAGTCCTTCCTCCATTCTTTGTCGCTAGAATTTTGGAGCTGTGTGATCTAGGTTCCAATGCCTGCGTAGACATGGATTTTCTGGATTGCCTTGGACAAGTCTACTTCCCCATCTGCAAAACGGGGCCTAAATTGAGCAACCTGCCTCATAAGCTTATAATGAGGATGACTGAGATAAGGAAATGCAGGATTACCTGCATTTAGAGGTAGGTTGGGTTATATATCTAGCACAAACCAATTAATCTGGGAGGTGTAGAACAATCAGGTCTGGGCGTTCATTTTGCTGTCTGTCTAGGGCAAACGTCTTAGCATTGGGTCTCCAGATGTTGATGGACTACAACTCCCATCAGACTAAGACTGTTGTGGCTAAGGATTATAGAAGTTATAGTCCAACAACATCTGGGGACCCAAGGCTGGGAACCACAGTCTAGGGAAAGGAGGTGGCCGCTGTATTGCTTATAGTGAGGTTGCTGTCCTGGAGTTATATTAAGGGAAGAAGATGGACTTCTGGAACATCAGGGTCATGCTAGTTTGAGCATCACAAGCTCCACTATTCCTAATCCTCCACAAGCTCATGCTATGTTTTTCTTTCCCTCCCACCCCATTGTCAATGCTGTTCATTTTAACCACATCACCAAAGCACACACACAGTGCAGTTTAGGATTTTCGGATAGTCAGGTTGTATATCATAGAGATTGTATCTACTTGCTGGAAGCATCAATGTGTGCTGCAGAGATGAAATCGGAACACATGGACTACTAGGGTGTGCTTTCATTGCCTCCTCTGTTATCACTTGGACAGAGGTCTGCCATCCAAGGAGGTGAATCGGTTGTGTACTGTATGGTGTGCGTGACTGACAATCCACACACACACACACACACCCAATACACACACACACACAAACACACTCTTGCAACAGCATATGGTCAGAAGTGCTATATCACTTCCCTCCTCTTGTCCTATCATTTCCCTCTTCACAATGCTAGCATATGAACATGCAAACCACAGCACACATCTCTACCAGCGTATCTATCAGATCCATAGCTGGGATGAACTAGAGTGGGCCTACCTCCCAACAATTTTTTCTCTGCCCCTGCCAAAGTTTTTACAGACAAATGGTGTGTAAACAGCTGTATTGGAATGTAATGTTGACCAGCTGAGGTGGAAAAACCTGCCCCACTCCTCTTATTTTTGGCAGCCTCCCTGCTAAATGTTTAGGTTGGCTGTGGGCCTGATTTCCATAGCAGCATTCCTTGCTTGGTCTTATACATTGGTCTTATGCCACGGGGAGCCTACAGGCAGGAGTTGAGGGCATGCCCTCTCTCCTACTGTTATTCCCCTGCAACTGGTACTCAGAGGCATCCTGCTTCTGAGGCTGGAGGTGGCCTGTAGCCCTCTGACTAGTAGCCGTTGATAGCCCTCTCCTCCATGAAGTTATCCAAACCCCTCTTAAAGCCACCTAGGTTGTTGGCTATCACCACATCTCATGGCAGAGAATTCCACAAGTGGATTGTGCATTGTGTGAAAAAGTACTTCCATTTGTTGGACCTAAATTTCTTGGTGATCAATTTCATGGGATGACCCAGGTTCTAGTGTTCTGTGAGAGGGAGAACACTGGGTTCACAGAGTTTGTGAAGCTCTGCCAAATTCTTCCTGGATTTCAGTGCTGTGTGTTTTCCTGTCTGCAGCGGTGGGGGGTGTCGCTGGAGCGAAGTGAGCCCTTTGCTTCAGAACTTCTTGGAGGACTCTCGCGCCCTCCAACACACTTCTTCAGAATATCAATACAAATTATTGCAGAGGTGTTTATGAGAGCATTTCATACAGAGAATACCTCTTGGGACAACTCCTGTGATGAACAGAAACCCTAATAGGAATCTACACAGGGAGAGTATATTTGAATTCTAATGAGCTAGGACCGCTTATGACCCACAGTTCTGGAACTTCACCAATTACTGTTGCCAAAGGGAAATGGTTTGCATAAGAATTACAACCTAGAATGTTTGTGGAATTTCTTACAAGTATAATATTCTGAGCATCTCCCCTCTGAGTCCCAGCTATTGTTTGAGGAAGGTAAGAATGTCAGTTGTTCTCAAAGGGCCTTTCTCAGAAAGGAAAGGGGGAAAAAAGATGCAAACACCTTAAAGGTCCATTTTGAAAGGCATGTACATCTTGACTTCATAATACATATTTTATTTTCTGCTCAGAAAAGCACAGGATAGTTGTGCTTCCCCCTTCCCCCTTCAGGTGCAGCATCCACATGTGTATTCAGAGGGAACCTTACAGGATTCAAAGGACTCCTTTCTCCCCCTGAGACACACTAGGGCTGTCCAGTGAATGAGAAGTGGGTGTGATCTTCCCAAACCCCCTTCCAGCACTTACTTTCTGCTCTAGTAAATTCATGTAACTTTTCCCCACCCTCACCCCTTTTGGAGTTTGTGTAACTCAACTGAGTGGAAGGGAGGGGCAGAATGAATAGGTGAGAGGCCTCTGTGTGCCTGTGTCTGTGTGTATATGGCGGGAGGGTGTGGAGGGCCTTGTTGAATATTTTGGGAATCACTGCACACACACAGGCACTGTGCCTGTACAGAGGATTGTACTCCTCCATCCTCCTCCCCATGTTGGTGCCATCATTCTGCTCTTCACATCTCTCTCTCAAAATTATGAGTATAGGTAATTCAGTACATATGAGCAAAGCAGTAAACGAAGGTATTCTAATAGCTAATGTATGTTTAAAGGACACACTCCTCTATTAGGTATATTTAATGCACACCATGAACTCCTCCATTCACATCCAGTATACACATAAGGAAAACATAGATGTCCTATTTATTAATTCAACATGCATTCACACTGTCATGAGCTCCAGAAAGCAAACAACTTAACCTCCCTGTCCCTTTATCACTCCAGCCATGAGTCATAGTTGAGGTCCTTTCCAAAAA
This sequence comes from Hemicordylus capensis, assembly GCF_027244095.1. Classification (NCBI taxonomy): domain Eukaryota; kingdom Metazoa; phylum Chordata; class Lepidosauria; order Squamata; family Cordylidae; genus Hemicordylus; species Hemicordylus capensis. Next base: position 397,553,886 of record NC_069657.1, on the reverse strand, counting down.
AATTCCCTGCCCCTAACTTTTGCTTAGTTTTGGACAGGAAAGAATCCTTTTAATCTCTGAGAAAGCTGCCAGGTTCCTCCCGAGAACCCTACAAGTCTCCACATCTTTCATGCAGTTTTGCTGCAGGGCCATCAATCAGTCATGGGACTTGCAACTATAAATCATTGCAGAGAACTTCATATTTCTAAGGGAACCTGTTATATTTTATATGGATTCCAATGTGATTGTGAATATATATTTTGTCTAGCTCTGATCACCACAGTAAGATTTAAATTGAAATAGTTTCTCTCTGGGATTTGCTGGTCGAGGTTTGTTTCTTCTAAATTGTCAGGGCACTCTGTGCCCCAAATCTCTATAAAGGGACTACCTTGTCCAGACCTGATCACTAGGTGACATTTGGGTTCTGAATGCAATCAGTATTTTGTAGAGTGTAGTACTTTTGCTGCAGAACATGGTTTGTAAGTATTCCTTTCAAATTCCATCTTAGTTTTTTCTGCTGTTTGGGAACAACACTTGGGCGAGTGGGAAGGCAAAGTAAGGCTGAGGAGATGACACCACAGAGAGGCAGGAAATAGATAGCTAAGGAGATTAGTGGGCAAGGCTGGAAAGTAATGGAGGTGAAGGATGGGAATGTAGGAGGACCCCTGGAGGTTCAGGCCATCAGAAGAGTGTGTGGAAGATTCATCATTATGATTATCCTTGTTGCACTTTTAAATTTGTGACGTGCCTTCCAATTACCTTTTTAACAGAGCCTCAGGGCACCACTATTCCCATTTTGTGGTGATCGCTGAGACATGAGTATAGTCATCCACCCGGCCGTATACCACTCAGTCCATTGCAGAAGTGGTATTTGAACTACAGCAGCTCAGCTTTAAGCAAGCCTCTCTCTCTATTCCACTACTTCTTCTAGGGCTTACCTACCACCCCCCTTCCCTCTGACAACTTTCTACTCTTGTGCAAGCTGTTCAGGTCCCATGCGTCTCCACACTTGTTTCCTCTTTAATTTGCTCTTTGTAATTATATCTAGGTCTTCCTAGGTCTTCTTGCTTCCAATTTCCCATCAATTATGTTTGAAACTGGTCCCCTGTTTCTTAGAATGTATCCTAATTAAACACCATTTCTTCACACTTTGCATCAGTCCAAGGGCACCAGAATGCCTAAAGCCCTCTGTGACCTTGCCGTATTTCATAGCAACCCAGGGCTGAACAGTATTGACATGCAAGGGAAAGAGCCTCCCTCCAAGTCCTCTGAAGGAAATGCTGCGTCTACAGCTGCTGCTGAACTGCAACTCCCATCATTCTGAATTGTACTTCAGAAGCAGCTGGAGAGCCAAGGTTGCTTACCTCTGCTACAGTGGGGAAATGACTTGATTAGCAAGCCAGAGGTTGCCGGTTTGAATCCCCACTGGTATGTTTCCCAGACTATGGGAAACACCTATATCGGGCAGCAGTGATATAGGAAGTTGCTGAAAGGCATCATCTCATACCGCACAGTAGATGGCAATGGTAAACCCCTCCTCTGTTCTACCAAAGACAACCACAAGAGTCGACACCAACTCGACGGCACACTTTACTTTAAAGTCTTGCACTTCCCAAATACGGAATAGTTCTGGTTCCAGTTGAAGCTGTAGCAGAAAGAAACACCTCACCATTACCAGACTCGCCACAACTGCAGCTGAAGACCAAGTCATGGGACAGTAAATGAAAATCGCATTTGTGCTGATTAGGGAGTTCCGTATTGGACATTTATAATGAAGATGTATTTGGGCAGCTTAATTGTGAGCCAGACTATAGCAGCTAATAAGAGTCTAATGCAATATAGATGGATTTAATGGCAACCGTCCTGCTGGGATTTCCTTTAACAGTTCATAGCATATGCATAATACACGACCTCCTGGCCAATTGCTTGCTGTGCCGTGAAATGGGAGACAGGGGCTTTGGGGAAAGACGCATTTGGTGTAGGAGACATTGCTGGAGAGAGATACAAAGAATTGGGGAAATATAATAAATTGCAGCAGCTAATTGGCTCTAAAGAAAATGATGACATCTTGAGGCAAATTTCCAGCAGGTTTGTGCTGATAACTATATCACTCACTTTTTTTTTGTATGCATACCTTTATGAATGCAAAAGCTAAGATACCTTGCTTATACCTTGAGGGCAAGCAGTTTGGTGATTTAATCATCCTCTCTGTTGTACATAATAATATATGTGGCTGTTGCTAAGGAATTAAGCTTTTGCACTTTAAAAATGAGGCAATGTGAAGTGTTCAGATTCATTTTTGAGGCCATCTCTTCCCAGTGAAATTGCTCCCAGGGAATGGGGGGGACAGGTTGAGGTCATTTCCAAGTGCTCCTTTCCCTGAGCAGCTGAGCTGAGGGGAATCTAGTTCTTGTTTTCCCAGCTGAAGAAATGGGAGAATCCTGATTTTGAGGGTATTCTGTAGAATCTATAATACAGATCAAAAGATTTGACACATCCTTTCTCCACTACAGGGTTCCCAACAGGGGGTATTAGTACTCCTAAAGGTACTCGGAGCCCTCCTGCCTCCCTACACTGCAGCTGTGCTATTTGTTTCCTATCTGAGGACCACTAGCTTGAAGCTGATGCATCCTCGACAATGTGCCCACTGCAGAAAGAGAGGGAGGAGGGGGAAGACCCTCTTCCTTTGCTCCTAATTGGCTAACTGCATGCTGAAGCTCAGTGTACCCCTCCCCTCAGTCTGACTGACAGGCTTCAGAAAATTAATTTCAACAGCAATATTCAGGAGTAGCTTAGTCTGGATGTAAGTCAGTGACTAGCATAGCCTGTCTCATAAATGTAACATTTAAATGGGTGTGGGTGGGTGTGCACACACACAATCTCTATGGGGTACTTGAACGGAAGGTTTGTAACAGAAGAGGGTACACTTGCTAAAAAAAGGTTGGGAACTCATCAAATTGCCATTGCTAATGCTATGATTAAGAGTGGTGTCACAATCAATGCACTCCATAGAGGTGGCCCTTCCATGAGGTGAGGTGATCACCTCAAACAGTAGATTATTGGGGTGTTAGCAGGGCAGCAAAATGCCTCCTGCTGCCTCCCCATCTCTCTCTCTCTCTCTCTCTCTCTCTCTCTGAGAGGAGGATTCATGTGAAAAGGGCAGTGGCAGCACTTTTTGCGCAGCCTCAGGCACACTGTAATCTTGGGCCACCACTGGTATGCCAAAAAAACATGTCCAAGGTGAGAAGACCTCATTTATTTCTTATTATTTATTTATTGAATTTTTATATTATTTATGTAGAAATCTCTAGGTGGTATACAGATTAAAACATAATATAAAATATAAAACATTTAAAATTCATAAACACAGATAAAAATCACAATAGATTAAAAACACATTAAAATTTAAAGTTTCAGTTAAAAGCCTGGGAAAACAGGTACGTTTTCAGGGTCCTCCTAAAAGCAAACAGAGAAGGAGATGCTCCTATTTCAGCAGAGAGCGCGTTCCAAAGCCCTAGGGCAGCCACGGAGAAGGCTGGGTCCCGAGTTGCCACCAAACGAACTGGTGGCAACCATAACTGGACCTCTCCAGATGATCTTAATAGGCAACAGGGTTCACGACAGAGAAGGCACTCTCTTAAGTACCCTGGACCTAAGCCATTAAGGGCTTTATAGGTAATAACCGGCACTTTGTATTTCATTTGGAAACATAGCAGTCAGTGCAGTTACTGTATTTTAGGATCAGTGTTATATGGTCCCTTTGGGTAAAACCAGAGTCCAATCTGGCTGCCACATTCTGTACCAATTGTAGTTTCCGAACTATGTACAAAGGTAGCCCCATGCAGAGTTCATTAGAGTAGTCAAGCCTAGAGGTTACCAGCATATGTACCACCATTTTAAGGTCATTTGTCTCCAGAAATGGATGTATCTGGCATATCAGCCAAAGCTAATAAAAAGCACTCCTGGCCACAGCCTCAACCTGAGAAACCAGGGAGAGTTTGGGATCCAGGACCACTCCCAGACTACTCATGATCCTGAAGCCCAGGAATCCCCCACACCCAGCCACAGTGCACATGTAACTCTCTCAGTATTTGCCCATTGCAGTGGAACTGGAAACATGATATAGGTTTCAACTTCCAGATTTTCTCCTATCTAGGGCAAACTCCTCTTGCCTCTCCCACATTGATCTTAACCATTGATGCTATCCAGGGTTTGATATTAAATTGGAATTTGAAAACAACTTCAAGCTCCAGTTTAAAATCCTGGTTTACATTGGCCGCATTCGCATGTAACACAGAACCAGAGTTAAAGTGGGCCATTGGTTGTCGGACCATTACAAATGCACGACAGCTTCTCAGAACTTTGTTCCACACAGAGAGCAACCTGAGGTTCCACTCTGAACTTTAATTTGTACGCTTAGGTTGTAGTGAGTTTTGCCACTCCAACCTGAGGTTTAATGCAGCCTGCGTTTACATCCAAATTCGGAAGCGCAGGCTGAGTTCCCCCAAACCAGAGTTGAAGAAGGAAGCTCCTCCCTCTCTCTGGTTGTTATTTGCTGTGCAGGCTGTCCTTCATGAAAAAAGGAAGCCCTCATGAAGGAAGGAAGCCCACACAGCCAATTTCCCCTCCTCTCTGCAGTCTCACTGACTGCAGGCTCCCTGCTATCCATTTCGTCTGAATTCAGACAGGAGAGCTGAGTGGGTGGGGAGTGTTGGATCAAGCGGTTGGACCTGCGGTTCTGCATTACAAGCGAATGCGGCCAGTGAGTCTTGGTTAGGGTTAACCATGGTTACAGGTGGAGGCTAGGAAGGCATTCACAGTGGGAAAAGGAGGGGTTAGAGGAGGGAACAAACAGTCCCATGGCATGCTCCCTTAAGCATGACTAAGAGATGAACCATGCTACAGCTGCATTGACTCCTGCTCAAAAGGCCTCTCAAGATCTATGGCTAGGAGTAACTTAGGACAGACAAAAAGGGGGAGTTGCAGGCCAAGGATAGTCCTTTTCTGCGGTGCCCCTTGCAAGCTTTACAAGGAACATCCTTTGCTTTGAAAGAGGCATGGAAGCAGGGATGAAGGAAGGTTGCCAGCAGCTTTCTCTCCTCTCCTCATGCTCCTTGCAAACCTCCTTCATCCCTGCTTCCATGCCTCTGTCAAAGCTTGAAAGTCTCAGGGGTTGTTGTTTTGTTTTGTTTTTTAGAGGAGGGGAGTGGCCCCCACCAGGGGCATGGAGCAAGGCAGCATTAGGAGCACAGGAAGCTACTTGTACTATTGGTCTACCTAGCTCAGTATTGTCTACACTGATTGGCAGCAGCTCTCCAAAGTTTCAGGCAGGAATCTCTCCCAGCTGTATCTGGAGATGCCAGGGAGTGAACCTGGGACCTTCTGCATGTAAGCATGCAGATACTTTCTCACAGAGCTGGGGCCCCATCCCCTACAGGGAATATCTTATGGCAGTCACATGCAGTCTCCTATCCAAATGCAAACCAAGGTGAACCCTGCTTAGCAGAGGGGACAGTTCATGCTCACTACCACAGGACCAGCTCTCCTCCCTATTGAGTGCCTCACCTCAGGCCCCAGAAGACCTTGGGTCACCCTTGTTCTAGTCTGATGCTGGGAAGTTCATTTCCTGCCTCTAACATCTGAGGATCTCCTTTTCTGCCAATAAAATCTTCTGCAGTTGACTTTAAAAGGGTGACTGCGGGGTGCTGTTGCCTCTGCAACAAGTGGTCTTGGCTCCTCTGAGCGGCTCCTTTGATGCCAGCCCACTGAATTGAAGCCTGTCGCCAAAGGAGCCAGATAAATCAAATGTCAGAATATGTTTATCTGCTGTGTGGGCGAACTAATAAATCCCTCTCTCTGGATCAGAATCCAGATGAAACAGGGACCAAACTGTTGTCCAGATGGGGAAGCTGCGAGGGGCAGGGGCAGGCATCGGGAGCAGACTCCAGGCCTTGAATGGGTGCCAGTCTGGTCACACTGGCCTCTCTTCTGTGCCCTCTGCTGCAGAAGGAGCCTAGTAATTCAGCAGAAGAGCTTCTCTGAGCTGATCGGGCAGCTGTCAAGAGACATAGAGCACTTAATAATGCCACTAACCAGACATGCAGTAGGAATGCTCCATGGGGCTCAGCCTGGTGCTTTCTGTGCCCCCACCTTTAAAGCAGTTAAAAACAAACAAACCATCCTCTTCTTCTGTTGTTTCTCCCTTTGTTCATCAAACATATAGAGGGGTGTGTGTGTGCCTGCTGACCCTGCTCCCTGCCATCAATTCACCCACTAGCCACTGGCCCCTCCCCCCCCCGCCGCACCCAGTGGCCAGCCATTTATCTAGCTTTCATGAGCAAAGGGATGTACCAATGTGCACCACATGGGTAATCAAGGTTTCCACTGGTATGATGCACACAGATGCACCCCCTTGCTCACAAATGCTAAACACATAGCTGACAGATGTGTCAGTGTCATAGCAGGGTCAGCAGGTGGGGTCCCACTTGGTCTCCTGGAGGTTACTTCAGCACAGAAAACATTTTTGTGAGAAGAGGACTAAAGAGATGTAAGAAGGAAGCACCCCAAATATCCTTTGCCAATTCTATATCCTGTCTGTAGGGAGGTATCTGCAGGAATACTAGCAGCTTGGCATTAAACCAATGCAGCTGACTGGCAGTAGGGTCAGGTTCGATGGTCAGAAGTACTTCATACGATACCTAATTAACTTAAGGCAGGGCTTCTCCAACTGAAGTCACCAGATGTTGTTGGACTTCAGCTTAGGAGGCATACCCTTGAGAGGCTGGCTGAGATACTGCGTGAGGCCGCGTCAGTCCAGTAATGTTGCATGCATGCAAGTTGCGCAAATGTAAAAACAGTACAAATGACATTACAAAGAGTAAGCCCACTGGGAATAATGGGGGTACTCCTGTATACCATCTGTGCAAATTTTGTGTTTGCGTAACTTGCACAACTTAAACAAACAAACAACAAATAAATAAATAAATAAATAAATAAACTTGTGTGCACGCAACATTACTGACTGATGTACCCTTGTGCAGTATGTCAGCCACTATCTTCTTATCAGAGCTATATTCTCATTGTTAGAAAGGAAATAATTTCCTTTCTAAATGTCCCAATTTTTCAGCCTATGAATATCTAGCTTTTGAACGCAAGTCACCAGAGTTGGCCTAAGCAAAATATTAACTAATGGGACTAATAATGATAATGGCTGCTTATATGTTTCCAAGCAACATACAAAGTGCTGATTATTACCTTTAAAGCCCTGAACGGCTTAGCTCTGGGTTACTTGAGAAAGCGCCTTTCTCTACAAGATCCACACCACTCATTAAGATCATCAGGGTGTGCCACCAGTAGGGATGTGCATGGAACCGTGGTGGGGAGGCTCAAAGGCAGCAGGGGTGCCACTTTAAGAGTGGGGGAGGGTGCACTTACCCCCCCACCACTTTCTCCCCACCGGCGTCCATTTTTGTAACCTCCCTGCTGCCCCATTGCCCCCGTTGGCCGGATATGGCCGGAAGTTCCAGATGCGCCTGTGCATGCCAGGCCCACAAAAATAGACGCCAGCGGGGGGAAAGCGGCAGGAGGGGTAAGTGCACCCTCTCCCGCTCTTAAAGCAGCACCCCTGCAGCTGTCGAACCAGCTGAACCGCCAGTTCTTTGACCCGGTTCCATGCACGTACGTAGCCACCTGTTCATCTGGTGGCGACCTGGGATTGTGCCTTCTCAGTTGTCACCCCTAGGTTGTGGAACCTATATCCTCATGGATTATCTTCCTTGGAGGCCTTCAGGAGAGCCTGAAAGACCTATCTTTTTAGCCTGGCTTTTAATGACATCAAGTGTGAATCTTAATTGTAATGAGTTCTAATCTGGTTTAAATGTTTTCTGATTTTAATTGTTTTATTACGTGTTTCTGATTTTAATATAAACCGCCCTGAGCCACTTTAGGAAGGGCGGTATATAAACTGAATGAATGAATGAACGGATGGTGATAATAATTATCCTCCCCTGCCCTGCGTCTGAGTCTTCCTTTTAACTTGATGCAACCCCTTTTTTCTAATTCAGCAGTCGTGTCAGCCTCTGGCTGTACTCTTGCTTTCCTCGTCAGTTAGGGAAGCAGCTGTGGAGGGAATGCCGAGTGTTCCCAATTTAGCTTTCCAGCCGAAAACAGACGGCAAGGTGGCTCTCCGGCCCAGCTGCAAACAGAAGGCTCTGGCCACCTGTGGCTTTGACAATCATTGTGTTGTACAGCTGTGGATCTTCTCCTCCCCTTTGCTGGCTTTTGCTGTCTTCAGCATCACTTTACCTGCAGCATTAACTGCTTTTAACTTTCAATTACAGCATAGCTAGAGAACCAAATGTACAGATGCAGCTGGGTTGCTCAGACAGCTGGTAGCAGGCTAGGAAACCTTTCTTCCCTAGAATGTTACTCTGAATCTAGGCCAGTGCCCTAATGACCAAGAGTCATTCCAGGCTGATGGCTGTTCAGTGGAATGTGTGAAAAGGAGGGCTAGCGGGGCAAAGTGCAATTCCTATTGGGCACTTAGGTGCATTGCAGGAGTCAAAGCCAGGAATGGCTCTTTGGGGTCGACCAGGGTGGCCAGTTTTTGCCATTTGGCTGATCTCCTGCAAGCACACATACTGCCGCCTGTCTTCTGAATCATTCTAATGTAATGTCTGGGAGGGAGAGGAGGAGAAGGATGCAGTGTGCAGAAGAGACTCTCCTGCAATATTCCCCAGCAAGGCACAATAGCATTTACTGATGATTATTTATGAAACCAAGGAGTCCCTTTTGGACTCTGGATGACTTGTATTAGTCATAGTCAACAACTGCATTCGTTATCTGTAGACAGCAGCAATTAATCTTTAAAATGTATGGAGACCAAGAGCTTGTGTGCACACGTAGTTTACTGCATATGAGGCATCTGTCACACTTGTTGGATCCCAATCACCTGCACAGACACTAGCAGGCAGTCCAGGGCAGTTCCCAGTCCCAAGGCCAGTAGGGCGCACTATTAGGAATTCCTAAGAGAGGCAATATCAACCTTCTCCTTGTCTCTGCCTCCAACCTGGTCCAAATATGTAGCAGAACAGGGATAGGCAACCTTGGCTCTCCAACTGTTGTTGAACTGCAGCCCCCATCACCTCCAGCCACAACTTATTGTGGCTGGGGATGATGGGAGTTGTAATTCAACAGCAGCTTAAGAGCTAAGATTGCCTATCCCTGCAGCAGAATAAGGTGGATCGCAGATTGTACCACTTCAAACTATGGTGGGGGAAATTGGTAGTATTCCCTTCTACAAGCATCTCTCTGCAAGTAGAAATCTAGCACATCAGGAAGGAAGGCTTTAGCACAACCCGCTCCCTAATGTGCTAGTTTTTCTTTAATTGCAGATAGAGGGTTCCCCCCACCCTCCCCACGGGGGAGCATTCAGTAATGGCACCATGTGCCTGCACAGACCACCCCACCACCTCATAATTGTACCATCTCATTCTGCTGCATGTGTGATCCAGACCAGGCCTCCCTCCTTCATACTCAGTCTTGTGCCTGCCCTGCTCACCTGCTGGGTTATTAAGCCAGGACCTCAGTACAACAGTCGAGTCGACACCACTCTCCACCACTGTTTTACAGCCCTTCTTGTCCCAGGAGAAAGAAGGAAGAGGAATTGTCTCTTCCTCGGCTCTTCTTCCTGCAGTAGGTTTCCCTCAGCCTTTTTATATCCTTCCCCCGCTCCAGTACCTTATACCTGGCTAATGCAACTTTTGTTATCAGATAGCCCTCTGAAGCCAGATTCCCTCCAGGGTGCAGGGCCCATTGTATTCGACCCCATTGTCCCTCATCTCTGCAGGCAGTACAGTACTCCCTTGAGTCCATATCCTTTCAGGTGGTCAAGCATTTGTTTGAAAATGCCCCTTTGGAAACGGCTCCCACATCCATAACATAACATCCAGAAGTATTATGCTTCCTATAATGTCACAGCTATAGAATAATCCTTTTGGGAGCAGCAGCTTGTTCTGAGGTCAGTGGTGGCAGTATATTTGCTGTAAGCAATACGCCTGACTTATTGCATTAGGACTGTATCACCTCAAGGATGGTCATGTGTGAAAACACATGAAATGGTGTTAACTGCCCTAAAAATCACAGTGCTCTGAAGTGGAGAAATACTCCACAGTTCAGCTTTCCTTACTACAAATATGTATGTGGATGGTAACAACTCATGTCAAGCATCACTTCCCTGCTATTAAATGCTTGTTTAGTACCAGTAAAATGCTGGACTCTGTACTGAAAACTGCAGCATTGCTTCTGAGCAAAGTCATATATTTCCATTATCTTCCCACTTCAACCTGCAGCATTAGCCATATCCACACATTATATTCAACATCCATACAACAAGTATGTTGCATGAGTGTACAGTGTGTACAGGTACAGATCTGAACATAGGTGCAGTTATTCACAAATTATATTGAATTCAGGTACAGCAGTATACTTCCGATCTGTACTATGTATTTAAGGAACCTGTACCCAGGTTTACTTTTAAAATGAACACAGTACAGTCATTCACACAAAGCATGTACAAGTGTACAGACATCAGCCAACATAGGATTATTGTCTATATGTCTGGTGTTATGGGGTGGGAAGATCTGAATATCCTTTGTGCAGTTGTACAGATTATCAAGGTAAGACCCCAGCTGTCTGTGTGCTGGTAAGGTAAAGCTTACTGTGTGCTGGTAAGGTAAAGCTTACTGTGTGCTGGTAAGGTAAAGCTTACTGTGTGCTGGTAAGGTAAAGCTAGTGTGCCGTTAAGTCGATGTCGACTCCTGTGGCTTTCTTTGGTAGAATACAGGAGGGGTTTACAATTGCCTCCCACGCAGTATGAGATGATGCCTTTCAGCACCTTCCTATATCGCTGCTGCCTGAGGTAGATGTTTCCCATAGTCTGGGTAACATACCAGCAGGGGTTCGAACCGGCAACCTTCTGCTTGTAAGTCAAAGCATTTCCCTGCTGCGCCACTTAAGGTAAGCTACATAGAAAATAAAAGAATGCTTATTTACAGGGAGGCATGATAGCTATCTGCAGATTTACAACTGCATAGTCCTCAAAACAGTTTCCCTCCTTTAATGGGAAAGGACTAGAACAGAGGTTACCAACCTTAGGTCCTGAGGCATTGTACCCCTTGGTACAGTATCCATAGACTCCGAATATAATAGCCCCATTCAGATATTCCCGTCTCCCAAACCGCTCATGGTTACAGTGCCGAAAGCAAGTAGGAAGTCCTGCTCCAATACTTTCACTCACCCCTTCTTTCCAGCCACTCACAGTTACAGCGGCGATCATCTGCAGAGAGACCCGCTATAACCGTGAGGTTATAACCTGCTATAACTTCCGTGATCGGCAGCCTAGATGCACCACACCTGGGCAGGACTTCCTACTTGCTTTTGGCATGGTAGCCATGAGCAATTTGGGGGTGGAAATGTCTGAATGGGGCTATAGTGTCTGTAGATCCTAAGAAGAGAATAGCTTTCTCCCTTAAGAGAGAATGGAGCTATTCTCACTACCAGAGCTACCTGGTCATTTGGAGAACCAGGAACCCTCCTGATCCAGAAGCCCTGGAGGAGGAGAACAACCTCACTTTTAACCTGGGTAGCCAATCTGGGCTATCCAGGGAGGAGAACAAAGCCACCTAATGGCGCAGCATGGAAATGACTTGACTAGCAAGCCAGAGGCTGCCGCTTCGAATCTCCGCTGATATGTTTCCCAGACTATGGGAAACACCTATATTGGGCAGCAGCGATATAGGAAGATGTTGAAAAGCATCATCTCATACTGCGCAGGAGATGGCAATGGTAAGCCCCTCTGTATTCTACCAAAGAAAAACCACAGGGCTCTGCGGTCACCAGGAGTCAATACTGACTCGACGGCACACTTTACCTTTAGGAGAAGAACAAACCACTTCCTAACCCCCTCCTCTGGTCGTCTGCACTGCCACTGCTTGCAGACCTGCTCTCAGGTGGCCAGTGGCCATGTTGACCAGAGAATCAGGGGGAATGAGGGGCTAGGCAGAGAGGAGCTGCTGCAATGCTGAGGGCAGCCACCCTACTTCTTGCATAGTATATTGTAGGATCCTGGAAGATCCAGCATGAGTGTTCTCCCTCCCATTTGAGCTCTGGAGCTTGCATGGAAGCAACAGAGCCCAGAGGAGGCTCATGTTGTGTGGGAGCAGGAAAGTTGGAGCCTGCCTTCCCTTCTGCTCCCCGGTTTGGTCATAGGAACAGCCTTACTCTTTGTAAGGGGGGCTAAGCAATTGGAGGGGAGGACTTGAATCTCAGTGGATCCCACTCAATTGTAATGGGTATAGGAAAGAGGCTGCAATTGTGGGGGGCAAGGAGAATCTCAATGGATGAGCCTCAACTCCAGCAAAGCAATGCACACTAAGATGTGTTCCTCTACCACTTCCAGAGCTCTCCCTTCTTCCTATGTTGTAATAATATGCATTTTGCTAATCGTATATCTAAAAGGTAGTGACTGAGGTTGTGTCACACTTCAGTGTGGCCAAGAAGCAGAGCCCAGGATAGGGCAATGCAGATGTGGAAGAGGCTTGAATCTCAGTCATTGAGATCACCTGAGAAGTAGTCTTGTCTTCTACTTGCAATGGTTGCCTCTGACTACATCCCTTTGTGTTCTCCCACACAGGAATGGCTGTTATTCATTCCCATAGAGCAGGGGTTCCTAACCCCCTGATGTTGTTGGACTTCAACTCCCATCATCCCCAGCTGCAATGGCCTTGGCCCACTGTGGCTGGGGATGATGGGAGTTGTAGGTTGGGAACATCTGTCCTAGAAAGAAGATGGCAGCCATCTGATGCCTTATAATTAATGTTGACCCAATAAGCACTCATTCATTCATTCATTCATTCGATTTCTATACCACCCTTCCAAAAATGGCTCAGGGCATTTTACACAGAGAAACAATAAATAAATAAGATGGATCCCTGTCCCCAAAGGGCTCACAATCTAAAATGAAACACAAGATAGACATCAGCAACAGTCACTGGAGGTACTGTGCTGGGGGTGGATACAGCCAGTTACTCTCCCCCTGCTAAATAAAGAGAATCACCACGTTAAAAGGTGCCTCTTTGCCAAATTAGAAGGGGTTAACAATACTTATGCACTTCATGCTCCAAACAAAAAGGAGCTGATACAAAGCTATGTGTTGTATTTCATAGATACAACAGGAAAATAAAGGAAGCAGGAAGTTTTTTACTTTCCTGAGAACTAGATGGTGCAGTGTTGGACTCGGGAGACACAGGTTCAAATCCCTGCTCAGCCATGAAGCTCACTGGATGGAACTGCGCAATTTACACTCTAAGGTCGTTCAAAGAACCACAGCAGCTGGGGCTGGAGGGTGCTGGGGGAAAGGCAGGAACATACCTGCCTTCCCCCACACAATCCAAGCCTGAACAGGGGGGCTCCGCCACTCACACGCCCAGATGAGCGGCATGGCAGCGATCAGAAGGTGAGGGAAGGAAGCTGAGCCCACAGTACATTGCATGAGCAGTGCATTGAGAAATCTGCCTGCTGCCAGGACACTCCTTTCCCAGGCCTCTATGGTTAATAGCACTTACATTTATATACCGCTCTATAGCCGGAGCTCTCTAAGCGGTTTACAATGATTTAGCATATTGCCCCCAATACCGACCTCGGAAGGATGGAAGGCTGAGTCAACCTTGAGCCCCTGGTCAGGATCGAACCTGTAACCTTCTGGTTACAGGGAGGCAGTTTTACCACTGCGCCACCAGGGGCTCACCAGGGGTTAAGATGGTACCTTGTCCCCAAAGGGCTCACAATCTTGGAACATAAGGCAGATACCAGCAACAGCCACTGGACGGATGCTGTGCTGGGGCTGGAAAGGGCCGTTGCTCTCCCTTTGCTAAATATAAGACAATCACCACTTTAAAAGGTGTCTCCTTGCTCAGTTAGCAGGAAGCTCACGAGACTGCTATGATCATGAAATGGACTTAGCACATTTGGCACCCCAAACCCTCTTTAGGAAGAATGAGGTACAAATCTGATAGTTACATGCATTTGATGTTGTCTTTTGTTTAACATTCCTTATGGTGATTCTGAGAGCTTGATATGAAGTGGAGCTAACTTGTCTGGGATTAGTAAAAAGAAATGTGTGATGTTCTTTTTATGAATCCTACTTCCAGTTAAAATTGGACATGAGATTTAGACACTGCAGGATAAGGTTACTTCACTTCAGTAGACTGGTTTGTTGGTTTTGTATCTCACCCACCCCTCTCCCAACTTTCATCTGACTTCAACTTTCTGTGATGGAGTCCTGGTCTTTCTTCACCCCCATCTGTGAAGATTGGGCACAGAAGTATTAGGAGACAAGAATGCAATTTTGCTTGTATGTGACTCTACTGGCATTTAGAACCTGAGGCACAATTTCTCCCCAGAGGAAATTAAACCTAAATGTAGAATAAAACGTTGTACTCCTGGGTGCTTAAGATCAGAGAAAGAAGTCAGGGAAGAGAAATGTTAAGCGCTAGAATAAATGCCAATGTGATCTTGTCAAGGGCTTCTTTAGAGAGTGAAATGTGGCCTAGAGCTTCTACTGTACTTCTTGTTAATGCAGAAGAGGTGCTCGCTTTCCACAGAAAGTATTATCTGCTAGTTTTAGTTTTGCCAAGGGTAGAATGGAGAAGCATGATTTCGATTGGACAATGGCTACATAATCTAAGGTTACCAAGTGTAATTGAAGCTGTTCCTACAAATTTCCCCCCAGTATTTTTCCCAATATCCATCCATTAAGATCTCCAGGATTGCTTTCAATAGTCACCTGGAGATTGATACCAATTCCTAGAGACTCCAGGCCAATCCTGGAGCATTGGCAACTCTGGTCTAGTTCCTGCCACAAAAAGGAGCACTCAGGAAATTTTCCTGTGTACTTGACGTGAGGGTGTTTCTGAAGGAATATACCATCCAGTGTAGGTGTCCTCAAGACCAGAAGCAGACGTCATGAGACATGATTGGCTGATGCCAGAAATGGCATCCGTATCTAGTTCCCTTCCTCGTCTATAGCATCTAATGCCATTTATTTGTGACCTCACCCAATAAGGGTTTCCATACCCCTGCTTTACCACCTTAAGTGGCACAGTGGGGAAATGCTTGACTAACAAGCAGAAGGTTGCTGGTTCGAATCCCCGCTGGGAACACCTATATTGGGCAGCAGCGATATAGGAAGATGCTGAAAGGCATCATCTCATACTGCACGGGGAGGAGGCAATGGTAAACCCCTCCTGTATTCTACCAAAGAAAACCACAGGGCTCTGTGGGCGTCAGGAGTCGAAATCGACTTGGCGGCACACTTTACCTTTACCCCTGCCCTACTTTATTATATTTATCTCCCCACCCTCTGCCACCCATTTTAAGCCACAATTGGTTCTCAAAGTTGCTTACAACTACAGTCCACAAAAAAAGTAGATTAAGGATATATGGAACAGCAGATGGCAGAGCCAGCGTGGTGTAGTGGTTAGAGTGCTGGACTAGGACCGGGGAGACCCAAGTTCAAATCCCCATTCAGCCATGAAAACTAGCTGGGTGACTCTGGGCCAGTCACGTATCTCTCAGCCTAACCTACTTCACAGGGTTGTTGTGAAAGAGAAACTCAAGTATGTAGTACACCGCTCTGGGCTCCTTGGAGGAAGAGCGGGATATAAATGTAAAAAAAATAATAATAATAATATTCTCTGTTTATGATACGTCATTTATCTTCTGTTAATTTAGAGTTTGCCTTAAGCTTTGCTGTTACTGTACTGTTAATGTCACTGCTTCTTTAAGAGAAACCAAGTGGAACTCTGGAAAAAGGAAGAGAGGAGCAAACTCCAGGACAGTTGTGTTGAAGCCATGAGTGAGAGTGGTTGACTGTTCAGGCCTCTCTATTGTGGATCAAGTATATTGTATGGTCTAGTTCTAACCTAATTCTGCTCCACCGAACTAAGCTGGAACTAAGATTCTTGTCTTCCTGACCAACATTGCCACTCCCACTATCATCTGATCTGTGTGTGTGGAAGCAGGGCTTCCATTTTAGAAACCCAGGCAAGGTCTTTGTAAACATCTTGTTTCAAAACATTGATTTGAACTTGTTGGGTTTGTTTGTTTGTTTGTTTGCATGATGCTCTGCTTTGGCCTTGCCTCTCTCAAATCATCTTCTGCCGGTGGCAGGTTAAAGTAAGAACCCAAGAAGTGTTGTGCCTGTGGCAAAGTACCAAAATGCAACCTTCTCTTCTCTTCTCTTCTCTTCTCTTCTCTTCTCCCATACACACACACTCTCTCCCTACCCTCTTTCCCTGGCTAGGCAACTGCTGGAATTAAGGGTGGCTGGGAGAAGGGGAGAAGGGTCTGCACTGTATGCTGTTGCTGCTCCTGTCCTTCTCTGCCGGGTGGGCAGCCGGTACATGTGCTGTGCCCAGAAGTGGTCTTGGAATGATCATAGTGTTGGCGGCAGCAGTACTGAGTGGCCATGCTGCATCTAGGTGGGGCAAATGGCTGCACTTCCTCTCAGGCCTGTAGCCAGCCTCAAAATTTGGAGTGGGGAGGTTTGCAGAAGTCAGGGGAGGCAGGTTATAAAATGTTCAGTGAAAACAGTCAGTGAGGCTGGGGAGGAAAGATAGTTTTTTTGGTGTGGCAGGTACACACCATGCCACCAGCTGGCCACGGAACTGCTTCCTCCTCCTCTTTGCATGCTCAGTTTTGAAAAGGAAGGCAAGCTGCCCATAGAGTTGTGCTGTGGCTAGAGTTACCTCTGGGCAAAGCAAATTGCGAGCAAGCCGTCAGGAGCCACAAGACACCTCAAATCTGCTGCTCCCTCAGATTCACTGCCTGAAGTCTCTTGCTTCACACTGCTGGGCTAAGCCAGCCCCTCTGGATAATTCTTCTGTGTCTGTACTCTAAAAGTAAACATCTCATTGTTGGATTGTAAGAGTGGTGGGCCTCCAGTTCAAATTCATGAAAAGAGGTGTACCTCAGCTATCAGAAGTTTGAGAAAAGTGATCGTTATCAAATGATGGGTAGGAGGGGCTTATTTCTGTGTTTGGCTTTATGTCTGTTGTCTTCCTCTGTACATGCTTATCTTTTCCAACAAATCCTTTTCAATTAAGGAAGCCGAGTGTGCTGAAACTCGAGACTTCAAGGTAGCTGAGCCATGGGAACACTCTGGCTGCAGGGGAGTACTACTCTTTGTAGTGCCTTGTTAGCATGCTTTAATTGGACATATAGTCTAAGCATGAGCTTCAGTGTGCCTGGCTCTTGGCAGCTTCAAACAAGGGTGTTCAGGGGAGCAGGGCAAAGGGGTCAAAATAGTCCCACCCAGGGTGGAATTTGTTCCAACACTTGTGAAGATGAAACTGTGGTGTGATATATTAACAGTCGCGGGACATCAGTGAGAGGAGGTAAATCACTAAGTGCAACTTTCTTCCCTGAAGATTTGGCAAGTTGTGTTAATTGGCTTGGGAGTTTGTAAGAGTGTTAAAGTCAGGGGCTGTTCACTGTCCTTCTCTTATGCTGCTCTGAAAAAGGCTAATTAAATTGGGACTTGTATCAACTTTTTTTTTAAACAAACACAAAATGGGGGGGGGCTCTGCTGAGCATTCAAAAGACCCATTGAAAGGACTTGAATCAAACTTGTTTTGTTCCAACTCCGAATGGTCAAGGGTGTGATCCAGCCAGAGGTTAACACAAGTCGCATTTGTTTCAGTAGAAGAAAAGTGCAGTCCAAGTCTATTCTAATGAGAGAAAGAGACACATTTCAAAGTGGTGATTCCCTTATATTCGCCAGTGTGGTGTAGTGGTTAGAGTGCTGGACTAGGACCGGGGAGACCCAAGTTCAAATCCCCATTCAGCCATGATACTTGCTGGGTGACTCTGGGCCAGTCACTTCTCTCTCAGCCTAACATACTTCACAGGGTTGTTGTGATGAGAAACTTAAGTATGTAGTCCACCGCTCTGGGCTCCCTGGAGGAAGAGGGGGATTTTAAATGTAAATAATAATATTTTTAGCAAGGGAAGAGCAATTGGTCCTATTAAACTCCAGCACAGCATCACAACAGTGGCTGTGGCTGGTGTTTCTTCTTAGACTGTGTGCCCTTTGAGGACAGGGAACCTTGTTGCTGTTATTCAATGTAAACTGCTTTGAGAACTTCCACTGAAAAGTGGTATATAAATAATAGTAGTTGTATGTGTTTTTACTGAACTAAGGCCCAGTGAGTTTGATGGGCAAAGGGAGCAATTAGATGTTACAAAAGATGTGTGGCTGCCACCAAAGAGAGTAGCCTTTCATCCCCCCCCCCTTTCTTCTTGTAATGTTTAGTAAGTAAAACATATGACATCATATAATTAGTGAAAGAGATGCAAAAAAATTTTTAAAATCATTTGATCTTACAAGTGCTTAATTTTGGCTGGATTGTGTCCAATGTCATTCTGCTGCAATATTATCAACTAGCTGGGCCGGGGGCAGAGCATCTGTGCCTCTAGTTCTCCCCCCGCCATCACCGTTTTCATTGCCCACCCGCTGCCATTTTCTCCCCCCCCCGCACTGCTGTTCCCCCCCCCGCCAGGCCCCCCCCCCCCCCGCTTTCTTCACCCATCCAGCCGGCCGGCCGCTCTCACGAGACCTGCCAGACATGGGATTAGCAATGGGATTAGTGATGGCCTTAGAGAAATATATAGAGATAGATAGATAGTTCTGGCAAAGTAGCTATGAAAGCTCCTACCTCAATAAGCCAGGTAAGCTTAGGCTGCAATTCTATGTGCATTTACTTGGAGGTAAGTTTTCTTGAACTCAGTCAGTTTTACTTCTGATCAACATGCATAGGATCATGCAGTACGTTTCGGTTGTATTACAGGCCAGAGCCCTGTTTACCTTCTTTCTAGTACATACTAAGAGTGTTTCTGCACCATGCCCACACTGCCATGTGATTTCATTTTGTCCCTCAGTGTCCCTGAAATAAACTTTTTGCTTTTTTCATACTTATGTAAGTGCTTCCTTCTAGAATTGAGCTTCTTAACAAATACTGAATTTGTGCACTTACTTCTGTAATTCATCCACAACTAATTTGCCACAGTGTGCCTGGGGGTGGGGGGTGGGGCGCGGTGGGGCGGGGGCTTTGAGATGAAGTCATGGTTGGATCTATATTTATGAAACTTCTACTTCAACTGGAAGAAACTGGCAGGTGAAACTAGCAAGTTATCTGCATGAATAGTTGCATGGATATAGTGGCACAGATTCAGCATAATTTTGAAAAAAAGAAAAATGCTCTGATAATCAAAGAAGAGGAATGGGCCAATGACTAGGGAAAAGGTAACATTACCCCATGATACCATTCATGAGGAGAGCGTGTAAACTTTTTTCCATCTCTGGAAACCCCAAAGAGCTGAAGTCTAGCTCATGTGAATCAGGATTGCAAATACTTCACAGACGATAACATTACCGCCTCTGTCCAGTTACTGGACTGTCATTTTATTTTGTGGTCCTTTCGTTTGCATCCAGCTCTGCGGAGGTCAAGCTGACCGAGACTGTAACATAACACCTTAAACGCCCTGAGCTACTCAGAAAGAACTCCTATGGTATGTCAGCATGACATTCTTAATGGCTGCTTCTGGCATGTGGTTCTGTTCAAGGTCATGCAGAAATCAACATGGCTAGAGGCCTTTTGCCTTCTTCATGATTAGGAATGGTCAGGCATGGCCACCAAAAATAATAGTGCTGATATGCTGCAGGATCTCTGAATGCCAGCTCATCATTTAAACTATTAACTGTTAGGCTGCAGTCTAGATAAAGTTAATCAAGTAGAAGAGAGACTGTGTGTGAGTGTATATGAGAGAGAGAGAGAGAGAGAGAGAGAGAGACTATAGAGCTCTTTTCATGGGCAGTGTGCAGGGAAGAAGGGTTTAACTTACCTTCCCCGCAGATGATTAGCTCTTAGTCCCTGGGCAGGCAGCTCGCCCGCCCAGACAAGCAACAGCTCCCACTGCAGTTCCTGAGTTTGGGGTGCTGGCACACACCGCCGGGCATTGCCCCCCCCAGCCCAAATAATGCACTACACGGAGTGTGTGGTGCATTACTGGGATCCCCCCCCCGCAGCCACGCCTGACACATGATCCGAAAAACAAGGGTAAGGGAGCGCTCACTCCCTTAACCTTGTTTGACTGGGAGGCTACTTAGGCCGGTTTGCTGCCGTGTAGCCACCGGGATTGGTCCCAGTAGTTCACACGTGTGCAAAATCGGGCTGAGCTCCCTTAGCCCAGTTTTGCACACTCATGTGAATAGTCTCTATATGTAAAATCTGTATGGAGAGAGATAATCTCCAGATCAACTAAATAGCACAGCTAACAGGTAAGCTCTGAATCCAGAAACGAAATTGTCAAACGTGTGTGTGCGCGTGTGTTAGAGTGTAACACTCTAACACTGTTAGGAGTTGTAAATCTATAAATCCAGGAATTTTCTCTTCTAATTTCCTCAGATTTGATGATTTCTCTGTAAATCTCTTATATGTGCCACTCTGCTGAGAGTCTGCCGTCATCGGCATTCTTAAAAGTGTCACCCTGCCTCCCGGTGTTCATTTAAATCACATTCTGCGTAAGGTGCAAGGCAAAACATCTACCTAAAAGGTATTAAAAGCAATGCGGGGGAAATGGCTCAAATATTTAGCTGCCAGTATCAAAGAATTTTCCTAGCCAAAGAAAAGGCTGCAAAACTATTTTCAATTCCTGTTGAAAATAACAATTTCAATAACATTTCAATTGGTAAAAGGTACCAATTCAGGCACCTGAGTTTTGTCTAGCCTTGGTTTAAAGCACCTGTAGAAGCTTTCAGCAGAAATTTGTTTGCTTGTGGAAAAAGAGGGTTTCTCCTGAAGCTAAAGTAAAAATAGATTTTAAAATGGGTTTTAGAACTTGGCCGTGCTCCAGTGACCCTTATGTTTCAGAGCGTCATCTCTGCTGAAGAATAAATCCAGTACTAGCTAATCTTGTAAAATGGGGAAAGTGAAAGGTTATTCGAGGCACAATGATACATGTCTCACACTTGACAATTCCTGCCCTTGTTTGCTTGGCTCTTGCCCTCATTGCCACATGCTCCGTATTACTTTTCCTGAAATAGACCTAGTGTGTTTTCCTGTTGAAAATCTCTAGTCTAGGTCCTCCTGTAGGAAGGATGATGCATGAATTCTTATGAAGGTCCTGGACAAAACTGAGTGGGCCCCATAGGTTTAGTTCACTTTATTTATTCCTTCAGAGCATTGTTTTAGTCTGTGTTTTTGCAAACTTGTTTGAAGTAGTAGAACATTATCAAGTCTGAGAAAGGAATATGGCTTGTGGAATGCTATCTGATGCTCTGACCTCTTAAACCTTTTCATAATACCACTCACCACATTAACTGGTTTTATAGTTTAATTATCCTTGAACTAGAGATGGCAGGCAGGAAGTGTCATGGACACTTGAATAGCGAAAGGTTTGTGAGCAAGGTCCCATATCTGAGCTTCACAATAACCAGGCAGCTTGATTTGCATATTATCCACATGGTTTGTGAAGATGCAAAGCGAACAGACTAAAGCATTGAGTGATTTCTAATGGGCGCTTTGTCTCAAACAGCAGAGAGAAGAGGGGCAGTGAGCTTCGTATCCATTTTCCACTGTCAGGAAGGCAGGATTCTCACATTAAGCCTGCTAATCTTCTTGCATTCGAGGTGGGGGCAGGGACTACTCCCACTTTTTGGGAGGCTTCTGGGCCAAACCCATGTTTCATCTGTTGTACAGCTTCTAGTACCAACCAGATTGACATGAAGCACCTTCCTCTTACACATCACTCACCTTGTCCAATTTAAGAATCACTGAGGTCATACTCACAAACAAACTGGGGTGTGTGGGAAGGGAAGGCAGGAACCTACCTGCTTCCTCCCATGTGATTGGATCCTCCATTGGGCTCCACTGCCCTGTGTCCACAATAATGATCAAATAACTAAAGATTAACTCACAAAATCGAACTTAATAGAATCATAGATGGGAAAATATTTGAAGGTCATTTACTCCAGCTCAGTTGATACTGCAGTGAAAATATCGCCGTTCCGAATGAAAATTCCATATAATAGGTACCTTATGACTCTTCATGTCCATTACTTTTAAATTTTTATCGGGGGTGGGTGGGGGGAGAATAGCACCCACTCCTTTGTGTTTCTTTTCTTACAAAAGAAAACTGAAGCATAAAGTGTTAGGTGGAGAGAGATCTATCCTCCATGTATTTGTCTAATTCCCTTATTAAGCCATTCAAGGCAAAGGCCAGTACTCATGTCAGTAAGAGCCTCATAGCCCTAAAAGGCATACAAGATGAGCTCTGTTGGATCAACCCAAACATCCATCTGGTCGTACCTATAGGAAGCTGCCTTATACTGAGTCAGATCACTGGTCCATCTATCTTAGTATTGCCTACACTGATTGGTAGTGGCTCTGCAGGATTTCAGATGGATATTTTTCAGCCCTACCTGGAGATGCCAGG
The DNA here is from genome assembly GCF_027244095.1 of Hemicordylus capensis. Taxonomy (NCBI): domain Eukaryota; kingdom Metazoa; phylum Chordata; class Lepidosauria; order Squamata; family Cordylidae; genus Hemicordylus; species Hemicordylus capensis. The sequence goes on along the minus strand of NC_069657.1, from coordinate 397,531,356 downwards.
GATTGAACCTGGGATCTTAGGAACATAGGAAGCTACCTTATACCAAGCCAGGCTGTTGGTCCATCTAGCTCAGTACTGTGTACATGGACTGGCAGCGACTCTCCAAGGTTTTAGGCAGGATTCTTTCAGGTAGGATCTCCTAAATCCCCTGGAGATTCCAGGGATTGAATGTGGGACCTTCTGCATGCAAAACAGATTCTTTTCCACAGGGCTATGGGGGACAGTCCAGTGTCTTGTTTCTCACAGTGGCCAACCAAATGCTTCTGGGAAGCTTACAGGGCATGAAAGCAGCAGTCCTGTCCTGTTCTATGCCCCTAGGAATGTGTCTTTGCTCCATGTGCATCATATTGATGCCTTTCCCCCGCAGAAATCTTCCCTGTGTTCAGTAAATGTGGGGAGCGGGACTGTGCCCACTTGACATGCCAATGTGCCCACTGGCCACCAATCTGGCTTTCACAAAGAAGGGGGCAGTACCAGCATACACCACACAGGAGCAGAAGCTCCAATCCAGGATTCCCACTCCTGTGATGTCCACTGGCACTGCCCCTTTCTCATGGAGTGGACAGCCAATCCCCACTTCTCATGCTTACCAATTGCAGAAAAGATTTCTGGAGAAGATGGCTAATAATTCTAGCGGTGCCTTTAACATACTTAAAGTATTGCCTTACATTTAGTAGAGTGTGAATTTGCCCGATTAAGCAATGAATGCAAGTACACTTGCAAATGAAGGCATATGCTTATGCTTAGTTGGTCATTTCTGTCAAAGGTCTGACAGTAAGCAGACACTCTCTCTTCTGGCTTCTGAGAGATAACACGACCTGAGCCTCCCTTTCTCTATCTCTGTATTTCTCTGTCTCTCTCAGAGACATGCATGTGTGTGCGTGTTTAATAGCACACTGGATAGCCTTGTAAACTAGAAAGGGGAGTTTTTGTTTTCCAGTGAAGGGCTTGATCAATATTTATAAGTTCCATATGTATAAGTAAATTGACATAATCAAATAAACATTGTCAGGGTTGTCCCACTCCCAACTTGGAGTATTTGGGGTGGTATAGGAACACAGAAGCTGCCATATATTGAGTCAGATCATAGGTCCATCTAGCTTAGTATACACAGACTGGCAGCAGCTTCTCCAAGGTTGCAAGCAGGAGTCTCTCTCAGTCCTATCTTGGAGATTCTAGGGAGGGAACTTGGAACCATTTGCTCTTCCCAGTGCGGCTCCATCCCCTTAGGGGAATATCTTACAGTGCTCACACATCAAGTTTCTCATTCATATGCAACCAGAGTGGACCCTGCTTAGCTAAGGGGACAAGTCATGCTTGCTACCATAAGACCAGCTCTTTAAGAAGATTGGGATGCTGTTACCATGTCGCCTCTTGCTCCTCTGTGGACATGGCTAGTTGCAGCCTCTGTGTGCCGCAAGTGTGAATATTCTCTTCCTGTGTTCTCATATCTGCAAGTAGTTCTATGCCTTGTTTCAGTTAAGTGATGCTCTTTTAAGAATATTATAGCTGGCAACCAAACACAGTGGCTCACATGCCTTGCAGTGTAATGTGGGTGTTTCAGAACCACCCACACTGCTGCAGGGTGCTAACACCAACACCCACGGTGCTGTGCAAGAGGGCTGTTCTGGTCCCACTCATCCTTGTGTGATCACAGGTCACACACTGCTTACATTATTTCCAATGAATATGTCTACCCCTAATGTATATCCATCTGTTGCTACTTATCAGCTAGAAGTGGCTTCATCTATTTAGAGATTAGAAATAAAATTTCTAATCTTTTTTCCAAAGAGAAGGCTTATGAGATTATCATGTTCATGTGTCCATCCCCAATAACATTTGTGTTTACAATCTGTTACAAACCAAATTTACAGCACATGAGAATCCACCATCTTGAAACAAGATGGCAGCCACTCAAATTAGCAGCACTTCTCCTTTAGAACTCATGTGTTCACATTCTGGTGCAAACCAAACTTATAGTACGTGGGAGGGGGTCCTGAATTTTTAATTGAAATTCACCATCTAGTAACAAGATGGTGGCTACTCATAGTATAACCATCATCCCTTTATAACTCATGTTTAGTCTACTGCAAGCCAGATTTATAACACATGAGAGGGAGTCCTAAGGTATCCTGCCAGAGATATTTCTTCTGAAATTTCCATCAAGATGATGGCCACTCAGTTGATTAGCAATACCCCTCTAGAACTTACATGTTTATAAGCCAATAAGAATCCAACTTTGATACTGAAAGAAGTGGGGAAGTAGGCTTCATTGGTTCTACATAGAACTACTCGTTTTGAAAGAGCTGGTAACTTCCAGGTTGTTGTTTTTTCACAGCTGTCTTTTTATTTGTGGCCTGGAGATTTTGAAGGAGAAGGAGTATGAATGGAATTTCATTAAAATGTATGTTGTGTGACAGCTGTGTTTGGGGAACAACAGGTGAAATGAGATGTTGTTTGGGGAACAACAGGTGAAACGAGCAAGGAATGTTTTTTTAGCATTATTTTTCCTTTCTCCTCCTTTGTTTCTTTAAATTTTTCATACTTGTTGCTTAAATTGTGAGTCCTACTGGAAAGGCAGTAGATTAAATTGTGGCAACCTGTCCTGAGCCCATGAAAGAGAGTTAACTATTAATACAAGACTGCACCCCATACATATTTCCATTGCAGTTGACACCTTTCTTTCTCCCCCCCCCCCGCCCTGGTTTGTCTTCTAGTCCCCCCAGTGGTAGAGCCGGCTTTCCAGGATATCCGGCAAGCAGTGGGGCGCAGTGTTGCCCTTCGCTGTACCATGTTGAAGGGGAGTCCTACCAAGGTGGCTACAGCTGTCTGGCGATTCAATGGAAGTTTGCTGACAGTACCTCCAACAGAGCAGCAGGACTACTCTGAATATAAACTGGACAGTGTCAGCCGGGATACCAGTGGCAACTACGAGTGTAGCATCTCCAATGACGTAGGGGTGGCAACTTGCCTCTTCCAAGTATCTGGTAAGTCCTATAAATAGCATCCATCTTTCTTTCCTTTTAGCAGATTTTTATGTGATTAGAGATAAAATGTGGAGGCAAAAATTACTATCCATAAGGCTCCTATTATTGTAGTTCAGCCTACTCATTCTGTTGCTGTTCTGCACTCCATTGAATGGTAGTCACTCAAGGTGCATATTCCAGTCCCAACTCCTATATTTAATTCTGCAGTGCGGTTATCACAAAGAGAAATGCACGTGAAGCCATTACCATTGGCTTCCCATGTGAAGCTGTTTCCCATATGGCTGTGGTGGCCAAGTTCAGCCACAACACTAGAACTACTGGGAAATGGGGAACTGATTAAAATTGGCTGGATCCTGTGGGAAGCCACATCACAAACAACTTCCCACATTGTGCAGCACACACGTGATTCCAAACAGTGCAAGAAATCACAGTGCAGATTGAATCCAGTCACTGTCATATTTGATCATCATGCCTACATACTAAACTTTGCAGTTCAGCCCACCTTTCTGTTCAGTTCCAACAAGTGTCATACTCTGAACTTTCCGTGTTATTCTCTGGACATAGCTTTCTAGGCCTGCAGCAATCAGAAGAATTAACAGAATACAAACCACGTATCAGTTCAGTCCAGTAGCGGCTGGCACGGGCACTGCCAGTGGGGTGGCGAGAGGCACCTTTAAGCATAAATTAGTAGGTGCTTACCTCCGCTCCACCCTCACCTGCAAGCTCCAAACACCAGCGTGCCACCCAGCCCTTCCTGTGGCAAGGGATTGGCTCTGCCCCTGACCTGGCTTCTGCAGAGCCGATCCCCCGCCAGCAGCCAGGTGAGTGGTGGATTAGATCCCCCCACCGCAGGGAGTGCTGGGAGGCACTCTGCTGTTCGGAGCTTGCAGGTGAGGGCGGAGTGGAGGTGAGCACCTACTAATTTATGCTTAAGGTGCTTCTTGTGACCCTCCCATCTGGCAGCATCTGCACCGGCTGCTACTGGTTTAGTCCGCAGTCCAACATAGAATTAAGTGCCCAGAAGCCTGTTGAAATCAGTGGGATTCAGTCAGCTTAACTCTGTATTGGATCATGGTCTTTAAGTCTATAGGATCATATCTTATATGCTCTTAGGGACTTAAAGGGTATTCATGAACACAAATATCTTATTATATCTGTACTCAGTTTCCTGCAAGACTGCACCCTGGGCAAGGACTGGCCATCGATCGGGAACTCTGTTTTGGCTCTCTATGGCTTATTCTCACTGAGAGAGAAAGATCAGGCACTTCTCTTTGCCCTCAGCTCTGTGATTATAGACTCTGGCATCTCTCAGCTGATCAAGCCTTTAGATGTGGCTGCCACTTGCAATCAATATTAAGTAGCTCAGCCAGCCTTTCTCAGTCACCATTTAAGCCCTGGTGGCCATCTCTCACCCTGTCACAATGTCAGATGCATGCAAGTCAGGGGAAAGCCCTTTTGAACCTGAATTGTTGTGTATACGAGCATCTTACACACTGAAGAAACCAGCCTGATAGAAAATCATCTACGTGTAATTTCTTTAGATGAGAAATTAATGTATATGTAATAGCACAACCTAATGTAAACGTCCATGTCACATCCTAGAGATTGTTGCTATTATAGCTGCAGTCCTGTAAGTATCCATTTTAGTATATTTTTCCACATATACAGAAATGCTAATATATGTGGGCTGAAGAGGTCTAGCCCAGTATTCATCTGATTCTTCCTGTGCCCCAAGTTAGTTGAGAAAACACTCCATGGGTGACTTAAGTGTACAGGAGGAAAAATTAGAAATGATCCAATATAGTTTATTATTAAATCATGGGAGATAGAAACCTCTATCTTGGGAATCAATTAATTATCAAATTGGATATTATGCAAGATAATGATTATCATCTGTTCTGATTTTATTTCTAAATCTGTTATGAAACTTGACTTCACAGTCAATACAAGTTGAATAAGCAACAATTATTCTCCAAGGTGGCTCTGAATCTCCAGCATACACAAAAATTTAAGTCGATAAAAATAATAAGAAAAAAGGGGCTCAGAAATAAACATCAATATTACTATTCTGAGTTAATAAAAATGAATCATTTCCATTTAATTATAGCTGAAAAGAATGGCTGAGGCTGTAATTGGAGTGGGATGAAGTGGAATGCAAAAGGAGGGCACTTTGAGAACGAGGAGAGGCATTGAGGTACACTGGGTATCTTGGCCGCCTTCCAGTTGTACAGCTGCTGCGACCTTTGGCTGGGAAAGCCTACCAAAGAACAGTGTATAAAGAAATCTGTGTTCTGAGCAATATGGTTGAGTTGATGGAATATTTCACTAGACCAAGGATAGGCAACCTGTGCTCTCCAGCTGCTGTTGAACTACAACTCCCATTATCCCCAGCCACAATTGAGTTCAATAATAGCTGGAGAGCCAAGGTTGCCTACCCTCCACTAGACATACCATGGAATTGATCAAGATCTAGACATATCTTCATTATATATCATTGATTTCTTCAATGAACGTGGTAAATAGACACAGCATCTTTTGGCTTCTCAGGTGTGAGATGATTAATTTTAATGTTGCCTATACCTATATACCTGAAGAATATTTGGAAAAGAAGTTATGTAGTTAAAAGTACTTTTTGTTTTCAGTAGAATCATAGGGTAGTAAGCAACATTTAAAATCATCCAAACTTTTGCTGAAGTATGAATTACTAGTCTCAGACCATCCTGAATATGTTCATTCATTCAGATTCTCCTTAAAACTTCCAATAAAAGATATATACCACAGTATGGAAAGAGCTCTGACATTGCTCATTGCTATAGCTCTTAGAATTGATACTTTCCCTTCTAATATACTTTCCTCAGCTGAAACACACTCCTTCCTCATACTGCTCCCAGGAAACAACTCCTTCTTCTTTAAGACAGCACTTCATACATTTGAACATTCAATCCCACCTTCCAGTCTAATTGTGGACAATGAAAACTAGTTATTTGGTTTACCTCTTGCCCACTGGCAGATTTAAATATATGGCTTCTGGTATCATTTTATGCTGCATTTTCCATTTCTTGTATGGCCCATGGCAGTAAAACTGAACTGATTGAATTGTGGGCAGTTCTGTCAATCACATCATATGTCTTCCATTATATCAGTATATCTAGTTGTTTCCCCCATTAAAAACTGACTCACGTCTTCTTTGGATCTATCTGCCTTATATCAAGGTGTGGGAGCTTTCCATTTGGTATGTGATGCATGCTGCTAAGTCCCATGTATACAAAAGCATATCAAAATTTGCATGCTTCCCATACTTTTAGACCATACTCAAGACCATACTTTTAACTTCACGGGCCATAAAGGAGCACTATAGTTACTTTTTTGAATTCAGTCCTGGAATGACTCTCTTGTGGTATTTAGGCACTTTTATTACACTACAATAGTGGTGGCCAACATTTTTGGCAAGTGTGCCATAAATCAGGTCCGTATAGGAAGTGATAAAGGCAACAATACAATTTGCTCTATATAAACAGCTGCCTGTGCTTTGAGGTAGTTTTGCCTTTAGTCTGTTGTCTTAAGGAACAGGCAGCAATGCAGCTCTGGAGTAATAGGCAGGAGTATAGGCCTGACTGTATGCATTAGTCATGCCCACAGACCCTCCCAAATCCCAGTTGTCTATGCCATTGGTGGCATCTGTATAGTAGGTTAACTACTAATGCACTAGACATTCCTGATCTCAGTGAGCGGAAACTTCATTGACTGGGCAATTCTGAGTGAGAGGTTGCCACTACGCAGTATTCTCTCAGAGGTTTGGAGCTGATTCACAATTCCCATGCAACCTGGTTTCCACGGCTTGTTTCCAGTTATTAACACTGGAAAGGTAGACCTTGTTGTTCACATTACCAACGAGGCTGGGGGATGGCAGGAGCCTACTTGTCTTCCCCCACATGATTCATGTTGCTCCACAGCGCTGTGTGTCCACACGAGCAGCACTGCAGCAAGCCCAATGGCGATTGGGAGCAGAGGGGAAAGGAATCCAGCCCTCCGGGTATCCCACAATGCACTGTGTGAGAAGCTCTGTGCATTGGGATACCTCTGTGATATCAGACCGCTCCCCCCCCCCGCGGTATGGGTAAGATGGCTGCCAGCAGTCCTGTAAGGGCCGCTGGCAGCCTCCTCACCCATACGACCTGGGAGTGAGGTGGGAGATGTGTGCACATCCTCCAGCCTCACTTTTAGCCTGGGTGAAGGATGAGGGCTACCCTGGGGTAGAGTGCCAGGATTGGGAGCAATCATGGAGCGCCTCATGACCGGCCCTAGCCGGGCTAGCACTGCCCTACCCGGGTACGGCTGGTCATGAGAATGACTTTCAGCAGGCGTTTGAGTTTTACTTTTGCCATGAAAAAAGTAAATGGTTGCTGACATTGCAGGGAAAGTTTTCAAACCATCCAATTTCTCCCCAGCACTGCTGCTTTATCCTTTTCAGCATTTGCCACGTCTTCTGTTTTTTTGCTATGTATTAACCCATCTGAGGTCAGATTCATCTGTGCTGGGTGCCTTAATTGCTTTCCGATACATTGCAATGTCACAAAGGAAGATTTCAGCTTGAGATAAGCAGTATGCCATAACACAGCCAAGTCTGATTGATTGATTGATTGATTGATTGTTAAATTTATATACCACCTTTCATTAAAAACAATCCCAAGGTAGTTATGGCAAAGTAACTACCCTTCCAATATGACATACTAACCAAGTGATCTTGTGGGGGGTGTTCAGTGGTAGATACATGTTATCTTGAGACGTTCCGTTTCATGTGGTGCTGCTGTGTTCTTAAGGTTGTTAGGTTTCTGAGTTGTCCATACAGAGGTCTAGATAGTAAATATGATGGTAACATATGGTTTGCAAATGGTTAAAATACAAATGAGCAGCTGCCCCACAAAGAAAATATCTACAAAGATATCTATGAAGCATGTGATGCATTGTGGGCATGGATTCTTGTGGTCTTCACCATCTCATATTGTAACAAGTTTCCTCCCTACTTTCTCTCTCCCTTCTTTCCTCCCTGCCCCCACCTACCCTTTCCATTTCTCAGCTAAAGCTTACAACCCAGAGTTTTACTATGACACCCCTAACCCCACCAGGAAGCAATCCAAGAACTACTCCTATATCTTGCAATGGACGCAGAAGGAACCTGATGCTGTTGACCCCGTTCTTAGTTACCGGCTAGATGTCCGCCAGGTAAGACCAAGCACCGGCATCTAAGCACCAAAATCCAGCTATTGAACGATGAGTCTGCAGTGCTCAAACTGGAATATTTATTCCCTGTTTAGACTCAGATTACATCAACCTCTCCTTGGAGATTGGGACGGAGTTGCTATTTGCAAAACAGGCTGGAACTGAGGGCATGACCCTTCTTTCCCCATTTTACAGGGCTGCAAAGCCAGTTGTGCAGTTTGGCCCTCATTTTAAAGTCTGATGTTGTAGATGACTGAGAGCGAAGAAAGCCTGCTGCCTCCCCTTGGAATTCTTACACTTGGTGTTCTGAATAGGGCTATAACAGTAACAAAATCTTGTAGTCATTAGTAGGTATTGTAGATTTTATAGGCCAACAATTCAGATGAGTGGAATTTCAGCCTCTTCACTTTGAACAAATAAGGATTGTAAATTGGAGGGCTCTCTAGGCTGGAACTGCAGGGGGAATGTCATCAGCTGCCTGTGTTGTACAAAGACCTTCATCAAGTTGTCATAATAATACTGGAATATTATTAAACTCTGCTGGAGCAAGGTATGGGACAAAGGGATTATTGAGCATGAAAGGGAATCATAAAGGATACAACAGGGAGGAGGAAAATAGTGCCAACTATATTAGGTCATAGAAGAGTCTTTCTGTACTGTTTACAGGCAGGGTGTTTTGTGTGGGTGAGTAAATGGATGAGTGTGTGTGCACTGCGTGTGAAATTGTGAACCACACATAGAATCAGGGACTCTAATTGTCTGGCCTTCAATTCTTACTCTTCAGTTAAGCTAAAGTTTTGTTTTGTTTTTAATTTAAGCCAGTTGTGAGTCAAAATTCAAATGAGATTGCTTTGAGCTAAATCTGAGAAACTGGGCTTCACTGGATTGTGCAGTGGCAAGGCTGTCCACAGAAGTAATTCTTGGAGGATGGAGGGGACAAAGTCCTACTGGTGAATTTCAGAGTTGGTGGGCATGGATATATCCTATATGTGTCTTATATTGTTAGTGTTAATAGTGTGCAGCACTTCACCACATCTGTGCATTTTAATTTTTGTTCTATTTTTAACGGAGCATGTTTTTGGACACACCAGCCTCTTCCCAGTAAATAACTGCAGCCATTCCCACCCCACTTCAGGGTTCATATCTACCAAATCTCTAGCTGGGCAATACCTGGGACATTGTAGGTAAGGAAGTGCTGTTAGGAGCTCCAAAAATAGGTCTCCCTTTTCCTGTAAGAAAACTATGCAATCTGGACATGTCTGCCCATAAGGGGTGTGTGTCCAGGAATGAGACAGTGCTTACCACTACAGCCAAGTGGAGACTAGCTGAAGCCTAACAACTGTTCCACATCTTAGGGCAACCCAGTCTGGGCACCTCAACCTTTTAAACCAGCTCCCCCTAGGGAACTTTGGCCATCCTGAAGACCGCATGGCAAGGCAGCCAGGGCTCACCTTTGACCTGGTGATTTAGTTGTGCTCCTCACCTGGAAACTAAAGACATGAAATCTTGCCTCCCAAATCCTTCAAAGCTTTAGAGTCATCAAGCCAAAATCCCCAAAGCCAACACTTTTCTTCAAAGACAATCCCATCTTCCTATCTAGCTCTTCCGAAACACACTGTTCCTTTGTTCCCTGATTCAAGACCATTCCCACTGACCATTAACCCAGAGGAACACTGATTTAGTATGTAGCTTTTCCTGTACAAAGGATCTTTTACCTTCTTAAATAGCCAGTCATAAAGCCCCAAAACTGCACAGCCCCTGGGATCAATCCAAGAGGGTGTTGTCCCCTGCTTTTCCAATAGTCACGCCCCATCTTCATCACAGAGAACCCAACTTCCACTTCCTTCACATTGAATAAGGTGTACAGGGAGAACCTCTCCTTCTTCTGCTCCTGAGGATTTTCCTCTTTCCTCTCCAATTCCCTCTTCCCTTCCATATGGGTGTGTGTGTGTGTGTGTGTGTGTACTTGTGGCTTGTCACGCTAGGCTAGGAGCAGTTTCCCCTCTAACAGGGATTCCCAGATGTTGTTAACTACAACTCCCATCATCCCCAAGCAAAAGCCATTGCAGTTGGGTATTCTGACAAAGAAGCCATTTCCTTCCCTCTAGTCAATTTCCTCAGATGGTCTCCTTTTGCTTTCTAAACCTTTCTTGGTTACTTTCTCCTCTTTTCTTGCTCTCTCCCTCTATCTCTTTCGAAGCCAGATCTCCAGATCGGTTCTTCTCTCCCTCTCCCTACCTGGACTCATTCTGGCTCCTTTCCTCCCTCCTCCCAGTCCTCCTGACTGACCCCTTCGCCTCCCCCCACCTGAGTTCGTCTTGGTTCCTTTCCTTCCCCTTCCTGGTCCTTTGCCAGGCTTCCTAACTGGATTTTCTTTCCTTCTCTATCTGAACAGTCTCAGGCTCTGCACCTACCTTTTCGTGATCTAGTCCCCTAGACCAGTGTTTCTCAACCACCGGTCTGCGGTGGTTCTTCCATTCTTCCATGAGGCATCACTAATAAAAACTCACACACACAAACCCCCAAAACCTCAAATTTTGGGCCAGTGGGGGCCGGCGGGAGCTCTCCAGAGCTCATTTCCAGGCAGCCCTTGCTGCTGGATAACATTCATTTTGCATCCTTGAAATGAATATTATCCAGCAGCAAGGGCTGCCTGGAAATGAGCTCTGGAGAGCGGCCCAAAATTAGGAACATAGGAAACTGCCATATATTGAGTCAGATAATTGGTCTATCTAGCTCAGTATTGTCTTCACAGACTGGCAGCAGCTTCTCTAAGGTTGCAGGCAGGAATCTCTCTCAGCCCTATTTTGGAGAAGCCAGGGAGGGAACTTGGAACCTTCTGCTCTTCCCAGAACGGCTCCATCCCCAGAGGGGAATATCTTGCAGTGCTCACACTTCTAGTCTCCCTTTCATATGCAACCAGGGTGGACCCTGCTTAGCTATGGGGACAAGTCATGCTTGCTACCACAAGACCAGCTCTCCTCTCCAGTTGTTTTTTGGGGGTGCCAGGGGGTGGGGGCAAGGAGGGTGACCCCCTTACTAACGGCTGGTCCAGGAAACTGTACACAAATAATGGACCTGTCCATGACTCTAAAAACATTGAGAAACACAGGCCTAGACCATCTCTGCCTTCCTTCTTTGTCCTAACGCTATCAGGGCTTGCTCTCATTCATCTCCAGTTCTTTGACCGGCTTCTCCCTCCTTTCTTCCCCAGGTTTTCATGGGGTCCTTTCTCCTCTGCCCTCAATTCTTCCACTAGAGCTTTTACAAGCTTTCTTTCCTTCTCTCCCTCCGCTCTTCAACCAATTTTCTCTGCTAAAAAGACCAGTCACCACCTTTCCCCTTTGCTGACTCTGTCTACCATTGCCATAAAAATATATTCATAGTCATCGACCCACCCCACCTCAACACACACACACACACACTACTTCAGGGTCTTCCTATGAATTAAACCACAGGATAGCATCATCCCTAGTGCTGTTCTGAATGAGTAGAAAAATCCACTCTCTTGACACTTGAAAAGGGTGGCTAAATGGTAAAAATGCCTACAGCCGGCACAAAAATGGATCACACAAGATTATTTGTTTGAAGAAGAGCAAAAAGAGCACAAATACAGAAGAACAATGCTTTTTGCTAGGATGAAACTTCTCAATGCGCATGTGAGCTTTTGGATTACACAGAACTCTGTGCTCATGTGGGTATAAAATGAATAGATGACTGCAGTGCTTATCTTCCTCTCCATCTCTGTTTGGGGAGGGAGGGAGCTCTAGAGCCAGAGCAGCCTGAGGGAATACAGAACCTTTGGCAGGGCCCAAGCCAGGGAGAGGAGAAATAAAATGGATATATTTGGCCAGGACCCAGGGAAGCCTGGACTATGTTTATTGAAAGCAAGCCCATTATCATGAAGGGGAAAATGAAGTTAAATTGATCATGCTTAAGGATGTTTGTGCAACACAGAAATAAATCAAAAGAAACTTAATAAGATAACAACAACATTTCTTCTGTTCCTGGCCCTTCTCCAGAACAGTACAGAGAGTCCAGGCCTATCTTCCCACTAGGACTGGTGTCAGAAATCTCTCTAGGCCTCCTGCTGGTTAGTGGGGTGCGGGGGGGGGGGATGCGGCGGCACTCAAGCTCCCTAATTTTCATATGTCATTTTTAAAAAAGTAAATGTTGATTTACTGTATTTCAATGTCAGTTTTGTTATTTACAGGTTGTGCCTTTAAAAAAAAGTTTTAATGTACTGAGGATATTTTATTGATTTTTGTACACTGCCTTGAGCACCTTTTTCTAAAAAGGTGGGATAGGTAAAGTAAAGTTGTGCCGTCGAATCGGTGTTGACAGCTGGTGACCACGGAGCCCTGTGGTTGTCTTTGGTAGAATATAAGAGGTGTTTACCATTGCCATCTCCCGCACAGTATGAGATGATGCCTTTTAGCATCTTCCTATATTGCTGCTGCCTGATATAGGTGTTTCCAATAGAAGTTTAATCATACACATAACTAAAATGGAGAAGGGGGGGCCGGAGCACCCCCTCTTGTCCCCTCTGTGGACACTCATGTGCAGTCAGCTTTGTACATTACTTTGTAAACTAGAAGCCAGAAGGAAAAGAACAACAATTTCCAGTGGTCAGGGGTTGAGTGTTCCTTTTCCCATGAACCCTACTGCCTTAAAGAAATACATACCTCTCCCTCACCTGCCTATTTTGTAAGGCTAAACAACTTTAAATCAAATGGGAAAACCCCAAATCCAAGAGTTGGGCCGTCACTGCTATGAATTGATTCCCTAGATTAAACAAATACCTAAACTCTGAGCAGTGGAACTAATTATGGGCTGACATCTGGACTAACGAAGCCCCAGCACGTCTAATGAAGCACTGGTGCGTTGTGTGCATTGCTCCTCCCTTCTAGACTAAGGTAGCATGCATGCTCCTGAAGAAAGGGGGGATATTTTTACAGGGGGGAGACTTCCAGGTTGCAGGGAGCGCTTCTAGGGGCGGTGCAGATTGGTGGAAATTGCCACTTGTGCTTAACCAGTGAAGTGCTGCAAGCCTGCAGTGCAGAAGAACTTAATTAGTCAGGATATTGGCCATTGAATTCTAAAGTCTGTTTGGCCTTGGTTGTGGCCAAACAAGACAGACAATCGTTCAGTCTTCTATTGTACCTCAGCCTTGTTAATTCAGATTAAACTTTTTAAATTCATACTTGGCAAGTGCTAATAGAAAGATTGTAATTTTCATTAAGAAGTTTCTTATTTCTGGTTACTGAATCCATCTGTTTCACACTATAGTTGTCTGTCTTTGGCCATGTGGACTTAATCAATTGCTCTGAATGATAAACTTCTATTTGCAAGAAATCAATTTACCTGTAATGCTTATTCTGTTATGTTTATTGGCATCCTTTCATATTTTAGAAAAATTGTATTTGATTTGTTTGGTCAGATTATTGACTGGCAACACGTTGGGACACTTGGGGCTGGTATACTCTGAACCTAGAAAGGAGAAGCTATCACAGGTCCAAAGGGTAATTCCCTTTGCTTTCGCTTTCCCCTATGAAACTACACATGCTTGTGTATAAGCACAGTGAAATAAAATGGCCACTGGATATAATTAAACGCAAGTGTGGTCAGCACGCATATGGAAGTATGGCAGAAGAGTCTAGGGCACTGATGGCCACTAGAAACAGGTGCATTAAACAATATAATTGTTCTGAGACTATCCAGTTAGTTTAGGGAGGTGGTCTGCTCTCCAGTTCGATAGACTAATACTGTGTACAGTTCTGGCCATCATATAAGGACATAAGAAAAGCCCTGCTGGCCCAAGGCTTATCTAGTTCAGCAACCTGTTTCACACAGTGTCCCACCAGATGCCTTTGAGAAGCCCACAAGCAAGAGGTGAGGGCATGCCCTCTCTCCTGCTGTTGCTCCCCTGCAACTGGTATTTAGAGAGATCCTGCCTCTGAGACTGGAGGTGGCCTATAGACACCAGATCAGCAGCAGCTGGTGCGGGCACCACCGGGGTGGGGGGTGGCGGCAGGCACCTTTATTTATTAATGTAGGTTAATTAACAGTTTAATGAACTCCTCCCACCACACCTGAAAGCTGTTCAGAGCAGCAACACAACGCCCAGCACCCACTGCACTGGAGGATTGACTCCACCATTCATCTGGCTTCTGCAGCGTGCCAGTGCTCTGAACAACTTTCTGATGTGGCAGAAGGAGAGGTGAACGCCTACTAATTTACCGTTAAAGATTTCTCCTGCCATCCCACCCAGTGGCGCCCACACCAGCTGCCAGTGCACCAGACTAGTAGCCATTGATAGACCTGTCCTCCGTGAATTTGTCTAAGCCTCTTTTAAAGTCATCCAGCTAGTGGTCCTCATCACATCCTGTGGCAGAGCATCCCATAGATTAATTATTAATTATGTGTGTGTGGTGGGGGGAATACTTCATTTTGTTGGTCCTAAATTTCCCAGCCTTCAGTTTCATGGGATGACCCCTGGTTCTAGTGTTGTGAGAAAGGGAGAAAAATTTCTCTCTGTCCACTCTCTCTACTCCATGTATAACATATACACCTCTATCATGTCTCCCCTAGTCACCTCTTTTCCGTATTAAAAAGCGTGAGATGATGTAGCCTTGCCTCATAAGGAAGGTGCTCCAGGTCCCTGATCGTCTTGGTTGCCTTCTTCTGCACCTTTTCCAGTTATACAATGTCCTTCTTTAGGTATGGTGGCCAGAATTATACGCAGTACTCCAAGTGTGGTTGCAACATACAGGTGAAACTCGGAAAATTAGAATATCATGCAAAAGTCCATTAATTTCAGTAATGCAAATTAAAAGGTGAAACTGATATATGAGACAGACACATTACACGCAAAGCGAGATAAGTCAAGCCTTAATTTGTTATAATTGTGATGATCATGGCGTACAGCTCATGAAAACCCCAAATCCACAATCCCAGAAAATTAGAATATTACATGGAACCAAGAAGACAAGGATTGAAGAATAGAACAATATCAGACCTCTGAAAAGTATACAGTGTACTGTGCTTGATTGGCCAGCAAACTTGCCTGACCTGACCCCATAGAGAATCTATGGGGCATTGCCAAGAGAAGGATGAGAGACATGAGACCAAACAATGCAGAATTGATGAAGGCCGCTAATGAAGCATCCTGGTCTTCCATAATACCTCATCAGTGCCACAGGCTGATAGCATCCATGCCACGCCGCACTGAGGCAGTAATTGCTGCAAAAGGGGCCCAAACCAAGTACTGAATACATATGCATGCTTATACTTTTCAGAGGTCTGATATTGTTC
Source organism: Hemicordylus capensis (assembly GCF_027244095.1). Classification (NCBI taxonomy): domain Eukaryota; kingdom Metazoa; phylum Chordata; class Lepidosauria; order Squamata; family Cordylidae; genus Hemicordylus; species Hemicordylus capensis. Next base: position 397,515,835 of record NC_069657.1, on the reverse strand, counting down.
TATTCTTCAATCCTTGTCTTCTTGGTTCCATGTAATATTCTAATTTTCTAGGATTGTGGATTTGGGGTTTTCATGAGCTGTACACCATGATCATCACAATTATAACAAGTTAAGGCTTGACTTATCTCGCTTTGCATGTAATGTGTCTGTCTCATATATCAGTTTCACCTTTTAATTTGCATTACGAAATTAATGGACTTTTGCACGATATTCTAATTTTCCGAGTTTCACCTGTAGATTTGTATAAGAGCACTATAATATTGACAGTTTTATTTTCAACCCCCTTCCTAATGATCCCTAGCATGCAATTTGCCTTTTTCACTGCTGCCGCACACTGAGACGACACTTGCAATGAGCTGTGCACAAGGAGCCCAAGATCTCCCTCCTTGTCAGTCACTGACAGTTCAGACCCCATGAGTGTATATGTGAAGTGAGGTTTTTTGCCTCAATATGCATCACTTTACATTTGCTAACATTGAATGACATCTGCCGTTTTGTTGCCCACTCCCCCAGTTTGGAGAGATCCTTTTGGAGCTCCTCACCATCTGCTTTGGGTTTTACTACCCTAAATAGTTGAGTGTCATTTGCAAATTTGGCCACTTGGCTGCTTACCTCAACTTCTAGCTCATTTATGAACAGGTTAAAGAGCACTTGTCCCAGTACAGATCCCTGGGGAACCCCACTTCTTTCTTCTCTCCATTGGGAAAATTTTCAATTTATCCTTGCCCTCTCTTTCCTGTCCTTCAACCAGTTATCAATCTACAATTGAACCTGTTCATCTGTTATTTATTCGATTTCGATTTCTATACCGCACTTCCAAAAATGGCTCAGAGTGGTTTACACAGAGAAATAACAAACAAATAAGATGCAACCCTGTCCCTAAAAGACTCACATTCTAAAAAGAAACATAAGATAGACACCAGCAACTGTCACTGGAGGTACTGTGCTGGGGGAGCCTAATAGCATTCCCAACAGTCCCATATTATACAGGAAGTCCCATATCTGAGGCAAAAATATCTTGTACTGACTGGGATGCTGTTTTTCCTGTATTATTGGCAAAGCCTGGGGATCTCCCTCATTCCTCAATCCATTTGCACTGAGCCTTTTGAAGTCTGGGTGAAGTCCATATTAGAATGTAAAAGAAAAACAAAGTTCACAAAAGAAGCCTCAGTTACTCTGCAAACTTGCAGGAGCAATTGCCTGGTTTTATTTACATCTTGGAAGTTGCTGATCCTTTACTTATCATATGTAAATAGAACTACAGACTCCTGCTAACCAACTTGCCACTTCTGGCAGATAAAAAGGTGAGGAAGGTGTGGGGATGTAGTGTGTGTGTAAACCTGGGGGATTCTCTTAATTTTCCACCTGACACTTGTTCTATGTCTACATGGGATGGTCTGCGTGAACAAGAAGCTTTGTGAAATCATGGGGCTTGTTTTGTTCTTGTTTTTACAAATGTATTGCTACTCAATTAGATAGATAGATAGATAGATAGATAGATAGATAGATAGATAGATAGATAGATAGATAGATAGATAGATAGATAGATATTCAGGCTTCCAGGATGACCCCACCCACAGATGAACCTGCCCCAAGACACACACCCCTTATGTCCCTTATTCAAGCAATGTAATGTTGGCAACCCTATCATCTATCCCATGACTGGTAAGTTTACTCCAGAGCAGGGGCATATCTAGTGTAGAGCAGGCAGGGCACGTGCCCCGGGCACCACTTGAAGGGCAGCGCCATTTTTTAAAATTAAATTTTTTTTAAAATGGCCACCGAAAACCAAATGGCCACCGCAAATGCTCAAATGGCCTCTGTGAGGCCCTAGGCCATGCCAGGCCTCGCAGAGGCCATTTGAGCATGTGTGGTGGTCATTTTGTTTTCAGTGGCCATTAAAAAAAAATTAAAAATGGCCACCGCACATGCTCAAATGGTTCCTGTGAGGCCCTAGAGGCCAGCGGGGGAGGAGAAACCTTTGTAGACCCCCCCCATGGCCTTTAGGAAGCCCCCCAAAGGGGCAACAGTTAATTTTAAAAAAATAATAATATAAGTCACTGTGCACATATTCAGATTGGCACTATGTACAGAGAATCAGGAATTGTGAGTACTGAGCTGAAGCTTATAAACTAGGATTGTATTCATTTGCTCTTACTTTGCTTCTTGTGATAAGTGAGTTAAATGTGATGTCTTAATAATATTAATGGTGAGTTTGTCTTTGAATCAGTGTGAAATCCTTAGTATTAAGGCCCACTGGGAGTTTCTTGCTCGCTTTCTCTCATTTTAACTGTCTTTCTGAAAGACTAGAATATATTCCAAGCAGTGACACAGTTTACTCTGCATATCCTTTAATTATTTTCAGAGTATCTGGGAAAAGTCAAATTCTCCATTGATTTTTAAAACTTATGTAATAGTGATGCTACAATGCATAGTAGAGAATTAGACAGGCACTTCTGTTTAGTTTCCCAAGTATACCTATTTGGGTATTTCATGAGCCCCAGCATACTGAAATTTGTAATTTTCCAGCATGTTTTGGTCTGGCTATATCCACTGCTCAATAGTTTTTGAAATATTAAAAGATTAACAAGCTTGACTTGTATTTTTGAGCTGATATCATGGTAAAGTGATCTGAAAGATGGGTGTCAGATGTTGGACAGGGGGTGCAATTTCAGTGCTTGCCCTAGGTGCTATTTTCCCTAGATACGCCTCTGCTCCAGAGCCTTTGGAGTGAACTTTGTCAAAAGCTTTTTGGAAGTCCAAGTATACTGTGTCAACGGGATTACCTTTATCTACATGCCTGTTGACCTCAGAGAACTCCAAAATGTTAGTGAGGCAAGACTTCGCCTTGCAGAAGCCATGCAGAAGCCATATGCAGAAGATATGCTTATCCTCCTTAATTTCTTTCATATGCTCATCATCTAGGGCAGGGATTCTCAGCGTTGGGTCCCCAGATGTTATTGGACTTCAACTCCCATAATCCCCAGCAGAAGGCCACTGGGGCTGGGGATTATGGGAGCTGAAGTCCAATGACATCTGGGGACCCAACATTGAGAATCCCTGATCTAGAGGACCAGCTACCTCCCTGGCAGGTTTTCTGTTTCTAATATATTTAAAGAAGTTTTTGTTATTCCCCTTGATACTTCTAGCTATATGCTCCTCAAAATCTCTTTTTTATATCCTTTATTGTCTTCTTGCATTTCTTTTGCTAGAGTTTATGTTCCTTTCTGTTCTCTTCATTTAGGGAGGACTTCCAGTTTCTGAAGGAAGTTTTCTTTCCTTTTATAGCTGTCCTGGCTCTACTTGTTAGCCATGTTGGCATCCTCCTGAACTTGGTGGTACGTTTCCTCCCTCTTGGTATACATTCCTGAACTTCTATTATAGTGGTTTTAAATAAGCTCCGTACTTTCTGATCTGACTCTCCCTTTCAGCTTCCTTTTTACCAGTCCCTTCATTTTTGAGAAGTTTCCTCTTCTGAAGTCCAGTGCATCTGTGTTGGACTTCCTTGGCAACGCTCCATTCTCATATATCTTTGCCCTGCCAACTGGGCAAAGAGGCACCTTTTACCGTGGTGATTCTCTTTATTTAGCAGGGGGAGAGTAACTGGCCCTATCCACCCCCAGCACAGTACTTCCAGTGACTGTTGCTGGTGTGTGTCTTATGTTTCTTTTTAGAATGTGAGCCCTTTGGGGACAGGGAGCCATCTTATTTGTTTGTAAACCTTTCTTTGTAAACTGCCCTGAGCCATTTTTGGAAGGGCGGTAGAGAAATTGAATTATTATTTTTTATTATTATAATAAGCTGAATTGGATCACAGTTCCCAAATGGTTCTACAACTTCAACATCTTACAGCAGGTCCTGGGCACCACTCAATATTAAATCCAAGGTTGCCTTCGCTCTGGTTAGTTCTATGACCAACTGTTCTAAGGCACAGCCATTTAGCATGTCTGGAAATTTGGCCTCTCTGAATATGAATTTGCCTCATCTATGTGTGGGTAATTGAATTCACCCATTTTTTCAGCTCGCTCTCTCTCTTTGAAGCCTCTTTGATTTGCTTCTCCAACTCCAGGTCACTCTCAGCATTTTGATCTGGAGGACGATAAAGCATCCCTAGTAACATATTTCCTTTCGGTCTTCGTATTGTCACCCATAAAGATTCTGTGGAGGGTTCCAGTCCTCCTAGATTTTCTAGCTGCTTGGATTCTATACCTTCTAATATATAGTGCTACTCCACCCCCAGCCCACTCTTCCCTATCCTTTCTATGGAGTTTGTATCCAGGAATAACAGTGTCCCACTGGTACACACTGTTCCACCAGGTTTCCATTATTCCCACTATATCTATGTTTTCATTAGCACCCAAGCACTCCAGGTTCCCTATCTTGGCTCAAAGGTTTCTGGCATTGGTGTCTTGAGAAGGACATTGTAGAATGAGAAAAGGTGCAGAAGAGGACAACCAAGTTGATCAGGGGCCTGGAGCACCTTCCTTATGAAGCAAGGCTACAGCATCTAGGGCTCTTTACTTTGGAAAACAGATGACTAAGGGGGGACATGATTGAGCTGTATAAAATTATGCATGTAAAATTATGCATTGAGAGTGGACAGAGAGAAATTTTCTCACTCTCTCACAACACTAGAACCACGGGTCATACCCTGAAACTGAAGGCCAGGAAATTTAGGACCAAAAAAAGGAGGGACATACTTTTTCACACAGCGCACAATTAATCTATGGAATTCTCTGCCATGGGATGTGGTGATGTCCACTAGCTTGGGTGGCTTTAAAAGGCACTTAGACAAAGTCATGGAGGACAGGTCTATCAATGGTTACCAGTCTGGTGGCCATAGGCCACCTCTAGTCTGATAGGCAAGATGACTCTAAATACCAGTTACAGGGGAGCAACAGGAAGAGAGAGGCCATGGCCTCACCTTTTATTTGTGGGCTTTTCAGGCATCTGGTGGACCTGAGAATCAGGATACTGGACTAGATAGGCCTTGGGCCTGATCCAGCAAGGCTGTTCTTATGTTCTTAATACTGAATTAGAGGTTTACAGTGTGAGGCTGCACAATCCTATTCAAGGGCTCCAGGAACATAACAGTCTTATAGGCTCCAGGAACAAAACCGTCTTTTTATTGTTGTTTTACTTCTTTATTAAGAATAATGCACTGTTCACAAAAGGGATGTGCAGAGGCGAGGATTTTAAGGTTGGTGCATTTAATGGCATGAGAGCGCATTGTGACAGTTAATAGGTTAGGCCAATGCTTGGAAGTAAAATATTATTTACGTTACATACAAGGCAGGGCAATTTCAAAAGATTTGAGCACCTCTGTTCTCTGGGTCACACAGAATGTCATCCTGTGTGCCTCTCCTTGTGATGGCTCACTCTCCAGGGAAGGGTCTGTCTCTATATTAGTTTCCCATACAGCGCAGAGCACATCATCAGTACTTAACAAATAATAACAATTTTAACAGTACCGTACACAAGGGAACCTCTTATAATGAAGGCGCTTTGTCAAGAGCAGCTTTGCTATATATTGAGACTCGCAATTGCAATTTCTACCTAACACAGTGTGTTAAGATAAAGGCAGATTGCATCCTTTGTGAGGTAGCTTGGTCTAGCTAGCATTTGGAAGCTGAACTCTGGACAAATGAAACCTGGTATCTAGGCTGGAATCTGAATATACAACTTAGCGAGACAGGCAGTTGCATCTAATATCAATGCTGTGGATAACAAGTTTGGGGCCCATTGTTCCCATAGATGTGCCAGGTGTGAACATTTTTTTAAAAAAAATCTGCACCTAATACTAGAGCAAAACCTCCAACCATACCTATTTCTTTGGTGGAACTGCAGCTTTTTCTTGCACTGGTGTTTACTGTAATTTTACCGTAACTTTTCAAAAAGTCAAAATTCTGTATTTGGAAGCTAGTTTTATAGGAAAACTAGTATTTTTAAGCCCGTTATAACAACGGGCGCTAGCCTTTTTACCCCCCTTTATGTGTTCTTCATCTTTTTTTTCTTTGTGTGTGTGTGTGTGTGTGTTTGTTTGTCTCTCCTGTCCCACCCTCCCTCCTGCCCCACACTCTGGCCTCTCTTCCTCCCCCTCCCACCCCGCTCACACCCTCCCCTTCCTGTCAGCCTCCTGCCCCAGTCCCTCCTACCACCCTACTCCCTCTTGCCCTTCCCTTCCCCCTCCCCCTGCCTAACTCCCTCTTGCCCTTTCCCCTCCTCCTGCCCCACTCCCTCTTGCCCTCCCCCCTCCCCCCTGACCCACTCCCTCTTGCCCCACTCCCTCTTGCCCTTCCTCTTCCCCCCTGCCCCACTCCCTCTTGCCCTCTCCCCTCCCCATGCCCCACTCCCTCTTGCCCCTCCACCCTGACCCACTCCCTCTTGGCCCTCCCTCTTCCCCCCTGCCCCACTCGTTCTTGCCCTCCTCCCTGCCCCATTCCCTCTTGCCCTCCCCCCTCCAACCCTCCCTCTTGCCCTCCCCCCTCCCCCACTTGCCCTCCCCCCTTCCCCCTCTCCCCTGCCCAGAAGAGTCTTGCGCTCCCCCCCCCCAAACCTGGCAACTTTACTCACTGTTTTGAACGCGATGGAGAAAGGAGCTCGCAAGCAGAGCTCATTTCTCGGGCAAGCCTCTTCCCGGACTGTTGCATTGGGCGTAAAGGACGCCCAGCGGCAGTCTGGGCAGTGTCTTTGCCGAGAGAGGAGCTCTTTTTGTGAGCTCCTTTTTCCTCGGTCGTCGGGGTTGGTTCTTCTTTGGGTAAGGAGGTCTCGGGCAGCTGGGTGGGCGGTTGGCGGCGGCGGCCGCAGAGGCATTTTCCTGGGCCATGTTGGCCCTTGTTCATGGGGGGGGGGTGTGGGGATGTCGGGCTCTAGTGTGGGGAAGTCGGGCCCCAAAGTTTTCCCCCTGGCCGGCTTTAGCGGCGACGCCAGGCCTCGGCGGCGGCTCCGCCACCACCTCGGCCGGCTTCCCCCGCCGCCTCTTTCCCCTCCGCCTCTTTCCTATCTTCGCGGCGGCCGCTTCTGGCCCCGCCGTTTCCCTCGCCGCCTCTTCCCGGCTTCTTCTGAGCAGCCGCTTCTGGCCGCCCAAGATGTCCGCCGGTACCGGCGAGCGTGTCTCCCTTGCCCTGTTCTGCGCCTGCGCTTCGCGCAGGCGCAGAACAGGGCAGGGAGGCACGAACACACGCTTGGTGCCCGTCCACGGACGGACACCAAGCGTTTTATTAGAGAGGATATACAGATCTGTGATATTTTGCAGAGTTTTCCATTATAACCTAACAGGCTGTTAGGAAGCAGCATGTACAGGTTATTTGTTCTACCACCCACTATGCAAAACGTTTATTTTTTAAACAAAATCTAGGCTAATGATGCATCAATGGAAGAACATTTTCCAATGTGTAGTGGAGAGGAGTGACCTTCAGTGACATATTTTGATAGGCACAGGGGCTGTAGAAGGAATGGAGATGGGCAACAATGTCTCTCCACCCCGAGTGATGGAAAATGCTCTTCCACTGGCACATTGTTAGTCTGGATATTGGCCAGTTATTCTTTAGCATGTTGTGCCTGATCTAGACAATATTCCTTCAGCTAATAATATCCTGCAGGGAAATTGTGTTTTCCCATCCCTTGGGTGGCCACTCAGTGCACTCTTCCTCTCCAGTGATGGAGTGCAGATCCCCACGGCCTTATTAAAAAGGTTGCCACCCACTATCCACTATGCAGAGGCACAAAATTGTCTGTTCTGACAAGTGCTGTTTCAGTTCTATATATCTTATGGTGATGAAGCTATGAAACTGTATAGCTCTGTAATTTGGTTCTTTGGACTCTAATTGAGTTGCACTTGCACCCTAGAAATCAGGCCTTATAGTATGTTGTCTACATAAAAAGCCAAATACATCATTTTTGCTTCTGTTTCCTTTTTTATTTTAATAGTAGCCATGGGGGACAGGGTGTCAAGAATGGGACTGTGAGAAGGGGGCATTCAATCTTTTCCCCTTACACTGCAGTCCCAATGAAAATAATTCCCCCTCCCCAACAGCTGAGAGGACTGGCATTCCTTATTTATTACAGATGGTCTCAACACATTTCAATTACGACATTTTTATCTAGGGAATTTGGAAATCTAAGACAACTCAATACAACTCCATGCAAGCTAAAGATATAGAGTTGCAGGAATACCCCTGTGCCAAGGAATACCCCTATGCCAAGCCATTCCAGGAGATCTAAAGGATTGAGCAAAAAAGTGGGGTGCTTTACCCTTTTTTTATGAAGGCAAAGGGTAGATTCCCTCACATGGGGGTGGAATGATGGTCCAAGGGGAGGCTTTGGTTCCAGAAGTTTTTATAACTTTCTGCCATGAAACAACAAGCCACTTATAGAACTTTTTTCAAATTAAAAAAAAATCATTAAAATTCAATAGATTGACGAATAGGCTTTGATACAGAATTAAATGTATCGAGTCCCCCCACCCTGCCCTACACCTGTGCCTGATATCAAAGCCTTATGCCAAACCAATCCAGACATATAGAAAGTGGGGGCAGCTCAAACAACCCCATGCTTTCCACTGAGGATGAGGCAGGCACAGACTTTAAGGAGGCAGTGGCAGGCAGGGCAGAAGGCATGTGCAGCGCTCTGGTATCTGTGGCCAGCGCTGGCTTTCTGCCTCCCTCCTTTCCTCTTGTGCGACAGGCATGAGAGCTGTCCCATGCTGGAGAATTTCATGGAGGCAAACAGAAGAGAGGCCTCTGCAAGCCTCACCCACCCGCTGAATATCTGATTGCCGGGTGTGGGGGAAGGAGCAGCACCTCCAGCCTGCATTGGCAGCACAGGGAAAGAGCCTCTCATAGGCTTTCCCACTGGCCAGTAGGAATGTGCAAACAGGTTCGATGTCGAACAGGTTCAACATAGAACCAGTTCAGTTCGAAGGTCTGATATCGAACTGAAACACACACACCCTGACTGTTTGGGAGGATTGTGAAGAGAGAGAAAATTCTACTTACTGCCACCTGGTCCAGGGGCTTAGATTTGGCCACAGGGGGGTCTCCAGAAGTTCCCTCTCCCCCCGCCGGCCTCCATTAATGTACAAATCGCCCGATTCCAACAGCCTAGCCCATTCCAGGCCTGCTCTCCATTGCAGCAGCCATTTTGGAAGCCGCCACGCATGCACAATGGGCCTCTGCATGGCCAGGTCATGACTTTAAATTTTTTGAAACTCATGAAAAAACCCCAACTGAACCGGGGGAGGGTGGAAGAGGTGTAGCTATAATTGAGTGGATGGGTTAAAAGAACGTCCTCCCCCCCAGCTCCTGAGGGCTCCCTAGTTCCATCTGTCTCTATTTTTTTCATCATCTCCCTCACTCCAAGGGTCCACCAGGGAGATGTTACAGATGCCACCATTTGTTACAGACCAGGCCTGATCTATATACTAAATATGCTCACTAGCCAGTATATAAAATACAGTAGGTCTGGGCCAAGTTCTTTTATATTGGTGACCACATTTGATCCGGAAACAAGGAAGAAAAGAGACCCAACCACTCAAAGATTCAATGGGCTTTATTGAGTATAAAAGATCTAATCTAGCAAGACAAAAAGCAGAACCCTCTATCAATTTTAGCAACAGTAATTAAACAGAATGTCCTAACCAGTACCAATATTCACCGTGTGCCTAACTATATATGTGTGTGCATTTAAATCTTCCTAGATTCTAATACATTTCAGATACAGGCAGAAAAGAAAGGGGGGGGGGTGAAGGCTGCAGGCTGGCATGGTTTTTGGGGTGATTAGTGGAGGAAAAGAGGGGGAGGAGAAGGGAGCAGGAAAAGAGGAAAGGATGGAGGGAATTCCAAGGCTTGTAGCATATTACCAGGATCAGAGGCTGGAGAGAGACGGATCACTTCAGCTGAAGGGGTGAGGCGCTGGCGGAGACAGGAGTTGTGCAGTTGCTTCAGAGCATAGCTGAGAGCTCCATGGCTGGGGAGCCTTGACTTCTCACTGCACAGTGGAAGTCACAGCCTCTGAGCATGGGCAGAGTTCCTGCTTAGCCCCGCGGCTGGGCAGCAAACTCTGGGAAAGCGTGTGAGCAGATCGTGTTGTAGGCACAAGAATGCTAACTCTCTGTCTCAAAAAGCCTCATTCTTATAGTGATTTTCTCTTTGATCCTTGAACAGAATCTATTCAAGATCTCCTCTTTTCCTGGATGTCCAAAAGGATGTGCTGCTACCTTCTGAACAAAATCTTAATTATTCAGGATATTTTCCCAGTCCAGAGAGATCATCTTCTGTAAACTCTGTGCGCTCAGGAAGGGTGGGGTGGGGAGCATTGCCCACAGTAAATCTGCATATTTGCATCCTTGCCAGTCAGAAAGGTGTTAAGAAGTCAAGAATTAGTAAGGGGATTCAGGATATTCTGTGTGAGACAGCAATTACATATGTACCTTTACCCAGTGTTTTTCTTGTAATTGAAAACAAGATAATATTTACATGTGTGGGACATTCAAGACATTTTGGCTAGGACAGAATCATCGGTGAGAGAATACTTAAAGCCTACAAGTATTTTCTCAGTATCCATTTGGCTATATTGAACTTCCATGGAGAACAATACAAGCATTTAACACTGACTTCTTGTAACAGGAAAGGAGGGGAGGGAATCAGCCCCCTGGCAGACTCATGCATAGACATAGTGAGTCAGATGCATTTTAGCATATGAGTAGCCCAGGCCAAAGCCTTTGTGTTTCCTGCATATCCATTTTAGCAACACAATGCTAGATCACCTCCTCCCTTCAGAGCAGGGAGAGCAGGCAGTTCACCAGAGTTCAGGTGTGATTTCATTTCTTGATATAAAACGAAATCAGACACAGGCCTGTATTCCGGGCCTATATTTCACATACTTCTGAGTTGACACCTCTGGTTCTGATAGGTGGACTGTTCATAACAGAGAGGGGTGGACACAGGACCCCTATCCCCTAGCTATGACCCTGAGGGGGAGGTCTGGGGGTACCCAAACCGATCATGTTCAGTCCAGTTCAAGTCCGGTCCAGACTCGAACCAAACCAGGCAACCCGTTTTTTTTGCGTTCCCCTACTGGCCAGCGCTGCCAGTGGGCCCTCTCTGAGCTGCAGGATCTTGCTTCTGCCTCTCCCCTCCTCTACTGGTGCAGCGCATGTCGGTGGCAGGGCCACCTCAGCTGCACACGGGACCTTTTGGGCCACATATCCCCCCTGATTTGAAGAACCAGGTACTTCCACCCTCTGCAAGCGCCCTCTGGTTGGAGCAATGCCTCGCCCCGCCAGACTGTCAGGTGCTGCTAATACAACTCAAGGGAGGAGAGCTGGTCTTGTGGTAGCAAGCATGACTTGTCCCCATAGCTAAGCAGGGTCTGCCCTGGTTGCATCTGAATGGGAGACTTGATGTGTGAGCACTGCAAGATATTCCCCTCAGGGGATGAAGCTGCTCTGGGAAGAGCAGAAGGTTTCAAGTTCCCTCCCTGGCTTCTCCAAGAAAGGGCTGAGAGAGATTCCTGCCTGCAACCTTGGAGAAGCCGCTGCCAGTCTGTGAAGACAATACTGAGCTAGATAGACCAATGGTCTGACTCAGTATATGGCAGTTTCCTATGTTCCTAACTAGTGAAAGTTTCACTGTCAGCTCCACTGGACTTACAGCAGAAAACATACCCTCAAAGATTAGTGTTCTGTTTTTAAAACCATGTGTTCAATTGTTGAAGGGTGATTTCTAGAAATAGAAATAATGAATACACCTGTCCCTGCCCTAGGTTTAGCCCTGTGCCCACTCCACCTCCCAATAAACTGAGCAGTCTGTGCCCCTTCCAAGGAAGACATGAATAATATCACATATACTTACCTATGATTTCAAGACCATGTGTCTTTGGATAAAGCTCCGGTACTGAATTCTGTTTGGCAGAAACAAGGAGAGGCTGTTATGGAGGAATACATTATATTTTCAAATTCCCTGTAATTCTATAGTGGTGCTGGTGAATCATTTCTGTTACTAATACAATTTCTTTAATTCCATCCTCTTATCTTGGCCTGTTCTCTCACCATGAGTTAGCACTCAACTAGGCCAAAGCAGAACTAATGACCTTTCCTTCTGATTGAAATTCTTTCCATTTTTTCAGACTGCAACCATCTTTTATGTTGTAGAAGCTTCTAACATGGTCCTTTAGCTTTCCGTCTTTTATTTCTCCTTTCTTGTGGTGAGGTAGCAAACTGCCTGTTCTTGATCTTGGCTTTTATTTCTCCCCTGAGTGCCTTTCTTGTGGGAGAACATAAGGATGCTTGAGAATGCAACTGGGAAAAGCACAAAAAAGCACTGAAGAAGCTGTGCTGAGTAATGTTCTTTAGTCTGAAGAACACTTACATGAAAAGATTGGTGGGGGCAATTGATACATGTGTTCTCATATTTGACCTCTTCTGGTCGATGACTAGAGTAGTTTCAAAGCTCTACCTAAGGTAGATAAAACATTCCACTTGAAGCCATCCATCCCCTTTTGACAGAGTGGTGGTGAAACATCCCGCCCTCAACCAATCATGTTTCATTTATTCTTATATTGGAGTGGGCCTACACCAATCAGAATTCATATCAACATACACTCGTGCACTCGGGACAGGGCCTTCTCTGTTGCTGCCCCCAGACTCTGGAATGCTCTCCCAGTGGCCATTCGTTCCTCGGACTCCATCACGGCTTTTAGAAAGCTTTTAAAGACTTGGCTTTTTACCCAGGCTTTTACATGATCGTTTTCTACTGCAGCCTCTCTGTGTTTTTATTTGTTGTATTTGTTGTATTGTATTTATGCCTGTTTTTATTTGTTTTTATATTTTTAACATGACGTTTTTATTGTCTTTTTATTGTATGTTTTTAACTTTTGTAAACCGCCTTGGGGTTATCTTTTTAACGAGGGGCGGTATATAAATGCAAAAATAAAAATAAATAAATAAAACATATCTATAAGTCACTGTGCTGACATTTTGGCGTGAAGGGGGAAACCTAACTGAAGGGCAAATTGATGACCAATTCTGTTAATATGGAATTATAGGGAGTTGATAATATCTTTGGGGGCTTTGCTAGCTCTCATTTGACTTGTTGAATTAAAACTCCTTGTTGTATATGGTAGTCCAATGTCCTAAACAGCAGTAGGGGTGTACACAAACTGATTCCAAGTTTGAGCCAAACTCGAACCAGACCATGAGCCAGTTCGAGTTGAACCAGCCCCCAGTTCAGTCCAATCGTCAAACTGGGGCAAACCGGTTTACAAGCAAAGGGGGGAACCCTGCCTACCTAAAAAGAAAAATTCATAATGTGGCAGGGAAAAGGGCACCTATAGTCTGAGGGTGCAGCGGTGACACGGCTCCTTCTCTCCGGATCGGGACTGGCGCTCCAGTGTGACCTGATTCTGGCCTCCTCACTGGATCCCCCTTTACAAACATGCCCCTGAATCAATTCTGAACCAGTTTATTAGAACCGGGGCCAGTTCGGTTCAAACTCAAACCTGTGCCCCTTTGCGGCGGGGGGCGGGGTCTGGTTTGAGTCCGAACTGATCGTACTGGGCTGGTTCTTTTTGAACTAGGTTAAAATAGAACCAATTCTGCACACCCCTAAACAGTAGCCTGATGCAAGACACTCAGAAGGCTTTAATTGCATGTGCCTGCTATAGTGATGGAAATTGTATGTGATAGGAAGTGGAATGCTACTTTTTATTACTTGCATCTGGGGTGCACTTCTCATTCCGTGCAATAGGCATTAGACATTTCAGGGAGGATAGTTCTCCCATGAGGCTTGATGACTGAGATTACATGCACAAATTCACATCACTTACTACTCCAATTGACAAATTTGGAATAACTGCCATATGGTGGTTCTGTATCTGCAATTACTCAAGTGATTTAGAATCAAACTCTATCCATACACATGTACTTAAAAACCACAACACTTTACTTCCCTTTAACTTGCTTAATTATATGTACCAAGGATAGTTAAGCTGCATTATGTGATCTTGAGAATGTGCCCTCAAACATATTATGTTCCACAGGTAAGCTCCAACAATAATCTGCTCCAACATTGATTTATTAGTTGTAGCTGGTGGTTTAACCAACACTTGCCCTTGAAAAGTCTTTGGAAACTTCTCAAAATAATGGCCTGTTGTGAACATATTGTACCAATATTATGAATATATTGTACCAGTGAAGAACTTCACTGGCTCTCAGTCTACTTCTGGGCACAATTCAGGGTGCTAGTTTTCAGTAAAGGTCCCTTAACAGCCTGGGACCAAAGTGCCTGAAGGACTGCTTGCTCTTGTATAAACCTGCTTAGCAGCTGAGACCTTCATTGGAGTCCCTTCTCTGGGTGCAGAGGTTAGGTGGGTGGCTACCAAGAGAAAGTCTTTTCTGTGGTTGCACACCAAGGAAATCCCTCAAGGAGATCCAGCCATGGAACTTTCTCCTCAAAGGGATTCCTTAGGTGTCAGGCAAGACAAGAAAACCGGAGGGACTGCTCCTTGTCCTTGATGAGGGAGGCTAATTTGTCATGCAAGAGGGACAGGGCCTTCTTGATCATTGCCCCCAAGTTTTGGAATGCTCTCTCAAAAGGCATCCACTTCTCAGTCTTTCTCACAGTTTTTAGAAAGCAGGCAAAGACTTGGCTTTCTACTTGGGCTTTTAAATAAAGGGATCTGTTTTCCTTTTCTGTTGATGCTGTTTTTGTGTGCTGCTTTTTTATTGCTTTATTGGATGTTTATTTACTAATTTCTTAACAGATCTTTATTTAATATTTGTACTGTTTTTAATTTCTAATGCATGTATATTGTTTTAATACATTGTGAACCACATTTGGATTATTTTTAATGAAATATGGAATATAGATTTAACAATATAAATAAATAAAATATCCATCTGGTTTTAGTGGGCGTTAGATGTTTAATTTTGATGCATTTATCAGTTGGCTTAATTTGGTTTTGTTTGTGTTCTAGTTCTGGTAGCACAATATCTGATGAATTGCCTTTATGGCTCTGCTCTCTTACTTGACATGTTTTAGTTTGGTGGCTGCTGTGTATTTTGAAATTCTTCCTTTGTATTATATTTGTATGATTTATTCTTTGTTAAGCTGTCTCGAGTGCAATTTGCAGGGAGGCAGTGTACAAGTGTGAGAACTGACTAACTAAACAAATAATACTTAGTGCCATTTATTCAGATAATTCAGATGTTACCTTGAATGTAGATTTCGCATTCTTGAGTGAATGTACTGCTCTTTCAGGTCAGTCCTGATAGCTGGTGGCATTAAATAGATACTATGCAGGTTGGTGGTGGTGTTCAAACCCCTTGAAAAGGCTCAAGCATTGTGTCTTCTCTAAATGATGATGCACGCTCTTTCATTACACACTGGGATCAGTATTGATTTAGGGCAATGAACACTCTCCATTGAGGGACTACCAAAACCCTACAGCATCCTGCTTTGTTCTTTCTTTGAGATATCCTGGCCAAATGCTGACCATGCTTGTTAGCTTATAAGAGCTCATTACTTGAAGCCATTGGGAGGTTGGGCTTTTGGCCATTTGTGAGATCCAGGGATATTTGGGGATGCTTTCTTAGCATGGCAAGGCACTTAGCACCTTCCTTATGAGGCAAGGTTACAACACCTAGGGCTGTATAGTTTAGAAAAAACATTGCTGCAGGGAGACATGATAGAGGTCTATACAATCATGCATGGTGTGGAGAAGGTGGATAGTAGGGGTGTGCAATTCGGATTTTCTGTGTTTCGATTTGTAAACAAATTGAAACAACCCTGATTCGATTTGGATCCAAATCTGACCCATCCGAATCACCCCAAATTCGAATCGGAACCGAATCGTGGCTGATCCAAATTGAATCGATTCGGGTTTTGGATCTGTCCTATTAATTTCCTCAGATTCCCAGCTTTCATTTTTTAAAAAAAAGCTAAGCTCTAGCCCTTATAGAAGTGGAGTTATGGAGCAAAATGTGTGGTCACTATTTTTCAAGTGTTCGGATTCTTTGGTGTATAATAACTTTCACTCAATGAATCCTTATGAGGATTCATTACACACCTTCATTTCTTCTATTCATTTTGACTGTCTTTTAGACAGTGCCAATTGTCAACTGCCATGTGCCAACTACACCCCACTCCCACACGCAAGGCAGTGAGGTACTACTCAGTTTAAGTTAAGTGCCTAATGGGTAGAGGCTACCACCCAAATTGCAGAGGGATTGGGCAAAGGGCTGGTTTTGGGTGAATTGTTGAAGGTTTAGTGTCTTTGAGGCAGATTTGGGGCATAAAGTGGGATCTGGGGTATAAAGTGGGATCTGGGGTGGAAGAGTGTGGTGAGGTGGTAGTGCCTAATGGGTGGAGGCTACCACCCAAATTATTATTATTATTTTATTTATTTATTTTTTATTATTATTATTTCTTGTTTACACAGTCAGACAGGTGTTATTGACTGGTTTGTTTTATCCAGACATCGAGTCCTTCCCTAGGACCTGGGATGCCAGAATTTTTTCATCAATACTGTTGGTTATTATAGATATCGTCGCAAAATATAGGCTGTTCCCAGTAAAGCTGCTTTTTGTAATTGGCTGATGGTGATTTCTGTGGCCCCTATGGTTTTGAGGTGCTCTTCAAGGTCTTTTGGGACTGCACCCAGGGCGCCAATTACCACTGGGATTATTTGGGTCTTTTTCTGCCACAGCCTTTCAATTTCAATTTGTAGATCTTTGTATTTGGTGATTTTCTCTATTTCTTTTTCTTCTATTCTGCTATCCCCTGGTATTGCTATGTCGATTATTTTGACTTGTTTTTCTTTCTTCTCGACTACAGTGATATCTGGTGTATTGTGTGGCAGGTGTTTGTCTGTTTGTAGTCGGAAGTCCCATAATATTTTTACATCTTCATTTTCTTCAACTTTTTCCATTTGATGGTCCCACCAATTCTTGGCTACAGGTAGCTTGTATTTTTTGCAGATGTCCCAGTGTGTCATCCCTGCTACCTTGTGCCTTTGTTTGTAGTCAGTCTGTGCGATCTTCTTACAACAGCTGATCAGGTGGTCCACTGTTTCATCTGCTTCTTTACAAAGGCGGCACTTGCTGTTTGTTGCGGATTTTTCTACTTTTGCTCTTATTGCATTTGTTCTTAGTGCCTGTTCTTGTGCAGCCAGTATTCAACCCTCTGTTTCTTTCTTCAAGTTGCCATTCTTAAGCCATTGCCAGGTCTTGGTGATGTCTGATTTTCCACTTATATTGTGCAAATATTGACCATGCAGGGGCTTATTTCTCCATTTTTCTGCTCGGCTCTTGACTTGTTCTTTCTTGTAGGCCTGCTTTGTTTCATTGGTGTTGAATAGTTTCGCATTATTGACCATTTGAAGTGCATCTTCTTCACTGTCCTTGATATATTCTTCAAGGCCTCTTTTCTCCTCCTCTACTGTTTGATGGACTTGCAGCATTCCTCTTCCACCTGAGCTGCGAGGGAGGTAGAGCCTATCTACATCACTGTGGGGGTGTAGAGCATGATTGATGGTCATGATTTTCCTGGTCTTACGATCCAGCGCCTCTAGCTCTGCCTGGGTCCAGTCTATTATTCTTGCAGTGTATCTGATAACAGGTATAGCCCAGGTGTTTATGGCTTGTATGGTGTTCCCGCCATTGAGTTTGGACTGGAGGATTTTTCTAACTCTCCTGATGTATTCACTTCCAATTTTTCTTTTAACTTCAGTGTGTGCGATGTTATCAGCCTGGAGAATGCCCAAGTATTTGTAAGGTTCTTTCTCTTCCAGGTTCTTGATCTTGCTTCCATTGGGCAGTTCTATTCCTTCTGTTTTTGTTATTTTTCCTCTTTTCATTATTAATGCAGCACACTTGTCTAGTCCAAACTCCATTGCTATATCGCTACTGAATATACGGACAGTGTTTAGCAGTGATTCGATTTCTGACTGGGACTTTCCATACAACTTCCGATCGTCCATGTACAGCAGATGGTTGATTTGACTTGATGTTTTAGATGTTTGGTATCAGAGGCCTGTTTTGTTTAGTATTTGTGAAAGTGGGGTCATGGCGATTACAAACAATAGAGGGGATAGTGAGTCCCTTTGGAAAATGCCTCTTCTAATGCTAACCTGTCCAAGTGCCTCGCCATTGATTGTTAACTGTGTACTCCACCTGCTCATTGCTTTTTTAATAAATATCTGAATGTTTTTGTTGACACCAGTTGTTTCTAAACATTTTAGTATCCATGTGTGAGGCAATGAATCGAAGGCTTTCTTGTAGTCAATCCATGCAACACTTAGATTTGTTTTTCTTCTCTTGCAGTTTTCTAAAATCATTTTGTCAATCAGCAGCTGGTCTTTTGTGCCTCTGGTGTTTGGGCAATTTCCTTTCTGTTCAACTGGAAGCTGTTTGTTAGTTAATAAGTGTTGCATCACTTCATCTGCTATTATTTCAGTTAATAATTTGAACATGGTTGGCAGACAGGTTATCGGTCTAGAATTACTTGGAACTGCACCTTTTGTTGGGTCTTTCATGATGACATGAGTTTTCCCAGTTGTTAGCCATTGTTCAATATCACCACCTTTCATAATGTGATTGAACTGTTTTGATAGTTGTTTATGAAGGCTTGTTAGGTGTTTAAGCCAAAAGCCATGCAGTTCATCGTCGCCTGGCGCAGTCCAATTTTTAATTTTCTTTGCTCTTTCACTTATTAATTCTGGTGTTATTATTAGATCTTGCATTTGTTGGTTACATTTTTTGACCTCTTTCATCCAGCCTGCTTTTTTATTATAATCTATTGGATTGTCCCATAATTTCCCCCAGAATTGCACTGTTCCTTCTTTATTTGGTGTTTCTATGTTTCTTGCAGTTTCTCCTTCTATGCTTTGGTAGAAACGTCTCTGATTCGACTGGAATTGGAGATTCTGCCTGTGTTGTGTAATTCTGGCTTCATATCTGCTAATCTTCTTTGACACTGCTGTTATTTGCTGCTTTATTATTTCCAGGACTTCTCTAATTTTCCTTGAATCTAGGTGGTATTTTTGGATTAGATACTGTTTGGTGTTTTCATTCTTCAGCTTCTTGTCTTTCATATCTTTCAATTTACTAGCATCTGATCTAAGCCTGGAGATTTTATTTTCTAATCTAATCTTCCATTTAGGTGATATACTGCTTTCTTTTTTGACAGGTCCATTGATCTTATATCCGAGCTCTTGTGTTGTTATTGTTGCTGCACTGTACATTAGTTGGTTTGTTTCTTGCAAATTCTTGGTTGTTATTTCTGCAAGTGCAGCATTGACATCTTTTAATGCCTGAGCAAGTTGTTTTTTGGCAACTGTTTTTAGAGCTGAAAGTCGAACCCTGGTGGTTGTTTGGTTCATGTGCTCAGTTATTTTTTGCTTTAGTTCTTGTTGCTTTTTTGTTAAACGGCATTCGGGTTTTTGAGGTGAAGGCAAAGGGGAGGTTGCCTGGTTTTTATTTTGAAACAGTTCAGCAATGGTGGTATCCTCTATTTCCAACACCTCCTCCACCTGCGCCTGAGCAACTTCTTCAATTGGTGATAATTCTTCTTCCATATCTTGAGCCTGTGTTGCTCTTTGCAGTTCTTCCAGCTCAACTCCTGTGAATACTTTATTTCTTATTATGAATCTTCTCTGGTCTGCTAGCCTTTGTTCTGTTATTTCTGTGTCTGGATGCTTCTCTTTCCAAATTTGGTACATTCTTTTTAAATAACCTCTTCTAGTTGGACTAGACTTGTAATAGCAGATAATTATTTCCTTGTTGGCATTTTCCGTATATTTTTTTTCGGTTAAGCGACATTTTTTCCAGTAACTTTGCTGTCTCCAGCCCTGTTTGCTCAACTGAAGATCCTGAGTCCTGTTGCCCACTTGCCACCAGATGTCCAGGGACTATAGCATCTGGCGCGGTCCTTGTTGACCCAGGCAACGACCGATCAGGTATCGATTTATTAAAGTTACATCTCACCATATTGTTGATGGGAGAGGCACTCTTTGTCTGGCTCCTCTGGTGAGACCTGTCCAGTATGGTTGGACCTCTGGCATAGCTCTCACCTTCATCAGAGCACACAAGCCCCACAACCACGCCAAGGTAGTGCCTCACTGGGGGCACTTCATTATTATTATTATTATTATTATTATTATTATTATTATTATTATTTTAACATTTATATCCCACTTTTCCTCCAAGGAGCCCAGAGCGGTGTACTACATACTTGAGTTTCTCTTTCACAACAACCCTGTGAAGTAGGTTAGGCTGAGAGAGAAGTGACTGGCCCAGAGTCACCCAGCTAGTTTCATTGCTGAATGAGAATTTGAACTCGGGTCTCCCCGGTCCTAGTCCAGCACTCTAAGCACTACACCATGCTGGTTCTCTAATTGCAGAGGGATTGGGCAAAGGGCTAGTTTTTGGTGACTAGTTGAAGGTTTAGTGTCTTTGAGGAAGATTTGGGGCATAAAGTGGGATCTGGGGTGGAAGAGTGTGGTGAGGTGGTAGTGCCTAATGGGTGGAGGCTACCACCCAAATTGCAGAAGGATTGGGCAAAGGGCTAGTTTTTGGTGAATAGTTGAAGGTTTAGTGTCTTTGAGGCAGATTTGGGGCATAAAGTGGGATCTGGGGTGGAAGAGTGTGGTGAGGTGGTAGTGTCTAATGGGTGGAGGCTGCCACCCAAATTGCAGAGGGAATGGGCAAAGGGCTGGTTTTTGGTGAATAGTTGAAGTTTACTCATCTTTAAGGTTTTTCCCTATAAGGTATAATGGAGGTTTCAGCAGCCCCATAAGTGCACTTGGATGGCGCTGGGGTGGCCCAGAGTGAGTGGTGGTGTAGTGCACATAGGGTGCCAGCCACTCTCATGGGGTTGCTAACCCATGGGGTACAGGGTTCTGTTGTTTCTGAGGTGGTCTGAGTGTAGATTCTATGGTAGCAAATGAGAGTGGATTCATGGTTTGTATTGAAAATCTCATTTGCTACCAGAGACTCTACTCTCAGAACACCTCAGAAACAACAGAACCCTGAACCCCATGGGCTAGAAACCCATGGTGGTGGCTGGCACCCTCTGTTCACTACACCACCACTCACTCTGGGCCACCCCAGCACCCCCCAAGTGCAGTTATGGGGCTGCTGAAACCTACATGATTTCCTATGGAAAACTTCAACAATTCACCAAAAACCAGTCCTTTGCCCAATCCCTCTGCAATTTGGGTGGTAGCCTCTACCCATTAGGCACTTAACTTAAACTGAGTAGTACCTCACTGCCTTGCGTGTGGGAGTGGGGTGTAGTTGGCACATGGCAGTTGACAATTGGCACTGTCTAAAAGACAGTCAAAATGAATAGAAGAAATGAAGGTGTGTAATGAATCCTCATAAGGATTCATTGAGTGAAAGTTATTATACACCAAAGAATCCGAACACTTGAAAAATAGTGACCACACATTTTGCTCCATAACTCCACTTCTATAAGGGCTAGAGCTTAGCTTTTTTTAAAAAAATGAAAGCTGGGAATCTGAGGAAATTAATAGGACAGATCTGAAACCCGAATTGATTCTAATCGAATCGGCCGTGATTCAATTTGTACCCGAATCTAGCCAATGGACCACAGGGGTGATTCGTTTTGTCTCCGAATCACCCGAATCAGCTAGATTCGAGTACAAATCGATTTGTATCCGAATCGATTCGCACATCCCTTGTGGACAGAGATATATTCTTCTCCCTCGCATAACACTCGAACCAGGGATCATCCCATGAAATTGATTGCCAGGAAATTTAGGACCAACAAACGGAAGTACTTTTTCACACAATGTATAATCAACTTGTAGGATTCTCTGCCCTAAGATGTGGTGACAGCCAACAATCTGGATGGTTTTAAGAGGGGTTTGGATAACTTTATGGAGGAGAGGTATATCAATGGCTACTTGTCAGAGGGCTATAGTCCACCTCCAGCCTCAGAGGCAGGATGCCTCTGAGTACCAGTTGCAGAGGAGTAACAGCAGGAGAGGGAGCATGCCCTCAGCTCCTGCCTATAGGCTTCCAGTGGCATCTGGTGGGCCACTGTGTGAAACAGGATGCTGGACTAGATGGACCTTGGGCCTGATCCAGCAGGGCTATTCTTATGTTCTTATGTTATATCACTTTGTGATTGTGAA
The DNA here is from genome assembly GCF_027244095.1 of Hemicordylus capensis. Lineage (NCBI taxonomy): Eukaryota > Metazoa > Chordata > Lepidosauria > Squamata > Cordylidae > Hemicordylus > Hemicordylus capensis. The sequence goes on along the minus strand of NC_069657.1, from coordinate 397,493,680 downwards.
TATCCCACATGAATGGTTCATGTGGACTAAATGGTACAGAAAACCAGCCACAAAGAATTTAATCATAAACATACATTAACTCTTTTAATCATAATCATACACTAACAACTAAAGTACAAAGGGTAACAAATATATAGTTAAAAGAGCAGTGTAAGTTTCATCTCAGGAATGTAAGGGACAGGCTACAGAAAAAGCTAGGAATCTAGCAGAGATAAATGGATATAAATTTCCCCTAAGAGGAACAGAGGGTTCCAAATATGAGGCAGGCTTACCTGTATTAATGATCCCCTTTATTCAGGGGCAGAGCCACCATTGGGCGAAAGGGTTCAAAGAACCCAAGCCGCCAGTGGCGAGAAGCTGCCGAGAGAGCCCCTCCCTGTGTGGCTCGGGCTCCATAGGAGCCCAGAGCAAATTCCCCCCTCCCACGCCCGAGCCGCCGAGAGCCCGGGCAAACTTTCTGCCAAGTATTTCAGGCAGCTCCGACTGCCTAATAGAACTTTTTTCCCTTCCTCTCCCTCTCTGGAGGGAGAGAGGGAGGGAAACATCCTATTAGGCAGCCGACCCTGCCTGAAATGATGCTCTGAGAGATCGTTCGGGCTCTCAGCAGCCCAGGCCACGCCTCCGTGCACATGACAAAGTCACATGACAAGGCTGCCTAATAGGACATTTCCCCCCCTACCTCTCCCTCCAGAGAAGGAAAGGAAGGGAAAAACGTTCTATTAGGCAGTCGGAGCTGCCTGAAATACTTAGCAGAAAGTTTGCCCGGGCGCTCGGCAGCCCAGGCGTGGGAGGGGGGAGTTCGCTCTGGGCTCCTATGGAGCCCAAGCCACGCCCCATGCGTGTGACGTCACGCGCATGGGCATTTCGGAAGGGGCTGCCGAGCGGGGCTGGGCACAGGCTGCCGCTCAGCTGGCTCCGCTCCTGCCTTTATTTCTTGTAATTTTATTAGGCAATGCCAGAAAAGTTTAAGAAAATATAGGATCAAGGCTAATGTAGCGTGCTCAACCACTAAAACCTTGAAGCAACAGTTAGTAAGATCTAGATTATATGATAAGAAGTGTGAAACTAAAGCCTGCCCAGTCTGTGAAAATGGGGAAGGCAACTGTAAGCAGAAAGGGGTTGTCTCCCAAATCACTTGTGTAGAATGTGGTGAAAAATACATAGGAGAAACAGGAAGACATCTAGTCACGAGATTCATAGAACATCTTACAGATTCTAAATATATAAACAAGGAAAGACCATGTTCCTTACACATGAAGAATAAATATAATGGAATAACAAGGCCTCTCAAAGTCAGCTATGGCCTGAAGTCAACGGTGAAGAAGATATGAAGGAAATCTTCACGTACATAGGCCATTATAAGTATAAGTATAAAGTATAAGCATGCATATGTATTCAGTACTTGGTTTGGGCCCCTTTTGCAGCAATTACTGCCTCAGTGCGGCGTGGCATGGATGCTATCAGCCTGTGGCACTGATGAGGTATTATGGAAGACCAGGATGCTTCATTAGCGGCCTTCAGCAATTCTGCATTGTTTGGTCTTATGTCTCTCATCCTTCTCTTGGCAGTGCCCCATAGATTCTCTATGGGGTCAGGTCAGGCGAGTTTGCTGGCCAATCAAGCACAGTACACTGTATACTTTTCAGAGGTCCGATATTGTTCTATTCTTCAATCCTTGTCTTCTTGGTTCCATGTAATATTCTAATTTTCTGAGATTGTGGATTTGGGGGTTTCATGAGCTGTATGCCATGATCATCACAATTATAACAGATTAAGGCTTGACTTATCTCGCTTTGCATGTAATGCGTCTGTCTCATATATCAGTTTCACCTTTTAATTTGCATTACTGAAATTAATGGACTTTTGCACGATATTCTAATTTTCCGAGTTTCACCTGTACACATAACATTTTGTTTCATGCCCTCCCTCTCCCTGGTTTCTCTCTCTCTCAGTGTCAGCGTTAAACAGGCACAGACAGCTGTGAGTCATCACCCTTTCTCTCCTCTTTCTTCCCCCTTCTTTTATGTATTAATTAGGTATTTAATCAGATTGGGGAAAGTTTTGGATATAAGAGTGTGGATTTTAAACAGTGGGACATAGAACACTGAAACTGACGTATATACGTCGAAACATCTGTTCTTAGTTGCAGTTCTCTTTTTAATGTTTTAACACATAATAAGATAAGGTCTGGAAAGAAGTATCCCATATGAGGCAAAAATTATTTGAAAACAAAATGCTTTAAAACACACACACACACACACACACACACACACACACTGGCTTGACATACGGCACAAAGGTACATCAGCCCAGTAACACTGCGTGCATGCAAGATGCACAACTGCATAAATTGCACAAATGATATTTCCAATGGCTTTACTCCTTTGTAACATCATTTGGGCGGTTGTGCAACTTGCATACATGCAACGTTACTGGGCTGACATACCCTTACACAATATGTCAGCCATAGCTTTCTAAGGAGTTTGCTTCTCTTTGGGTGTACTGTGCCCTTCTGGAGATCTGCTTGGAAATGGATCAGAAAGCTTTGTGATATTTTCATGCAGGATGCATCCTGAAGGAAGGATCTCAGCCAAGCTGGCAGTTACATTTACAAGGGACAGGGCAGAATCACTGTACACTCAATGAGACGGAACCCATCTGTGACCTGAGGCTGTGGCAGGGAAAGGCAGCAAAAGGTATTGGTGCAGAAGGAATGCTTAATCTTTGCTCTGCCCCTCGAGGAAGCCTGAAGCTGCTATTTGCTTGTTGGGTTTTCCAACAAGCAAATGTACAGACAGACTCAAAGCTGTGGCAGGGCTGGGGATATGCACTCCTGCTATGCCTCCCAAGTTGGAAAAGACTCCGTTTCTCCTAATACGGTGTTCCTCAGATCTACACCAGGCTGGAACATAAACTGAATGTCTCCCCTTTCTTAAAGCTAGAAAAGTCTGCATCCCCGGCCCACTTGCTGAACCAGACTGTCACTTCAGATTAATTCCTACTAGGCAGCCTGGTGTGTCTTTAATGAGACAAATGCTAGAGTGATTGGGGGAGCTGGAGGGAGGTGAGTGATTCACTTTGTTTTGCTGTTTCATGCCCTCTGTATTTGATAAACAGCCCATGCTGTCTACAAAACAGGTCTGGGTTCTGGTGGTGACTGCTACTCGCCTCATCAGCCAATTTAGACTAGCATTAATGAGGCCCGAGGCAGTGGGGCGCCTGGCTAGCCACATGGGGAGGTGACAGGTAATGGAGCTGTGGAGGCTTGCACAAGACAAGAAGGGCGTTCCCAGGGATTTACTGTTGATAATTAGAGCCAAGGCTCAGTTCTTCTGGTGGTCAGCGAAACACACCGAGAAGACGTGTTCTTTTATAGCAATTAAACTTACGCTAACTTGGAATGCTTGACCAGCATATCGAAGTGAAGGTCCAACTATACTTCCTATGTGAAGCTCATTGTTATTAGAGCTTATGGGCTTGTCTGGAGCTGAGTAAACTGCAGCTGCGTTTGGACCATGGCGAGGTATGAGTGGGTTTTAATCCTACTTCTGTCATCATCCAGTCCAGCTCAGCACTCTCTTTCTGCAGTGCACATTCTTTGTCATGGGAAAAATAGTATGGGCAGAGATGGGAAGGAAGATCCAGATCAGGACTGTGGTGAGAGAAAGGGTTAAAGTCCACTGACCCCCAATGGCAGTCCCTGTCTGCAGGGGGCCCTAATCTGGCTGCTAGTTAGTTAAAAAGAAGCCTTTCAGCCCTCTAAAAACATGTTCAATGTAGTCATACTACATGTCACGCTATGGCCCTCACATTAATAGGTGTTTTCTAGGGATGTGCATGAATTGATTTTTGTGATTCGATTCAAGGTCAAATTGAATCAGCCAGATTTGATTCGAGGTCAAATCGAATCAGGCAGATTCTATTTGAACTTGAATCTGCAAACTCAAATCTGATCAGATTCAATTCGAGTTAGATTATTTTCAATTTGGATTCAAATTGATTCAACCAACTTTTAAAGGTCCAGGAGGCACCAAAGTGGCGTGGTGGTGGGTAGGACCCCATGGGTGTCACCTACCACCCACATTTCAAGGCAGTGGGGCACTCAGTTGATTTTTATGAATATTTTAGTTTTTAGTGATTTTGTATATTTCTGCCATAGGGAATAATAGGGATTTGAAGCAGACCTAATCCTAACCCTAACCTGGCTGCCCCCCGCCCACATCTGCAAGGCGGTGGGGTACTCATTTCATTTTTAGGAATTTTTGAAGTGTTTAGACTCTTGGATGTGTAATGAATCCTCATAGGGATTCCTCATAGGGATTCATTCTGAAGAAAAGTAATTACACACCAAAGAGTCTTAACAATTCAAAAATAGTGACCGCATATTTTGCTCCACAACTCCACTTCTACAAGGGCTAGAGCTTAGTGTTGTTGTTGTTGTTTTTAAATAAAAGCTGGGAATCAGGGGGAATGAATAAGGGAAACCTGAATCTCAAATATATTCAAATTGAATCTGGGGATATGTGATTTGAGCTCATATTTGGCCAGGGATGTCTGGGCAGATTCGTTTCAAGGTTGAATCATTGGAATCAACCAGTCTCAAGTTGAATCAATCTGACCTCGAAACAATTCGCACATCCCTAGTGTTTACTAGGTTCAGTATAATTGTGCATATCAGTTGTGCACATTGTTTTGACTCAGTGTGTGGCAGCTGTGAAAAGGGCCAATTCCATGCTAGAGATCATTAGGAAGGGGACTGAAAATAAAACTAATATTCTAATGCCCTTATAAAAAAACTGTGGTGTGGCCACACCTGGAATACTGCGTACAATTCTGGTCACCACATCTAAAAAAGGACATTGTAGAACTGGAAAGGGTGCAGAAGAGGGCAACCAAGATGATCAGGGGCCTAGAGCACCTTTCTTATGAGGCAAGGCTACAACACCTGGGCTTTTTAGTGTAGAAAAAAGACGACCGTAGGAAGACATGATAGAGGTCTATACAATCATGCATGGGGTGGCGAAAGTGGATAGAGAGACATTTTTCTCCCTCTCACATAACATCAGGATATTTAGGTCCAACAAACGGAGTACGTTTTCACACAACGCATAATCAACTTGTGGAATTCTCTGCCACAAGATGTGGTGACAGCCAACAACCTGGATGGCTTTAAGAGGGGTTTGGATAACTTCATGGAGGAGAGGTCTATCAACAGCTACTAGTCTGAGGGCTATAGTCCATCTCCAGCCTCAGAGGCAGGATGCCTCTGAATACCAGTTGCAGGGGAGTAACAGCAGGAGAGGGGGCATGCCCTCGTAGGCTTCCAGTGGCATCTGGTGGGTGATTGTGTGAAACAGGATGCTGAACTAGATGGGCCTTGGGCCTGATCCAGCAGGGCTGTTCTTATGTTCTTATGATTGCTGATGTCTGCTGAATGTATATCTCATATGCACATCTGCCTGCCAGCTCTGCATATTTGACTGGTACAGTTCAACCTGTCCATGTTAACATCTGGATCTCACAGCTTGGCTTGTGTGCTCTCTACATTTCAAATTCAGAAAACCTAAGGATTCTGGAAGGAAGACATTACTTGAGTCCAACAGTGAGCATGTTCAACTGTGTGACATTTTAGTGTGAAAATGTGGCTCAAGGATTATAAGAAAACATATCTTGAATCTAGAATTCTGAAAAGTTTTGTGGATATACCAGTTCATCCTGCAGAAGTGGCTTTCCCCCTTGGCTTATATACAGTCATACTATGAGCCATGATTAAACTTCACTGAATATTCACTACTTTTGATATTTGCTTTAAAGTTAGCATATTTGATGCAGCTGAACTAGTTACTGAAAAGCATTCACCATGCCAAACATGGTTTCTCTGGCAGCTGCTTCTTCTTGGCACGTTCCTCCTCCTCCTCTCCTCCTCCTGCTCCTCCTCTTCCTCTTCTTTCTGACTTTCCTCAGCCTCATTTGCTCTTACTGCCATTTAACCTGACTATCTATGGCAACAGGGCTGAGCCAAAAGCGTTTTGGCTCAGGCTGCAAAATGCTTTTTACAAACATTTGCAGCCTGATCAAAAAGCGCACTGACATAAAGACATGTGATCAGCGATTTTCCAGCAATTGCTTTAACTTGAAAGTTCACCCATTCAAAGTGAGAGTAATGCTTCATATTATCAAGTCTGATTGGCTATGTATTGTCATAAGGTCTTCATGTTCACTATGTGATCCTGGGATCACATAGCTGGGATCATCCATGTGACTAATGCAGGAGAATAGAGAAGACTCTCAATTGACTTCATTTGCACTCAACATTGTCATCACTTAACCAAATCTGATTGGCTAATACTGTGTTTACCTAAATCCAAGACTAGGATTTTTTCAAGTTTTTTAATATTCTAAATAAGGATTAAATTTAGAGTCCCATTCCTTTCAAGTAAATGAAGGTATAACCTGTATTTAACCCCCTACATTTTAAGGGGATCGTCTTACATTCGTAATTATCTTCAATTTGGGTAAGTACGGTAACAGTAAAATGTCATCCTGTTCATTACACAATCTCCAGCTGGCTGGATTCATTCATGTGAACCTCAGCTTGCTCCTTTATAATGCCAGGTCAGTTCAAAACAAAGTGGAAATTATCCATGATTTATTTGTGGAAGAGCAAGCTGACTTGGTATGTTTAACAGAGACCTGGTTGGAGGAGGCTAGTTGCCCAGTTTGGTCCCAGCTTCTTCCAGCTGGGTACTCTGTTATTGAGCAGGTTAGGGGATGTGAACGGGCATGTGGAGGGCCTCTTCTATAGCTGCCCCCGAGGCTCTGAAATGAACTCCCTGTTGTTGTAAAAGCTTTCCCATCTCAATCAGGTTTTAAAAGAGCACACAGGCACCAGCAGCAACCACTGGAGAAATACTGTGTTGGGGCTGAATAGGACCAGTTACTTCCCCCCTGCTAAATTTGAGAGAATCACTACTTTGAAAGGTGCTTCTTTCTGATTAGAAAAGGAAGAAGAGAATGCAATAACCTGAAGAAGAAAAATCTGAAGAATTAAAAACATGTACACCAAAATAGCCACAGAGAGAAGAAACTATGGCAGCAGATTAATTTTTTTTTAAACTTCCTCATAATTAGGGATTTTGGAGTTAAACCTTCCCCCCAAAACACTTCTTTTGAGCTAAAAGTCAAGATGGGCAAACATTCAGTTGCACCACTCTGTGGGGACCAATGTGATTCTTGTTTGCTAGCATCCATTATATCATCACATTGCACACAGTGTCATACTGTTGGCAAAACCACATCAGTCACTACAGCCAATTAGATTAGTGATGGCACATGAGACTACGGGCAGAGTGTGAAGAAGCAGCAGCAATCAGGGAAGCCAAATGGCATCACTAAAACAGCATCGAAATAACATCAGTATGTTGCCACGAGTGTCAAAAATTGACTTAATAAATTGACAACTGCATATTTAGGCAAATGGCTATGTGGGGGAAGTTCAGTAAAGGAGCAAAGCCATATATATATAGACCTAAGCTGGCTCTGGCCAATCCTACCTGGGTGTTCCTCCCTAGGGTTTGTGGGGCTTAATAGCAGTGGCAGTGATGGGTTGAGGGTGTGTGTGGTAATTTCATTTGGTAACAGCTGAGGGAATGAAGTTCTTTTCTTTTATTTTTGTGTTTTTAGCAGCTGCCATGTGTTTTTTTTGTTATCTTTTGTTGTTTTTACCCACAGTGCTCCTTATGCAGCATCATTCTGGGGCATTTGGGAGAAAAGCATGGTGGCCACTAGTGTAGCTGCTTAAAAAACTCCAGGCCAGATCATCCAGGTAGGCCCTGCCAGAGCACTGAGTTCACGGCAGTTGCCTGAGGATTCTCCATAGTGATGCTGGGTCTCTCCCATGGTCCTCAGAAGACTAATTTAAAAGGCCAGGTGGAAGGCATGCTGGTTAGATAATGAGGGATTTGTATATGCTGAGATGCACAAGAAATTCTAATGGTAAACCAGAGCTTTTGATTCAGGCTTTAAACTTATGAAAGAGGAAAAACGTCCTCTCTGAGTGGGTGTGCACATCTGCCTCAAGAAGGAGAGTTTGGTCCTCTAGGCAGGAAAATGAATCAAGCCTCCCACCTGCACCTTTTCCGTCAAATATAGCCATTGCTTCAGGCAAAAGTGCTATGGAAATCGTTGTAACTAACACCATAGGGTGTTTTTTTTTTGTTTTGTTTTACCTTTTGCCTTAGGGCAATGAAAAACTGAACTGCTTCACCGAAAGATTCAGGTGATTGAATTTGCTTTGCAAACAAATAGGTTAACATTTTGTCAGCTCAAGGGGATTACATGCTGTCTGTATGACTCCATGATCACCAAGGAAACAGCACCACATGGGACTGTTATGACAGACCTGTGTCCATAACAGAGTTATTTTGAGGCTCATTGCTTGTGCTTATATTGAGCTAGACTTTACTGGCAGCTGGCTGGGATTTTCAGAGGGGTTTTTTTGTTTTTTGTTTTTTTAAAAGGCTGGAGGTTATTGCTGAGTTCTCTAGTTTGGCCTGTGGATAATATGGCAATTGGAATCTCTTCCAGTTATTAGTTTATCAGCCCATATCTTGGGATAAAAGCTATTTATCTGAAAAGACATACCATAAGTTTTAATGAAAACAAGTCATAGAAATTTGCCCCTTCCTATAGATACTACTATGTAAGACTAAGCAACCCCAGGGATTATTGACAGCTGGAGAATTTGCAGAGGTACAAGCAGAAGGTTGCTGGTTTGAATCCCCGCTGGCACTATATCGGGCAGCTGCGATATAGGAAGATGCTGAAAGGCATCATCTCATATTGTGTGGGAGGAGGCAATGGTAAACCCCTCTGTATTCTACCCAAGACAACCACAGGGCTCTGTGGGCACCAGGAGTCGAAATCGACTTGACGGCACACTTTACCTTTATGCAGAAAATTAACTATTCCACTATGAAGCAACAGCTTAGTCCTTTGCTTTAATCGAGTTGTATGATTCTTAACGTTCTCAAAGCCATTTTAAGCTACAGACAGATGTTTTAAAAGCAGAGGGATAAGTCAGATAATGACATTGCTACCCACAATACAGATGTGCATTTGTTTTCCTGTCTCATTGTAGGCTCTGGTTGTACAGATTTTCACTAGAGTTACAGAAAAAACAATTTCCTCTTCTCAGACAAGAATGAAAGCCAATTCAGCAGTTGTACCAATGGTGGCCTATTGGCTCTGCTGATATAATGGAGCACAATCCAAAAGACACATCCGTTCCCAAAATCGCCAGAGCATTTTGTGACAGTTTTATTGGCTGCATTCCCCATTTGCATACAGGAGGGCATGCTTCTTCCAAAATGATGCTTGCTGTGACCCATATGTGCACCTTCCAAAAACAAAGCATTCCCCCCACCCCACTTCAAAACCACTAGCCAATGTGATGTGCAGCCTAGGGCTGGCATTTCCCTTCTGGGGCTGCTGCACATGTAGAATCAAGCCCCAGCAGAGCTGTGAAGAGAACAGTTGCACAATGACTTGTAAATGCACACTTGCTCTTGTGCAATGGAGCTTCCATTGTTTTCAGTGAAAGCTCCTTGCGCAAGTGCAGGCACTTATTTCCGAATTGTCACACAGTTGCACTCTTGCATAGCTCTGCCAGGCCTAGATTTTATGTGTGCAGCAGCCCTGGCAGAAGGGAAATGCCAGCATTAGGCTGCACATTGTGTTGGCCACTGTTTTTTAAATGTGTAATTCTATGCAGATTTAGTTGAGTCAGGATTTTTTAAATCCTTTAACCCTAAGATTTCTTCAGTCATGTAATTGCCCTAATGTGTAAAATGAAATTGATATGTCAGAAAAAGTAATGTATATTGTCTATGGAAAAAGTAATGTACAGTATCTCATTTAAAAGCTAGTCCCCCCACCCTTTTAAACACAAAACATCTCCAGCATTAGATCTGCTAGTATTTATAATCCTTTAAAGATTTTTGTAGATGATTTGAATGTTCACCACATACATACACACAGCCCGAAGTGGTGCTGTTCATAAAACATTTTACCATTAGAGTCTTCTAAGTGTATAAACTGGTCCTCAGGTTTAACATAGTTAGGAGAAGGAGAGGAATAAGTTGGACATGAGCAAGTGAAAATGAAGGGTAATCCCTGAGCTCAATTGCTCTGTTACCAGTGATGTGAGGGACTGATTGGTGCAAGAAGGAAGCTGCTGAACGACCACACTGTAGTCAAAACCACATGCAGTTGTCATAATTCTTCAAAATTGTTACTCTACAATTTAAATTCTGTATCAGGCCTCTCTTTTGCAATAAGCAATCCTTTGTACTGACAGTAGACTTTCTTAAAGGTAAAAGTAAAGTGTGCCGTCAAGTCAATTTCGACTCCTGGCACCCACAGAGCCCTGTTGTTTTCTTTGGAAGAATACAGGAGGGGTTTACCATTGCCTCCTCCCACGCAGTATGAGATGATGTCTTTCAGCATCTTCCTATATCGCTGCTACCCAGTATAGTAGCAGCAGGAATTCGAACTGGCAATCTTCTGCTTGTTAGTCAAGCATTTCCCTGCTGCGCCACTTAAGGTGACAGACTTTCTTAGGCACACACAAATATATTGAATCTGCTTTACTGCTTTACACTACTCATATCTGTGGAGCCAAATGCATGGTTCTTTCCCACCTAATCAGTAGTCTTCATTCTGGTAGGGTGCTTATACCACATGATACCATATGATACTTGCATACCGCAGCCATATACAATGCTATCTGGGTGAAGTGGTCAACATCTCGCCCTCTCCCTCTCCCTCTCTTCTGTGTGTGTGGAGGCAGGGTCATTGACTGCTGATCCAGTATATACTCCCTAATAGCCTCTGTCTCACTTCCCTCTCATGTGAGAGAGGAGCTAATGGGGATATGAGAAGTCCATATAGACCTCCCATTGACCCTAACAGTAATGTGTAGGCAGGAGGAGTGAGTGAAGCAGATTGCATTGTGACCCATAGAAAAAATTTGAAGATAGTCATTATTCACTTATGATTTGTGAATTTCCTATGTCAGTTTTGCTTTGAGTTTATTGGTGGGCATTTGGATGGGAGATCGTTGGCAATTGAAATTGAAACTGTATCAGTTCTGTGGCTTCAGGCACGAAGTAGCATTATTCTTTTGTAATTTTTCAATTTACATTCTACCATCATTTGCTTATAGGATATGCTGCACAAATCGTAAGTTTGCATCATGATAAGCATAATTCACACTTTATTTTTATAAAAATCTAAGTGTAGACTTTATATTGATAAGGCTGTACTCCTATAAAGCTCAGGCATTCAACTGTATAAAAGGAAACAGAGAAGCCATTTATAATTTAACAATTTCATTTATTTGTTTGTTTGTTTACATTTTATATCCCACTCTTCCTCCAAGGAGCCTAGAGTGGTGTACTACATACTTAAGTTTCTCCTCACAACAACCCTGTGAAGTAGGTTAGGCTGAGAGAGAAATGACTGGCCCAGCGTCACCCAGCAAGTATCATGGCTGAATGGGGATTTGAACTCAGGTCTCCCCAGTCCTAGTCCAGCACTCTAACCACTACACCATGCTGTCCCTGACCAACGATCAGGGACAACTTTTATAAGTACTTTTTCTGTCCAAGTCATTACTGCATGCTGGCTATAATAACAGAGCTACAGATACCACTCTTCCTGAGGTTCCTTTTTGTCCTCACTGAGGCTAGACCTGGACCAACACATTACAAACAATAGGGAGCCTCCACCTAAAATGGCCACCTTGGGTTATTTCTTTCCCTTCCTAATGTTTAGTTCAATTTCCCTCATGTCCTGGTATTATGCAGAACATTTTCCCACCCACTTTGCATATCATTGGTTGCCCTCTAACAAAGGCAGGGAAATGCACATTGTAATAATAACATAGGCTAGATATTAGCTAGATATTAGCTAGACATAAGCTTGATATTATGGAAAGGGAGGGAACAGGATCTCAACATCTGCCATTTTGTGTGGCATTATGGAAAGGGAAGGGAAGAACTCAATCTGTGCTATTTTCCATGGCAATCCTGTGCTTTTGTAACCTGTTGTTTTGTAATTCTACCCTAAGGCAAAACCTTGCTTGAGTGTCTTCTAACATGATAGCAACTGAAGCCCTGCTGCTACATTGGCAGGAACTTGCCTTGTCCTTTCTTCATTACTGTCTTTCATTTTCTTATACCCAATTGATTATAATACAGGGATCTATTCCTAGTGGATTTCCACAAAATCATTCTTTGCTAGGAGATACCCACTTTATATCGTGTCTTTTTAATCGATATCCTAGAAATTTGTCTCCGCTCAGAACACGGTGATTTGGGATTTTCATTGGGGAGTGTCTGGTGGATCCACGGAGTGGATCCACTATACTACCCATTCTGTGGATCCACAGAATGGATCCACTATGTTGCCCTCTCAATATAGCTTATCACAGCATTCCAGTGTCCTCTTCCTTAGATGTTCTTGCTGTAACAAATATAACAAAAATATCCAGCATGGCAGAATGGGAATTTTTAATTAAAGTACTAAACTTGGAAAGGGAAGCCGGGTGGAGTTTTCAAAACCTGCCTTATTGCAGCTTTCGTTCTAATCATGAATGCTCTGTGCTTTCTGTGTTGCTCATGCCAGTTTGGCAGACGCCTGGCATATACGGTATGTGATTTACAAAGCCAAGTGTAAGAAGAAAAAGGAGAGCTAGACGTTCAAGATGAAAGATGGCCTATTTGTGCATATCTCTTATCGCCATCCTCTTTGGTGATTCAACAAGTACATGCTAGTTACCAAGTCTTTCTGAGAGTCCCTCTTGGAAGGTTATGACTCTGTCAGAGAAGGCCTTCATTTAGTTTTGCTTTATTCAGTCACCATCTTCTTTTGCCCCTTTCATGTATTCTGTCCTTTCTTCATTACTCTCTTTCATTTGCTCTTTGTTCCTCTCCTCCTGTTCATTCATTCAAGGTTACAGGAGCAAAAAGAACAAGGACCAAAGCAGTGAGAATGCATGTTAAGGTTTGAAATCTGTCCCATAGCAAAAATCAAAGAGCCACGCACAAAATCCCTGCTGCAAAAGGTATTCTTTTTTCCAGAGAGTTTATTTTGTGACAGAGTGAGGCAACCAAGCACCTCAGGGAAAAGTATATTTGGTGGCTGTGATTTGTTTCAAGACTGTGCTGTCTTGTCAGAAGGAAGCAAATATCCCCTCTAGAGCTAGGTCATGAATGGTAGTAGGCTAAATAGCTGGAGTCCTGAAGCATCAAAAACAGCCAGAAGCTGTCTGTGGTTATTGCTGGGGATTTCTTTTTCTAATTGATCTCCATTTTAAAAATATTTAAATTGGGATTTGTCGCCCAACCAATTACAAAGGCTCTGAGCAGGTTGTAGTAAACTGATGGCACAATAACAAAAACCAATATTAAGAATAGACAGGAGAAAATCCATTCTGTTCCTTTTTACGTTCTTCTCCATTTCCACCCACCCAGCCACTCCTACACCTGCCACTTATGGAAACCTCCATTGTCTTCATAACTCCATCAAGGTATGCCCTCACTGTGACCTGCAAGCACAGCAATTCCCAATCAAACTCTTATCCAATTCCTAACATTTCGAGTCCCTCCAAAACAACAGAATGGTGTACAAACATCGCTCTGATCTCTAAGGGCCACTTCATATGTTACATTTAGAACTTGGGAGCCTCTTCTTGACAGGGCATTCCGAGTTCCAACATTTCAGAGATGGAAATAAGGACATACTCATAATGCCTCAGTTCTCACACCAAGGACTGCTACTCAAACCTACCCTACCCTGCTCCCACACTCCTGGTACACATGGCCAAAGAAGACACTACTCTACCTTGTGTATGCTGCATTTGTTTACTCTGTGATAAACTGCCCCATACTTATTTAAAAGTGAGGTAAAATGTTAGTTTTAAGACATGCCAGGAAGGCGTAATTGCATTAAATCAGATTATCCGCATTCCAAAACTCGCAAGTAGCCACAGTGTATGAAACAGCCTGTGCTGCACTGTACTACACAGTGCCTTAATGCCCATGTGCCTACATTCATATGCATATGCATTAGAGACAAGATGCATTCCATTCCCTGTTAGGAATGCAGGAAGGTGCCTTATACTGAGTCAGACCATTGGTCCATCTAGCTCAGTATTGTCTACAGTGGCTGGCAGTGACTCTCCAAAGTTTCAGGCAGCAGTCTCTCCCAGCCGTAACTGAAAATGTCAGGGACTGAACCTAGGACCTTCTGCATGCAAGCATGCAGATGCTCTTTCACTGAACTGTGGCCCCACCCCTAAGAGGAATATCTTACAGTGCTCATTGTTAAAAAATGTAACTTCTAGAAACTACAGGTGTGCTGGAGTGGGTGAGGGTGAGTGACCTGAATTCTGAAGACTGAAAACAAAATAGGACAGGGGTTTTTTTTAACCAGGAACAGGGGCCAGAAAATAGGGTCTTTCCCTAATAAATAGTGGAAGTGTATGCAAACTATATGGCTATATTATTTATGAATATATCACAGCGCTTTTAACTTAATTGGGCCCTGCTTGCATGTGCAAATGCTGACTGCTAACATAGGTAACATATGAAGCAACCCTAACAGACTTAACCAATGAGGACAGAAACTTCCATGACTTGAAAATGCCATCTTGAGCTAAATGAACAGAAGATTTGACTCAAGGCACCAAGCATCTTTATTTAAATCAGCATTTTTCTGTAGGCATCTTCCGCTCATTTTTCTTGAGAGGTCATGCACATTTTCTGCGTCCCACTCTCATAGAGTTGTCAGATCAAATTTTCAAAAACAGGAAGTTTATTTTGCACTTTGATGTATGGAAGAAGAAGCATCCACTGTGGTCTACAGAACTGTAAAATGTGGAAATCAAGAACATCCAATATATTCCATGGGACTCTGACAGGCTGGAATGAAAGATAACTTTATACAAGAGACACCTCTCCAAAAAACACATCCAGATTTCCAACATCCTGCCTTAGCTCAAGAGCACAGGAGTTCAGGTCCAATGCCCTATTAGTCTCTAGGGCTCAGATGGCAGACAAATATGCCTTGACTTGGCTGCGGGATTTACTCGAACTCTCTTCCTGACAAAGTGAAGATTAGATCCGGTCTTCTCTTGCATAGGGGAACATATGCTAATAAAATACATATTGCTTTCTTATCATCCCCTAATGAAAGACATTATTGAATTGTGTAGAACAAGCAGTTACAGTAATTCATGACAGCACCAATTTGGTTTCTCTGAGAAGCTGTCATTAGCAGTCCTAATGAGGATGGGCAGCTGATTCTGTGTGCCTGCGAGGTGGGGGAGAGAAAAATCAGCTTCCCCGTGGCTTGGATGTTTTTTAATGCCCTGGCTGCCCCAGCCATAGGTTGCACACTCTTTTCAGAATGGACCAAGAATTTCCTTCTTCTCTTTCAGAAGGATAACCCCTTGACAACAGTGTTGGTAATTTCCAACTGAGTAACAAACCCTACAAATATATTCAGGGAGCAGCCGTTAGTTTTGTCTTGCTAGCAGCGAACATCTCTTCTTCTTCTTCTTCTTCTTCTTCTTCTTCTTATTATTATTATTATTATTATTATTATTATTATTATTACATAATTAATAAACCATCACTACAAGAGTCTGCAGAATGCAAGCACATGCATTTCAGGCTCACCTGTGTGCACGGCCACAGTAAGCCGATTTTATATTTGCAAATGTGGCTGTTCACCCTGGAAACCTGTCATTAGTCATGCTCTTCTAGTGGATGAGGGGATACATAGTTGGACAGAAAATTTCATTAAAACTCACAGCCATTATCTCCTGACAGATCTCTTCCCGAGTCGGCAAGCATGTAACAAAAAGCTTGGGTTATTTGTCCGAGTCCTTGCCACCCACCTAAGTGCATATGAGAAGTTAGACCTGAGTTCTGAGAAGCCTCCCAGAAGCTGCTTTCATATCTAAGCTAAATCAGCCATCCCTCACCACTGGGCATGTCCTCCTGCTTTCCCAGATTGGACCTCACATTGAGCCCTGAGGAAACAATAAACTCTGCAGAGAAGGCTTCCGTATGGCAAAATTTCAGCTTAGCAAACCTCCCTGGAGAGGTTTCTATCACAAGGAGAATGTTTTTCTTCTCTCAAAGCATGCTGTGGTTGGAAAAGACGGGTTTATTGTCTGGTTGCAAAGAAATTAGATCAAAGCTCTATGCAGGCAACATTTGGAGATGAACTTTTTTCTGTGCCCCTATCATCATCACTCCATTAACAGTGCAGTCTAGGCCAACAAAGATGCAGGCATTCATATCTAGTCCATTGTGTATGTTGTTTGAGGTGGTGGTGGTGGGGATTTGCTCTTTTTATATTTTCTGAAAGCAGTCATTGCAAAACATGTCAGTCAGAGTAGGAACTATAGGTAGTCTATAGAACTATAGACTACCAAGAGACATGTGCAAATCTATTTGAGCTCAAATTGGGGTGGTTCAAGTGATTGAAGCTTGAATCAAATCAGGGCCTGATTTGAGGTTGAATCATATCAACCCCGATTCAAGCACAAATCTATTTGAGTGATTCGAGTTGCAGGCGCCATTTTGTTTCCATGTTTTTCCCTTGCTGATTGGTTTTCTGGCACTGACTTTCAATTAGCTTGAGATCTTCCTGCTTCTTGGTTGGCTTGTTGTCATTCAAATCAAGTATTGGCATAGACAACTGTGCCCCATTGGCTGAGGGGAGGGAGCACGAAGCGGGGAGACCAAAGGAGTTTCAAAATGTATTTAAGGGGCTGCTTGGAGGCAGAAAGCCATTTTGTGCCTCAGGAGAGAAGGGTCAGAGAGAGGCAGCAGCAGCACTAAGAGGAGATCAGAGACTGGTGGTGGTGGTCTGGGCCTGCCTGCCTGGCTGGTCTAGATAGATAGATAGATAGACTGACTTATCCAACTCTCTCTCTCTCTCTCTCTCTCTCTCTCTCTCTCTCTCTCTCTCTCTCTCTCTCTCTCTCTGCCAATAACTGCTTAAAAAAAAAAAACAGCCCCAGTGGTTTGAGCTGGCTGCTTGAAAATATACTTGAAATACTTGATTCAAATACTTGAATCGATTCATTGAAATGGCCAGCCACTCCCAACAGAGGGAGGTTGGCCTTCATGAAGACCAGCTACTTCATTGCTTCAGTGCCCAAGCATGAGCAATGGGATGTCACCATGTCCCCGGCCATGGAGAACATCCTCTCATTCTGGATCCTGGCTGGCATGCATGAGAGGAACTGTATGGCAACCACCACCAAGGCTAGCTTGTGAACCGCTTAACTGATTTAAACCAAATTTGCTATAGCTGTAGGAACACATAGGAATGCCCTAATGGCATGGTGTGTGATGATGTCATCCACTCCAATTCAAAATGGCGGCCGCATGAACATCTGAGGTGCAAGTGGGCTAGTTTATGGACTGCCTAACCCATTTGAACCAAATTGGGTACAGTTGCAGTGAGTGACACACAGGGACACTTCAGCGGCATAGTTTGTGATGATGTCATCCATCCCAATTCAAGATGGCCATTGGCAGGCCGGGAGATGGAGCTGATCAAGTTTTGGGCAATGTGTTGCCACGTAAGGCTCTCCAGCTATTGGTGGAGTCTTTCCAGGGGCATTGGGTGGGCCACTGTGGGGAAAATAAAGCTGGACTAGATGGGCCTTGGGCCTGATCCAGTACCGCAGGGTGGCCAGAACCTCAGGGGTATACTCGTGAGTCAAATGGGCCGTAACCCCAAATTTGGCTTTTAAAAAGCCAAATCTTGCAACAGAGCCCAGTAGGGCTGTTCTTAGGCAAATGTCCCATCATCTTCAGCTGCAATAAATTGTAGCTGGGGTTGATGGGAGTTGTAGTCCAACAGCAGCTGGAGAGCCTCAGATTGGACCTTAGTTTTAGAGCAGGGGTACCCAACCAGTGGTACTCCAGATGTTATGAAACTACAACTCCCATCATCCCCAGCTACAATTTATTGTGACTGGGGATGGTGAGAGTTGTAGTTCAGCAACATCTGGAGTACCACTGGTTGGGAACCCCTGGTGTAGTAGAGTATCATAGCTAAACAAGTGGGTTAGGGCTAGAGTAATGAACCTTTCTTCTAAACACAGTTTATGCTCTGTTGAGCTCCATAGAAGAGAAGACTGCTTTCTAATGTTTGCCCTTCTGTTCTTGGAACTGTAGTCCTGATCTCTGGATTGTCCCAGTAAGTCCTGCATTTGCCTCCAATCCCCAGTTCAAGTGAACAAACTCATCACCAGCCATTTTCTCCTAGACTGTTGTATTGATTCAACCGTTTTTATCCAGGCTGGAAGGTTTGCATTTCAAATTCATTATGCACCAGCCTTTGTCAGATGAAAATCAGTGCACTGAAGTAATGAGAGTAACTTGCAATAGTGGGATAACAAGCAAACTAAACCAATCACTTCCACAGGATTTGGAGGGTGTACATTAGGGATGCAGCAAATATCCACGGTTTTGATTTACGAAGTGCAAAGCACATATTCACAAGTACAGATAAATGCCCTGCATAAAATAAATCACTGGATAGTTGGATTTGTAGCAAAAAAGCAAACAGCAACAAACCAAAGCAGCTTATTGTACAAGATGTTAAGGTCGTTCATCCATACGACCTAAGCTTTGGGGCAGGGGGAACTGGGTGCAGGCAGGATCATTCCTACCTTCCCCCCAGATGATCCTTTTCCTCTTCTTGGCAGCACCACTCACAGGCCCACACGAGCAGCACTGCTGGGAGAAGCACAGAGATCTAGAGGCTGGGGGAAAGCAGCCTGGCCTCCAGAAATCCCTTAATGCACATCATTAGGATCACGGTGCATTGGGAGATTTCACCACAAGCTAGGCGCTCTAGGCACCCAGTTCTGTGGCAGCCCAAGGAGACACAACCAGGATCTCAGGTAGAAGGGCGCACTTGCCCAGCACTTGCGCCCTTCGACCTGGGTAATAGCCCAGGGGAAACCCTCAGACTACCCGCCGGAGCAGCGCCAGCTGCTCATGTGAACAGCCGCATTGTGTAATTAAGTCAATTTTACATTATTTATTTATCATATGTATTTATCATGTTTTTATACCACCTGATATATAAATCTCTAGGTAGAGTACAAATTTTAATATTAAATATTACAAGTTACAGCACAATAAAAACAATATAAAACAAATTATTAAAATTATTAAAATTCTAATTAAAAGCTTGCGAGAACAGGAAAGTCTTGAGGGCCTCCCTGAAAGCAAACAGAGAAGGAGATGCTCTTATTTCAGCAGGGAGCATATTCCAAACTTCAGGGCAGCCACAGAGAAAGCCCGGTTCTGAGTTGCCACCAGACGAGTTGGTGGCAACCATAACCGGACTTCTCCAGATGATCGTAAAAGGCAGGAGGGTTCATGACAAAGGAGGCACTCTCTTAAATAGCCTGGAGCCAAACTGTTAAGGGCTTTATAGGTAATAACCAGCACTTTGTATTTGACCCAGAAATATTATAAAGAACAATATTATAAAGAACAATGCACAATCACTCCTCTGAGAAAAAGCCTGTCACTAGGCACAATAACATGCTGGGCAGCACTGAGATAGCATAAAAGGATAAACATCAGCTCTGCACTGTGCACAACAGCTAAGGCCAAAACAACACATACTTGTGCTGGAATGTTAACTAACACGTTGATCTATCTCTTCGGGGAAACCCTTGCCAAGTTCCATATTCACTTTTGCCCGTAAATGCTCCCAATAAGCAAGGTTGCCTTGGGGATGAGGAAGAAGATCAGTGGAGATTATAGGGAAGGGTTTGCACATCCCTCCTTGATGTTCCATTGAAGAGTTTTGAACTGCACTCTTCAATCCATTCCTAGGAAGAGGTCATATTGAATTCAGTGGAACTTGCTTCTCAGTAAACATGCTTGGGATTGGGCTATTTGAAATCTAATCTTCATAATGTACATTGCTGTAAGATTTATTTTTCAATATATGAAATTCAGTTCCCAAATAATTTAGTTTTCAATCATGTGTCGATATAAATAGAGCATTTTCTAGCACTGATACCAATACAAAACAAACACACGGTTGAGCATTTTACCTGCAAGATAAGTGTATTTGGCCTGTAATCCTAAACATACCAGACTCATTGGCTGGGGGGAGGTGCTAGGCTGGGCCTCCCCGCACAACCATTGTTCTCTACCCCCCCCCCTTTTTACAAACAAATCTTTAAATTAATGTTGCTTGCACTTAGGGCTGATGAGAGTCTTATAAGCTGCCCCCATACTATTATGGTAGCCCCCCCCCCCGTTTACCCTTAAGGTGGCTATGGGCCTGAAGCCCACTGAATACAGTGGAGTGGACTTTCTTCCAAGTAAACATGCATAGGATTTTTGGAGGCATCATGTCCTCCAGCTGTTAAATGCCTAGTAGTTTGGAAAAGAAACAGGGACACCCAAACATTTGGTAGTGATTTCCATATTCTTGGAGGACTCTTTGGGTACACAGAAGTAAAGTAAAGTGTCTCCTGGCGACCACAGAGCCCTGTGGTTGTCTTTGGTAGAATACAGGAGGGGTTTACCATTGCCATTTCCCATGCAGTATGAGATTATGCCTTTGAGCATCTTCCTATATCGCTGCTGCCTGATATAGGTGTTTCCCATAGTCTGGGAAACATACCAGTGGGGATTTGAACTGGCAACCTTTGGCTTGCTATTCAAGACATTTCCCTGCTGAACCATTAGGTGGTACATATGTTTGAAAAAGAAAAGCAAAAGCAAAACCTGCCCTCCAAAAACCAGTCTGACATGGGCTAAGCATGCGCAGTAGTCTCCAACTACTAGTCTCATTTTTCGCCATGGAGTTTTGAGGTGTCTTCAGGGCTGACTTCATATACAGGAAAAATGAGGTGGCCATTCCATTCTCCTCAGAACAGAGGAACAGGAGGAAAAGGAAAGGAGAGCAGTGGGCTGGAGATGCTCTAGTCCACCACTCTCTCTCCTCCTCTCCTCTCCTCCACATTTCCTCACTTCCTCTTCTACATCATTGCCAAGAAGGAAATGCCATCGAAGAGGAAGTGGAGAGGAGTAGAGACCAGAGTGGTGAGCTAGTGTTCTCTAGCCCACTCTTCCCCCTCCACATTTCCTCTTCCATTACAGCAGAGGAGAATGGAGCAGCCTCGTAGCCCAGGGCAGGTGAGGCAGAGGAGCAGGGCAAGTGAAAGAACTGTTGCAATGGGAAGGGGATGGATTTGGCACCCTGCCCAGGTGCCAAAAGGTCTTGGACTGGTCCTGGGTGTTAGAAAAGCAGCAACAGGAGAATATGACTTGGGGTGGGACTGACATGCATGAGCTATTAACAGTTTATAACATCCTGGTGGGAGATATTAGGCTGGGAAGATGCAATTTTGTTGCAGGTCCCTCTTGTTGTCTACTAATAGACAACATGTGTATGTAGGGAACATACACACCAGCAACTGGTGCACACAGCAAGAAGAATAAGCGTTGGGTGTAGTAAATTGGAACAGGTGGAAGAATCTGGACTAGGTTCTGGAACAGAGACAGATAGTAGGAACTTTACGGAAGGAAGCATTTTTCATATAATTTAGTAGGGGTTTGCACAAACCATGTGCCACCAAACCTATTCAGTTGAACCGACCATCCAGCCCAGTTCAACAGTTTGAGCGGCTATGCTTGTAAAGGGGAATCTGTTTAGGATTCCTCTGTACAAGTAAAGAGATGGGGGAATCCACTGAAGGGCAGTGGCGGGAGGGTGGTGAGAAAAGTAGTTTAAAGCGGTTAAAGCAAGCCACCTGTGCAGCAGCGGCGCAATTCCACCCACCCACCCCTCTTTAAGCAAGCTGCCTGTGCGGCAGCAGGTTCTGACCTCCGCGCATGAGCAGAGGCAAGAACTGTGCTGCTGCCCCATGGGCAGCTTGCTTAAAGAGGGATCACTGCGTGTTTGGACTGCACTAGGGCATGCACTTTAACTACTTTTCTTGCCACCTCTTGATGCTGAACTGTTCCACCCGAACCAGGCTTGGTTCAGTTCGATCACGGACCGAGCTGCCCCAAGTTTGGTTCATGATTGAGCTGCCAAACCGACCCGGTTCAGTGGGAACCAGTTCGGCATTGAATAGTTCATGCACACCTGTATAAGTAAATGTGATAATGTTGGTTTTGAGATGAGTAGCTGCATGGCTGGCTTAAGGCTGAGTCTGAGGCTCTCTTGACCAGATCTTTGCTTGTTGCTCTGAGTCTAGAGGAAAAGATTAGCACAGTACAGGCTAAACTCGTTATAAACAGAACCACTATTTGTGGTTTTCTGTATCCGTGGGTGTCATATAGACACCCAACCTCCTTATCCACAGATACAAAAGGGTTAGGACTCATGTATCCGTGGTTCCTAGCATGCAGGAAATGACTGCGGAGGTAATTTCCTGCTGCCATTTTGTCTGCAGGAACCATTTTTTGGCTCATTTTGTGTTTTTTAAAAAGGAAAATAATCCATGACCATTTGGGACTTTTGGAGGCATTGCTAGATACTGGGAGACCAGCAGAGCATGTTAGGGCAATTTATTTGACCCATTTGTGCAATCTGAGGACAATTTTAGGTTTGTTTGTTTTAGTCTGGAAACCTAACCCCTGCATTTCCATTGACTCAATGCCTCATTATCTGTGGTTTTGTTACCCGTGGTAATCTGCGGGAATGGAACCCCGGCAGATAATGAGGTCCACCTGTATATTCATTGGGCTGAATGCCTGACATGGTGACAACTGACAAAGTAAACATCCTATATCACTTTTTTAAAGTCTTCTTATTCCACAAGATATTCTATAATAAATGCATGACAGACCTTTTGACAGACCAGCCATCTGAAAAGTAAGCATCACTTGGTATCATAGGTAAAGGGGAATGTTTAAATGTTGAAAGATGCACATGTTCTAATAATTTTTTTAAAAATACAATTTCAGGGGTTCATGAAAAAATACCCTAAGGCCGCCTGGTCTAAAATCTGAGCAAGTGCTGGCCAGCCACTGTTTTGCCGTTCACTTGCACGGCAGCTTTGCAGCAGACACATTTTCATACAAAACAGCCTGTGCATAAATAGTGTCTCATCTGTGCCTTCAGAGCTTTTGGATGCTGAATCGGCATGAGGAAGAACAATTGCCATAAATGCACAACAGAGCTCTAACACTGGCAGCCATTAAGCCTGGCTCCTGTCTGCAGTTTTGTGAATGCATTTAGTTCTGTGAAATGTGAAAGGCTGATACTCTCAAGGTAACAACAAAAACCTCTGGCTGTTTTCTCATAAAAGCACTTCTCGGCCAAGTGTTTAGAAGCAGGGAGAAGCTGGCCCTCCACCACCAACCGCTGAAATCCCCAAAGGACCATGTCTCAGTCCTGCTTCCTTTCCAAGAAGAGATTAGATATCATAGACCTCGATGTCAGTACCACATAGAAGACACGTAGCTCCACCTGACCATTAGCACCGGCATTCCAAATCTGCCTGCAAGACTGATTCCAGTGTTTGGGTCAAATTGCTGCCCTAGCAGAAACAATGAGTTAAGGTAGATCCTTAACAAGATGAAAATTATCAGGAAAATTCCTAGAACCATCATGGGACTGGCAAAGTCCTATCCCAAATTCAAATTCTTTTTTCACCGTAATCCAGGATATGAAAAGGTCATACAGTATTGGGGGCATAGCAAGGTTGGAGTGGGTCCAGAGACAAGATTTTAGAACATCATCTTAAATTATATTTTTTAAAGGTTTTGTAAATTGTGGATGATGCAAGTAATTTAATGGTACTAGAGAAACACATGCTGCTCTGGTAGCTCCAGGTCTTAACATTCACATCAGTTTCAGAGGATGAATACAACTAAAGGAAGCCGGGGGGGGGGGTGCGGCTGGGGAAGTCAGTCATGTGATTTGCCTCGGGGGGGGCCCAAGGCAGTGGGCCCCCAAACAACTGTCTCCCCTTGCCCTATTATAGTTATGCCCCTGTACGGTATTGTAACATGGCAGTTGCTGATCAGATACCATCCGGTAACTCTAGCAAGTTAGCATAACTGTATGATCTTCATGTTTATGTTTTGCTCTTAAAGTGCTGCTCCCCTGCTTCAGTTTACAGTACATCTCTTTGACATGCAAAATAAAAGAAAACAACGCCCGTTTTTTTCATCTTCTCTTTCCCGTTTTCCCATGCTTCGGTTGAGCTCAGACAGCAGCTTCCCAGCAACTGGCAGCAATCCAGAACAAGGGGTGATACCTTAAAAAAGAAGATATCAGCTAGTACTGTGGGGGTTTTGTTGTTGTTTCTGCATTAGAGTAACTGGTTTGGATTGTGCCATCGATGCTGAGCCTGCTCATCCCTGGTCTGCTGTTTTGAACAGTAGCAATCAACAAGGGATCAGCAGTCCTGATTCAGTTGGGTGTGCTTATTCAGTGTAGCTGATGCAACTCTATCTGGAAGCATATTTAAAATGCCAGCATCTGTGCTTAGCAGTAGTGGCCAGTGTGGTGCAGGCACCTTTAAGCATAAATTAGAAGATGCTTGCCTCTGGCAAGGGATCGGCTCCACGGAAGCCAGGTGAGTGTTAGAGCCAATTCCCTGTTGCAGGGTGTGTTGGGTGGCATGCGGCAGCTCAGAGCAGCTTGCAGATGCTGCTGGAGTGGAGGTAAGCACCTTCTAATTTATGCTTAAAGGTGCCTCTAGCCATCCCGCCCCCACACCAGTGGCGTCCACACCAGCCGCTACTGTTGCTTAGGAATGTGCAGAAATCCTTGAGAAATTTCACTCATCTTTGACTTCCCCTGAAAATTCATAGATGTTTCTCCTTGGAAAGGAGTTTTGGAATTTTGCTCTGTGAAAAATGTCACCGTCAAACCTAATCCAGACATAAAAGATCACAAGGACAGTGGTCCTTTTCTTGAGTGCATCTGCCTTTGCAGTCTGTGCACTGCGGACAGATCAGGATGCTGGAGGAGAGTCTGCTCCCCTACTTAGGATTCCAAACAAGAAGGGTGAGGGGCTCCATTCGCATGGTGGAGAGAATATCTGAACGGAGCCATAGCCCAGGGGTTCTCAACGTTGGGTCCCCAGATGTTATTGGACTTCAACTCCCATAATCCCCAGACCCAGTGGCCTTTGGTAGGGATTATAGGAGTTGAAGTCCAATAACATCTGGGGACCCAGCATTGAGAATCCCTGCCATAGACCATTCTGAGAGCTTAGTAGCATCCCACTGATGATGTTTCTGCTCCTTTGTGTGTGTTGCTGTAGGCAAGTCACTTTCCATATGTCTACTAAGCTACTAACCTCGTAGTAACCTCACATATAAATTATGTGCTTTTTTGCCTTTCCCATAAAAGTTGAAGAAATCTGTGATTTCTCAGAAATTCCACTACTGCCTTTGTTCAAGGAATTTCTGGGAAATCACAGATTTTTTATTTTTTTAAAGGAAGCCATCTAATTCTACTGAGTTTACAGATTCACTGAGGTAAACCTCCACATTTTTAATGGGAAGGGCCAACAAGCTCATAATTTATAGATGAAGTAAATGAAATGACATCATTTCTGTGATATGTTTCCGGGCAAAATACAAAGTGCTGGTTATTACCTTTAAATAGGGGTGTGCAATTCGGGATTTCGGGTGATTCGGCTCGGACCCGAACCGAATCACCCCTGTTCTGTTTTGTGCCCGAATCTGGGTCACCCGAATCACCCTTGATTCGGTTCGGATTCGGATTTAATCCGAATCCGAATCCGAATTGATTCGGGGGGGTAAAAAGGGGCCCAGGGGCAAAGTTTTGGGGTAGGGTGGTAGTGCCCAATGGGTAGAGTCTACCACCCCAATTTCAGGGGGATTGGGCAAAATCCTGATTTTTGGTGAATTTTTAAAGTTTTAGTGACTTTGGGGCAGTTCGGGGGCATAGCATGGGATCTGGGCAAAAGGAGTGGGGTGGGGTGGTAGTGCCTAATGGGTGCAGGCTACCACCCCAATTTCAGGGGGATTGGGCGAAGGGCTGATTTTTGGTAAATTTCTGAAAATTTCATGTCTTTGGGGCAGATTGGGGAATATTGGGGCAGAAAGTGGGGCCTGGGGCAGAATAGTGGGGTGGGGTGGTAGTGCCTAATGGGTGGAGGCTACCACCCCAATTTCAGGGGGTTTGGACAAAGGGCTGATTTTTTGAGAATTTTTGAAGTTTTAGTGACTTTGGGGCAGTTTGGGGGCAGAAAGTGGATCTGCCCCAAAATAGTGGGGTGGGGTGGTAGTGCCTAATGGGTGGAGGCTACCACCCCCATTTCAGGGGGATTGGGCAGAGGGCTGATTTTTTGAGAATTTTTGAAGTTTGGGTGTCTTTGGGGCAGATTGGGGGCAGAAAGTGGATCTGCCCCAAAGGAGTGGGGTGGGCTGGTAGATAGTGCCTAATGGGTGGAGGCTACCACCCATCCCCAATTTAAGAGTGATTGGGCAGAGGGGGGAATTTTGGTGAATTTATTTTTATGAGGTTTGTCTTCATAAGGTGAAGTGTGCTAAACTGATTACTTCCTCATATTATTCATAGTAAAGGAAAGTGTGAAAAAGTGAAAGTGGGGTCATGAGAGTTGTTTAATTGAAAAAAATCTCATTTGCTATGATAGAATGAGAATTCACAGTGAATTCTCATTCTATCATAGCAAATGAGATTTTTTTCAATTAAACAACTCTCATGACCCCACTTTCACTTTTTCACACTTTCCTTTACTATGAATAATATGAGGAAGTAATCAGTTTAGCACACTTCACCTTATGAAGACAAACCTCATAAAAATAAATTCACCAAAATTCCCCCCTCTGCCCAATCACTCTTAAATTGGGGATGGGTGGTAGCCTCCAGCCATTAGGCACTATCTACCAGCCCACCCCACTCCTTTGGGGCAGATCCACTTTCTGCCCCCAATCTGCCCCAAAGACACCCAAACTTCAAAAATTCTCAAAAAATCAGCCCTCTGCCCAATCCCCCTGAAATGGGGGTGGTAGCCTCCACCCATTAGGCACTACCACCCCACCCCACTATTCTGCCCCAGGCCCCACTTTCTGCCCCAATATTCCCCAATCTGCCCCAAAGACATGAAATTTTCAGAAATTTACCAAAAATCAGCCCTTGGCCCAATCCCCCTGAAATTGGGGTGGTAGCCTGCACCCATTAGGCACTACCACCCCACCCCACTCCTTTTGCCCAGATCCCATGCTATGCCCCCGAACTGCCCCAAAGTCACTAAAACTTTAAAAATTCACCAAAAATCAACCGTGAACTGAATCACCCGAATTTTTCGTGCCCGAAATTCGGGTGATTCGGCTCGTGCCCGAAAAATATCGGGGGACATCGGGGGTGATTCGGTTCGGCCCCGAATCACCCGAAATTGTTCGTTTCGGGCACAGATCGTTCTGTGCCCAAAATTTTTTGCACATCCCTACCTTTAAAGCCCTGAATGGCTTAGGTCCAGGTTACCTTAGAGAGCACCTTCTTCAGTCTGATCCCCACTGCACACCAAGATCATCTGAGGAGGTCCAGCTCCAGTTGCCACCGGCTCAACTGGTGGGAACTCAGAGGTGGGCCTTCTCTGTAGCCGCTCTTAGACCGTAGAATGCACTCCCTGCAGAAATCTGTAATTTGAATTCTTTATTGGCATTTAGGAGAGCCCAAAAGACCTACCTGTTCGGCCTGGCCTTCCGGGGTTTTTAAATTGTTTTAAAGAGTTCTTAATGTATCGGGTTTTTTAATAAGGTTTTGAATTGTTTTATTTTTTAGCTGCTTTATTGTATTTTAAAACCTTTGTTTTTGATCATCGATTGATTTTAACTGTTTTGTGGTATTTATGAACCGCCCTGAGCTATTCTGTAAGGGCGGTCTAGAAGTCGGACAAATAAATAATAAATAAATAATAAATGAGTGTACACACTGTATCATGGTGTATGCCACCACAAGCAGCACACCCATATGACTGCTTTGCCATGAGTGTACGGTACTTGAATCCAGATCAGTCAGCCCCGCTCAAAAAAAAAAAAGACTTTTGCTTAGCTTCTATGAATCAAGTTGCCATCAACAATTAGCACGAAGGGGATTAAGGGCTGGTTCGCACTGTTGCCCAATCAACCTCTTTGGAGCCCATGACAGCTGCCAACAAATGGGCTATCTGTTTCATTCAACATGAGCAAATGTTCAATTTGGGCATGCCACTGAGGAGTGACAGCATACAAAATTTCAACTGTTCAGTTTCACATGTCAGGTGACCCATTTGCCATGAATAGGAGCTGCTACTGACACAGGGGGGAAGAAGTTGTCAGTGCCACAAATAAGGCAGTCATACTTCTGCACTGGTCCTTAGTTGAGTTAGTGGCATTCGCTAAGTAGAAGTCTCCTTTTTTTTTTTTTTTTACAATCTTGACTCAAGTATACTCATGGCAAAGTGGATATATGAGTATGTTGCTTGTGGTGGAGCACACTGTAGTATAGTTCGTGCTCATGACAAAGAAGAAATGCAATTTCAAGTGGGGGGGCGGTTTCACTAAAATCCCAGAGCCTTATGCTGGATGTTTTCAAAGCTGCAAAAGATCATTTATTGTGATTTTGGTTTTATACTTCGTAATACCTATAGCTGCATTATAAATACAGATCAGTATTATCAGAACAAATCAATTTTTAAGGAAGCCCTTTGAAACAACAAGAGTCTTTGCCTTGAATACCTAATACACAGGTTCATTCAGTTCTTCATAACTTACTTCCCATTATAGATGGATCACCTGTGTGGTGAACATATTGTTACATACTCCCAACCCCTTTCTCAAAGTGGCGAGAAGTTCCAGGGGTTCAGCATTACTTCAGTTCTGGTTTCCCTTGGAGTAATAATTGGGTTTCTTCACACAAATGCACATGTTGAATTGCAGAAAGACAGCAGGGCATTCCTTACCGCCTGTAACAGGTTGTATCAGATTCCCCGAACGACACTCTGCACTCTGAAAGATGCTGCTAGCCTTCTGCCTAGTGTACGCATTCCAGGCTCTTCCCCAGAATCAGACTATGTTTCTTGGTTTATCCCACTTTGTCCAGCTGTGGTCACAGTCAAAAGAGGATTCCAGAGTTCCCTGACACTAGACTGCCTCAGCAGAGGTGGAGCTCCTCTTATGCACAGGCTGTATTCAGAGAGTAGTTTTTCCTAGACATGAAGGATGCTTACCTAAGGTGTGATGTGGCTACTATTGTCCATTAATCTATTTTGTACTGCTGTGGTCCCTGGGAAACAGGTTTTTGGAAAGGGCCCATTGAACAATGAATATGTGTGTCCTGGGCAGTAATGACTCTGTCATCCTGAGGCTCTACACACGATTCGTGCATGGAGCCTAACCAGGTTCTGCGGGGAGCTTGCCCTGGGCAGCCGGATCGGCCACCCACATGATCTAATTGGCTGCTGTTTAGCCAGCATGTCATGTGGGCAGCTCTGTCATGGAGCCAGTAAGGGCAGCGGGGATCCGGATGTCCCAGAATGGCCCGCATGAATGTGTGGGGCATTCTGGGGAGACCCCCGAGGCCGGAAGGCTTGTTGGAGCCTCCCAGTAAAGGGTCTCCTCGTGTGTTGGCACAGCATGGAGCCGGGCCGTAGCGACTCACAGTCGCCCAAATGGGCTTAGCAGAGCGCTTGCTCTGCTAACCAAATTGGTGGTGGGAATTGAGTGGACTAATCACTGGGAGCCACGTAGCTCCCGGCAGTTCTCACAACCGCTCGAAAACCGGCTGGGCTCCCTTAGCCCGCTTTCGAGTGGTCGTGTGAATAGCCTCTCTGTCTAAAAGTCTAAGAAAAACTACTATCTGTGCACAGTTAGAGAAACCTCAAGTGCTCCCTCCGTGCCCCCGCCCCATTGGCTGGACTGCACCTGCTACCTCTTGTCATAATTTCATAGTAAAAACCCATCACTGGTGGAGCACTACCTTCTCCCCATTCGCCGCGTGGCTATGTGTGTGCATAAACGGACCACTTGGACGAAGCCAGTCTGTTTCAAACACTCTCTAATTGGCTGCTGTTTAGCCAGCATGTCATGTGGGCAGCCAGAGCTGCTGAATGTTATTTCCTCAACCCACAATCCATTTGCAAAGCTTTTGACATCCTTCTAAGAAACCTGCCTCCCACTTAGAGACTATTCCTGTCACCAGAGTTTCATCTGGGCCCTTATTGGGTTATTGCTATGCAGAGGGAGATCAAGCCAGATGAGTCAGACGTTACAGCTGACTTTTCCAGCTGCTTATTACTAAGCAGCTTTTAAAATAATGGGATGGGTGTCCACAGACCTTGCTGGGCTTCTCCATTTAGGCTCAGATACCTGTGTGTTCAGGGGTGAATATACAGTGCTGGTTATCAAGGGGACTGAACTTGGAGCATACGTAGATTAGCCTAGCAAAAGAAACATCCCTACTCCAAGCTGGGTTACATCACACACAGTGGCACACTTTGAACCGGACCTCTGGTCCAAGGTCCGGTCCTCTGCCTGTGGGGTGGCCTCCAAAATGTCACCTGGGTAGTGGCAGCCGCACTGCCAGCGTGCATGAGGCCTACCAGTCCAGTCTCTCCTGTGGGGTGGGGGTAGGGGTGAGATGAGGCTGGCCTGCTTCTGGCTTCCTGTGGCGCACCTATGCAGTCACTTCGAGTGAACACGTGATCTGAGGCACGCACACAGCCCAGGGCAGCCAGCGAGAGGGAGTGGTTGCTGCTGTGCAGTCAGGCCCTGCAGCAGCAGTGGGGCATGCTCCACAGCAGCAGGGGTCGGCGTTGGCCCTTGCTTTGCTGCTGGAGCACAGCCCGATGGCAAGCGGGCGGGTTGAGGGTCTCCTGCTGGGGGCCAGCAAAGGGTAGCTCCCTGCCAGCCAAAGACTGAGGCACCGCCAGCCCAGCCAGGAGAGGGACGCCTAGATAGCTGCCGCTGCAGGCAAGCAAGATCTCCTCCAGTGCCCCGCTCAACGTTGCAGGCTCCCCACCCTGATGGCAAAGAAGGGGCTCTTCACCCCGCTGCTGGAGAGAACCCAAAGGGAGGCAGGAGCCTCTCTCTCGGCTGGATAAGTGGCTAGAACGCAGCAACCCCTTGGTGCTAGCAGGAACAGTGGGGCAAGCCTTGTTCATGGTCAGCCACTTGAGCCTGCCCGGCTATACTTCTCCGGTCTGAACTGGGTAGCAGGGCATGGATGACGGGGCTGCCCTAGGCACTGCTGGGCACTGCAGGGAGTGAAGCTTCGTGCAACAGTGGCAGGGTAAGGTAATTTGCCGCCCAGGCTGTTGGTTTGGGGGCTTGCACTTGCTGGAACAATGAGAGGCTTGCTTCATGGTGCAAGCCAAGAGACTATTATCTGGTCCACCATTCATGCATATTTAGAGCTTTGGCCTTGGACGTCTCCTTGAACATGGATGCATTCAGTTTTTGTTCCGCACTCTTGTTTGCCTCTCAGGGCCAAAATAGACATGAAGTCAAAGGTCCAGAACTAGATCTCCCATTGTCTTTTTCTTTGGTTAAAAGAAGGCCCGAATTTGATTTGGGCTGTGACACTGGGGAGGGGAAGTTGTAAACTGTTTCCCTGACTCTGGGAAAGAACCAAGAAGGAAACCATAGCTCAGTGGGGGAGCAGATGCTAGGCATGCAGAAGATCTCTGCTTCAGTTCCTGACATCTTTAGTAGACAGGGGAATGGGGGAGAGGGAGATCCTGAAATTCTGGAGAGCCAGTGCCAGTTGTGCAGACAAGACTGATCTAGAGGGAGCCATGGTCTGACATTATAAGGTGGCATCATAAGTTCATTTGCTGTTAGTGGTGGAGAGGGGGGAAAGACAGGATGTTATATTGTACCTGTCTTATTTTTCCCCTCTGCAGAAAATTGTAGTTTGGTGTGGGGCATTTTTATCTGGGAAATGGCACACAGAGAAAGGGTAAAAAAGAAAAGAAAAAAACCCCTCTCCTCTGGCAGTGTCACCTTGATCCAAACTGCCCCACACACCTGCAGCTGCTTTTAACCAAAGAAAAACATATCAGGAGATCCAGCCACAAATCTCCCACCTAGTTTGGCTCCCAGTATAATCCTAGTTCTGTTCAGTGTTGTTGCATGCACTCTGTGTTCAACACTCGTACAACGATGTACACAGGGACAGATCTGTACACAGGAATAGTTCTTCGCACATTATGCTGAAGACAGGTACAGCAGTACACTTCCTATCTGTACCATGCATTTAAGGGACTTGTACCCTGGTTCTCTTTTAAAATCCACACAAAAACATGTATGAGTGTACAGACATCTGAGCATGCATACAACATAATGTCTGAACAGGGCTTTTATCATTAAGATTTGTGCCTTACTCTCTCCTTGATTGTCTATCTCCTGGATAGACAATGGCCCCAGTTCCTCTTTTTGTGCCAGTGTACCAATAACATAAATCTTACTATTTTCCATGGAGAACTGAGAGGTTATTCACACGAGCGTGCAAAATCAGGCTAAGGGAGCCCAGCCTAGTTTTGCCTGCTCATGTGAAGTGCCGGGATCACACCCGATTCCAGTGGCTACACAGCAGCAACCCCACCTATGTAGCCTCCTAGTTGAATGTGGTTAAGGGAGCAAGTGCTCCCTTAACCGCATTTAATTTATCGTGTGTCTGCCGCAGTGGCTCGCAGCCACAGCGGGCACCCTCGGTGGGGAGGGGGAGATCCCAGTAATGCACTGCGCACTTGCTCAGTGCATTATTAGGGCTCCGGGGGGTGGGACGCCACACAGCGGTGCTTCTCTGCACCTGACCTCCAGAGTGGCTGGCTGAGGCACAGGAGAGCTGCAGAAGAGCCATTGCTTGTCTGGGTGGACTATCTGCCTGCCCAGCAAAGGGTGAGGCAAACCCACTTTCCCCGCAGACCTCGAAGGAGTTCTTCTTGCCGATCGTGGGAAGAGCTGCTAGATTCCATTGATGTTTAGTGTATATTTTTTTTCTTACTCTGCAGCCAACTTGTACACTCCTATAGTAAGCAAACTCTTTCCCATTATTTATTTGCTCTGTTTTCCCCACTCTCCCAATATACGTTGAACTGTATAGTTCAATTTCAGTGCAGTAGTCAATGGTCATGGGATCCATTTATGGAGGTTGTACAACAGTTATATTGGAACTGGTGATTTATGCAAATTTCCCATGATGAATCATTGACCAGAATGTTGCAGGATGTTTTCTTCATTGAGGGATGTGTTTATGGGCAGAAGCATTAACAGTGTTGCTTAATCTGAAATGGTTCAGACCCAGGATTCTGCCTTGGAGTTATTCAGAATATATTGCTTAGGTCTCATCCTCAGTCCTATGTCTGTAAAATGGGAGCAAAAAATAACAATCAACATTGCAGTGTTGTTGGCTTTGCGGAGAAAGGAAGTTAGGTTGACTGTGAAGTGCTTTATTTTTTAAAATTGCGAGTTGAGGAAGCATCTAGTTTACTTATTCTGTGGCTGTTGGGAATTGCTTGTAAGTATACTTTTGATCTATTGGTGAGAGACTAATTTTGATTCTTATTTTTTATCTTTAAATGTGGGTTATCACTCTGAGAACTTTTTAAACCATTCTGTGGATTTATGGAATGAGGGGAAAGGCTTTTCTTGCTGTTTTAAGGTCCCAGGATCTTTAAGGTATGATGCTTAGAAGGCTAAATGTAAAGATATTTTCATATGTCAGGCTCATTGTTATTTCCCTATCTCTTTACGCTGAGATAAACAACTCTGAAAATGCCCTTGGGTCTTTACCATGTTTCTTCTCAGCACTACCATAGTATCTTAAGTGGAAATAGTTGTTTTTATAAACCACAATTCTCATTTCTGAACTTCCAGACCATCACACAGAACTTTCAAAATATCAGATGGAATCAATACTGACCAATTATGTTGTTTCTGTGGTTTATAAAAACCCCTGCTTACTTGGCAAAGAGGCACCTTTTTAACTTGGTGATTCTCTTTATTTAGCAGGGGGAGAGTAACTGGCCCTATCCATCCCCAGCACAGTACTTCCAGTGACTGTTGCTGGTGTCTATCTTGTGTTTCTTTTTAGATTGTGAGCCCTTTGGGGACAGGGATCCATCTTATTTATTTGTTGTTTCTCTGTGTGGCCCTGAGCCACTTTTGGAAGGGCGGTGTAGAAATTGAATTAATAAATAATAATAAATAAATCCTCTCTCAAGAAGGTTGAATGCCTTTGGGAACATCTCCTAGCATTTCATATGTAAATAGTCTCTATAACAACTGTATAGTAGTTATCCCAAATTAAGAATCAGCATATTAGTCTTCTCAAAGGTGCCTTGCTACCAGTTTGCCTTTACAAAATATGATTATAAAACTCTATAAGAGCCCTGCCCCCATATCCCATTAACTGATGATGTGCTATTTAGTTATCGCTTGCCTTTTGATACCACAGCTATCTTATTTATTTATTTATTTATTTATTTAGCTAGCTAGCTAGCTAGCTAGCTTGCATGTTTTTATACTGCCCACAACCTGCATCTCTGGCTGGCTTACAGTTAAAAACATTTAAACATTAAATCAATAAAACAATTAACATAATGTAAACATTAAAATCATTAACATTAAAATCATTTAGAAACCCAACATTACAGAATTAAAACTATAAATCTAATTAAAAGCCTGGGTGGATAAATATGTCTTCAGTGCCTTTTTAAAAATTGCCAGAGATGGGAAAGCTCTTAGTGATGGCACACGCAAAGGAGGCATGGCCTCGAGCTCCAGACAGCTTGAGTGAGCTCTCTTCTGTCATTTCAGGCAGTGCTTGCTGCCTGACAACATCTATTTCCTTTCCTTTCCCTCGCTGGAGGGAAATAAAAGGAAATAAAAGGCTGTCAGCCAGCAAATGCTGCTTTAAAAGGACAGGGGCGAGTTCGCTAGGGGCTCTCTGGAGCGTGGGTGGAGGGAGTTCTCTCGGGGCTCTTCCAGAACCCGAGCCGTGCCCCATGCGCGTAACATCATGTGCACGGGACATCACTAGAGGGGCCACCAGGCTCCATTTGGCTGGCTCCATGCCTGGCTGTGTGTGTTCCCAATTTTTGATTGTGTGGAAGCAAGGTAAGAAAAAAACCTGGGTTGAAGTGATTGTGTGGAAGCAAGATAGGAGGAAAACCTGGGTAGGTTTCCCATCTACTTTGCTTCTACACAATCATTTTGATCCAGGTTTTTCTCTTACCTTGTTTCCACACAACTGAAAATTGGGAGCACACACAGCTCCCAAACCCAGGTAGAACAGTTTTTGATTGTGTAAATGACCTCACAGTGTACTGGACCCAGAAAATCCTATTGGGACATGATTTGGCTAAAACTGAGGGGAGTTTCTGGATATTAAGGGCTGCCCCATCCTGCCTTTCCCTCCACAGCCTGAGCATTGCCTTTAGTAATTAACACAACCCTTGGGAAAGCCCACTTCAAAGCTAACTCCCCCACTGGCTGTCTCTGTATCTGCAGTGACATTAAATCTGACCCCTTGGCTCTGGTTGGTCAAGTGGCCCAAAGGAAATTTTCCTCCCCACAAAAGTTTCCTTTGGAAAAAGAGGGTCTTTTTCTCACAGCAGAAGGACAGAAATCAAGCATCTCAGGCAAATGCTGTCCAATGTGGTTCCATTCCAATTGAGGTTATACGAATGCTAATTCTGAGCTTAATAACTTCCTAAAGTCTTTCAGTCCAGCGTAGCAAGCTACCATTGATGTTTTTGGAGCTGGCTGAGGAGGCAGCAGCTTTTCAGCTGAGGGGAAGTGTGGCTGGAGGGAGAAGTGTGACACAATTTCTGCTTCTTTCATGTGAGGACATTTCCTCTGCTTTCCTGAGGATGACTGCTTAGGGTGTAGGGCAGGGTTCCAGTCCTTAGGTCCTCAAATATTGTTTGACTACATCATCCCCAGCCCCACAGGATGATGGGACTTGTAGTCCAACAACATCTGGGGACCCAAGGTTTGGAACGCCTGCTGTAGCCCTCCCATACATGCATCAAATTATATCGGCGCCTGGTTCCTTCCTTTCCCACAGCTGCCTCTTTGGAGTCTGCAGCAGGCTATTGGCGGATAAGGGAAACAGCGTGTTTTTCTCCCCTTGCTCTCATTATTTGCAATGGAAGTAGGTGAAGGCAAAGAGATGAGACTGAGAGCTACCCGGCGCTTCTGCTCCGGCCCCGCTGGCAGCTAACGGCACCCAGTGATGAATGAGCTCATTGCTGGGTCCTGCACCAGCTCCTCCGCCGAGGATTCGGAATCTCTAATAAGGCAGCCTGCATTCTCCCCAGCTTTGCTGCCTGCGTGTGTTTTATTATTAACTGCACCAGAGTAATATTGGGCCAAAGCACTGGGCTGGTGTGATCAGGAAGAGAAAGGGTGTTTCAATCGCGGCAGAGCAAACACAAAGCACATAAAGAGGGGGCTAGATAAGAAATGGTGTCAGGGAGCCTGTATGAAGAAAAATCTTCCAAATTGAGACATTCAGTGTTGTTGTTTCTGTGCTGAGCTACCGCCATCAATCATGAGGAAAAAACATGTTTCAGGGTCCTATAGCTGGAGCCAAACTTCAACTTTAATGTGTTGTCCTTTGCTAAGAAACACATCCTGTATACTTGTGGACTGAACAGCACCCCCAAAACAATCAGAATTATTCTTCATCCTTACTCTTTCTGCCTTTTTATGACAGAGCTAATTTGTTGTTAATCATTTTACCTCCTTCAATGTCCCATAACATTAAAGTGAAGTAAAGTGTGCCGTCAAGTCGTTGTCGACTCTGGCGACCACAGAGCCCTGTGGTTGTCTTTGGAAAAACCCACAGAAGGGGTTTACCATTGCCTCCTCCTGCACAGTATGAGATGATGCCTTTCAGCATCTTCCTATACTGCTGCCCAGTATAGATGTTTCCCATAGTCTGGGAAACATAGTCTGGGAAACGTACCAGTGGAGATTTGAACTTTATTTATTTTTATTTATTTTTGCATTTTTATACCGCCTTTCGTTAAAAAGATAGCCCCAAGGCGGTTTACAAAAGTTAAAAACATACAATAAAAACACAATTAAAAACATCATGCTAAAAGTATAAAAACAGGTATAAAACAATACAGCAGATAAAAACACCCAGAAGCAGCAGTAAAAACGATTATGTAAAAGCCTGGGTAAAAAGCCAAGTCTTTACAAGCTTTCTAAAAGCCGTGATGGAGTCTGAGGAATGAATGGCCACTGGGAGAGCATTCCAGAGTCTGGGGGCAGCAACAGAGAAGGCCCTGTCCCGAGTGCACGACAGCCGGGCCTCGCTCATTGTCGGCTGAGGGGGCAGGGCCCCCTCAGATGTCCTCGTCAAGCAGGCAGCAACCCTTGGGAGCAGGTGGTCCCTCAAATACCCTGGGCCCAAACCGTTGAACTGGCAACCTCTGGCTTGCTAATCAAGTCATTTCCCACTGCGCCATTAGGTGACCCCATAACATTACATAACAACATAAGAACAACCCTGCTGGATCAGGCCCATGGCCTATCTCATGCAGCATCCTGTTTCCCACAGTGGCCCACCAGATGCCTCTGAGAAGCCCACAGGCAAGAGAACATTATCAGGCTTCAGGCTTCTGGAGCTTAAATGATATACTATTTAAATACGCTGTTTCAGTGGACAGAGATACTAAAACCCATATCGCATGAGGCTTTGGATGTAGAGCCACGTTCTTACCATGGAGTGGGTAGGAGAATGCTGAAGGTTTTTCAGCTTCGAACAGCTGGAATCTTCCCTAATAGATGATTGTTTTAAAACAAATATTGGGCACATTCACCCGCACATAATAAGCTGGTTTGGATAATACTTTCCTCGACCAGCCTGCCCCTTAGTTGATTGACTGATTGATTGATTGTTCAATTTCTATACCACCTTTTATAAGACGGGATGTCTTATAGCGGTTTAAAAGTTAAAAATCACATTAAACCATTAAAATAAGTTAAAGCAATAAAAACCATAGAACACCAAAATACTATTAAAAAGTGACAGATTAGCAGAATATAATAAAGATGTGAATGTGCCATAAGCACACACATCTCCTTCCTGGAGTGCGCCATTCTTTAATCCACTGGAGGATGGTTTTATTGGAACGCTTCTGTAGGCATGGTGCAAATATACTATTTAAAATAATATTTGAACCACATGTAGAGGGGCAGTTTGGATTACGCTGAATACATTGAGGGGGAGATTCAAGCTCATGGTGTGCTCACATCTTTCTTATATGGGATGGTCCAGTCAGGCAAAAATATCTTTAGAACTGGCCCAGTGTGTCTTGACTGCAATCAAGGTGTCCTCCAGCACCCACCTTTTGTTCATACATGATTCATTTATATAATAAGGTGCTTGTTCCCTTTTGGCAAGTAATCTGTAAAAATCAATATGGAGTGGGAGGAGCAAAGGTCTGTAACTTCCTCAGGACTTCCACAAGAAATACGAGACTTAAAATAAAAATGCTACCTGATTTTGGCAGTATATTAATAGTCTTATTCTGAATCAACTCTCCCTCTCATGCCTACAGAGAATACCATCAGGACATGACAGAAGCAGACTGAGGGACTAGGGTAGAATTTTGAAAAATAATTTCAGTGACTGATGTTTTCAGCTCCCCCCGTCACCTTAAGTGGCGCAGCAGGGAAATGCTTGACTAACAAGCAGAAGGTTGCTGGTTCAAATCCCTGCTGGTACTATATAGGACAGCAGCAATATAGGAAGATGCTGAAAGGCATCATCTCATACTGTGTGGGAGGAGGCAATGGTAAGCACCTTCTGTATTCTACCAAAAGAAAACCACAGGGCTCTGTGGGCACCAGGAGCCAAAATCGACTTGACGGCACACTTTACTTTACTTTACATCCCAAATATAACTTTGAATTTAATTCTTTTCTTCAATTTTCTATCCCACATCAAAAATATTTGCTTGAGCATACAAATAACAGAGAGAGTTTCAAAGACCAGCTCCAGGTGGTTTTGGAGGAAACTGATTATCTAGACCCATTTCAAACTGGCTTTAGAGAGGGCTGTGGGGTTGAGTCAGCCTTGGTCGGCCTGATGGATGACCTATACTGGGGAATTGACAGAGGGAGTGTGACTCTGTTGGTTCTCTTGGATCTCTTGGCGGCGTTCGATACCATTGGCCATGGTATCCTTCTAGGTTGCCTGGAAGAGTTGGGGATAGGAGGCACTGCTCTGCAGTGGTTCCGTTCCTATCTCTCCGGCAGATCCCAGATGGTGGAGCTTGGTGACAGTTGCTCTTCTAAATGAGAGCTGTTATATGGAGTCCCTCAGGGCTCCATTCTGTCACCAATGCTTTTCAATATCTACATGAAACCACTGGGTGAGCTCATCAGGAGATTTGGTGCTGGGTGTTCTCAATATGCTGATGACACCCAAATCTACTTCTCTCTTTCATCTGCTTCATCAGGCAATGGCATTCATTCCCTAAATGCCTGCCTACAGGCAGTAATGGGCTGGATGAGGGATAACAAATTGAAGCTGAATCCAAGCAAGACGGAGGTGCTCATTGTAGGGGCTCAGAATCTGAGGGATGAGTTAGATCTCCCTGTGCTGGATGGGGTTACACTCCCCTGGAAGGAGCAGGTACGCAGCTTGGGGGTACTCCTGGATCCAGGCCTCACCCTGGTATCTCAGGTGGATGCTGTGGCCAGGAGTGCTTTTTATCAGCTTAGACTGCTGATTCGACAGCTGTGTCCATTCCCTAAGGAGGATGACCTCAGAACAGTGGTGCACCAGCTGGTAACCTCCAGGCTTGACTGCTGTAATGCGCTGTCATAAATCTGTTAGCTCAGCTAACCTAACAGGATTTACAACCCACTTCAGCACTCCCCCTATGAGATAACAGAAAGCAGCAGCAAAACTGCAAGAAGGAAAAGAAAAGAAAAGGCTCACAAAGAAAAAAGTAAATGAATTAAGACCCCTGAACTTAACTAGGCACCCCTTTCTAACAATAACTGAGTAATAAGTGAAAAGAAAACACAAAGCAAGGAATGAAATGAGCGAAGAACACCGGAACAAGGAATTAATGAACAAAGCAGGAATGCATAAACAAGGCAAACTGGAACTCAGAAAAGTCTGGAATTTAAATAGCACACTGTCTGCCACCAGCGAAAGTTGCAAACAACATCTGAGCAAGTGAGAGACTGCTAAATATATATGGCTCAAGAGAACAAGCAGCCAATCAGGCTTCCCTGAGTCAGCACTTCTTCTTCCTCTCTTGTGATCTCCTGAGCCTGCGTGACTCCCACTGAGCTTGCCTCTTGAGATGCCTTCTCAAGACAGGTGAAATCCCAGGCTCCTCCCCATCAGAAATCATGTCTGGAAGCTGTTGTGAATCCTCAACTCCAGAGTCTGGTCTCCCTGCCAAATCCTGTTGCTGTGCCTCTGAGCCCTCACTAGCAGGCGAATCCTCCTGCTCTGACCCTTCTGTGTCAGAGGTATGAGCCATGACATGTGCTCTGCGTGGGGCTGCCTTTGGACATAGTTCAGAAACTTGAGTTAGTTCAAAATGTGACAGCCAGGCTGGTCTCTGGGACAACTCAGAGAGACCATATTATGCCTGTTTTGAAATAGCTGCACTGGCTGCCGATATGTTTCCGGGCAAAATAAAAAGTGCTGGTTATTACCTTTAAAGCCCTAAATGGCTTAGGCCCAGGTTACCTTAGCGCCTTCTTTGGTCTGATCCCCACTGCACACTAAGATGGTGGGGTGGCAACCCAGAGGCGGGCCTTCTCTGTAGCCGCTCCTAGATTGTGGAATGCACTCCTTGCAGAAATTTGTAATTTGAATTCTTTATTGGCATTTAGGAGAGCCCTAAAAACTTACCTGTTCGACCTGGCCTTCCAGGGTTTTAAAATTGTTTTAAAGGGTTTTTAATGTGTTGGATTTTTATAAGGTTTTAAATTGTTTTGTTTTTTAGCTGTTTTATTGTATTTTAAAATTATTATTCCCAATTATTGATTGATTTTAACTTTTTTATGATATTTGTGAGCCGCCCTGAGCTATTCTGTAAGGGCGGTCTAGAAATTGAACAAATAAATAATAAATAATAATAATAAAGATGCATGTGAGAAAATGCCCTAAAGGTTGATCTTTACAACAGGATATCTAGATTTCAGATGGCTTTCATTGGTTGATACATGGAAGTAGATGAGTCATAGGAATATCTTATGCATGCAAATCGCTCCCCTACAACATCCAAAATCAAGATTACAAATGACAGGGTTACTAGAAAGCAAATTACAGTTATATATGATCCCTTCATAAAGTGCATTTGCAAGCCAAGAGAAGTCAGCAAGCATATTATAGGAGTCATTTCATTTCTGGAAACTGTGTTATGTGGATTGGCCCTGAGACAGCTGACTGTACCAGCCATAATGGAACAGTTGTCCCTAACCTTGGGACAGCTGTCTCCCTATTTTAAAAAATCTGTGGTTCAGAGAAACAAAATAGCCTTTCTTCCTGAGCACCAGACTTCACCTTGATTCTGTCATCACATTGTTTCTAGGAAACTGTTGGTGTAGTGCATTTCAGTGTATAGGAGGGGTTTTGCTCCTATATCAGGCAGCAACGATATAGGAAGATGCTAAAAGGCATCATCTCATACTGTGCGAGAGGAGGCAATGGCAAACCCCTCCTGTATTCTACCAAAAGAAAACCACAGGGCTCTGTGAGCACCAGGAGTCGAAATCGACTTTTCTTTACTTTTGCTCCTAGAAGTGGGAGATGTTCTTGCTTGGCAGAGATTGTGAAAAATCTAAGAAACGGAATGGCTGAACTGTAGGGATGCCAGTTGAATTGTTGAATCTGTATCCACCGTGCATGTATGCAAATAGGGCATGACTGTGGATCCTGGCAAGATTCCAGGAATAAGATTATTCGCTTTGCCTTTGTCCTAGATCTCAAAGGGGAGTCTTCCTT
Organism: Hemicordylus capensis; assembly: GCF_027244095.1. NCBI lineage: Eukaryota > Metazoa > Chordata > Lepidosauria > Squamata > Cordylidae > Hemicordylus > Hemicordylus capensis. The sequence goes on along the minus strand of NC_069657.1, from coordinate 397,451,623 downwards.
AAACTTTGTATAAAAGAGGGAAGTTGTTGTGGAGAAAGCCATGCTTCTACGAGCCTGGGTTTTGCTCAAAGATACATGAAGGAGAAAGTGCTATCGGCGTACCTAGGGGGAAAAGCGCCTAGGGCAAGCACTGAAATTGCGCCCCCCCACCAAAAAAAACTGACACCCATCTTTCAGATAACTTCACCATAGTATCAGCTCAAAAATAAAAATCAAGCTTGTTAATCTTTTAATTAACAAATTATGGCACTACCTGAAAATTATAACGGCACCTTACTTGCTTTCACTGATGCAAATTGCTGAGGCAGCACAGATACAGCCTTCTTCAGAAAGCAGGAATCACACCTATCAGCTATTTAGAGAGGTACTGGAGACTGGATGTAGTCCTTACACTCGCTGATCAGCATGTTCATTGCATTCCAAATCCAGCAGTGTGTATTAGCAACCCCCCTGCCCCCATCTCAGCTGCTATCTGCCAGCAAGCAGCAACATTCACATTTTTTATATCCCGCTCTTCCTCCAAGGAGCCCAGAACACTGTACATACTTAAGTTTCTTCTCACAACAACCCTGTGGAGTAGGTTAGGCTGAGAGAGAAGTGACTGGCCCAGAGCCACCCAGCAAGTCTCATGGCTGAATGGGGATTTGAACTCGGGTCTCCCTGGTCCTAGTCCAGCACTCTAACCACTATCAAGGCAGTGTGTGCACACCTGCATTCAGAGTGGGGCCTTACAGCCTCAGTGCCTCCTCAAAACACAAGTCAGCCTACATGCACATACAGCTACAACATGCAATAAAACAAACAAAAAACCCACTCCATCTTAAGAGTAAGATACACAAAATGAGTAGGCAGGGCTATTGCTAGTGAACCTCAAGGCTAGGGCAAGGAAGAGAAAGAAACTAATAAATTAATTCTTAAGGGGTATACTTATGAACAATTCTGGAATGTTAAACTATCCCCTCCTTTCCCCTTCCAATAAATCAGAGCAAACAGCAGAGGAAGAGAGATTTTGTTTATCCTTTTGCAGCAATCAAATCCATGTGCCCATGAGCTGCTAGAAGGGCAAGCCAGCACAGCTAAGCACCTCCTCCCCTCCTCCCTTACCCTCTAACCCCCTCCAACAACAGAGCACAGAGAAAAGCCCACCCAAAGAAAAGAAAATTGGATTTGAGTGGAATGGGGAGAGGGGTTGCCTGCAGAATTTTATTTAAGGAATAAGGAGCACACCTTGAATTGAAGAGATGCATTTTCAGGCAGCAAGCCTGCCCTGAAATGAGACTGAAGAGCTCCCTCCGGCTCTTTAGAGCTTGAGGCCACGCCCCCTTTGCATGTGATGTGTCACATGATGTCATCACATGCAAAGGGGGCATGGCCTCGAGCTCTAAAGAGCCGAAGGGAGCTCCTCAGTCTCATTTCAGGGCAGGCTTGCTGCCTGGAAAAGCACCTATTTTCCCTTTCTCTCCCTCTCTGGAGGGCAAGAAAGGGGAATGGACGCTTTCAGGCAGCAAACGCTTCCTGAAATAATTGGAAAGTCAGTGCTCAGGGAGGCTCCGGGGGTGGGGCGGGTGCCGCCGCCGCCGCCACCACCACCACGCATGCTCTCCGCCCCAGACTCAGATTGCTGTCGTGCAACTTGTGAGTCGCAGCTGTGTGAGTTGGGGCGGCAGCGGGCGCCCAGCGGGGGAGGGGGGGGTCCAAAAAATATATATATTAAAAAAAAAAAAAAAAACAACTGTGGTGGTTGGGGATGGGGCATGGCAGGCACTTTGCGCCCCCCTGCAACTGGCACCTAGGGCACGTGCCCTGCCTGCCCCACCCTGATTACGTGTCTGGCTGTCTCAGGAAGCCTGGAGTTTAATCAGCTTGTTTCAGGGGAAGGGCTGTGGGAGGAGGTAGCTCACCATCTGGGAACTGTACAGCTGAATTGTAGGGTCAGCTGTGGGCCAAAATAGATGTTGTGCAGGAGGTCATAGAATTACACACACACATACACACACACACACACACACACACACACATACACATATATATATATATAGAGAGAGAGAGAGAGAGAGAGAGTGTGTTAACAGCAGATGCCTCACTAGAGTTTGAAGAGTCACCATGGTGTCCGTGACAAGTGCTTATGCAGAATCCCTGGTGGGCATATTTTGAAGCAATTGGCAGAAGCACAGAAGTGCTCTTTGACAACTATTAAACTGAAACTAAATTGAAAAGTTTTTACTAGCCGTAGTCTGAATGCTGACACTGCTTTATTTATTATTTTTGCTAGTTGTATAGCTGTGAATATAATGTGTGATTGTAACAAACAGGTGTTTGAAAACACATGTTTAATGTTTGTCTGCAGCACCCTCCTGGATGTATACTTGCTAGCAAACCTGGCTTTCTTCCTGTGCAATGTGTGAAATGGTATTGCTGTACCAAAAGTCTCATCTTCTACCCACTACTGGAAGCATGACCCAGATCCTTTCATGGGTCTGAGTCTTTAGCATTCCACATGTTAAAATCCTAACTTGACAAGTCAGAAGGCTGGAAAAGTCTTCTCTTGTTTTATGGGATGCTCAAAATTCATTATTCTGCCTTACTGTAGATCTTAAAATTTAGCACTATGCCATACAAGTATGAACCTGCATGAAAATGACCTGTAGCCTTGGCTATAGATAACAATCCTGATTGGAACCAAGAGAGGAGAGACACCTATACTAGAAGACCTATAAGAGTTATTCCTTCATCAGATTTCAGAACAATTTGCTTCATCTAAGGCCTGATCTATGTCTCTGCAGCTGAATCACAGGGATTTGCCTCCCAAATCTATTTCCGTGAGGAAGATGGAGAAGGGCATGCTACAAGAGCACCTCCTGACTGACCTGAAGGTACCTCAGAGTTACGAGGTTCGCCTGACGCCCATAACCCGCTTTGGAACTGGGGATATGGCTTCCCGGATCATCCACTATAAAGAACGTGAGTGTCTCCCTCTCTACATTATGTGAGAAAGGGATTAGAGCCCTTTTTACAGCAAACTATACAAGGCAGCAATCAGGGGCGTAACTACCATTAGGCAAGGGGAGGCGGCTGCCTGGGGGCCCCCACGCCTCGAGGGGCCCCCCAGAGGCAAGTCACATGAGGCAAGTCACATGACTATATATTGTGAAGTGTGTGTGTGCATCAGCGAGGGGCCCATTTTAAAATTTTGTCTCTGGGCCCACTCCAGCCTTGTTACCGCCCCTGGCAGCAATTGATCTGATGGGATATATTTAGCCAGAGAAGTTTAGTACTGTTGAGTCATTTTTCAGAACAACTCGGAATGGGATGGGAGCAGTGGTGTACCAGGGGGAAACGGCACCCAGGGCAAGCTATGGCCCTGAAATGGCGCCCGCCCGCCCCCCCCCCATACCTGGCCCGGCGTGGCAGCCGGCGATTCGGGGGTGGCAGCGATTCGGCGGTGGCGGGTCGCGAGTGGTGGTGGGTCGCCCGCCGAGTGGTGGTGGCGGCGGGTCGCCCGCCGAGTGCGGCGGTGGCTGGTGTGGTGGCTGGCGGCATCCCATGGCCTGTGTAGCGGCGGCACGGAGTGCAGGCAGCGACGCCGAGCGGCCCGGCGTTGGCGTCCCAACTGTGCAGGCGCGCCTGCGCAGTTGGGAAGCGACGCCGGGCCGCTTGGCTCGGCGTCGCTGCCTGCACTCCGCGCCGCCGCTACACAGGCCATGGGATGCCGCCAGCCACCACACCAGCCACCGCTGCACTCGGCAGGCGACCCGCCGCCGCCACTCGGCGGGCAACCCGCCGCCGAATTGCCGCCGCACGCACGCCGCCACACTTGGCGGGCGATCCGGGGGGGCGGCAGGGGGAAAGCCACTTTTTGGCACCCCCCAGATGACCCGCCGGGGTGGCGCCCGGGGCTCGTGCCCCCCCAGCCCCCCTATAGTTACGCCACTGGATGGGAGGCCACACCAAACACTACCAATGGCTTTGTTTGTTTATTATACTTGTACCCTGTTCATTCTCTAAAGAGCTCAGAGTGGCACACAGGTCATCTCCGATTCAGACAAATCTCAGAGCTAGACCCCCCCCCCTTAGCAACAGCAGTAGAACTGTTAAATTGGATATCAGATTTAGTCTCAAACATTTGAGGCTGTTTGTGGCCATGAATCCTTTGCCAATGGAAGATTACACAGATAGATAGTATTACATATTTCAATTAACCACTGAAAGTGTGTGCACCATGTTCTACTTAGATTACTCCAAAGTACTAAAGATTTTGAGAGGCTGTAAACTATTCACATTTCTCTCAACAGCAAGAGACTACTGTACTTTTGTCTATGATCTAATATTCAGGATACCACCGAACACCCTTTTCCACATCCCAGAGGATGCTAGAGAGCCCCCTTCTTCAATTCCCAAGGGGCATCAAACCTCTTTCCATTAATACATAACTTTCTACTCTCTTGACATTAAACCTAAACCAAACTGCATCTGTCTATTTTTGTTTGTATGTGTATATGTGTGTGTTTGGTTTTTTATGGTTAATTTTTTAACCGCCTTGTATAAATGTTATCCTAAGGCAGTTCTCAGAATTAAAATTAAAAATACAACAATAAAATCCTTAAAAATCAAATTAAAATTACCAACTATACAGACAATAAGATGCAGCAAAAGAAGCACAAAAAACAAAGAAATCAGCACCCCTTAAGGGTCAAACACCCGGGTAAACAGCAAGATATTTAATTGCAGCTTAAAGGCAGCAAGGGAAACCAAGGACTGGAGATCCATCAGGAGAGCATTCCAAAGCCTGGGGCCAAAACCCAAGAAAGCGCTGTTCCACATGCACTACAACTGAGCCTCTCTCAATGTTGGCACATGGAGCAGAGGCCCCTCCAATGAACTTGTCAGACAGGCAAATACATACATATTTCTGTACTACCTGTTCCATTTCGTGTCACAGAGCCCACAAGTTCTGGCAGAGGTAATGAACCAAGGTGGCATTGGTCATGAATCAGCACCATGGGCAGATCCATAGGACACATTGATCCAGCAACAGCCAGAGGTAGACTGAGCTCTTACCTGAGCTCAGTATACGCCTGCTGAGCTCTGCCTCCATGTTTGGAAAATGACAGCCTTAAAGGTCTGGAGTCTGGCATTCCTCCTCCTCTCCAGCTGAGCATGCCTTGCCTGTGACCAGCACCAACAACATGCAGATATTGGGGATGGGGTGAAAGTATGGAAAGAGGCAGCTCTTTTGGGGGATCAGAAGTTTAAGTTACCGCTTCAGAGGGGTATGTGATCTAAGTGCTGTCTGTGGAGCTCCATCCCTAGGGCTCTCGCAGGCTCTGACCCAGTATGAGGGCCTGGGGCTGAGTTCTGTGGTGGTCCCTCCTCTTTGGGATCAGACTCAGTCAGTAGTCAGGGCTGGACTCATGTCAATACTCATGTTTTGGGGTAGTGTGATAATGACTCAGATTCTCTAAGAATCCACATCCTCTCTTTGACATCCCCCCACCACCACCACCTTCATAGGAAAGCTGAATCACAATTATATTCAGTCCTCTTCTCAAATTCCAGATTGTGTGGGATTTAGTTTTGTAACTTGATATTGAGCTGCTACTAGATCTTGGCTTCCATTGTCTCAGGTTTCATGAATGAATGAGTGTATCATATCAAATCTACCTCCCTCTTCCTGAATAATAGAAAAACAATCCTTCCAGAAGACTGTTTGCTCCGTTTAAGAACTTGAATTGCAAGTTCATATACAAAATCCCAAATTCTGGGCAAGAGTGGGAAGTTTCTGGGCAACATGGACTCTAATTAGGGAAAGTTCCAGCATTTTCTCCTGTCTTATCCTTGTGTCTATCTATCTATCTATCTATCTATCTATCTATCTATCTATCTATCTATCTATCTTGTAAACTGCCCTGAGCCATTTTGGAAGGGCGGTATAAAAATCAAATAAATAAATAATAGCTAGCTAGCTAGCTAGCTAGCTAAAAAATTCTCTAAGGCATACCAGTGGCTAATCCTGTGCATGGCAGCTCTCACAAGAGTTCACGAGCAGAAGCACCGAGGGGATTGGGCAGTGGGGATTACATATGCAGATAGAGGGGAGGAGCCTGTGAGAGCAGAAGCACCATGGTGATTGGGCAGTGGGGATTCCATATGCAGATAGGGAGGAGGCACCTGTGATGGTTAAGGTCAGTTGGAATGCAAAAGTTACTGTTTGGAAGATGTTCTTGATTGTAGAAGAGAGGAATATATATATAGGCTAGTGGGCAGGGATCTGCGAAGAGAGAGATAGTGAGGGAGGAGAGAGCCTCATCGGAAGGAGGAGGTTGCTGTTGTGTGAATTAGATGAGGAAACAAGATGAACAAGATCTGTTAACCCAGGAAGGGCGGGGGGAGAGAGAGAAGGGAGGGGAAGAAAGACAGGGGAAGAGCAAGTGGAGGAGAGAGAAAGAAGGGAGGGGAAGAGAGAAAGAAGGAAAGGTGAGGGACGGGCCCAAGCCTGTCAGTGACCTGAGGGGAACGAGCAGCCATGGCGGCGGCAACAGCAAGGAAGGGCCCAGTCAACCACTGCTGCTGTTTGGGGCTACTGAGGCCATTGGCGGAGACAGGCAGGCAGGCAGGCAAGGGATGGGCTCAGGCCAGTCAGTGGCATGAGGGGAACAAGCGACCATGGTGGTGGTGGCGGCAAGGAGGAAGGGCCCAGTCAACCGCTGCTGCTGCTGCTCCTGTGGGAAGAAGCCAGAGCAGGGCTCAAGTGAGAGTGGGGAGGTCTCTGGGGATAGGGGGCTGCAGCTTGGCCAATAGGCACCAGCAGTGCTGCAGCCGCGACCAAGACAGGTAAGGGGGATGGAGTCTAGGGATGGAGAAGTGACCAAGAGAGGTGAAGGGGATAGAAGCAACCGGGTGGAGGAGGAGGCTCAGGTGAGGGTGGAGATCTCTGAGGTCAGGGGGGCTGTTGCAGGGGATGAGGGGAGCAATCAGTACTAATGAGCAGATGCTCTGTGCGGTTTAAGCTAGTTCATATAAATGTGATAATATTGTAAAACTGTTTTCTGTTTCATTTTCCAGCAATCAGCTATCCCAACCCAGTAGGTAAGTGATGAGGCTTCATGTTTTGCTTATCTGTCTTTTCTTATCATTCATCTTTAAGCGCAAGGTGGGTATTAACAATCAAAAGAATATTTACAAAAAAGTTAAAATGCACTAAAAGTGCCTAAAATCACGTATAGTTAAAATAGACTACATGTGTAATTAATGGACTCAATTACGACAGCAATGAATGCACCACTGAGAGATGTTAAAGGCCAAGTTGAAGACAGATCATCCTGGAGAGAATCTCTGTGGTCACTAAGAGTCACCACTGACTTGACGGCACTCTATCTATCTATCTATCTATCTATCTATCTATCTATCTATCTATCTATCTATCTATCATTAAAATATATAGTTGAACACCCAGCTAAGGTAATCCCCTTTATCTCCAGCCACTAAATGGCGGCTTCTTCTTCTTCTCCTTCTTCTTCTTCTTCTCCTTCTTCTCCTTCTTCTTCTTCTTCTTCTTCTTCTCCTTCTTCTTCTTCTTTTTAAAATGCTATGCATTTCCTACAGAAGATGTGCACATTGGCAAATTTATGGAAGAAGACTATTTTGTAGGTGGGCCACAGTCCCTGGGAACTGGATCACAGAAGGGAACCTATAGCAAGGGATTGGCTGACTGTAGAGATCACAGTGGGACATAGAGAAGCAGGTGGTCTAATACGGTTTGGAACACCTAAAATAAGGCTTACCTTGAGTTGTGCCCCAAAATAATAGTCACCAGTGAGGAGCCAGAGTAGGTTGACGAGCTAGACCAGTGCATTATGGAAATCATCTGTTAATGTAAGAGGAGGCTTGTACGCAGACTAGTCTAAATTTGAGCCAAGATTCTGCTCTAGAACACACGTGATGTATTAATTCTGTTCTTTTGGTATCCAGACAGCAGAACACACACCCCAAACAGGAACGACAAGGCAGTAGTTTCCTATAAAGGAATGTTAACACAATTAGCTAGGTTGAAATGCAACCAGGTTACTTGCACAAATAGAAATGTAGAAGAACTGGCTTCAGCTACATAATTTACTGGTGTCCATCCACCAAGGCCCTCTGGTGTCCCTCCACAGAATCTTGTTTCAAAAGTTGATATCAGTCTTGGAAACTTCATCTTTCATTTTGCACATAAAGTCTTTCACTTGTCTGTATGCATTTGGAAGCTGGCTGATGATGAGATTGTTTCTTGCCCATGTGCAGAGTTACGAGGCTCTCAGGAGTCAGATGCCCAGCAGGTTTGAGTCCTGGTTCTTCTCTTTTTATTCATCAAGGTTGAAATCTTCAGCCTACTTATTTGGAAATGTGTGCTTTTGAGCAAACATGGGTAGTATCAGGCTGTAAATTTCAACTGCATGAGGACTAGTCTCGCAGTGGCTAAACTAGCTAGACTGATCTCCCTCTCTCACCATCCTCCAAGAAGAATAGGGTAGCCACTGTTTTTTCTGGCCTTTCCCCACCACTTCTCAACATGCCAAGAAAAGTGTTTTACTTGCTTACATTTTGTGTGTCAGGGTGGTCTGAAAAGCACAGGCCAAGTGAAAAAAATAAAAAAGGTGTCAATGCTAAAGAAGAATAGTATGTATAAGCAAATCACTGTTTCAGAAAAGTCTGTTGTTCGCTTCCCTGCCTGTGCCTAGGGGATGATGCCAAGACCATAATCCTTAAATCCAGCATGCATCACACAATAAGATGATCTTCCAACATTTTTCTTTCATCTAAGCAAAATGCTTCTATCTTGAAGGGCATCTGGGACTCGGTCACAAATGTCTTAACAATAGGACCACTCTCAAATATGAAAGCTCTGCAAGATTCTTCAGAATATTCTTAGATGTAAAGCTTATCCCTCTGCACCTCTCTGTATATCCAACATCCTGTTCTCCCTTTCTTTCTGAACTGTTGCTGGGACTGTTCCCTTGGAACTGGCATGCTGAATCAGATCAAAGGTCTGTCCAATTTAGCACTCCAATAGCAGCTAGCCAAACACTTTGGGGAAGTTTAAAAATGAGAAATGGTGAAGACAACCACCCACAGTTGTTTGTCCTATCGATGCCTCTAAATGGGTAGGCTCCATTTTTAGCTATTATGAATAGCAGACATGGACAGACTTTGCCACTGTTAAAGCCCTTTGTACTCTAGGCCAAGTTCTTCACAGAGTTGGCCCTACCCAAAGGGAAGAGTGTTTTTCCTTAAGTGTGTTTCAGCTTCTCACTTCCATTGTTTGAAGGCTGCTGCATTTCTACTTGCACCAGTCTGTTAACTCTTCTATTGCAACTCTGTTGGGAAACGTTAGCATTATGTTCAGAGTTCCATAAGTGCATTCCCTTCATACATGGCATGGGGAGATGGTTCCGCCTTGGAGAATTAGCAGTACTCCCCCCCCCTCCATCTGTGTATGTATGTGTGTGCAGTTCTTCTTCTAACAGTTCCTTCCTCTTAATTGACTTGGCAAAGGTCCATCTATTCGCATACTTCAGCCACTCCGTGCTTAGAAAACAGACGGGATTTTTGCCAACTGTGAGACTTTCCTCACAATTACCTATGTATTTGTTACATTTGTATCCTAATGAGCTTAGGATGAGCATGCATAGATTTTGCAGGCAGTCTCTCGTCCAGGCACAAGGCAAGCTCAGGCCTGCTTAGTGTGAGCCATGCAATTGAGTCATGCTTTTTAGATAGTTTATTGATGTTATGTTGTGAGCTGCCCTAAGGGTGGGCTGTGTGTAAATAAATAAATAATAAAATTAACAACAAATGAATTATTGATTTGCAAGCCTTCCGATCATTCACCAGAATAGGCAAAGGAGCTATTCATACAACCAGACGGGCAGTGGGAAGACTGCATAGTCCTTATCTCCCCCCCCCCCCAGACGAGCAAATGATCCCTTTTGGGAGCACTGACCATTCTCCCACATGACCTTATCTCCGGAGGCTGGGACGACACATCTTGGCCTTCGGGTATCCCACAATGCACCGAGTGCAGTGCAATGGGGGATTCCCACAGGAGATGAGCACTCTAGACGCTAGTCTCTGTCTCCTCAGGCTGAACATAGCCTGAGGAGACACACAATCCCAGAGCCTGGGTTAATGGTGTGCTGGTACTATTAACCCAGGCTAAAAGCCAGGCTAAAAAAAAATGGACTCGGCGGTGCAGCCCCGTACATCTGGGCCCGATCCCGGTGGTTCTCATGCATAGCCTAACCCAGGCTGGGCTTCCCTAGCCTGGTTTAGCTGTGCATGAGAACAGCCTCAAGTCTCTCGTGCTGTTTCAGTTTCCAGTTTTTGTTCAGAAAAGCAGCTCCATTTTACAACTCTTTATTGGCTGACATTTCAGTGGTTTTTAAAATGCCTCCATCAATCAGACTTCCCAGGGGGTGGGGAAGTGGATTTGTAAGTCCAAGCTCACCAGCTACAAGACAGGAGTTAAAGCTGTCCAGTTTTCTGGCAATGCAATGCTTCTGTGCCCAGGGGCGCACCTATATAATTTTGGAGCCCAAACCTGAAGGGCTTCAGAGTCCCCCCCCCCTTTGAGGGCTGGGGGGCAGTCGGGGGCAAGTTTAATTTCCCCCCCAATTGCCGCTGTGTGCTTTAATCGCTGTGGCTTAGGCAGCCAAGCACAATAAGCCTTATCTTCAGCTGTGGACCTTCTGAGAAATATGAACCACAAGGAGGGTAGCCTCAGTTCCAAACTAGATGCTACTCACACTTATGGGATGAACTCTAGCTCAGTGGTGGAGCACATGCGTTGCCAGCTAAAGGTCCTGGGTTCCATTCACAGCATCTTTGGGTAGGGTTGGAAAGTGTGCTCTCTGAAACCTTGAAGAAGCTCTGCAAGTCCATGTAGACCATACTGAGCTAGATGGGCCAATGGTCTGACTCAGTATAGACTTCATGTTCATATATGTCTCCTAACAAAAGTAGCCTTGGGAGACTGTGAGACTGAGCTGGGAAGTGGTGGTGGTGGTGGTGGTGGTGGTAAGAGGCTGATTAACCTTTCATTTTCCCACTAAAAATCCCACATATGCACCCAGACTGCTTAAGTGTATGGTTATCTGCTCCTGTCTGAGATTAGAGCTCAGGGCTGAATTGAGTGGGTTCCAACAACAGCCTGAAATTACTTACCAAGTGAGAAGGAAAAGACCAGTGACCACAAGGAGTGTGTGCTCCCATTGGGCATGTCACCTGAACTGGCCCAAATCTGGTCACTGAGTTTCTCCACCCAATGTTTTACCAACTTCTGTCCCCAAGATGTGGAAATTGGGCAGAGAATTTTGGGTGAACCATCTTGGTAACTGGATTTGGGTGGGTTCCAACGGCAAGCCTGATAGAAGCATGTGCTTCTCACACTTGCCAGTTCCTCACCTTCCAAGTAGGAAAGTACTTACATGCCGTCTTCTGAACCTGCCTTTAGTCTAAGCATGTGACATCCAAGGATGTGTGATCCTGGCTACCATTCATCTTAACTATTGGACAAAGGCTAAATATTAGACAAAGGCTATACAGTACTATATAAAATAGTTTTGTTTTGTTACTTTGATTTTGTACTGTAACACTTTTAATTGAATTTTAATTATTGGGGATAATTGTTATCCTTGGGGATCCTTGTTAGGCCAAAAGGAGGGATATAAGTGCTTACAAATAAATAATGGAAATTATATACGGGTCTCTTTGGCCATCCTGATGTTTTAAAGGGTCTCCTTTCTGTTGTGTATGTCTAAAGAGCAAAATGCAGCTACAAAGGGCCAAGCTGTGGAATTCAACCAGAATGTTATCCTTTAGCACTCGGTGTTAATGCAAAGCCTCTGCAATTATCTCTCCTTCCTCCAATGCTAAATTTCATAACTGCTTTCAAAGGGGAATTGGGGAGGCTGGCTTATAAGGGTGGAGGTCAAAGGCATTGCACATGATTGCCCAAGTAAACCTCAGGCATGTATGTCCCATGTTCTAGAATGAAAGGCAAAGATTAGATGATTAATGCCTGTGGCAGCTTGATCCAGGGGCACATAATGTTGATTAATTTACAGACTCAGGGAATCACTTAATGTAATTATTTCTCCATCCAGTTTCTCTTTAGTTAATAGGACGTTGATGCTTAATGTTATTAGGGTGTGCATGCAGGCACGTGGAATGGTTGCAGACTTAGACACCGGGTTATGCAGCAACATCTGGTCAAGAGACTCTGTCTGTGTGTGTCTCTGTGTGTGTGTGTGTGTGTGTGTGTGTGTGTGTGTGTGTGTGTGTGTGTAAATCACTTTCTTTCCAAGCACTTTGGCATTATACAGCAACAGGCCTGACCGTAACAAAACTAAATCCAGTTCTGAGAAATTATTGGATTCCATTCCTGATTGGATTGTCTCACTGATTATTTGTGGTCATTACAGTTCCCCGTGTGTTTCTTTTTCTTCTTCTTTTTAACTGGTTTTAAAATGCCAGCTCTAATGCCCTGATCAAATTCCAGTTCTGCTGATTACATTCTGCCTCCTTAAATTCCCTCTTCCATTTTCTTTCTTAAACTTTTGATTAGTTGTCCCTGTGTGTTATTAAAGTAAAGCAAAGTTGTGCCATCGAGTCGGTGAGGGTACAACAATTAAACAGATGCCATATCTGAGCCTAGAGGGGGAAGTTGAAGCAATCCTTGGGTTGCACTTGTTGCTACATCTCCATTCCTCTCATTCAGGACAATTGGTTGTATGCAGTGGTTCTGAATATACAAAGCTGACCCCTGATGCAAACCAGTATGAAGCCTCTGACTCAGTTCAGATGCCTCATTTCAGAAGTGCACATGCATGGCAGTGGGTTACCTGGATGTAGTTCTGTGCACCTAGCCAACCAACAGTTGTGTCAGCTGTGACAGTGTGATAATCCTGGTTGGGAGGATCTCAATTAAAACCTTTCTCCAAATAGGCAAGGAATGAAGAAGATTTAAGTGATTGCCTCATTAGTTGTTTTGTCTGCTATTGCCAACCTTTGTTCACTCACTTTTTATATCCCTTTTTTATATCCCTTTTTATATATCACTTTATATATATATATAATATATATTATATTTATATACATCTTGATGACGACTGTGTCAGCCCATTGCATCCCAATGTTTTTTGTGTTTCCCTTCTATGTTTTTTCAGACCTGATTTGTGCTGACTTTTTAAAACTGTAAACTAGTTGCAGCACCAATCTCCCCAGTGTGGACAGGCAAAGGATTGTACACACACACACACACACACACACACACACACACACACGTCTCTTTGGCTAGATGTTGTTGCAGGGAGGAGGAAGAGACCATAGCGAAGACTGCAGGAAGGAATCAATTTCCAAGGAGGCTCTGCAAGAGCAAAGAGGGAAACAGATGCTTGGTGACATTGATGCTGACCATGCAGACCTGTTCTGTGTCCACAGTTTCTGATCCAGCAATGAGAACTGTGCATGCAGCACATTTTTATCCATAGAGCCCCTGATCTATTCTGAAGAGCCTTATTGTGGTGTGGGTACCTGCTGCAATTCAGCAGTATGATTTTGGCGCCGGCCTTTCATTGATTAGCTTTTCTTTTTTTGTATGTATACAAATTTTAACTGTAACTTTCATATTTTAAATTTTCTGTTAACAATAAATTGAAATACATAAAAATGGTGTGGGTTCATATTAATTTATGGGGAATCCTGCCTTGAGGTAAGGAAATGAGATTTAAATTAGATGGTCTTTGGATCTGTTCCTCCCTATGATTGGTGTCTTTTGTGAACTGTGGCTGTGGTTTACCTTCTTAGAGTTGTAAAGCCAGTGCAGCAACCTCTGGCTGAAGTTAAGAAGTAATATCAGATCTTGTATACCCGCCTTTTCTGCTGTTCTCTGTGTGTCTCGAGCAACACTGCCAGAATTGGAGCTCAGCCATCTCATTCACATAACTCTTTGGAAGAGCTGTTAAGCAGCTGCCGTCTCGCCTCAGTTCCTGCCTCTCGGATCTGGACACAAAACAGATCAAATAAGCCATAGAGACAGGCATTGCGATTCCCCGAGCCTCCGATCTTCTGCATGCATGTCCCTCTTCTCCTCCGGTTCCAGATGCTGGGCAGTCCCCAGCACTCAGCATTACAAACAGCAACTAATTTGGATTAGGATGCTAATTAGAAATGAATGGACCACTTAGAGAGCACTTAGTCAGGGTTAATTAGCAGTTAAGTGGCTAGCCAAGCTCCCTTTGGCTGCATTCACTCACAGGAGCTCTCCATGGGGCCCTCTATGCTCCAGAACTCAGCAGAGCTTCACCAGGGGCAACCCTTCAGCCCTGGTCACTGAAAATGCTGTAAACTACTTTCAGGTACAGCATGTCACTTGATGGGCACACCCAGGACTCTGCATAGAACATTCATGGACTTGAAACCAGGCACATTTTCTAATACTTTTCAGAACCGAGTGAAAGGATGGAAGCAAAGGAGGTCAGGAAGAAACGAAGGCATTCTTCCTGGGCTTATACCTCCTTTTCATCTCCCTTTATTTTATTCATCCACTCCATGCAAGTTCAGCTGTTTACCATTACCAGCCCACATTTTCTCATTCCGGTTTGCAGTGTGAGACACACACTTCTGGGCTGTGAAATGTTTAGAGCTATTCCACAGAAGATCTCTGTTCCATCAAAGCTATTACCTGTTTCATTTAGAACTCCTCCTTTCTACCATGCACTTTCATCCTGCCCCCTTGACTCTTCTTCCACAGCTAGGCATTTATTTCTTTATTCATAAACAACCAGTGGTAGCCTATGAAGATTTCACAGATATGTTAAGAGATCTTACAGAGTGGAGAATGAAAGACTAAAGCACGCAAGTGCCTCCTTGGAACCTAAAGCACTGGGAAGCTAGGATCGCCGATGCTTTTGGCTATGCAACACACAGGGAGTCCAACTTGTTGAAGAGCCAGATACTGGAAAACACGTGCCCATTTGATCTCCAGCACCGCTATATTTGGACTTGCTAAGTACATTCATAGCTCATTGTTGGAGAAAATGAAAAATGTATGCACCCATTTGGGCTACAGCTTTCCATCCCTTGAAACTGTGGGCCAAACCACATGTTAAATTAAATGCATAGTTTGATTGATTGATGAAGTGCTGTCAAGTCAGTGTCGACTCTTAGCGACCACATAGATAGATTCTCTCCAGGATGATCTGTCTTCAACTTGGCCTTTAAGGTCTCTCAGTGGTGCATTCATTGCTGTTGTAATCGAGTCCATCCACCTTGCTGCTGGTCATCCTCTTCTTCTCTTTCCTTCAATACACAGTTTCAAAACTTAAGGCAGCAATTAGGATCCAATTCACCCTGTGTCAGGCATATTTCACTCTTTTCTCTCGGAGCACAGTCTAAACAAAATCCTCCCTCCAAAGCTGACCCCAGGAAGGAAGCTTCCACTGGCACCAATGGCTGCTTTCCTTTCAAGGCAAAAGGCTTTGGAGAGGTGATTATAAAATAAAATAAAATTGGAGGATAGAGAAATGAAGGGAAAGGGTAAAATTCATCTTCCCTGTGTACCATAGTACCAGTCCAATCAGCACCCTCTGTGGCTGCTATTTAGGTTTTTAAAAACACGGGACCAAACTATATGTTTAACACAACCTGTACTTTGGCCCTGTGAATTACACTTCTGGCAGGCAACAGGTTTTTAGCCTACTTTCCAAATGTGTCTGTGTGTCCCCCTCTAATAACTTTTGTGTTTAAACTCCAATACAAACCAAATTCATAGCAAACGAGAGAAGTTCTTAGGAGTCCCCCATGGGTATATATTTTTTTGTCATTCCAACGTGTTGTTTTAAGATGGCAGCCACCCAAAGTATAGACAATGTGACTTGGTAACCCATGGGTTGACCACTGAATACAAATCAAATTCACAGCATATGGGAGGGAGTCTTAGGTAAGAATCACCATTTTAAAAGAAGTGGAAATTAGGCTCCATTATTAGTTCTGCTTAGAATCAGTGTTCTCTGTAACAGGGGTTCCCAGATGTTGTTGGCTACAAGTCCCATAACCCAAGCCAAAGTCCATTGAACCTCGGAATGATGGGAGTTGTAGTCAACAACATCTGGGAATCCCTGTTTCAGGGAACACTGCTTAGAATTAGTTGTTATATGTTACAGCTGTCACCTGGAGAAAATGTTAAAAGCATTTTTTAAAAATAAATCTGTTGCCTGCTTTACTTAAATGCAACAGTATCCAATCGGCACATCTTCACAAAGGGAATTCCTCATTGGTATATAGATTTTACCATCTCCCACATTTATTCATTACTTTTAAAATAATAAGGATTTGTTTGGCCCCTTCTTCCTGGTCACTACCTACTGATGGAAGGTACAGTTTGTCCCCCTGATTAGTATATCATCTCACTGCAAAATATAAATATTACAAAAGGAGTTTATTTTTGCCTATTCATCAGAGTAGGAGGTTTGGAAAGAAGTACTTATTACTGTGTCTTCCTGCCTACAGATAACACTTGCCACTTTGAGGAGGAGAAGATCTGTGGTTATATGCAGGACACAATGGACAACTTTGATTGGATTCGTCAGAGTGGTCTTACCCATGATCCCAAGCGCTCTGCCAACACAGGCCCAACCACGGACTTCAGTGGAACACCAGAAGGTCTGTTGGCTTCCAGATACCTATATCACCACACAGGGGTGCAGTTTATTTTTATTTTTTATTTTTGCAAGGGGGAGGAAATTACCACTACTAGTAGTACTAGAGCAGGTACTTATATACCATTTTTCAATGAAGTTCTCAAAGGGGGTTACATAGAAAGAAATAATAAAGATGCTTCCCTGTTCCCAAAGAGCTCAAAATCTAAAAAGAAACTTAAAGTAGACACCAGTAACAGCCACTGGAGAGATACTGTGCTAGGGCTGGATAGGGACAATTACTCTTCCCCTGCTAAATATAAGAGGATGACCACTGTAAAAGGTATGTCTTTGTTCACCTAGCAGGGGAAAGACACTTGGTAGGGGGAGATACGGGTTATTAGGTTTAGTGGGGGAGTTCAGTAAAATGAGGGGGGAACCTCTTCAGATGTTTGTGGGGGGATCCCCTGTCTGTACATTTCAAAGTACCCTCCTTTGTACCTCTAACCCTGAAGTGATCCCAGTTAGACTCTTGGCAGGAACATAGGAAGCTGCCTTATACCAAGTCATGCCATTGGCCCATCTAGCTCAGTATTATCTACACAGACTGGCGGCAGCTTCTCTAAGGTTACAGGCAGGAGTCTCTCAGCCCTATCTTGGGGATGCAAGGGAGAGAACTTGGAACTTTCTGCATGCAAACATGCAGGTGCTCATCCCACAGTGGCCCTATCCCCTAAATGGAATATCTTACAGTGCTCACAAGCAGTCTCCCATTCAAATGAAAACCAGGATGGACCTGCTTAGCAAAGGGGGCAATTCATGCTTGCTACTACAAGACCAGCTCTCCTCCCATGAGCGAGAAAAAGAAAAAAAGAGCACTATACTCCATCCTCATCCCAATGAACAGGGTTGACTTTCTGGCAGCATTGTTGAGAAGCATGGTATTTGCTTTTTGTCTAGGGGGGATGGGACCCCTTTTGGTCAGGGGATGGGACCTCATATAACCTGGCTACTTCGTTTTCAGTAGCCAATGGGAGGAGATGCTGGAGGGTTTTTGAATCTCCAGCACCTTCTCTACAGACTTCTTTCAGTGTCTTCCTGGCTGCTGAGGAGGTTGCAGCTGAAAAGAACTCCAGCTTTGGAGTTGCAGCTGAGGGCTGGAGAAGGGCAGTGGTGGGAGAAGCACAGAGTTCAACTAATCCAAGCCTGCTCAGCTTAGGCCCCGCGGCTGTTTTTGGCCTACAACTCCCATAATCCCCAACCACAGTGGCCAGTTGCCAGGGATTATGGGAATTGTAGGCCAACATCTGCAGAAGGGCTGAAATTGAGCAGCCCTGATTTCCTAGAAGATCCTGCTAATGGCTCTCCTAGTGGGTAGAGGTGGCAAGTCACATGATGGAATATTTGGACCTTGCCAAATAAAATGAATAATAAAGTAAAAGAAAATGAAGCAAGAAAAAGTATTCCCAGTGGCTCACCAATCAGGGCAGCTATGCATACAACCAAAGGTTCCTGATGCAGTTTGAGTAGTTCTTCTGAATAAAAGAAATAAAAAAAAAATTAAAATTAAGGCATGGCACCTGTAAGTGACACAGACAAGAGGGCTGGAGAAGGCAAAGCCCCTACAGCCAAATGTAACCCCAAATATCCTGCTCCTCCACTCTTCTTCTCAGATGAGGATGAGGAGCTGGAGATGACTGCTTTGTTATTCAAGGCAGAGGCCATGGAGAAGGCTAGGAGGAGAAGGAAGCTAGGCAGAGGGAAACCCCAAGAACATGGGAGAGGGAGAGAACAGAAACATTGAAGCAAGCTATGCTACCTACTCTTAAAATATTCACCATGCCACACTGCCCTAGGAAGGGACTGCAGTAATCAACCCCAAATGGTCATCTGCTCCCTTTTATTTACTTCCTCTGACTATCTCCTCCAGATTTTCCTCTTCCATACACTTAACTTCTTCCTCTCATTCCCATGCTAGAAGCTGGAATCCTGCAGCATCAACTGAGTCTAACACCCTGCAGCTTCATCCTTTGTTCCTCCTTCCTCCCCCCACTGCCAGCCTGGCATCCTCAGATTCTCATCATATGAGCAAAGGTCTCCCCATGTCAGGCATATCTGAGGGGTTGCAGAAAGTAGAGAACCCCTGCCTCTAAATTTTACGGAGTCCTCTTCAAGATCAACTTAGCTCTCAGTAGCTTACTCTACCTTGGCACCTGGGGATAGAATAGATTGGCTTTCTGTGCACGCACACACACACGCACACACGCGCGCGCACACACACACACACACCCCTGCTCTGCATTGGGCATGGCGAGCAGGCAGTTAATTTGCATGTTTCTTATTCGCATTAAATGCTCAATTAAAACTCCCACAGCTTTGTTTAGGGGAATCAGGAGAGCATTAGTCCTTGTTACTGGCTAATTGCCTGCTGCCAAATGTCCTTGTTCCATTGATGCTGGCTTTGAAGTCACAGAGGAGAGACGCAAGGGGGTGGGGTGGAGGGGCCTGTTTAACGCTCCAAAATGGCCAGGCTGGTTTTTGAAGCCATTGAAATCTCCAGCCTACCGTGCCAGGATCTTCTGGGATGCAATCCATGCAGCCTCTGGGAAGAGATCATAATGCTGAAAGCAGTGTTTCTCAATTAATCGTTGGGGCTAGTCAATCCACTCCTTTAACCTGCCATCCCAGAGTTGGGATGCTGTTCAGAGTAGGCTGCTGTAGGCCTTGTAGTTCTGGCTGCCTCTGTGCAGTACCATATGGAAATGTGATGGCTGGGAACACAGCACCAGGAGCAGCACAAAAAGCTGAAGGAGCAACATATAATGGAGTCCAATAATTTTAGAATTGGAAGGGAACTTGGCGGTCTCCTACTCCAAGCCCCTGCTCAGTGCAGGAAACTGATACAGTATTCCTGATGGATGGCCATCTCAGCCTAACCCACCTAACCGGCTTGTCGTGAGGATCAGCCACCCTGGGCTCCTTGGAGGAAGAGCAGGATATAAATGTAAAAATGAAAATAAAATAAAATAAAAGGAGAGCCCACTACTGCATGAGGCAGACAGTTCCATTGTTGAACAACTCTTACAGTTAGGGAATTCTTCCTCATGTCTAGCATAAATCTGCGTCCTTGTCATTTCAACCCATGCTTCTAGTTGTGCCCTCAGAAACAGAGAACAAGTTGAATATGTGACAGCCCTTCAGATATTAGAAAATGGCTACCATATCTCACCTTAATCTATTCTTCTCCAGGCTAAACATATCCAGCTCCTTCAACATTCCTCGCAGAACTTGATTTCCAGACCCCGCACCAAATGTGTTGCCTTTCTCTGAACCCATTCCATTTTATCAAAACCCTACTTAAAATGTGGGGTACAGAGAAGATACGAATACGATGAATATTTATATGCCGCTTTTCAACAAACGTTCTCCAAGTGGGTTAGACATAAATAAACACATATTTATGTATTTATATAGATATAAATAAATAAAATGATAGAGGGGGCAAGGCTTAGTAGACAAACTTGAGGATGCTGGCAGGCTGAAAAGATCTGCTAGCCTCCTGTTATCGATTCGTAAGCGGCATTCATCAGATTGGTTGGGTCTCACTGTTTTCCTGAGTAAATGAAAGTGCTAGCTAACCGTTCCATCACATAGAGAAGCTATTCACACACGTGTGCAAAACCACACTAAGGAAGCCCAGCTCAGTTTTGCACATGCGTACCACCAGGATTGGGCCCAATCCTAGCGGTGCTGCAGTGGCAAACCCACCTAAGGAAGCAGCCTCCAAAACCAGGTTAGGAGAGCGAGCACTTTCCTAACCCTATTTCTTTGATTGTCTGTAAGCCCTGGCTGCTTGCAGCCAGGACTGGCCAACAGCAGGGCTCCCGGTCAGCTTCGGGGAGGAGAGGAGGGATCCCCATAATGCACCATACACTTGCGCGGTGCATTATGGGAACTCTGGGAGCAGGGCGACACTGGGTGATGCATCCAGCACCCTGACCCTCAGAGCTACGGGCAGCAGCCCTCTTGCCCTTTCACACTGCTTGTGAGAAAGGGCTCAGACTGTATTCTCTTGCAGCTGCATATGGTAAGGGAAGAGCTGTGGTAAGCAAGTTGTCTTTTATGAAAGCTGGTGTGTTGTAGTGGCTAAGAGACTAAGCTGCAGATCAGGACTTTTCCAATTAGAGTCTCGCCTGTGACATGGACTCACTAGGTGGCCTTAGGCAAGCCACTCCTTCTCAACCTCTGCCAACCTGAAATAGGGGCATAATAATACGGATTTAACCTTCAGGGTTTTTGTAAGGATAGCAACAAGAATAATGCATGTACAGTCCTTTGAACACTCTCAAGTCCTATAGAAACGCTTGTTAGGAGGAGGAGCATATCTGCGAGGCAATCATCATTGTTGCTGTTGTTTACGGAAGCTTCTCTGCCACTGTTGATCTTCTCCTTGGGAAATCCTTGCCTCCAACACCAATGTTCTCCAGAGCCCAGTTTGAAAACCACGGTTGTGAAGGGGGAAGTGGAACAAAGGGTTGGCAATGCTGTTTGTGTGGCCCATGTCTGCGAGGCAGTGGCTTCACCAGAAAAAAAACCCGAGAGAGCACAGAAGGGGGAACGTGCATTTCAGGGTGAGAGCTGTGTTCCACATGTTGGATTTCTGAAATAGAAGGCAGAGGAGCTTCTGGGGGGGAAACTTCTGAGGGGGCGCTTGCCCCCCCCCCCTAGAACCAGAGTCATCCTTGCTGTGAGGCGCAGATGCTGAAGTGGACACAAGACCTTTCCTTCTTAAAGCTAATTATAAGCTTATATCTCCCTCTCTCATCAACACAGAGGGTGAAGTGACAACACATTACTTTCCTCATCTTGTTTCTTTGCTCTTCAGGCTACTACATGTTCATCGAAGCCTCTGCACCCCGAGTGAAAGATGACAAAGCCAGGTTAATCAGCCCAATGTACAACATGACTGCCAGATTCTGTGTCTCTTTCTACTACCACATGTATGGGAAGCATATTGGTGAGTGAATTAGAAGGGGCTTGGTGGTTATGAGCTGAGGGAAAACTGGGGCTTGGAATTATTGTTTTATTGACATGTATTATGGGGAAAGGTCTTCTCTATCCTCTGGTATGTTCCAGATCTGTTTTCTGCTGAGGGTTGTTAGTGTGTGGCTCTTACTGTCTGGCAGTGAAATTTTGCTTTGGCAAATAACATATTGCTATTTTAAAAGCAGAGCTGGAGCTGTCCCCCAAACTGAATATCTTCCTCTCTTCTAGGAAAGGTCTAAATGGAAACTCTCCCTCCATCTCTCCCTGTCTCTTTCCTGGTTTGATGCTGCAGTGCACAACTGAGATTGTTGCTCATGACCTGGCATAAAGCAGTCCCCTTTCCCTGAAGCATCCCAACACCAAAAACCAGTTGTGCAGAGCAGCTCTAGTTTCTAAGAATTTAGGAGCGCATCCTACACATTTTTCTGTTATAGATATAAATCTATTTCTGCATCATGAGTTCTATAAAACTGATTTTTGTTTGGCATTTTCAAGCAAGACTATGAACTGGTTCACACAAGTGACAGCTGGGCAGGAGGTGCATTCAGCCAGACTCCAAGCTCCATGCATGCTCCCGAGAAACGGTTGTGTGTCGGCAAAAATCGAAATGGGAGGAGAGGGAGGTGATTGTGTGCTAGTTGCGATCTGGATAGGACGGTGATGGCCAACCCACATTGTGCACCTTGCACTTTATCGAAGGTGGAGGAAAAGCTCATCCCATGTCATCCTCATCCTACCCTCATCATGGCTAGCACATGATCACTTCCCCCTACTGCTTCCTTTATTTTTGCCCATACACGACCATTTCTTGGGAGCTTGGAGCCTGGCTGGACACTCTTCCTATCCAACTGTTGGCCATGAAAACAAACTCTTTATACTTCTAAGATTTTATGGCAGCAATTTGTTTCTCTGTTAGAGAAATGATTGTAGCTAAAACAGTCTCTGTGCCTTTTATCCTCCAACCTTCTCCATCCCATTGCTGTGATATAGGCTCACCACTTCTTGTCTATTTATCTCCATATTCTGGAAGAGCGGGAGGACTCTTCTTATGTTCTTACCTCTTTTATTAAGAGATTATAATGTGTTTTGAAGGAAATTGCTTTATGAGGCTAGCTGTGGGGTCTGGTTCAGAGGGAACATTTTCAGCAGGGCCAGTAGAGGCATCAGTATGAGTTGTCAGATTGCAGTTTTGATTTAAGGAGGCAAAACAAGACCTAGGAAAGTTATGTGCAAAAGAGGAATTAGTTTTACAGGACAAAGTCATTTTGAAGGACGTCTGTCTGCCCCTCTCCCTCCCCCCCCACCTCTCTCTCTCTCTCTCTCTCTCTCTCTCTCTCTCGCATCACCTCCTGTCTCTCACTGTCGAGATGAAGCTGTAGCGCTCAGTGAATGCCACAGAAATGCCTAATGAGCTTCCACATCGAGTCAAGGAGCAATTGCTAATTTGTCACCTCTTAATGATAATTTCATTAATTTGAATAATAAATGCACTTTTCCTAAGCCCACTCAGTTATTAATCACCTGCTGGACTAGAGCCTGACTGAGAAATCAGGGCCCAGTCAAAAGTGTGCCTGCTTGTTGGTAAATAAGGGATGGTAAACCGAATTAATTAACACTTTTCTCTACCTGAGCACTTGAGCTTTCATCATGTACGAAGCTGGTTCTTTGCATCTCCTTTCTCATAGGATGGAACATAAGAAGGATCCTAGGTTCAGGGGCCTAGGGAGCTCTCTGCCTCATCCACACCATTCTGAATAATTTTTGCGCCCAATCTAGTCTGAGGATACAAAGGATCCTCTCTGTAGGTTAATGGGGCAATTGTTCTCACTCATGAGAACTTTGATTTGCCCTACAAAGCCAAAGTTTTCATTACTAGCATGGATGCTGTTTTATTTATTTATTAAATTTTTATACCGCCCCATCCAGATGCTCTGGGCAGTGCACAACAACAAAAAACAGAAAACTAACAGACAATCATATAAAACAGTCAGCTGAAAACAATATAAAAATAGCCCTTTTGATGGGCTGTTCATTCTGTACAGCCTTGGGGATATCAGAAGGAGATTATGTTGCTCTCACTTTACATATAATGAAAGCCTTCTGGATTTGTCTAATACAAACTTTGTTCTTCTTCTTTCTTAGCTAATTCTGGCCTGTACTTTACTAATCCTTAAATCATCTCTTTAAAATTAAGTAACCTGTCTTCCAAACATCTTGGAAAGATTTGTTTTTGTGGTCTTTCTAGTACTGGAAAAGATTGACCAAAATGGAATGGGGCAGTAACAGAGAGTTCTTTCTGCATTGCTTCACAGGCTCAGAATACCCCATATATTGGAATATTATGTGAACCCATTAGGGGAATAGATAATTAACTACCGTACAATCATATTTAGTGGTTCAGACCCTTCTCAGCTGTTTTGAATGTTGTAAGTGTGATGACTTGAACACTGTTTGAAACTGTTTGGTGCTGGCTGCACATTTAGGTTTGATTTCAACTACAAAGAAGTCAAGTGAAATATTCTGTGATTCCCCCTGACCCCCTCCTAAATCCACCTGCTCTCATATCCATTCCCCATTTTCAACACCACTTTGAATTCTGCTTTATTTATCCATTCAGACTTTAGACAGATTTATTCACTATCTGATCCCATTTAGCAATACCAAGAGCTGTTACATTTATGCAAGAGAACTCCATTGTTCCATCTAAATGTTGTTTTGAGATTTGGCAGGGTGTGCACTAATGGCAGAATGAATACATTTTGAATTATTTAAAAATCTAATCATGTATATGGTCAGATAAGGCAAAAACCAGATATTCTATCTGCTTCTCTGTAACAAGAATCACTAATGTGTCCATCCTAAAATGTAAGTTCTCTTCCTTTTTCTGTTTTAAGGTTTTCTATAGTCACCATTTCTATTTCTAATCATATTTACATCCATCTAGTTTACAAAGGCATCTCTAATCATAGTTTACAAGGGCATCTCCTGAAAACATCCAAGATTCCAGCTTCCCAGGAAGCCAGGATGCCCCCTGAACTGAGTGAGACTACACAAACATGTGATAGCTTGATCACTTCTTTGCTCACTTCTTGTTCGATAATTGCCTGAGGTGATAAATGAGAATGAATTGTGATGGCAGTTTCACATGCTTAAGTAATGGCTGCAGTTATCATGTGATAAACATAATTCACACTAACTCTGTTATAACATTGTTATAACCTATTGTATGGCTATATCTTAGACCTGTAAATCTAGTTCTGTACTTTAGGTGTGAAGGACACTAATTCTTAAGATGTGTTCTTTCTTCTTATCCTCTCTTTCCCTCCGGCATCTGACACATCATCAAAGATCTGCTTTAGCAGCCATTTCTTTTGTTGTTGCTGATGATCTTTGTCTTTGGCAGCTCAGAGACTCTCCAGGTTCTCAATAGGTGTTTTCCCCATTAAGAAACCATTTTACTTTCTTGCAGAGGATAACAGAGAATCATCCTGCCCACTTCCACTGTTGTGGCATTTGGTTCATAGATAAAACTATCCTACTAGTTGTTGTGGCTCAAGGGGCACTTTGAAGCTGGAAAGTCCAAGGGAGTGCCCACTGAATGGATTCTACAGTTTCTAGAAAGAAGGGCAAGGTGATGTGTGATCAAGGTCCTGGGCATTCCAACATTGGCTGCCACTAGTTTAACTTAATTTAAGGTCAGCCTCAGATAACTTGCTTATGTCCTTGACTTAACTTCTTGAGGGAAACAATGTTATATTGGCCACCACATTCACACGTAACGCAAAACCACAGTTGAATGGGGCAGAGGTTTGAATTCATAAATGTCTGGACTCCAGTTTGAGCCTTTTGTTTGTAGTTTCACCATCGCAAGCTGAGGTTTGGCCACCAAAGCATTACATCCAAACACAGATGCCACCATAACTGCAGTTTTGTGCTGTTTTTGGAAACGTAATCATAGAGAAAGCAGGCAGACATGCCCAGGATCGCTCCTATTCCATGACTGTGGCACTTCTCACTGGCTGCCTCTCCAAGCCCTGTCACCCCCCTCTCCAATCCAGCAAAGCAGTTGCCCAGCAACTGCCATGTCCCATCCCAAGCTTGTCAAATGTGCAAATCGCACAGGGGCATGCCCTCTTCCCACTCTTTGAGCCAGCGTAGTGTAGTGGTTAAAGTGCTGGACTAGGACTGGGGAGACCCGAGTTCAAATCCCCATTCAGCCATGATACTGGCTGGGTGACTCTGGGCCAGTCACTTCTCTCTCAGCCTAACCTACTTCACAGGGTTGTTGTGAAAGAGAAACTTAAGTATGTAGTACACCGCACAGGGCTCCTTGGAGGAAGAGCGGGATATTAATGTAGTAGTAGTAGTAGTAGTAGTAGTAGTAATAATAACAATAATAGATTATTTGCACAATATTATTTGCACAATATTCAATATTTGCACAATATAAGTTGGTCAATATTTGCACAATATAACTGGAAAATCAGACATCACCAAGACCTGGCAATGGCTTAAGAATGGCAACTTGAAGAAAGAAACAGAGGGTTTAATACTGGCTGCACAAGAACAGGCACTAAGAACAAATGCAATAAGAGCAAAAGTCGAAAAGTCAACAACAAACAGCAAGTGCCGCCTTTGTAAAGAAGCAGATGAAACAGTGGACCACCTAATCAGCTGTTGTAAAAAGATCTCACAGACTGACTACAAACAAAGGCATGACAAGGTAACAGGGATGATACACTGGAACATCTGCAAAAAATACAAGCTACCTGTAGCCAAAAATTGGTGGGACCACCAAATTGAAAAAGTGGTAGAAAATGAAGATGTAAAAATATTATGGGACTTCCGACTACAAACAGACAAACATCTGCCACACAATACACCAGATATAACTGTAGTTGAGAAGTTAGTTTATCTGCCAACTAACTTGTATTCCTTTTCAAGTGCTATTTTAGCACAGTAGGCAATCTTAGGGCCCCGTGTTCTCTCTCTCTCTCTCTCTCTCTCTCTCTCTCTCTCTCTCTCTCTCTCTCTCTCTCTCTCTCTCTCACACACACACTCACACACACACACACACACACTCACACACACTCACTCCATACCCAACACCAGTGTAGTGTCTTGAGTCCCATTACACTGTGGGAAAAAGACCATGTACAACTTGACATGTATTTATTTTTTTAATAACCAGTTTATTACCTTTTTCTTCCCCCTTCTTTGTTGCACAACTCAAAAAGCTAGTTTACTCTCCACAATTTGACTATAAAATATCCATAGCCATCCAGGCAAATCTTCCCTGGGAGAGTTCCCAGACATTGCTCGTTTATAATAGATATGACGAAAGAGAGAAACAGAATACAAATGGAGCGTTTGTAGCCAGAGTATAAAATATTCAGTAACTAACAGAGTAGGGTGATGTTGAATATCTCTCAGCTGAGCGGACAGCCATGTGGAGGGGAGCTCTCGGGGGGCCATTCCCATTCCTTTTAATTTATTTGGCTGCTGCACACACACACCTCAGTCTTCCCTGCTTACCCTGCTACCTTTGAGGTCTACTTTCCCTTGACTGATGGAAACCCACAAAGGACTTGAAATACCAGGAGACTAAGGTGGAAGCTTCTGACGATCCCAGAGTCTGTACTGTAGTGTGGAGCCATTACAGGCACCTTCTTTATTAAAGCAGAAGAGAACGTATAAGCCCAAGCTAGTAAGTTCCTGAAAAGCACTTCTTCTAAAACTGTGACGACGACAGTTATTATTTCTACTCAGCATGCGATTGATGACAAAACTCTGGACATAGAAGTGCCATATAATTCAGAGAGTTTGGACAATAATAAAGGGGTGGCAGGAGAAGTCAAGGATTGACAAATGAGAAGTTGGGATGGGACAGAATAGGAAAGGAATGGAAATGGAACAGAATAGAAATGAAATTTCTATTCAGAATAAAACAGAACAGAAATTTCTGTTCCAGAAATGGAACAGAATAGGAACGGAACAGTTGGCAATGGATGCAGAGGTAAAGCTAGCATTTCCTGGAGCCACTATGACACAAGACTCCTAGCTCTATCTTTGATTGCACAAGACCAATGTTTTTCATGTAGCCATTCCTCACAGAGTGATATGGTTTTATTAGCACAGGAGGGGTGACCACAGACTAAACTAAACTTGAAGCTGAAAGCATCATTCATTGTGCATCCATTTTTAATTTTAAAAATATAGTTGCTGCAGTGGGGGTAATCTGGATCAGAACTTCAATGAAGAGGGATGGGCATTAACAACAACAAAAATTATATATACCACTTTTCACAAATGTTTCCACAGTGGTTTGCATAGCGAAATAATAGATGGATGGATGGATGGATGGATGGATGGATGGATGGATGGATGGATGGATGGATGGATGGATCCCTGAACCCAAGAGGCTCACAATCTAAAAAGAAACATAAGATAGACACCAGCAACAGTCACTGGAGGTACTGTGCTGGGGGTTGATATGGCCAGTTACTCTCCCCCTGCTAAATAAAGAGAATCACCACATTAAAAAGATGCCTCTTTGCCCAGTTGGCAGGGGTTAACCCTTTCCCCTGTGCTGTTGTCCCGATGGAAACTATCCTGTCCTGACCTCCTGAAGCATGTTCTTTGCCTGAGGAAGGATATTCCATTTGGTTCCAGTGGCAGCTTCCCTCCCTCCCCTTCAGGGCATCAGTTTTCATCAGGTCAGCAGCACAGGGAGAAAGGGTTGAACCCTCCAGGTCATGTTCCTGATGCAGACTGAACCACCCAGCATGTTCTTTCCCACCCCAACGGTTTTGTTTGTTTGTTTCTTAGAGGGAGGAAGTACATTTTGTACTTAGTTTGACCCATGGTCACATTTGCAATGGTCAGGGGCATGGAGAAACAGAGATTTGCAAAACATCTTTACATCTAGGGACCTCATGATGAGCATTCGAGTGTCTCGTCCTAAGGTTGGTTACTCTTCTCCATTTCAGTTACTTTCTGAAGAATAATATACTGTGTGAAATTGTATCATTGAGCTGAGCTGGTATATTTTTGAAACAAGCACTACTTACTTACTTACTGAAACAAACAAAATTCACATCCTCCTATTGGACCAGATCTAGGTGGGTTGGAAGAGACTGAACAGCCGCTGCTGAAAAATCTCTTTTGTCTGTTCATAGACATTTTCCTAATACAGTGGTGGTAGAGGCAGTCCAAAGAATTTGGATGCCTCAGGTAAGGTGCTTAATGCCACTTCACATGCCCTCCCCAGCCCTAAAGCATTTTTAAAGGGGCCACAGGTTGAGGAGAGAAGGGTGCTTGCTGGCAGCCTCTTTTCCCCCCGGCCACATGTCACAAGGAGGCAAGGGCAATCAGAAGCTGCCAGCAAGAATTGGGATTGCCAGGATTGGGAGGATTGCCAGGACTGGGATTGCCAGCAAGGATTGGGAGCCTTCTATCCACTTTGTGTGCAAAGCTTTGCAAGGGCTCTGTGTGAAGAAGGAAGGTTGCCAGCAGCCCTTCACCACCACTCCTAATTTGGAACCCTCTCGCTAGTTCAGATTGAGAGCTCCTGATCCAACTCTTACAAACCTTTGGAGATGAAAGTGAGCCCCCCACCTACACACAGAAATGTTCTCAGTAACAGCAAATCTCAGCTGTTGTTGACTACTACTCCCAGCATCCCCAGCTACAATGACTACTGAGAGTTGTAATCAGCCACATCTGGGATTCTCAGTTACAGGAAACACTGCCCCCTCCCCCCCCCACTCATCTGGTGGTTGTGACAGCCACCATGACTCTTGCTTCTCTACCTCACTACATCCTATTCCCTGTTCAAAAAGCAGAGGTAAGGGAATCCAGAGCAGCAGGAAGTGAGTTTCGTCACTTCCTGTCACTCCAACTTCCATGCCCTCTGGCTTTTCCATAGGGCTGCAGCTGGCGCACCACAAGGAAAAAAATATCTTTGAGGGGCAGTGGAAGGTCCAGGCAGGGTGAAGCTGTGGCAAGTCCATGGAGGTAGCCAATCTGCTGGCTCCGTTGATCCAGTACCTGAGGCGACTCTGTCACCTCATCTCATTAGTAGGTGGGACTCTGACTGATGGGACTTTTCTCAGTTCTTGCTTTAATTTATCCAGCATCAGATATGTGATTGTATCCAGCTGGATGCTCCAGTGACTTCAGCAGCTGTGATCATGGAAATCCACAAACACTGGAATAGTAATGGCACGATACACATGCACATTCTTAATTGCCATGGAGAATGCTGAGTGTGTGATTCAGATCTTAAATCCAGCTGTTTCAGCTAAACTGAACTCCTCCAACTTAACTAACTTGTGGATAAGACTATTTGTGACTGAAGATGTGATTGAGATTGAGATGTGATATTGTTTATCTCTGAGAAGGTTCTTCCGCCATTGTTTTTTAAATGTCAGCCCAAGCCATGAGGAAGAGCACTTTGCATGGGGACTGGGTGCTGCAGGTATGAGTGTTAATGCTTCCCCTTGTGCTATTTTATCAATTGAAATCTTCCCAAGCTATTTGACTTGCAGAGCAAAACATACAGGCTTAGCACAATATAGGCCCGCACGCCAACTAACTTGTATTCCTCTTCCAGTGCCATCTTAGCGCAGCAGGTAACCCTTAGGGCCCCTTATCAGTTCTCTCTCTGGCATCTGTAAATTTTGTCCTGTGGAGCAAATAACAGCTCTGGAGAATAAGTTTAATTGGTAATATAGTGTTGGGGTAAAGGGTTAACTCCCCATTCCCCATTGCCACAGCTGGAATCCAGAACACGTGCACACATACACACACACACACACACACGGCTTCTATTAACATTTTAAACAATGCAGGGTGTCTTGCATCACCATCTGGTTTGGACCTTATAAAGGCAGTTAAAAGATCATAAAGAACAATGTCAGCCTTATCATGGCATTAAGTGAGCTTTGTATTGACACATATCATAAAAGATGGGCACAGTGTAGCACTGTTCTTCTCTTACACAAGCTTCATTGAAAGGAATAGGAAATGCGGGCCTTTGAGGGAAATGATGTGTCCTGGGGGAACAAACACCCCTCGGCTTCTCTGGCCCCCATCAAACATTCGGCCTTGACCCTCACCCTTGACATATTGAGCTAGTTAGTGTGTTATCAAAGAACAGGAACATGATGAAATCAAAGCTAAATGTATCTAATTATGGAACAAATAAATAATACACTATGCATCACTAAGAGCAACATATAACATCTATCTCTTCCTTAAAAACATTTATAGTCAGCTTATAAGGCTATTTTTCTCACACATGCACAGTTGTGACCTCTTAGAGGTGCCTTCAGTTTCTTTCAGCTGTAAACTTCTGGGTGGGTCTTTTTCCTTTATAACTTAATTCTACTCAGTAATGCGTTCACAATATGCTTTATAAATAATAAATATTATTGTACTGTGCAATAGACTCAAAAGCCAAACAATTAGTTACTGAAGAGGGAAAACATGAGAATAGAATAGAATAGAATAGAATAGAATAGAATAGAATAGAAGGAAGTGCTTATAGGGGAAGTTCATTTCTAAGTTACTTCAGCACCAACACATGCAAAGCAATAGCATAGCAATGTGGGCAGCAGCCTGTGGCTAGACTTTTTGGCAGCTCCTACTCCTTCCCCCCTGCCGCCACTGCTGCCCACTGCTGGCCTCTGCAGCCAGCTGCCCGCTCTCCTCTGTCAATGCTGGCAAAGAGCTAGTGCACGGGCTAATGATGTTATCACCTAGTGACACTCACCATGTGGAGACATTAGCCCTTGTCAGCCGGTTCTGCCAAGGGCAGAGGGAGACAGGAGGGTGGGCAGCTCTCCCAGCCCCATGCGTGGGCTCTTTGCTGGCACCAATGAGAGAGGGAAGGAAGCAGGTGGCTGCAAAGGCAGGCAGTGCACAGCCCTGTCATCAGCACCCTTAGGAACATAGGAAGCTGCCATATAGTGAGTCAGGCCATTGGTCCATCTAGCTCAGTATTGTCTACACCAGGGCTGCTCAACTTTGGCCCTCATACTGATGTTGGCCTACAATTTCCATAATCCCTGGCTATTGGCCACTGTGGCTGGGGATTATGGGAGTTGTGGTTCAAAAACAGCTGGGGGGCCTGAGTTGAGCAGGCCTGGTCTACACCAAGGATTCTCATTGTTGGGTCCCCACATGTTATTGGACTTCAACTCCCAGAATCCCCAACCAAAGACCACTGGGGCTGCAGATTATGGGAGTTGAAGTTGAAAAACATCTCAGGACCCAACGTTGAGAATCCCTGGTCTACACAGACTGGCAGCAGGCAGGAATCTCTCTCAGCCCTATCTTGGAGATGCCTAGATGCTCTTTCTAGAGCAGCTCCATCCCCTGAGGGGAATATCTTACAGTGCTCACATGTAGTCTCCCATTCATATGCAACTGTCATGGCTCAGACTTCTGACTCAGAAGAGTCAGAGCAGGAGGATTCGCCTGCTAGTGAGGGCTCAGAGGCACAGCAACAGGAGACCAGACTCTGGAGCTGAGGATTCAGAACAGCTGCCAGACGTTATTTCTGATGAGGAGGAGCCTGGGATTTCACCTGTCTTGAGAAGACGTCTCAAGAGGCAAGCTCAGTGGGAGTCACGCAGGTGCAGGAGATAACAAGAGAGGAAGCAGAAGTGCTGACTCATGGAAGCCTGATTGGCTACTGGTTCTCTTGAACCATATATATTTAGCAGTTTGTCAGTTGCTCAGATGCTGTTAGCAACATCGCTGACCACCGTGTGCTATTCTGAATTCCTGACCTTTCCGAATTCCAGTTTGCACTTGTTTATGCTTTCCTGCTTTGTTCTGTTAATTCCTTGTTTCTGGTGTCCTTCACTCTTTAATTCTTCACTCTGTGTTTTCTTTTCAGTTATTACTCAGTTATTGTTAGAGGTGGGTACCTAGTTCAGTTCAGGGGGACTTAATTCATTTACTATTTTCTTTGTGAGCCTTTTATTTTCCTTCGTGTAGCTTCGCTGCTGCTTTCTGTTAACTCACGGGGGGGGGGTGCTGAAGGGGTTTGTAAATCCTGTTGGGTGAGCCGAGCTAACAGATTTACGACAGCAACCAGGGTGGACCCTGCTTAGCTAAGGGTACAAGTCATGCTTGCTACCACAAGACCAGCTCACTTCTCCACACTGATAATAAATCACCAGTGTGGCCCTCCAAGAAGCTACCAGGGACAGGCAAGGAAGAGCTTTGTTCCCACACAGATATAATATACTGTACATACCCTACTTTCTTTATCTCATGCATGCGCACACAGAGCATGGCATGGACTCACATTCATGCCACAACACAGGCTCACAAGTACTCCAACACAGATAGACACAACGCACCATGGAGATGTAAGGACACACTCTGTTGTTATCCATCCAATACTCTCCCCCACTCACCAATAAGCACAAACACGCCCACTCATGAATCTTCCACAGTTCCTCATCTCAGCCACACTGCTTGCCTCCGAGTTAGGAGAGGAGGACTTTTGGATTTTTTCTTAAATGTTGCAACAACTCCCTTCTCAATTAACATATATGGCTAGGATCCCTTTCAGACGCTGCCCAAACCCTTCTCCACTTTCAGAGAACTACATCCCCTGGACCTCCATCAACCTATTCATTGAGACAGTGGCTTCCATCCTCCTCTGCTGCCTAGCCTGATTTCAGCGTTCATTTTTAGCACTTAGTATTATCTGTGTTTTTAGTGCACTCCTTATCACAGGGCACTTGGGAGGCAATATCTGTCACATGTGGTGATAACCCACTGCCTGCCGCTGGAGTCCCATTCGCTTTACTTCTCAACACTGAATTTTCTGGAATATAGAATTTTACGGCACTTGAGAATACAAAACAACAAAAGCTTGGATTTTTAATGGAATGGGATTGTTTTTCCTATGTTAAATCGGCTTTAATTTTTAATGTTGAAACAGCTCCTTTCCGGACAATATGTGGCAAGATATACAGATTTGTTTTGTAAAAAACATGCAACTTTTAAAAATGTGAAATAAGCCTTTCTGATTATACAAACAAAGCAGCTTCTTCCTATTGTTCTTCTACTCAGCTTCCCAGGAAAATGTCGGGGCAGGCAGAACAGGCAAAATGCATTTGAGGGGAGGTAGGGTGACTTTTGTGCAAGACATTTGATTTCCAAAAGAGCAATAGTGTTATATTTTATATTAATGCTTCCATCCTAAACAGACTTTTCCGGAGCAAGTCCTATTGTTTTTGATGGAGCAGTGGCACAGCCTGGGGAGTGGGTCCTGGCAGCCCTGCTGGGTTGTTTTGGCACACATGCACACAGCGCACACATGAAATCACGCACAAGGGGCATGGCTACAGCCCCGGAGGGTCTGCGCAAGCTCTCTAGATCTCATTCCCAGTTGGCATTTCCTTACTGGATACGAGCTCAAGGGAGAGAAAGGAAATATGTTAGAAGTGATAATTCTACAGCATCCACTCTTAGCTCTGCAGTAACTTCTTTTGACCACTAGAGGCATGAGGAGTTATGTTAATAAGTCTCTAAGGCAGTTAAGAGTCAGAATCGTTCAGCTGCTGGAAGGCAAGTGAAGAATGTGTGAGATGGCAAGCAGTTTAATAAACAAAAGCTGTCACACATTGTGAGAAGACAAGGCTATCTTTGCTTTCCATTTCCTCTTACAGGAAAATTCAGAAATACGAGAGATACATTTATTAATACCAATTGTATTAATGCGAATGTATTTCAAAAAATTGCTCTTAATGGGGGAACTGTTCATTTAAAAAGCAAGAAAGTATTATCAACAGCATCAACTGCACATACAAATAATTTTTCTTCAAGAAAAAACACTTAACAGTCATCACTAAACAATACCATATGCAATAAGACACACAATGACAAATAGCAAATATGTTTTTTAAAATAAACTAAGCAAGTTCCTGTCATACCTAAAAAAAACATAGGGAATCCAGATTATTATTCCCCCCTCCATCCCCACAACAGTAAATGACCTACCTCTTAACATTTATCCACTTTACAGAACCTAATGAATCATATATATGTAATAAGCAGGAAGGCTCAAAGAACCAAATTTATATAACATATTATTAAACCACCATAATTTTACCAGAATTATTTTGGTTCTAAGGTGCTTATTTACATATCTCTGTGTGTGTGTGTGTGTGTGTGTGTGTGTGTGTGTGTGTGTGTACGCACGCACACACACGCACACCTTAGAACCAAAATGGTTTCAAGAGATAAACAAGTCTGCTCTTCCATCTCAGACCTTCTGATTAAAATTTGCCTTTATAGATTAACATTTACCCCCTCTTATTAATCAACTAAAGCTTTATTTTATTTATCTCCTTTTAAAACCAATTAAAGCACACCAAGCAAGTGGTCCAAGAAGTGGGCTAGAATTGCTGGCCATGTCTTAAAGCTTCAGGCTCATGTTTAAATCACACAGCAACATCATCAAGCAAGTTTCATGGTACAGATCTGCTCACCCCACATCTCAACACATCACTTAGGTCATTTGAACCTGGTCTTAGCAGTTTGTCATAAGCAGAGGGTGTCACAAGATTGAAAAAACACAGTCCCCCAAACTGGTTGTGTGAATGTGGCTGGCCATATACAGGGAAAGGCCCTAGCCCTGGACAGCAAAGCACTGCAACCTGCATTTTGGTTATGTACTGGGGGCCGCATCACACAATCATCTGGCTTTGTGGTAGTTGCAGCAGGTACCTTGCTGGCCTTGATACCTGGTCCCTCTACTTTGTGGTGTGCTGGTTGAGTGTATCCACCACCATTATACACAGGACTTGGTGTTTGGCATGCCATTTGGTGCAACATTTTGAACATTTGCAATGGCATGCCAAGAGGCAAATCCTGCACCTGGCATGGGATGTCCTCAAGAATGACTCTGGCTGCCACAATGGGCAGCTCTGTTCTTGCAGCAATCATGTGCTTAGCTGGTCATGTGAATAGATCAGGATGTCAGAACACACTATTCTGTATGATATCTGTACAATGAGCGGCCGCCTTTATAAACCACTTCCCCCATAACTTTATAACAGATTTCAGGTATTTTTTCCAGTTCCTACTGCTGTTTAATTATTATATTGCACTGCCACTGTATTTCAAAAGAGTGATCAGGTAGTAGCAGAGCTCAGATTACTTGGGTGGGGGGCGGTTAAAGGTAGAGGGCATTTAATTAATTCCACAAGTCCCTCCACCAGTTTTAGCCAAATCACAATTGCCCATAGCCTTCTAATAACAGTAGCTAAGGGGGTTGTCTCAAAAGTTAAGTTGCAGAGGGCCCTCTGCTTCTCTGTAGTTTGATCTCTGGTAGGAAGCAGCAGGAGAAAGACAGTGCCTTCCAGAACCCTGTTACTGTATATGTCAGTAGCTGGTCTTGTGGTAGTAAGCATGAATTGTCCCCTTTGCTAAGCAGGGTCCACCCTGCTTATATTTGAATGGGAGACTACATGTGAGCACTGTAAGATATTCCAGGGCTGCTCTGGGAGGAATATCTGCATGCATGGATACAGAAGTTCCAAGTTCCCTCCCTGGCATCTCCAAGAGAGGGCTGAGAGAGACTCCTACCTGTAACCATGGAGAAGCCACTGCCAGTCTGTGTAGACAATACTGAGATAGATAGAACAAGGGTCTGACTCAGTATATGGCACCTTCCTATATTCATATGGATTTAATTCATGTTTATCCCCCCCTCATTGTTGTGAAAGGGCCTAACAATGCAGTACTATTATGTTTGCTCAGAAACATCATGAGCATGTTCTGAGTTCTCACGTTCACAGTATAAACTTGTTTAAATTCTAGCTAGTACAGTAGTGTAATGGGCTGTTTTGCATCTGGCTTCCCAAAGCATGTTTGACATATCTGATATCCAGAATAGTCCTGCCCAAGGCTGCAAACAAGCCCATTCTGGACATGGAAGTGTCAGACACGCTTTGGGAAGGCAGATGCAAAGCAGTCAGTTAAGCTGATGTGCAAGAAGCATGCGATATGGAAGCCTGCCTGAGAACATGAACGGGCCAGGAAAAGGGATTGAGTTGATGTTGCCTGCATGACATGTTCACTTAATCAAGCCAATCCTTTAATCTACTTTTCCTACCATCAGGCCATCTCCTCTTAATTGCTAACAGTATCTGATAAGAGTGGCGCAGCCTCTCTGCTGAACTTGCAAAACCTTTTTTTATTATGTATGTGTTTTAAATTAGAGTTTACTCATGACTGGTGACCATATTTATCTTTTTGACTGCCTGTTGTTATCTTTTGCATGTTTTATTACTGCTTTACTATTGTTTATTGGTTGATGTTTTATTGT
Organism: Hemicordylus capensis; assembly: GCF_027244095.1. NCBI lineage: Eukaryota > Metazoa > Chordata > Lepidosauria > Squamata > Cordylidae > Hemicordylus > Hemicordylus capensis. The sequence continues at coordinate 397,414,546 of NC_069657.1, read as the reverse complement.
GCATCAGTTTCAGTCGCTGATTCAGTTCCATGCTGTGGAACACCAGCATTCGTGATCTGCCAGGGCTGCTGGGTGGTGTTATGGAGGTGAGGAGTTGAACAGTGACGTCAAGCAAGTAGGGATGTGCAAATAGGTTCGAATTCAAACCGAACTGGGGGATGGGGTTCGAGCAAAACCAAAACCGTATCTACCCACCCCAGTTTGAGGTTGGTTCAAATTCGAACCGAACCACCCCAAACAGTGTTGTGCATTGCTGTGCATTGCTAATGCTGACATTCCACAGCACAGAGTGTTAGCCAGTGTCTTTTTAGACTATTTAAGACCTTTTTACTGTAAATAATAAAAAGGAGGTAATCTTTGACCTCAGCTGCCCACGTTTGTTTCCCCATGAAAACAGTCCCCAGAGAATCAGGGCTCCTGAGTCATGTTCACAGCTCCACTTGCTGTGAGGCATTGCTGTCACAGAGCCTGATCCCTTTTCCAAAGGTTGCAGAGGCATTTCAGGAGGTTGAAGAACTGCAAGACTTAATAACTGCAGCCTGGTTGCCCCTCAGGGCATGAGGCATTTCATTACTTATTCAGTCCTTGAAATCTCTGGATGCCAAACTTATCAGGCACTTAGGAGAAATAAAGAGGAAAATTGGTGTTCTAATTGCATGTCCACTTCCTTTCCCAGTGTTTCTAGGTCATCTCCTAGTAGTGGAGCATTCACTGCTTCATTGCTTGAAGAACCACCCAGGCATATCGCTCTGTACCTACTCAAGTTGCTGCCTCATCCAGAGAAACAGAAGCCTGGCTGTTGCGTATATGAATTTATTTAAATGCATGCACATCTTAAATTTACCACCAACCTTAAAACCCAAAACCAAGATGGACAGACAGTGTCTATTGCTAATTAGCCATGCATACATTCACACTATGCAGGTTTTAAATTGGTAAAAGGTTTTTGTTTTTATTCTGTTTTATGTTGTTATAAACCGCCCAGAGATGGAAGTTTGGGGCGGTCTACAAATTTGAAAAATAAATAAATACATAGATAAAATAAAAAGCTGAAGTAAGCCAAAAGTTGTATGAACTGGCTGCCACTGAGGCACAGCTTAATAGACAGGATGACTCCGAAAGGCGTTGTCAAAGGTGCCAGCAATCAACGGCACATGTTTGAAAATGTATCCTAAAGCCACTAAATTGTTCAATCCTGCATGACCATCACCTCCACTCCCATAACTTGGCAGTACTACCATAGGTGTCATACTGAAGCTAGATACCCTTCAACATTTCAGCTGTGGAAAAGGTGCTTGCATATAACATCTCTATTAGTAAACAAAGGATCACTTCACAAGTTACACCCCTTCTGTAAACATTGCACAGCAGCATCCTGACTAGGAGACATATTTTCAGTGGGGAACAGGACTGCAGAGGGAGGACATGATCTCTGAAACTCACCCATTGTGCAAGTGGAACATCTTGCATTCACTGAACTCCTAACCACTGCTGAAGGTTCTTCACGGCCTGATGTATGGTACTTTCATTTCCTCTGTAGCAGTCTGTCCTCAGCTGACTATTATGCTAACGGTGATTGTTCTTTTGGTAAATATATACTTTTAAAAGCATAATAATCCTAAATATGTTAAAAATAAATTATTTATATATACACCACACCTCTGCATTATGTGCAATGTCAGGCTATGCATGGCTTGGTGCCTTAGTTCATGCACATGCATTTACTTTCATGTGTGACTCACACAAACATTTTAACAAGGCGTTCCTCAAAATGCACAAATAGGGACAATGATTTTACCAGGAATAGGTGCCAGAAAATAACAACTGTTCCCAGTAAATAGAGACAGTCGAAAGGTATGAAACTATTGAATTTTCAGGATCAAACTGGAAATCTCTGCAGAAATGATCATTCCCTGCAAGCATCTATTCACACCCCAAGCAAACCCCCTGGGGCTCACAGAAATAAGTTACAATAGTATTTTGAATCATCCAACCCTTGACTTTTATCTTCTCTTCTTTCCCTTTTATGAGCTATTTTGGGCAAGAGGGTGAAGATACGAACACATTTGGAGTATAACTTTGAATTCCTGAAGAACAAATCTGATTGCTTCAACTAACAGAGCACAGCAATTAACTATTCCTTCTTGCTGGTGTGACATAAAAAATGTCAGCATCGTCCCCACCCCACAACAACTCAGCATGCCGCAGAGCCTATCCATGTCTAGTTTATTGGAGCAAACAGACCACTGAACAGCAAAAAGGACATTTCCACAATTGTGCATCCACAGAGTGGGTGGCTGGGTTTTTTCTATGACCCACCAAGTACAATGAAGGCAAGCAGCCAGGTATGGCAGATTACAAGGATCTCACAAAACTTTCTAATTTTGCTGGCTGGCTGTCTCTTAAAAAACAAGGGGAGTTTCAAGTGCTTGGAATGGCACAGAGGGCCTTTCCAAAGGCAATAAACTGTGGGATATTCAAAGCATTCACACAAATTCCAAATGCAATCTTACTCCCCATACACACATTACAGCAAGATTCAGCACTACTTCCTTGTGTAACCTTACACTCTGTACACACGCTGAGCTCTTGCATTCCAAGAAAAAAACATTCTTTCCCCCAGTTGCCACAAAAGTAGCAATAAAAACGGATAAATTCCTCTTGGCATGCAAGAGCTGGCCAGTGGGTGGAACTGTGAAAATTGTGCAATATCCCTGCTCAGCGTGTTTATAGAGTAGGGCTGCACAACTTCAGCCCTCCTGCCACTGAACTACAACCCTCATAATTCCTAACTGGGGATGATGGGAGCTGTAGTTCAAAAACAGCTGGAGAGCCAAACCTTATTGTTTATTTGTTTACTTAACACATTTTTATACTGCCCAAAAGGCAAGTTCTCTGGGCGGTTTACAAGACAATAAAAACAACCAATAAAAAGATTAACACATTTCAACAATTAAAATTTACAACATTAAAACACAATTAAAACACAAAACAATATCTAATTAAAAGCCTGGGTGAACAAATGCGTCTTGACTGCCTTTTGTAAGAGTTGTAAGAGATGGGGAGGCTCTTATTTCAGCAGGAAGTGTGTTCCAAAGACTTGGGGCAGCAATGGAGAAGGCTCGTCCTTGAGTAGCCACCAGACGAGCCAGTGACAAGCACCTGCAGACGAACCTCTCCAGATGATCACAGTGGGTGGTGTGGTTCATAGCAAAGAAGACGTTCTCTTAAATACCCAGGGCCCAAGCTATTTAGGGCTTTATAGGTTATAACCAAAACCTTGTACTTTGCCCAGAAACTTATCGGCAGCCAGGGTAGACGTTTTAAGATAGAAGTGATATGGTCTCTCCAAGATGACCCAGAGACCAACCTGGGTGCCGCATTCTGGACTAACTGCAGTTTCTGGACTATGTACAAAGGCAGCTCCACATAGAGCGCATTGCAGTAGTCAAGTCTACTTATGCAGCCCTGGTATAGAAAAATGCAGTAAGAAGTGGCTCAGAAACCTGCTGCAGTGTGTGTACGAGGATTACAATTGTGCTTGAAATTTATGCAAAAGCTTTAAACATTCTACAGTTTATTGTCATCTGGAAAGATCCAATATCTGATTGGTATGGCTGCATTTGCCTTGATGGATGACAAGGCTGGTATGTTGTCAGCTATTTATTATTATTTATTTTTTACATTTCGATACCACCCTATCCATCCAAAGGATGGATTCTTGTGCCTCCAGTTTTCCCTGTCAGAAACGCCTTCAAAAGTACAGAGTCCCTTGAGGACAGTATCCTTAGAGGATCATTCTGTCAGTAGGCGTGGCTTATATTAAGCTTAAATATATCCTTTAGGTTGTGTGCCCAACAGAACTGTAAGGAAACCAGAAAAAGCAAGCAGGCAGGGACATAGATAATAGAGGGGGCTGGTCTCTCCATGGATAGTGTCAGGGTGGTGGCTTCAATCATATATGTAAGGGGGGGTGGAATGCATTCAACATCATGTGCAAAAATAACATGAATATTTTGTTGCAATTAGAGTGGATGCAAGCCACCACGGCGGCACTAGAATGAGCCCTGTCTTTCTGTCTGTAGCTGACTCCAGGAGGCATTTTTCCCCTTATGAACTGAGAACTCTTAAAGCGTGGCATGAAAGTAAATTGAGCAGCCGAGTTTTCTCTTTCTCTCAGTCTACCTTGCTCCTTTGAACCTCACTGTAGCCCTGTGAAGCAGACTTCTAGTTCAGTTTGACAGAAACTGAGTTGAGTGTAGTGCTCTCACATAAGGAGGCGGGCACAGGAATGGGGGTGGGCCCTTGCCCGGCTGTCTTCTGCAGCAGAAATGAAAGCTGTAAAAGCAGGAGAGAACGGCAGGGCAGAGAAAGGGCAGAATGTTGAATAGCACCACTGAGGGCAAGAGCAAAGCATGCTGGAGAACTGACACCAGGTAAGTAAGAGATGTCAGGATGTGTCAGATGTTGGCATACTCCCCTACTTGCTCGTCATGACATAATCCCCTCTGGAAACACAACATCTCTCTCTGGCAATATCCAGAGAGTATAATTCTGTCAGTAGGTTCAAAATGAGAGGGTTCTTTCTTTTTTATTTCAAAAGAGAGAGAGAGAGAGGAATTTCTGTGTTGTTGTTTTTTCGTTTTTAAATTTACAGACTAGGTAAAGTTTATTCTGTAACTAGGTAAAGTTTATTCTGTAACAGTTGTTCTACACCTGTTCAACATGTTGATTTTATGGGCAGGAAAAGAAAGTGTAAACAGACTCGTCTTTGAAGATGCACTCAATCATCCTGCAAATTTTCTATATAGTTCTGCAAAAATCTCTGCACAGATGTTGAGAGATGCTGCAGATTTATCTCCATGCAAAGTCAGTGATAACTAGGCCTTTATAACAGATGGCATTAAAGGTCACATCTTCCAGGTGCCAGTGGCCCAAACACTAGTGGATTCTGAAAAGATGGCATTATTAGAACAGAGTTTCTCAGAGTTGGCACCTGATCCCCAACAGGCACAAAGGATGGGAGCAGTTTGCAACCAAAAAAAACCACCTTCAGAAATATAGGAAAGCTGTAACAAACTGATGTAGAGTCTCGCCAAAGGTTCAGGCTGTATCATACTGTCACGGCCCATTCTCAACCAGCCCCGTGATCTTAAGCTTCACCGCTGCCAAGTAGACTTTTAGATATTTTTTCTTCTGACTGTGTCTACTGAAACAACCTTCTAAACCTCTGTTTCTCTCAAAGTTAGGTAGGGTGGAAAGGCTTCTAAACATGGTTTGAAGGAAGACAGGCTGAAGATACAAATCTTTAATTCAAGACAAGAAAACTTTACTTTAAAATAGTTTAATTCAAATCAGTAGTCCTTTTGGAAATTTTTGTACAAAGAAGCAACCATATAAACACAAGAAACAAATAAAATAGGAGAAAAATGCATCTAATCTAACCTGCACCTAGCTCAGTGTCCTTATCAGGAATCATATACAGGCAAACCTCGTTATCCGTGGGGTTCACTATCTGTGGTTTCACATATCTGCAGTTGGGTAATTGACACCCAACATCGGCATCAGGAGAAAAAATGGAGGGGGGGAGGGTTAAATTTGTGTATCCGTGGGTCAGGGTGGTGGTGGCCAGAAATGACCTTGGAGGTAATTTCTGGCTGCCATTTTGTAAAAGGGAGCCATTGGGGTCATTCACATGACTGGGGGGGGGAATGGTGCTCAAACTCACCTTCCCCACAGACAAGCACAAAAATGCTGCTGGGAGCGCAGAGCGCACTCTCCCAGTGATTTCAGCACAACTCTCTCAGTGATCTCTTAGCTCTAATTTCAGTAGCTCTTCTCAGCTGGCTCTCCAAGATTCCAGCTTTAACTCCAACTGGCACTCACACTTGAACTCCTTCATTTGAACTAACTTTCTGCTGTAGGCACCTAGGTAATTTTGGAGCCCAGACCTGAAGGGCTTCGGAGCCCCCCCCCCCAAAAAACACACACACACACACACTTGAGGAATGGGGTGGGGTCTGGGGCAAGTTCCCCTTTTTTTAACCGCCACTGTGCGATGGGAGCGGCCAGCAGAGTGTACAGGCATTCAAGGGGAGACCAAAGTTGGCGAGGCGGAGGTGGTGGCAAGAGCTCGTTCCCTAAATGGGACAAAAATGGCTTGATCTGTAATTTGGGAGCCAGGTGGGGCTCAGGGAAGGAGCTCTTGCCTCCACCGCCCCCACCTTGGTCTCCCCTTGACTCAAGTGCCTACACACCTCACCTGCCGCCCTCGTCTCTGGTAGCATCCCAGCAGCACAGCAGAGGGGAAAAGTTTTTTTTTTTAAATTAACTTGTGTGGCGGGGCAAAGGCAGGGCTCTGGGGAGGCCCCCCAGAACATTTGGAGCCCCCTCCAGAGACAGGAGGACACAGAACAAATCCCCAAGGTCTGTGGCTAAGTAACCTCTGTGTAGGCAAGCCTCCTTTTATTCTTCCCCCCCACTCCAATTTTTCTAAACAAACCAGTCAAAACAATTCAAGTTCCCTCCATTATTTTAAATCATACCCAATCAAATCAAACCCTCTCTTCCCTCCAAAATTTAACCAGTACAACTCTTCTTCCAAACCAAACCAAACCGTAGCTTTTGACCCCTGGGTAAGCAAATACATATGCAATATATAAATCTGTAATGCAAAAAGAGGAGTTTCAAGCCTCATTAATTCACACAGACATGCTTCATTTGTTGTCCCCTATCTTAGCTGGAAGTTAATAGATTAACAAGCACCTATTCCTTCTTAATGTGGGAAACTGAGACAGAACACATAATAGGCAAGAACAGCTAAGTTTAGAAATGCTTGTCAAAAAAAGAAGTCCTTGGTTGTTGTATATCTTTGATGTCAGAGATCAGGGCTTCCCAACCTTGGGTCCCCAGATGTTGTTGGACTGTGACTCCCATCATCCCTAGCTAGAATGACTGAAGGGAATGATGGGAGCTGTAGTCCAACAATATCTGGGAACCCAAGGCTGGGAACTCTGAAGCAGATATATTTTTTGTTTCTTCTACATAACTTTTATTTTGATGGTTTTGCCTTATGTCCAAGATAGTAAATGGTGGTGGTTTTTATTATAGTGAGGACTGGCAGTGGAGTCAGACACATGGAATGTAGAGGACCTGAAGAGATCTGGATTATATAGTCAGAGGACATGGTGAGTGAGAGGGTGAAATGGTGTCATGCCAGCCATGACGACATTACAGTCACTGAGGAAACTTGAGGCTAACCCCGGGGCAGCATGGATATTGGCAAAAAGTTTGTATCTCTCCAGGTGGTTTTGAAAGTGTATGTGCCATCTCTGCAAGGACAAATAGAGATGTGATACATAATTTCCCAGCCTTTCATCACAGGGGGAGAGAGAAGCTCAGTGGATTGCAGCTGTTTGCAAATTCACTTAATTCAAACCACTGTTTGTTTTCCTCACTGCTGGGTTCTCAATAAACACACATCCAGCTGAGAGAAGCAGGGGAGGTAGCCATTCTCACCATTTACTTTAAATATGCCTGCTAGGGATGTGGGATGTTCAAAAGAGCTTGGCATTTGGCAGGCAAGGGGCTTATCTACACTCCAGGCTACCACAGTGCAAACCTGTGTGGTGGTGCTTTATAGGGCTTGTTCCACCCTTGCAGCTGATATACTTTTGCAACTACAGCCAGATAATATGTGGACCTGGTGTTTAGCAGCAGTATCACACCCCTTGCTCTGGCTTTATGCTGTGGCTTTCTTCCCCAACTCTTCCATGATAGAATTTTGTCTATCTAATCTCATAGAGAATTAGCATTGTGAAATGTGCAATATCACTTTACCACATTATCTCTTCATTCCATGTTCATCACTGTTCCCACCATGCGCCACATTCAAATCTCCCAGAAAGCATAGAGAAGTTTAGCTGCTTCTTGTTTCCTTTCTGTGGCATCAAGCACATTCTAGATTGTCATCCAGGGGTTCTAAAGAGCCAGGAACATCTTTGGTCACAGAATGCTACAGTGCCTCTTTTCTTTGCCTGCCTGTCCAAGCAAACCAAACTTCAAACAACACAGCCTTTCCTTCCCCTGCCATGTAAATATTTTATTTTACACCTCCCTTCCTCCAATGAATTCTTTGCCATAAAAGCGTCCTAAAGCATCTCTTTCTCCTCCATACTTGAATTTATCTTGGCTTTCTCCAGTTACAGCAGTAGGTGGTCCTTTTAGGCGCTCACCCTGGTAAAGTTGTTGAGATTCCACATGGTTGTCATCTCAAGGGAAAGAGTGAAGGCTTCACAGTCACATTAATTGTTCCTGAACATCCAAGCCTTTACTTCCTGGAGATATATTGTAAGCAGCCACTGCTGTCCTTATCCAAAAGTCTTTTGCAGAAGCCCTGGACTTTGCTGTGTGTGTGTGTGTGTTGGTTTTAACCTGCCTTTCAACCTGCACTTTTAACCTGCCTTTCAACTTTAAAAGCCTGCATGATGACTTACAAGTCAACATTACATAAAGTCAGGGGCGTGTCTAGGGAAAATAGCGCCTAGGGCAAACACTGAAATTGCGCCGTCGCTCCCCGCCCCCCGTCCAAACATCTGACGGTGACACCCATCTTTCAGATAACTTTACCATAATATCAGCTCAAATACAAGTATTTATTTTATTTTACACTTTTTATATCCCGCACTTCCTCCTCCTCCCAGTAGCCCAGAGCGGTGTAAAAGGAGGGGGGAAAGGAAAGGTTGTGCCATCAAGTCGTTGTCGACTCCTGGCAACCACAGAGCCCTGTGGTTTTCTTGGTAGAATACAGGAGTGGTTTACCATTGCCTTCTCCTGCACAGTAGGAGATGATGCCTTTCAGCATCTTCCTATATCGACTATTTGCTCAGAATTGAGTAATGAAGTGCAACTTTACTAAAACCAGTAACTGGACTATACATTATAATGGATATGCAAAAGGAAAGACATGGAATCCAGACTTGAGAGTACTACTCCACAGGCATGAAATTTTAAAACTGCCCTGATAAGAAGAAAATATTTAAAGAAACTGAAAACAAGTGGACTGCTTGTACTCCAGTTCTTACCAACAGGAGAGCTACAGGGATTGGCAAAATAGAACACCATTATCAGATGAGCCAGGCCTAGTACTTCAAAAAGGGGTCATTCAAAATTGTATAATGGTCAATTATGCAATGGATCAGTGATCAAATAATATGTTTACATACAAAAGGCATCAGATTCAAATGCTGCCTCAGTCACAAAGCTCATTGAGTAGTATTAGAGAAGTCAAATTGTGAGAAACAATCTCTCAGTATGACCAGCTGAAGTCACGTTCCTCTTTTTCTCCCCACCCACCTGTTTTTAAGCAGAGTGCTTGTATTTTAAAGTTTAGCTTGCTCAGGCTTTTTGGAGCTTGAGGCCATGCCTCCTTTGACATCACATGCAAAGGGGGCATGACCTTAAGCACCAGAGCTTGAGTCCACATCCCCTTTTGACATCACATGCAAAGGGGGTATGGCCTTGAGCTCCGGAGCTTGAGGCTACACCCCATTTGACATCACATGCAAAGGGGCTTGGCCTTGAGATCCGAAGAACGTGAACAAGCTCTTCGGAGTCATTTCAGGCAGGGCTTCCTGCCTGAAAGCATCTATTCTTCCTTTCTCTCCCTCTCTGGAGGGAGAGAAAGGGGAATAGATGCTTTCAGGCAGCAAATGCTGCCTGAAATAAAGGGCAAGTGCTCACTGGGGGGGGGCCTCTCTGACAGCAGTTGGGGTGGGGGTGGGGCATGGCAGGCACTTTGCGCCCCCTGCAATGGTGCCTGGGGCATGTGCCCTGCCTGCCCCACCCTCATCACACCCATGCATAAAGCTTTGAACTCTGCTTCTTTCTTCAGCCATCAGTGCTTCACAACACCCCAGGCCAGACATCCTGAACTTATGGTCAGCAGATCACTGTGTGTTTTCAGGTGATCTGTGAGAACACATTGAAAAAAATGGCAAGGGGATTCTTCACACAATGTGGGTGAACATGTAAGAACATAAGAACAGCCCTGCTGGTTCAGGCCCAAGTCCCATCTAGTCCAGCATCCTGTTTCACACCGTGGCCCACCAGTTGCCACTGAGAGCCTACAGGCAGGAATTGAGGGCATGCCCTCTCTCCTGCTGTTACTCCCCTGCAACTAGTATTCAGAGGCATCCTACCTTTGAGGCTGGAGGTGGCCTATAGCCCTCCGACTAGTAGCCATTGATATACTTCTCCATGAAGTTATCCAAACACCTCTTAAAGCCATCCAGGTTGTTGACTGTCACCACATCTTGTGGCAGAGAATTCCACAAGTTGATTATGCGTTGTATGAAAAAGTACTTCCATTTGTTGGTCCTAAATTTCTTGGCAACCAATTTCATGTAGCGAGGGGTTCTCACCTGCTAAAGCTACCTAACAGTGATGCCTTGTACAGAAGTTTTTCAAGCATCCTCCCACTCAGCAGTCACAATGTGAGCTTGCCCTGAGAAGCAGTATCTGTCTTGACTATCATGGTAGTGCTGACAGATTGTATGTATAACATTATCAACTATCTAGCAAGCATCACCGCTGGCCTCACACTTGGCCTCACACATTATATTGTGGACATGCACTGGATTGCAGAAGCCTTTCGGCCCCAACCCTAGACATAATGTGAAAACAAGAGGAAAGAACAGTGGTCCACAGCACATCTGTTGTAGCAGTCTCTTTCTGCATGCCTGAAACTGACAAAGCCAGATGTGTTGCTGCTTCAGCAGTCTTTAGCTAACTAGAAGAGGAATGATCCTAAAGGGGACAGGACTATTGCTGACACCAGAAAGTGAGTCAGAAAGCACCCTATAAATGATATGTTCAGATCAGGGACTGCAACGGATTGAATCAAGTGACCCCAAATCAACTCTCGGTGTGCAGTGAATCCAATGTGCAGCAAATCCACAGCTGACTGTGAGGTGAAGCAATCACATAATTGCTTCATCTCACACCCAGATCAATTTTCATTGCACAATGAGATGAGTGGAAAAAATTACCTCATTGTGTGCTGAAAACCATTCTGGTCACATGAAGAGTAATCAATGACCACTTTGCAACATGCTCCAGGCCTGTTTTAGATAATGTGAATCGGGCTTAAATCTCTCCTAAATCCACACAATTGTGCTTGCTATCTTTTATGCTGCACATGGTGGGGGACATTTTTTTCTTTCTCTGGATCTGCCAGTGGACTGTGCCCAAAAATACATGGCACACACTCTCTACAAACACAAGCATATATCCCCTATGCGTAAGCGTGCATTTATAAGCTATCTTCTATAAGCATATGCATACAAAGTGTGCCCACAGAGGAGGTAGATATATTTTATTCCAGGGAGGTTTTACATGATGATATAACTGTTCGCCTCCATCGCTACCTGATGAAGCAGAAGATTAGTCACACAGTCACATAGCAATGGCAAGACACACACCACTCCCAATATTTTGTGTAATCAGAACCTCAGTTTCCTCTGTGCCTGTTTTGCCCACAAATAATAGTATTCTGACATTACAATTCAGTTAAAGTGAAGTACTTTGAAAAAAAAGGAATCACCCTGGTTGAATTTGAAAGAAATCAACGAGCTTTTAATCCGGGTCCTTTGGTGTAACTGGATTTGGGGTTGGACTGGTAACATAGAGAGGGACTCTACAGTCTGGGGTTTTTTTCCTTGAGGTTTTTTTTTTTTTTTAAAAAAATAATGGACAGCCACCACCAGGACCAAGCCTCAAGTAACTGATTTCTGTCAAATTTTATAGAGGAACGGCAGATGGTGGACTGTGGTGGCAACCCAGACCCTCCTATGTCATAGAAATGCTGGTGGAACTTTTTGTGTGTGAGTAAGTGAAAGGAAAACTGCCAGTAGCTTCTAGCAGTGTGGAGTGTATAAGAAGTGGCATTCCCCAGAGGGCCGTATTGCTAGAAGAGGCCAGCCAGTGCAATATACTGCTTTTCTATTATGCAGGCTCAATTCACACAAAAAGCTTTGACGTCCTTTTTAAAACAAATACCATCCTGAGAGGACACCTTGTTCTATTCTGTCCTCTCATAAAGGATGCTGTCACGGTGTTGCCATGCCATTGCATGTAGCCGGCAGGCCATCATATCAGCATTCATTAGGCCACCAAGCAAGACCACTAAGAAAGTGAAGCCTGAATAATGCTGGAGGGATATGTCCCTGTGTACTATGAGCCACTGTACCCATGGTGTGTGGGTGAGTGATCTGGCAGGCAGGACTAATATCTGGGGACTCAGTCCGGGCAGAATCCAAGCTAGAGCTATTACAACTCAGCAAAACAAAGCACTGATGGGGAGGTCCGGGAGGCAGTCGAGAGCTTGCAATTGTGCTTATTACACACATGTTGCTCTGTAAAGAATTATTAGAGGCAAGCAAAGAGTAAATACATCTTATCGTGGAATAGAAACAAATTACATTCCTTTAAAAAAACTGCTGCTCAAAGCAGCTTGAAATTTTTCTTTCTCCGTCACCAACAGGATTGTTTCCCCCCTCTATTCCGCTTCTCTCTTCCCTTTCTCTGAGTGGTAACTTGCCAGGACAGAGCCATAATTGAGAACACAAGCTTGCTGCTGATTGCTTTTCATTATCCTTCATTTAAATGAGAAAAAGAGCGGCCCGTATTTGTTCTCAGGATTATGAACAGTAATAGATTCTTTTTGAGGGCTTTAGCTTGCTCCTGGGATTTTCCTGCAGGGAGCATTGGACTTGTGCTTTATCACCAGTTACATTACAATAAGCTTTCTTGGGGATGCAGTGAGGGAAGTGTGTACAACAAACAGCAAGGTGGAAGGAATACATCCTAAGCAGGGCTGTTTTGACCTCTACAGGGGGCTCAGGGATTCCTGGATGTGGCAATATGCTTGAGAACTCAGGTTGCTGCAGTGGCCAGGGGTGCTTTCCAGCTCTTCTATCTGGCTGAAATAGTTCTCCTCCAATTCAGACCTAGCAGCCGCCATTCATGCTTTTGGAACTTTGAGCCTTGATTACAGGAATGTACATTAGATGCCCCCCACCCCGATATGTATACAGTCAATTCTGCTGGCGCAAAGCATTGTGGTCCACCTCCTGATCAAGGTAGCTCACAGAGAGTACACCAGTGCCTCCACATCTGCCCTGGCTCTCTGTTATTTGTTTGCTTAGCAGCACTGTCACTGTACTTGGAACTTTGTGGAACAGCATAAGGAGGAAAGGAGAGGTTCTTTTTGCAAGGAGCTTACAATCAAAGAGTCCTGTTCTGCTCAGTCACTTCTGTATCCCCCTGCTGTGAGTGCACCACTTTTGGAAGCAGAGTTCATGCTTATGGTGGGGCTGCCAATAGAGGAGTTGGCAGCTGGAAATCCCTACATGTGGCAGTAGTGCACATAGGAGGGGGTGGGGAGGTTATGACAGGGAACTGGATTTACCCCCTACGTCTTCCAGGCATTTTCAAGGTGCTAATTTTGGTCTGTAAAGCCATAACAAAAAACCCTAATCTGAGCAAAAAGGCACCTTTTCAAGTGTTGGAAGAAAGTAGCTATTCAGCCCAGCATAGGCATCCCTCCAGTGGTTCTGGCCACATTTCTAGAAAATGGTCAGATTTGGAATTTGGTTTATCTTCAATGAAGTGAAGTCGACAGCTTTGAGCAGCCACGCAGATTGCCCCTCTTGGTGCCTTCGTGGGACCAATGATGTAGTCTGCTCATTGAGTATGCTCGTGGATCATCTAAATATGACAATGGAGAAGACCATTTTTTAAAATCTGGTACTATATTTTAGTGTTTTAATAATTGTTATCGCATTTTGATTTTTTTTTTTAATCCCAAGCCCTTGAACTGGCCATAAGTCACTTGGTTCTGACTTCTGTGGCTGATCAGAAATCAAAATAAATAACCCAGATCGTGGTTGAAACACCACAGAAAATTCCATTGCAGAATAGACAAGAATATAACATGAAGGTTGCAAGCTTTTCTGCAGGTCCCGTGGCAGTGCATTTGAGCAGTCTTGCATGCAGAAATGCATGCAGATTTGGGGGTTCTATTAAAAGGCAGGAAATTGTTGATTCAGTAGTTTGGTGAGGGCAGAGAGAGCCTGTGTTTGGTAAATGAACCTCCGTAGCACAGCCATGCCCCTTGGCAACACAGGGGCCCCACTCACCCACAGCCACACTGTGTGCCACTCCACACACACCCTTGCCAGGCTCCTCCCAGCTGGTAAGAAACTGGAAAGCCCCAAATGGGCCCATTTGGAGTTTTCCTGCTTCCCACTGGCTGGGAGGAGCCCGGTGAGGGAGTGACTGGCCAGCTGGGGAGGGGGAGGGGAACAAGGTGGTCCTGGAGTTAGACCAGTATGTGTTCTTCAGATATGTCTGCCCAATTAGAGCTGTGCTCCATGTCAATTATTATTTTATTTATTTTATTATTTTATCTATTTCTTTATTAAGAGACTCAGGGCGGTGTACAAACAAGAGCAGCAGTATGTCAAGGACTGCGGCACAGTCCTTGTTAGAATGGGGAGGGCCCTCTCATTTGCAGAGGGAGAGGGCTCTCTGCTTCATCTGGACGCAAGGCTGTAAATCTGTTCCTCGTAAAGGGAGTATTTTCAGCAGAAGAGTTACTCACTGTTCCTTCCTGCCTTGCTGGTGGTAAGAATCAATTGAGCTTCAGTTGTTTGTCTTTTCTCTGCCTCCCAGTCCCAGATTGAGATTGGACACCGCTTTCATTGTCAGGGCTTTCTCTGTTGTCCCTGTTTCTTCCCCCCCCCCCTTTCTATGACATGATGGATAAGGGGGAAAGGTGTCCTGAAGGGGGTTGTGTCCAGTGGCTGTGCAGAGCCTCAGCAAGGAGCAGCTACCCGGTCGCCATCTTGGCTCCTCCTACAGTCTAATACTATATTTTTAGCTCAATTGCAGGGAGCATTAATATCCAGATGTGCTGCTTCAGCGTCCAAATGTCTCACGTCATCTCTGCTACTACCCTGTTTTTGTTCATTATTTTTAACTCACATTATGCGAGGCTTGTGTGTTAGGCCTGTTTCTAATCTAATCATTACAGAGCATCGCTGTGTCAGTGACTATATGGCCTGTGACTATGAGGAGTGCAATTGCTGGAACACTCCCTACATTGCTACATGCCTTGCCATCCTTAAGAGCGCTGGGCTGCAACAAGCTTCTTTAGGTATTTTTTCCTCTGTGCCTTTATGATCAGCTGCTACTCATCACTGTTATGAACCAGCCTAAGTGAGCCTTCCATCATGAAGAAGCTGAAATCAGAACTTTTCATCCAGAAACTTGTTGCATTTAAATGTATCCCTCTGGATTACGGTATCTGGTGTCACAGATGGTGCTCTTTTGTGTACTAGCCCCTCTTCTGAAATGCCAGCTCTAGTCTTAAAGGAGTTAGCAGAAGGCACAGCTCATGCTTACAGTTATGGATTCCTCACAGTGTGATATGGGCCTCTACTTTCTCTTCTGATTAATAAGAATTTTAATAGCCACACAAATAAGAAAACAAATATCAAGACCAACCCCATATGGGAACATTACCAAGGAGACTGCTAGTGCCTAGGGATTTCTGTGGCTGCTCTGCAGCTTTTACAAGAAACAAACAACCGACATCTGGCTGTTGCTTGTCATTGTGTCCTAAGCAAGTGTTTAAAGGAAAAGCCAAATGCAAATCAAATGGGTAGGAAGTGGCCAAATAGGAGGAGGAAACACAAACTGCCAGTGGGGATCCAAATTCCTGAAAAGGAAACTGCATGGCTGCAAGAAATGGCTGACATCCTGACTAGTGAAGTATTTGTGAAAGGATGTTGCATGCTGTTGTGCTAACTATGTGCCAGGAATCTGGAGCCAGCATCATTTCAGACAAATGTTGTGCAACTGCAAGCATGCTTGTGGTTATGCAGCAGCTGCACAACCTGTGACTCACCTCATTAGTTTTAAAGGGAACCTTTACACAAGAGCACTATAGCACATTTCGCAAATCCCTGTTTCTTAGCACAACTTTGTGATTGTGCACTTGACACACAAGTGCTTTTTTAGAATCTTAGCCAATCAATGAGAAGAAAAGAGTGCTGGGCAGATGCCTGTCTCATGACAGAGGTGAAGGGTGAGGCATCTCTTTCCCCTTTTTGACATTTCCAGAATAAGGCCTGGGAAACATTTCTCAGCTTCTTGTCCAGAACAGGGCCCCTGAGAAGTCAATTTCTCTATAGTAATACAATGTTCCAGGTGTCTGCAGGCAAACAAGAACATCTGTCCACTTCCTCCTCCGGAACCTCCTTTTCAGTACAAGCAGAAGTGGTACTCTCAGCTAATGGGGGGACGCAAAAGTCACTGACTGTGTTTGGGGAACCCTTGTGTGTTTTATTTCAGAAAGAGCAGCCCAAATACCCTATCCCTCCCAAGAACAACAGTAATGCATACTTAGCTCTCAATGCATACAGGTGAAACTCGGAAAATTAGAATATCGTGCAAAAGTCCATTAATTTCAGTAATGCAAATTAAAAGGTGAAACTGATATATGAGACAGACGCATTACATGCAAAGCGAGATAAGTCAAGCCTTAATTTGTTATAATTGTGATGATCATGGCATACAGCTCATGAAAACCCCAAATCGACAGTCTCAGAAAATTAGAATATTACATGGAACCAAGAAGACAAGGATTGAAGAATAGAACAATATCGGACCTCTGAAAAGTATACAGTGTACTGTGCTTGATTGGCCAGCAAACTTGCCTGACCTGACCCCATAGAGAATCTATGGGGCATTGCCAAGAGAAGGATGAGAGACATGAGACCAAACAATGCAGAATTGCTGAAGGCCGCTAATGAAGCATCCTGGTCTTCCATAATACTTCATCAGTGCCACAGGCTGATAGCATCCATGCCACGCCGCATTGAGGCAGTAATTGCTGCAAAAGGGGCCCAAACCAAGTACTGAATACATATGCATGCTTATACTTTTCAGAGGTCCGATATTGTTCTGTTCTTCAATCCTTGTCTTCTTGGTTCCATGTAATATTCTAATTTTCTGGGATTGTGGATTTGGGGTTTTCATGAGCTGTACGCCATGATCATCACAATTATAACAAATTAAGGCTTGACTTATCTCGCTTTGCATGTAATGCGTCTGTCTCATATATCAGTTTCACCTTTTAATTTGCATTACTGAAATTAATGGACTTTTGCACGATATTCTAATTTTCCGAGTTTCACCTGTACTTAACAACTGTGATTTCAAGCAGCCAGTAGGCCAACCCTCTCTCTATGCCCTCTCCCCTATTAAGATGTTTTAACATTACAAACTATACATGGGAGACTGAGCCATGCTGCAGATTTCAAACATCCCCAACATTTGTTGGGTATTTTTGCTACTAATCAATATTCTGTAGCCTGCCACTCAGTAGACCCGCCATTTCTGACCTCCAGAAACATCAGAATCAGTGTGTCTCTTCACTATGGCCCCTAGCCATTGTAAAGCTATGTAAAGAGTACTCCCCATTTATCAGACTGCAGTGTTATGCAAACTTTTAGGTAATCCTGTCATAGAAATGAATGAGGCTGTACAGTACTCAAAAAGCAATAATTAATCATCCTAATCAACAGAACAGCTGGGTCACTTTCCCAGTTTAAACATTGTGTGACTTTAGGAAAAAAATCCCCTTATGCTTGTATGGGTCCTTCATAAAATTAAAGGAGCAATAAGATTAATCTGCTGCCCTTAATTGCTGTTTGCAAAGTGCTTTCTGATACTCCAGTGGAGAGCATGTGGAGACATTTGACATTGTGTTGGCTCATGCTCCTTTCCCCTGTTTTGTTGCAGACCTTGAGGCCTGACAGTATGCGTTAGATGAACTTGGATTAGTTTGCTATTGGCCAGGAGTTCAAAGCTGGCACTTCCTTGCATTCCAGATGCTGCTGCATCTCCCTTTCTACTTTGCCTTCTTCCTGTAGGCACCAGAAGTCCTTTGCTGCATAACTTGCCCCATTACTGGTTGCATAGCTGCTTTCTTGCCTGGAAGGTTCTAGCCACAGTGAGTAGATGAGATCAGAACACAGGAGGGTTGGTTTTAGTCCTCACTTGCTGGCAGTTCCTTGCTAATCCTTTCCCTTCTCTCTACTTTTCACCTTCGCAATTCTGACAGCCAGAGGCGCTCTTACCCCTGGACTTCAGGGCCTCCACACCCCCTGGGGGCCTCCAAATCCTCTTTAGTCTGTCCAGGGTGGTGTGGTTTGTGCCTTCAAGAACTTATGCATTAAGAAATGATGTTTAACTTTCAGTGGGGGTGGGCGGACCAGGGTGGGGGGGCAGGCTCAAAAGAACTTTAGGTCCAGGCTCCAAAATAACTAGATGCACCTCTGCTGACAGTCACAATTAGTTGCACTGAATGCTGACTCATTGATGTTAATCTTTGAGGTTATTTAGTTGTTGCTTCTCAGTTCTCCCCTTGGCTTCTATAAGATTCAGACTTCATTCTCCTATTAGGCATTCTTGCATATACTTGGTGAGGCCAGTAGTTAAAAAGCAAGGCCGGGACTTAGAATTGTTTTGTATCAGGGCTATAGCTAGAATTGAGCGGACGGGTTCAAAGAACGCAGGCCCCCTAGTTCCTGAGGGGGCCCCAGATCCACCCCTCCCTATTTTCTTCATTATGTCCGTCACTCCAAGGGGCCGCTGGGGAGAGGGGTGAACATGGGCCCCATCTCCCCTATGTATGCCCCTGTTTCTTGTAGATATTCTTTCTGTAGTTTCTTCATCCCAGGCGCTATGGTTACTGCAAAGACAGTACAATCTCGCTTTCTTTTTTCACTATGTTATTTTCCACTGATCACTTTGACCTTAAAGGAAGAGTGTGTTACTACTATATCAGAAGGGTTTCGTTTTCAGTCTTTTTTAGTCCTTAAATATATATCACCACGAAAATGCTAGATCCATGGCTTCACTCTTTTGAAGCTGTGGATAAACATCATGGTAGTGTCATCAGGGTCACCTAATGGTGCAGCGGGGAAATGACTTGACTAGCAAGCTAGAGGTTGCCAGTTCGAATCCCCACTGGTATGTTCCCCAGACTGCGGGAAACACCTATATTGGGCAGCAGAGATATAGGAAGATGCTGAAAGGCATCATCTCATACTGCGCCAGAAGAGGCAATGGTAAACCCCTCCTGTATTCTACCAAAGACAACCACAGGGCTCTGTGGTCGCCAGGAGTCAACATTGACTTGATGGCACACTTTACCTTTAGTGTCATCATGATAAATATGGGTGTGGCACTTCCACTCCTCTTTCTAGAGATTCTTCTATAATCTTAGGTCTCCCATGTTATTGAGGTATTTTTCTTACAATTCAGTCTGTTTCAATCTAGTCCCAAAATTTCCTCTGTTTTCTGGGCTAATATAGTACAAGCAGGGTACTGATTTAACCAGTAGCTGACTGGAAGTGTCTACTCTATAACAACTGGGAGTCAGTTGTATTAGTGCAGGTTAGATTGCATGGATCTAAGGAGGAGCAAATGTTTCTGCTAAAACTCCACAAGTCAGCGCAGTACCCAGCCACAGTAATAGCCACACTGCGGACTTCTGCTCCTATGTCCTCCCATACCATTCCTTCCACTGGCTTATTTTTCAGCTGATTGTTCCTTGCATTGTAACACACAGGTGTAAATGTATGAATAAATAAATACTGAATACATGCCCATTTTCTGTGAGTTTAAAAATGTTTTAAAAGGACAAGTCATGAGACTGGCAAACAAGCTCTCCCCTTCCCCAGCTGGGAAAAGACAGCAGTATTTTTGGCACGACGTAGCTCATGTCTGTGTAATGGGGGTCATTTATAATTTGTTGGCAATCTTCTAATAAAGTTGATGCTCAGTACTAGCCTTCAGACAAATGTGGACAACGGCTGTGCTCTCCATGTTTCGCATCTGTGATCCCACTTTGAATGGAACAGGAGCATAGCACAAGAAATCCTTCAGATCTCTGAATAGGAACAGTCATGTGACCTGACCAACATTAACACCATACCCAAACCTTTGTAGTGCAGATAAGGGCAGGGCATAGTGCAGATCAGATGTACATGTGGCTGTACTGCTCAGACACAGCTAAGCATGCTCTCTCTTTGTCTCTCAGTAATGCCATCACCCTGTGAATATGTCTAAACAATAAGTTGTCAATTGCTAGCCAGCTTATATAGATTACATTGTTTTTTACACCACTCTGTGGCTCAGCTATACAGAGCTTAGACATTCATCATCTTTTTTACAAAACTCTGAACTTCCTACAGTTTGTCTATGTTGTTTTGACAGCAAAGCAACCACAACTTCACAGTGTCCCAGATAGACTCCGTCCAGACATGTAAAGAGAGGAATACCCCGCTGCTTCTTAATGTGACAGATTTTGACAATTAGGCCAGTTTCACATGAGACTCTTTCCATGTGATTATTGGCCCAGTGATGAGTTGTCTGCTTGTGGTTCTCTGTTGCTTCATATGCCTAACCTTGTCTAATGAGTAAGCATAAGGCAGACATGGGTAGGTGAATGTTTGGGTTGCATATCACTTTCTGACACCAAGTTTGATTTCCAGACAATAATTAAACAAAGGCACTGGTGGAGTTCTGCAACTGGAAGTTTTGACCTCCATAAAGAACCATCAAACTTCACAGACAGAGAGGCACTTCACACGATTGGTGTGAAGCGCCAGACGAGGTTTGCGTGGAGAGAGAGGGCTTAGCCCATTCTCCCTGCACACGAGCAGCTGCTTGCTGCTGGGCAGCTGGATTGGGAGTTCCAGGGGTCGGGGGAAGGGGAGTGCCGCCCTGGCCCCCCAAACGCCAGGAAGGCACCTTGTGAGTGTGTGGTGCCTTCCTGGGGTCCCCACCCCTCCCCAGTGTGTCAGCCGTGGCTGCAAGCAGCCACGGCTGACACACGATCAAATAAACAAGGTTAATGGAGCACTTGCTCATTTAGGGTGAGGGGTAGTTAGGCGGGCTCACTGCCAGAGAACCACCAGGCTCACCCGCGAGCCTGGTGGTTCTCATGACTGCTCGAAACCGGGCTAAGGGAGCCCAGCCCAGTTTTGAGCAATCATGTGAATAGCTTCAGAGAGTCATTTATGGAGTCCCAAGCCTGTCTTGTTTTGCCTAACTGGATTTTGACTTGGGTATTTAACAGTGCAATCTTATGCTGCTTTATACAGAAGTGACTCATACAGAATTCAATGGGATATCCTCTCAAGTGTGTTTAGGATTAGAGCTTAAGGTATGTGGAGATAACCTAAATCCCATGGTTCTTAGCACACTTAGGATCTTAAGTCAAAATGATAAAAGGCAGGCTGCATCTATCACAAAATACAATAAAGGTTTAAAATCTGGTAGTGCATACATAACAAACATGTTGAACTTTGAACAATCTCAGAACTGGAATATGTACATATATTTCTTAATACTGGCTAATTAATCCTTGTATTCTGTCACTTCAAGAACTATAAAATGTTTATGACATGTTGATAGAGGTCTATAAAATCATGCATGGTGTGGAGAAAGTGGATAGAGAAAATTTTCTCCCTCTCACATAACACTAGAACCAGGGGTCATCCCATGAAATTGATTGCCAGGAAATTTAGAAGCAACAAACGGAAGTACTTTTTCACACAATGCATAATTAACTTGTGGAATTCTCTGCCACAAGATGTGGTGACAGCCAACAACCTGGATGGCTTTAAGAGGGGTTAGGATAGCATCATGGAGGAGAGGTCTCAACAGCTACTGGTTAGAGGGCTATAGGCCACCTCCCGCCTCAAGGGCAGGATGCCTCTGAGTACCAGTTGCAGGGGAGTAACAGCAGTAGAGAGGGCATGCCCTCAGCTCCTGCCTGTAGACTCCCAGCAGCACCTGGTGTGGGCCACTGTGTGAAACAGGATGCTGGACTAGATGGACCATGGGCCTGATCCAGCAGGGCTGTTCTTCTGTTAATTGCATCATTTCTTCACAGGGAGAATGTACTAGTTGTAACAAAGTATACACACTAAAATTATCATAGAAGCCTTTGCCCATTGGCATGCCATGTTAATGATCTTTCATTTAGGAGAGAAATACTTTTCCAATGTCGAGAAATAACAGTTTTCTACTGTAAAACTTATGATTAAGTAGCCTGTTTAAGTTATAAAAGTAGCCACCCAAAACCTTTATATGCAGTAGCCTCATCACTGGCCACTTCCTATATCACAGGGGTTCCCAAAAGGAGCACTAGTACCTCCAGTGGAACTTGGAGAGGGCTCCCAGGGGGTATTGAGAATCCTCCTGCCTTCCTACACTGTCGTGGCACTATTTGTTCCCCATGTGAGGATCCCTGCTTGAAGCCAACACATCCTCAAGTATGTGTCCACTCAAGGGAGGGAGGAGGGTTAAGACTCTCCTCCTCTGCTCCTGATTGGTTGCACTTACACACACACACACACACACACACACACACTCACACTTAAATGTTACATTTATGAAACAGGCTACTCCACTCACTGGCTTACATCCAGATTAAGGTACTCATTAGCAGTCTTATTGACATCAATGGGACCAATTTACTTGTCCATTAATTTCGATGGGAGTACGCATAAGCCTTGGTGTAAGCCCATGGCTAGAACATTCTGTCTTGTAACTGGTGTGTGTGTGTGTGTGTGTGTGTGTGTGTGTGTGTGTGTGTGTGTGTGTGTGTACACACCAAATCTCTGTGGGGTACGTGAGCTGAGTTTGCAACATGAGAGGTACACTTGTTTAAACAGTTTGGGAACCCCTGCTATATCACATTTACTTCATCTCATGATCTACATGACATGCTTTCCCCCCTTTCTTTTCTCTGTAAATGTGAAGCACTAATTTTGAAAACAATGATTGATGTCCAGGCTAATGACATGCCGGCGGAAGAATGTTTTCTGTTATGTGAGGGGGAGGAGCAATTTTCAGCAACTCCCTGTGTTCCGTCTGCAGCCATCCATTAGGGTTGTGCGAGCCAGACAGGTTTGGCTGGCTTGGTTCGAATCCAGTCCGGATTTGAACTGACCTGGTCCAGGCTCGGCCAAACCGGTCCAGTCTGGTTTGGCCATCGAGCTAGCTAGGCCGGCTCAAGGGATATCCTTGTAAAGGGGAATCTGGCTAGGATTCCCCTTTACAAGTATAGGGAGATTCCCTAGACTAAGAAGGAAGGAGCAGCAAAAGGGGAATATTTACATTTAGTTTCCCGCTGGTGGGGACGATGGCGGCGACATTGGTGGTGGGGGTTCCTCCAACCACCTCCCCTGCCACTGCTGGTGGCAGCCTCCCAAATGACAGGCTGGGCCAGCTGCAGCCTAGTTCGGACCTCTGTGCATGCCTGCATGTGCAGAGGCCTAAACCGGCCACAACCAGCCTGACCTGTCATTTGGGAGGCCAGCAGGGGGATTGGAGGAGCCCCCGCTGCCGCCTCTGATGTCACAGACTCCCCTGTCCCCACTAACAGGAAACAAGGCAAATATTCCCTTTTCGCTGCCCTCTTAGTCTAGGGAATCCCCTTTTACTTGTAAGGGGGAATCCTAGCCAAATTCCCCCCGATCCAGCCCACAAGCTGGTTCTTTGAACCGGGGCATTGGACCACCTCAAACTGGCCGGCTCAATGTCGAGCCTGGCTCAATCCAAACCAGCTCACATACAGTATTCCTACCATCCATGCCTTCCAAAAATATGTCTCTGAGGGTTGGCGGACTGGCTGATTAAGGGCAAAGGGATATCAATGCAAAGTGACCTTGAGTGGAAAGCACTCTTCTGCCAACATGCTATTAGTTTATTTATTCTCTGCAAAGAAATAGTCTCCCTTTATTAAAGCCTCAGGTCTTGCACTATTATTGATTATTATTAATACAATGCTTTGTAAACAGTTTGTAGGCATTACAGGAGAATCGGGCAATCAAAAGGGCTCACAGCCACACTTGTTCTTCAGCAACACACCCAAATTAACCCTCAGGTATTAAGGAGAGATAAGATGTGTCTTTCAACTATTCAAAAGATGGCTGTAAGAAAGAGGGAGGGAGGACAACAACCACTTACCCCATGAGAGCAGAGCAAGAAGCAATCACTTCAAGTTCAAGCAGAGCAGATTTAGATCAGAAATTAAGTCAATGCTTGGACAATGCAAGTTCTTATGTTGCAGCAACTCCCCGGGAGAGGCTGTCAGATACTGCTTTCACAGGATAGTGCTCCATGTAGGGGCCTTAATATTTATTTGCTTCTTACAGAGTCTGCCAGCCTGGTTGTATTGAAAGTCTCTAGATCCAATTTGTTTCTTCTAAGATTTCCAACTGATTAGGCTCTGTGCCTACTTTGATTTATAGAGCACAACCACCTCCAATGCAAACTATTCCATTCTCTCAACACATGTTATAGCTAGGGATAACTGCATCTTATTAATTATCCATTGGGTTTCTGATGTGCCTACTCTAATTCACTGATCTTGGCTTTCAGGCTTCGAACATGCGTGTATAAAACCTTTATTTTATGTCCTCCTTTAAATGTCTCCATTCTGTGCAGTTTCTCTTCCTGTGCCCTTTCAGTCTTTTTGACTGGGTCTCAGTTTGCATATGTTCATTGTCAACTTCTATATCATCCTCTTTTTGAGGACCTAGGATATCATCCCTAAGGGATGAGTCTTTCCAAAACAGATGCTCCTCAGCAACCTGTTGGCTTTACCCCAGATGTCAGTTTATGCGCATCTGCCAGGGATTGTTTAGGAATCTCTTTATGATGGGCTGGATTAGGTGACCTGGCTGGAGGTTGGGTGCTGTTAATAGTTTGTGCTTGTGTTGTGTGTGGATGAAATATTTAAAACAAGACTTCAAAGACTTTTATACTCCAGTGCAGACTGTTATTAAAACATTTCCATGGAAATGTGTGAAGCGTGAATAAAAAAGATGTTGTACTCATATTGGAGTGGACCTTCTCCAGTTTGGTAGCTCCCTTTGTTACGAGGGGTTTTTCCCACCCCTTTGGGATTGGAAGCTGGCAGGGGTATTCAAGACAATTGCAGACACAGCAAAAGTCAAATAGCAAATTTTACTAAGGGAAATTGAAAACAAGGGGTAAGTGGGCATTCCCACTTGACAGCTGTATACGCGAGTCAACTCGCATGTCAAAAGACTGATTTTCTGAAATGTAACCCCTTTTGCTAATAAACACCTTAACCACTAATAAATCAAAGTAAATTCATGTATCTGACCAATCGGTAGACTCTCTAATGGTAGCAATGGAGTTCTCTGGTGTGAGTTTACAAGAAGGTATGGAAACCAGACCTGAGAATGTACCTAGAGCTCCCAGGGGAAGCACATGTTGTCGGACCAGAGGAAAGTCCGGGACTGGTTATTTGGCACTTGAGGAGGGGCTTAAACCGACTTCCTAGGAGGAGATATGCATATGAAGGCAGGTAAAGAATCCTGGGGTCTGGTTCACTATAACTAAGGGTGTTCTTCCAGTTGCAGACCCGGGCCAAGCAGTCCAGGAAGACCCAACACACACTTGGCCGCGTGCCTACTTGCTGGCCCGGGATTAACCTTCTCATAAGAGGGCCAGTCCACTGAAGACAGAAGCACCACGTGTTTCAACTCTCCATTTGACTGCACTCTCACGAGGTAGCCTTTTCAACCATAGAGGGCCCCACAGATGTAGGGCTCCCTGTACCTCTGGTTAGCAATAGAACTCATGCTCCATACCTTCACCATTCCACTAAACCACTTTCTACTTCCAATGGACCAAGGCTGCCCAAGCGGCTTTGGGCAGGCAGATTAGGAAAGACCAGGAATGAATTCTACGTTCGGGGGCTGATCAGGCCTGGCTCGGCCCGATATTGCAGCAGACTCAAATTAGCCATTGTGGGACAGGAAACCTGTGGGGTTGGTCCCTGGCTAGCCAATTGACTGTGAATAGTGAGACCGGACATGGGGTTGTGTTATGGGGAGACCAGACTCTTCAAAGGGATGCTTACATTCTGAGAGAGATGTTGCTGAGGGACCCTTTCCCGGGGCTTAGATGAAACTTTTCAACTGGGCTGGGCTTTAGCCTGCCTGCATGCATGTCCCTTTAGTCTGCACACATGTCTCTATGGCCAGGCACTCTCATGAGAGAATGGGTCCATCCCAAACAGGATCCATCTTTGTTGCATAAGAAGAATATCATTGAGATCGAAGCCTGCTCTAGATGGATGGTTCTGCTCATGAGGTTTGGCTGAGACTGAGCATGCTTTCACCCCAGGGGAAGGTGCTGCCCCCGCCCCCTGCTTCCCCTACCTACTGGTACAAAAATGAGAACAAAATTCCTCCAATACCAAAAACCAGAGGGTCAATTCCTAAACAATCCTAATCTATTCTTAGCAGTCTAATCCCATACATTCATACTTAGCCATTCATACATGGGTTGGGAAGGGGGTCTAGCGGGAGGAAGATAATAATAATCGCCGGAGACATATAGGAAGGGTGGGGCGATGCATCTCCTGACATACCTGCTGAAGAGCTGGGCTGGTGTGGAGTCATGAACCTGGGATCAGGTCTGGGAAGAGATGAGGGTGGTGGGGAGTGCCTGATGCAGCCTCCTTAAATAGGGTCAGAACCATGTGGCTGGAAAAGTTCAGGGGTTCCTTGGTCCTTGAATGGCCAGGACAAAGAGATACAGTTGGGATAAGGAATATGTGGTTGTGTCAATCCTGGCACCAGACAGGTGTTGAGCTTTTCCTGCTAGGACAATCACGCAGGTGAATTGGAAGGTGGGCTTTTGTTTGTCTAGGGACCTAATTATTGGTGCTGTGCACATTGGTGAATGTGCTTCTGAGGAACGTAGGAACGAATGCAATCAGCTGTGTTTAGCAAACTGAGACAGGCAAAGGAGCTTCTGATTTATCAGTCTTAGGAAGAAGGCTAAGGAGATCTTGACACAGAAAGTCATGCTTGGGCATCACTGTGATCCTGCAAACACATGAGACCTGTTTCCAGGCTTTTCATATACTTGCCTTTTTTTACCCTTCCTTTTGCTAGTGTGTACATGCATCTTTCTTGGACTTCAGAATACAGATCCTCCATGCCGGCACCTAGGAGTGGTGTGGGGGGCAGTGGGGCGGAATGGCCACTGCCCGTAACACTTGCAGATTCAAACATTGCTTATTGTTCCTTTATCTGGAATGCTGATCCTTATCCTATCTGTCGTAAGTTTCTGCTCAGAAGATCTTCGTTGCACATAGGATTCTTAATGTTTTCATTATAAGGCTGTGCAGCACAGAGAACCGATATTCTGGTCCAAGCCATTGCAAACCCTGTTAAAGCATTTTTCACTGGAAACGATTCCAAGGAAGAATGCCTCTGATATCAGTAAGTTGTTTGATACCATATTGCACCGTATCAGCATGGTATTGAATAGGATCAGAGGGTGGGAGTAAGGCTTATCTTTACTGAAGAGCTAGTTCCTCTGAAGAAATAGGCTGCCTTCTGGGCAGCCACAGTGGCAGCATTTCAAATTGCCACCTATCCTTCCTGATCTCACCATTACTAGGGGAGAACGACCACATCCTTTAATTTTTTTTCTTAGTAATACACCAGAAAAAGAATGCAATGTCATGACATTGCTTCCTTTCCTGGTGCTATAGACTAGGGATCCTCAACACTGGGTCCCCAAATATTATTGGACTTCAACTCCCATAATCCCCAGCCCCAATGGCCTTTGGTTAGGGATTATGGGAGTTGAAGTCCAATAACATCTGGGGACCCAATGTTGAGAATCCCTGCTTTAGACAGTGAGACCAGGAAAGGAAGATAAGCCCCACTTCCAGCGTGATGCATCAAGCTGATACTGATATATCAGCTTGATGCTGTCTGGACCACTCTGGAGACTGAGTGCACTCTTTGATCATTACCCAGACTGGGTTGATACTAATATCAATCCTGATCATGGTTGTCACACATAGCCCTACTTCATTGGGTCACAGTTTTCTGTTTCTTACCCAAAGAGTGAGCACATGTGTAGGTCCACAGATGTAGAAGCAGCATAATTTTGCTTTGTGGAAGGCCATCTCTTTAAGAACTTGCAGCTGTATGAGATTACCTACAAAAGTTAAAGGAGCTAATTCATAAAACAATAATAAAATAAATACATAGATAGCAATGTTTACATTTGCACTGGTTGGGGCGGTGATCAGTGCAGATCTATGAAAATTATACAGTAGCTTGCTCCCACCTTTGACATAAGAACATATGAAGACCCCTACTGAGTAAGGCCAGGCCAGGCTAGGCCAGCAACCTGTTTCTCACAGTGGCCCACTAGATGCCTCTGAGAAGCCCACAAGCAGGAGATGCAGGCATACCCCTTCTCCTGCCATTACTCCTCTGCAACTGGTTTTCAGAGCCATACTGCCCCTGAACTTGGAGGCAGCATATAACCATCCAGACTAGGAGCCATCGATAGACTTGTTCTCTATAAATTTGGCTAATCCTCTTTCAGATCCATCACCACATCTTGTGACAGCAATTTTCATAGTTTAATTATGATAAGTGAAGAAGCACTTCTTTTTTCCATCCTAAATTTCCTGCTAACCAGTTTCATTGAATGAACCTGGTTCTAGTGTTGTGAGAGAGGGAGAAAGACTTCTCTCTATTCATTTTCTCAAACATGTTCCCCCTTAAGTTGCCATTTTAACAGGTTGGACCCGGGATACCTGAGGGACTGCCTGCTCCCAAGGTTTACTGCCCACTTGACGAGGTCATCTGAGGGGGCTCTGCTCCGGGTGCCGACAATGAGGGAGGCTTGGTTGTAGTGCACAAGGGACAGGGCCTTCTCTGTTGCTGTCCCCAGACTCTGGAATGCT
The DNA here is from genome assembly GCF_027244095.1 of Hemicordylus capensis. Lineage (NCBI taxonomy): Eukaryota > Metazoa > Chordata > Lepidosauria > Squamata > Cordylidae > Hemicordylus > Hemicordylus capensis. The sequence goes on along the minus strand of NC_069657.1, from coordinate 397,385,643 downwards.
CTCCCGGTGGCTATTCGCTCCTCGGTCTCCATCACAGCTTTTAGAAAGAGTGTAAAATCTTGGCTTTTTGCCCATGCATTTATTTGATTCTCTGCTGCTGCTCTTTGTACTCTGTATTGCTTTTATGCTTTTGTTTTAAATTTTTAATCAGATTTGTTTAATATTTTTCACTTAATATTTTAATTGTGTCTTTTTTATCATCTTGTTTTAAAATTTTGCTGTAAACCGCCTTGGGATTGTTTTAATGAAAGGCAGTATATAAATTTAACAATAAATAAAAATAAATTAAATAAAATTTTCCAAATTAAGAAGCCCCAAATGCTATGGTCTTTTCTAATCTTGTCAAAGAAAGATTCTCTAGCCCCTGGTCATTCTGGTTGCCCTCTTCCACACCTTTTCTGAGATGCAGCAGCCAGAACCATATACAGCATTCCAGATGTCGCCACACTATAGATTTAAATAGGACATGTATAATATTAGTAGTGTTATTTATTTATTTATTTATTTATTTTTACATTTATATCCCGCTCTTCCTCCAAGGAGCCCAGAGCGGTGTACTACATACTTGAGTTTCTCCTCACAACAACCCTGTGAAGTAGGTTAGGCTGAGAGAGAAGTGACTGGTTTTATTTTCTACTTCTTTCCTAATTACCTCAAACATGCGATGCACCTTTTTCCCAGCTGCCATGTGCTGGGTTGATGTTTTCATTGATCGATCCATCACAACCCCAAGATTTCTCCCCTGATTACTCATTGACAGCTCAGATCCCATCAGTTTATATGTAAAGTTGGGATTTTTTTGCCCCAATGTGCACCATTTTATGGTTTTTTTAAACACTGAATCACATTTGCCATTTTGTTGCCTATTCACCCAGCTTGGAGAGCTCTTTTTCAGAGCTCTACACAATCCATTTTGGTTTTCACGACATTGAGTAGCTTGGTATCATCCACAGACCTGGCCACCTCGCTGCTTACCCTAATTTATGAACAAGTTTAAACACTGATACCAATACAGATCTTTAGGGAGACCCCACTTCTTACCATCTTCCATTGTGGAAATTGTCCATTTATTCCTGCTCTCTGCTTCCTGTTCAGTTACCAGTCCATAAAAGGACTGTCCTCTTATCCCATGACTGCTGAGTTTACTCAGAAGCCTTTGGTGGGGGGATTCATCAAAAAGGCTTTGGAAATCCAAGTAGATGATGTCAACTGGATTATGTCTATCCACATACCAGCTAACACACCTGAAGAATGCTAACAAGTTAGTGGAGTTTTTATTCTCTTAGTAAGGCCTGCATTGTGGGGTAAGGTCTGTAGTTTAAAAACAACAACGATGTTATAACTTCTAACAGTCAAGTGGAGTCATTATATTATGCCAGATTATCACAAATTTCTTTGCTGCAAACCACCGCAAGCAGGAAAAAAGTTAATTTCAAGTTCAAATAACAGCTGCAAAAAGGGTGCTTTCTTTGGACTGGGATTTTGGTGTCACCCTGCCTCCCACTCAGGGGCATAACTATAATAGGACAAGGGGAGACAGTTGTCTAGGGGCCCACTGCCTTGGGGGGCCCCCAGAGGCAAGTCACATGACTGACTCCCCCAGCCTCGCACCTGCCCGGGCTTCCTTCAGTTGTATTCATCCTCCGAAATTGATGTGAGTGTTAAGACCTGGAGCTACCAGAACAGCATGTCTTTCTCTAAAACTATTAAATGACTTGCATCGTCCACAATTTACATAACCTTTTAAAAGGCTGATGTTCTATTGTGGCACATAGGTATGTGTTTTTGTTACAACTATTCAGCTTCATTTAAGATTTCTTTACTTCATGAGCTGAGCTTCAGTGAGTGGGGGGCATTTTAAAATCTTGTCTCTGGGCCCACTCCAACCTTGCTATGCCCCTGCTCCCACTGTGACACCATCTTTTAGTAGGCTTTGACTTGTAAAATTAAATAGTGCAGTACTAGGATGTGGAGTTTATACTGGAGCTTGGAGCCAAGAAAAGACCGTATCCAGCTGCATTCTCATAACATTCAGAACAAGGAATCTGCCTGGCCGTGCTCTGTTGCTGTCAGACTATTCAAAGCAGAGGCTCTGTGGATAATGCCTTGTCAAGGAAATCTTTTACTTCCTCAGCTGATAGAGACAGCAATTGGTTCCAATGTGGATTGATTTAAATCAGTGATTTAAATCACCAAGCAGAAAGTCCTGGTTTAAAGTATTAATTTTCATCAAGTTTTTCTTTGAAGGAAAAGCTAGCCTATCCATAATGCAGGGTGACCGAATTAGTTTGACAGCTTTCATTATTGTTCTCCCTCGTGTCACAGAGCCCAGAGCGGGCCAATTATGGCTATGATATCAACTTCCTCTCACTTAGTCATATTTCTGTGGTGACCAGAACTCTGCCACCTCAGTCTGTGAAGAAATGCTGCCACCATCATAACATACCCCAGGTTGGTAGACGATACCTGGAAACAACAAAGCAGGAATAACTTTGAAGTATCACAAAATAACTTTTGTGAATTTAAGCATGCTTTTTATTTTAATGCAGGGGCTTTTCCAGACTCGCCTTTTGCTCTGCCTTAGCCAATATTTAATTCTTAATCATTTCAGATCAAATGTCAGGGCAATCATTGGGGTTTTTTTTGGCAAACATTGTAAAACCATTTAACCAGGAACCATTTGACCAAAATTAGACATATATTTAAGGGAAGTCAGAAAGAACAGAATATCCAGCCATTCAGTAAAGAAGAAGAAATTACATTTCTAACTCAAAATACTATCCTAAGAATATAAGAACAGCCCACCAGATGCCACTGGAAGCCTACAGGGAGGAGTTGAAGGTATGCCCTCTCTCCTGCTGTTACTCCCTTGTCAGGGGCATAGCTAGGGGAGAGGGGGCCCGTGTTCATCCCTCTCTCGGGCAGCCCCCCAGAGTGAGGGAGACAATGAAGAAAATTGGGAGGGATGGAGCTGGAGGGCCCTCAGGAGCTGGGGGCCCGTGTTCTTTGAACCCTTTCATTCAATTATAGCTACACCCCTGTCCCTTGCCACTGGTACTCAGAGGCATCCTGCCTTTGAGGCTGGAGGTGGCCTATAGCCCTCCGACTAGTAGCTGTTGATAGACCTCTCCTCCATTAGGTTATCCAAGCCCCTCCTTAAAGCCATACAAGTTGTTGGCTGCCACCACATCTTGTGGCAGAGAATTCCACAAGTTGATTATGCGTTGTGTGAAAAAGTACTTCCGTTTGTTGCTCCTAGATTTCCTGGCAATCAATTTCATGGGATGACCCCTGGTTCTAGTGTTATGTTAAAGGGAGAAAAATTTCTCTCTATCCACTTTCTCCACTCCATGCATGATTTCATAGACCTCTATCATGTCTCCCTGCAGTTGTCTCATTTCGAAACGAAATAGCCCCAGGTGTTGTAGCCTTGCCTCATAAGAAAGGTGCTCTAGGCCCCTGATCATCTTGGTTGCCCTCTTCTGCACCTTTTCCAGTTCTACAATGTCCTTTTTTAGATTTGGTGACCAGAATTGTATGCAGAACTCCAGGTGTGGCCGCATCATCATTTTGTATAAGGGTATTATAATATTAGCAGTTTTATTTTCAACCCCCTTCCTCATGATCCCTCGCATGGAATTGGCCTTTTTCACAGCTGCCGCACATTGAGTTGACACTTTCAACAAGCCGTCCACCATGACCCCAAGATCCCTCTCTTGATCAGTCACAGACAGCTCAGTTCCCATCAACGTATACTTGAAGTTAGGGATTTTCATCCCAATGTGCATCACTTTACACTTGCCCACACTGAAGCGCATTTGCCACTTTGTCGCCCACTCCCCCAGTTTGGAGAGATCCTTTTGGAGTTCCTAACAATCTGTTTTGGATTTCACTACCCAAAAGAGTTTGGATCATCTGCAAATTTGGCCACATCGCTGCTTACCCCTGCTTCTAGATCATTTATGAATAAATTAAAAAGCACCGGTCCCATTACAGATCCCTGGGGGACCCCACTTCTTACTTCCCTCCATTGTGAAAACTTTCCATTTATCCTTACCCTCTGTTTCCTGTCTTTCAACCAGTTAGCAATCCACACATGTACTTGTTCCCTTATTCCATGACTGCTTAGTGTTCTCAGGAGTCTTTTATAAGGAACTTTGTCAAAAGCTTTTTGGAATTCCAGGTATACTATGTCAACTGGATCACCCTTATCCACACACTTGTTGACACTCTCAAAGAACTCCAAAAGGTTTGTGAGGCAAGATTTATCTTTGCAAAAGCCATGCTGGTTCTCTCCCAGCAGGGCCTGTTCTTCTATGTGCTTTACAATTTTATCCTCTCATACCTGTTAATTTAATTTTATCCTCTCATACATTATTATTATTATTATTATTATTATTATTATTAATTCAATTTCTATACCGCCCTTCCAAAAATGGCTCAGGGCAGTTTGCAAAGAGAAATAATAATAAATAAGATGGATCCCTGTCCCCAAAGGGCTTACATTCTAAAAAGAAACATAAGATAGACACCAGCAACAGTCACTGGAGGCACTGTGCTGGGGGTGGATAGGGCCAGTTACTCTCCCCCTGCTAAATAAAGAGAATCACCACGGTAAAAGGTGCCTCTTTGCCCAGTTAGCAGGGGTCATGTTAATATATGTTAATGTAATACATGTTAATGTAATGTAATACATGTCAATACATTTTAATGTAAGCATAGGATGCAAGACAAATTTCACCAAACTGCAGTTACAAGTCCATTTTCCAGTCAGGGTTACTTCATTACAGAACAAAATCTGCTGGTGACTCGCTAGTGCAAACACTGTCTGGCAATTTGAGAATATTGACTTAATCTAGCTCATGTGACTTTGAGCCAACTATGCACATTTCCAGTGGCAACCATGTGGAAGCAAAGTTAATTAGCAATTAATGGCAGAAGAATAGTAGGTGGGAACAAGGTAATATTATTTATTTATACCACTTTTCAAACAAAAAAAGTTCTCAAAGCAGTTTATATAGCAAATAAAATGAAAAGATAATTATCTATCCCAAAGGAGCTCACAATCTAAAAGAATAACTTTAAGGCGGGACGGGGATCCCAGCAGCCATCCCTGGGGGATGCTATGCTGAGTTGAATAAGGACAGTTGTTCTCCCCTTGCTAAAAATAATATGAACCACCACTTTGAAAAGTGCCCCTCTGCCCATTTAGCAGTGGACAGTACACTTTTCTCCATATGAGTGGCCTATCTGGAAAGGAACCTGCCCTATAGGTCTTTGGTCTTGATGGGTCATTAACTTCTCATGAGAGGGGTACAACAGCTGCAGCATAATTAAAGTGAAAGGAAGGATGATAAGAGTCAGGATCCACATTTCCGTTGACCCTATATGATATGTAGGGAATGGGAATGCACCAGAGGGTTTCAGAGTGGTTCACAGGCAATTCATGAGGATAATATCAAACTTCATATCAAATACTGCATATTCCTTAAATCTACATGTTATATCTCTGTACAGGACTGGTACTCGGTTGCCAGGCAATTAACTATGCTCAGGGGGAATTAAAACTTCACAAGGCAGGAAAGCAACTTTTGAATTGGTTTCCTCTCATGTTCCTCTGTGTTCCTATCTTCATTGGGAAGCCCCCTGCACAAGAGCACAACTTAGCATGGATGCAGTTGTAGGTCCACCCCTGAGAGAAAGGAGGAGGTTGCTGTGGAGAAGCAGTGTGACTCCAGTGTCTGGTGTCGCTCTCTTACAGGCTCCTTAAATCTCTTGGTTCACGTGAAGAATAAACAGCCCACACAAGCCTGGTCACTCAAAGGGAACAGAGGGAATTCCTGGCAACAAGCACATGTTCCCATCAACCCTGCAGGACCTTTCCAGGTAAGCAGATGCTGGGGGCCCAGAAAACAAATGCCACCTCACAAAGGCCTGGCATGCACTCACCAAGCCAAGGGCAAAATAGCCCCAAGGTCTGTTTGCTCCCAGTTCTACAGCTGTGGGAAAGAAGCCAGAATGAAAGGGTCTGAGAGAGATGCACTAACATGCAGACTGTTTCTCTCTTGAATGGCCAGTCGTCAATACTTTTAAGCACCAGGTTACTACTTGTAAAATGTGGTCATAAGCAACAGGCTTGTTGTTATTAGTATCCTACTATAAGCTAGTTTGTGAGATCCAAAGTCACCAAAGGAGTTGTGCTGCCACTCCTCTGCATAGCAAATGAACATGTGATGGGTTGGAGGGAGATTAGCAGACTTTACCCTCTCAGTCTATGCACACTCATTGAACACTTGAACATGAATCCTGCATGCACAATTGTACATTAGGGATGTGCACGAACCGAGGTTTGCGCACTGGTTCAGTGCCGAGCTGGTTCAGACAAGGTCTGCACTGGTTCAGCGCCATGGGGAGCGGGATCTTTTTTTAAAAGGTCAGGGCCTTGCGTGCTCTCCCATCGCTGCATGCAGCTTCCTGCTGTGGGGGCGCTTGTCCCCAAAACCTGCGCACACCACCAGCACACACATGGCACCCACACATGCACAGGCACCATTTGCATGGTCAGCATGGTGTTGCTGACCACACAAATGGTGCCCAGGCTTGCACAGACCCCATGTGTGTGCTGGCACCATGTGCGGGTTCTTATTGCTGACCACGCAAATGGTGCCCACGCATGTGTGGACGTCATGTGCATGCTGGTGCCGTGAATGGGTTCTGTGAGACCTCTGAATCAGGCATAGGCACATTATTGTTCTTGTTTATAACAGTTGCATATTGAGCTGCTTTGGACCCTAATTAACAGAAAAGGCAGGATAGGAATCCATAAATAAATAAATATCAGTAAGAGAATTAACTCAGACACTGGCCTGCATCCAGACTAATGTTGTGCTAGCATAATGCTTTTGCACTAGTGCAAAGACATTGTGAAATAATTTGCACAACGAAATGTTCAAGATTAGTTACTGCACTAGGAACATAGGGAACATAGGAACATAGGAAACTGCCATATACTGAGTCAGACCATTGGTCTATCTAGCTCAGTATTGTCTTCACAGACTGGCAGCAGCTTCTCCAAGGTTGCAGGCAGGAATCTCTCTCAGCCCTATCTTGAAGATGCCAGGGAGGGAACTTGAAATCTTTTGCTCTTCCCAGAGTGGCTTTATCCCCTGAGGGGAATATCTTACAGTGCTCACACTTCTAGTCTCCCTTTCATATGCAACCAGGGCAGACCCTGCTTAGCTATGGGGACAACTCATGCTTGCTACCACAAGACCAGCTCTCCTCTCCTAACACTAACAGAAGATGTTGACACACTGTGAAATGTGTTGCACAACACCTAATACAAAACATTGCACAATCTTGCATGTGTTCCAGGGAAGGGTTTCCATTAGCAGTTGCACAACATTGCAGAGCACCACCATTTCATGCAGCCCTGCAAACCTCTTAAATGGCACTAGTTTAGATGTCAGTCACTGACTATTGACTGTAAATGTTGTGTACTGTGCACCATTTTGTTATAGGGTCGCTACCATTATTTTTCCTGGCTCTGTTCCGTAGCTTTTAGCAGCTTGGCACACAGAAATTTAGCAGTTAAGACTTTTCCTAGAAGGGGAAACGCCACCTGAAGTTTCTGTGTTAAAGGCTGGAGCAGGATCCTTTAAAAGACAGCAACTCCATTTTATTCCATTAGGTATCCAGGACTGTGAGATGAGACTGTGCAGAATTTAGCCACCTTGCGGCTATGCTGTTTGTGCAGCTCTCACTTTGTGACTGTTGTCAGGCTGGGTATGGGAATGCTACATCCTGACATGGTGCAGGTTAAAAACGTATGTTTTATTTGTGGAGATCTGGTAGAGAATGAGTAAACCGTGCAAGGCTTTTCATTTAGTGTCAAGGAAGGGCAGCACTATCAGGGCAGTGTGCGCGCACATGCATTCAGAATGGGGCCTTCCTAATTCAACCTGTTCTGGCTCTGTCATTCTCTGATACATTGGCACAGTGGCGGAGCCAGCCAGATGCTGGCCTGTTTTCTGCCCCACCAGTGACACTCAGTACACGTGACATTACACACACAGAGCTGTGGCTCGTGCTCCAGAGAGCCCTGAGTGAGCTCTCCCTCTCTCATTTCAGGCAGCGTTTGCTGCATGACAGCATTAATCTCCCTTCTTGTCCCTCCAGCAAGGGAGAGGAAAGGAAAGAAACGCTGTGAGGCAGCAAAAGCTGCCTGAAATGAGAGGGGGAGAGCTTGCTCGGGCTTTGCGCATGACGTTATGAACATGGGGGCTTCCTCTCCATCGCGGGAGGGAGAGGAAGGGAAATAAATGCTGTCCGACAGCAAGCACTGCCTGGAAATGAGAGGGGGAGGACTGAGGCGGGCCTTCTGGCAATCAGGCCATGCCCCCATTGTATGTGATATCATATGCAATGGGGGCTCCAGTGGCTCTTTTCATTGGCGGCCTGGGTTCTTTGAACCCGTTCGCTGAATTGTGGCTCAGCCCCTGCATTGGCATATCTTTGAATTTAATCTAGAAACTGTAGTTTTGTGAGAATGCAGAGTTCTCAGCACCCTTGGCAAACTACAGTTTTCTAGGCTCTTGGGGGAAGCCATAACTATTGAATTGTTAGAAAACTGATATAAGTTTATAGCATGATTACAAATAAGTTATTTGGGAGTGTACTACGGCCAACCATATTTATTATTTTGCACTTATTTGTGTATGATACAACCCACAAGTTTTGTTCCTGGAGAGTTTATTGTGAATTTAATGCCCTGCGTCCTTTTTCCTTTGTTCAGTGAATGATTTCTTATATATGCATGTATGTGGCACGGCTGTGCAGATTTGCTTTGTTTTTGCTTAGCTCTGAAGTGCATAGTATGCTTCTGGGTGCCATAAAACAATCATCTAGTTACTTGTGAGTGTGCTGTTCATTGCTTGTTGCTCAGTTATAGCTGCGCTCTTAATGACAACAGGGATGAGCAACTAATTTGTTATCATTCAGTTGCTTATGAGCCTGTTCCAGCGAACATTGGTTGACTCACAGACTAGGCATAGTTTTCACATCAGTAGTAATGTTTCTGAATTCTGGACCATTTAGATTTGACAGTGATGGGAGCATAAACAGCAATGCTTATGGTTTCCAGACACATATTAGCATTGCCATTTGGAAGTGTGCCATGAGGTTTATAGGGGCAATCATTTTTCTCGTATCTGGCCCATCTGATTTTTGTCAAGCCACAAGAACTGAAGATTAATCTGGAGCATTTCCATACAGTCACATTGAGTTTTCTGCAAATGTATTTGAGCTGCTATGCCATTCTCCCATGTGACTTTTCAGTGATGATCGCACAATGGCCGAATCATAATAGAAGATGACCGCCTTAAAAAATAGAGGTTAAAAACAGGTTATAGCTGTATTTACCCAAAAAGAAGAGGACTCTGCATTTAAGACAATCCCCTGATTTCTAACACCAAAGGACTTGGAAGAAACCTAGTGCTGGAATCAGATGAATACCGTAAATGGGGAAGGGAAATTGGCTTGCTGTGGCAGAATAGCCATGACGTTGTTCGCTCCTTTAAAAATGATTTGATTAGAAGTGTATCCGAGTGCAGCAGTACTACAGTGGGAGGGCCATGTTTTGACCAAGGCTTTTTAAAAACAAAAACAACACTAAAAGATTCACAAAATAGTGAAAGCAGGAGGAAGGGAGATGGTGGCACACATTGCCACTAATGACATCACAAACAATATCCAGTTGGCGCCTGTGGCCTTGGCACCACCAATCCAATTCAACCTGGCAATTGCAATAGCAATGAATGCACTATCTGCAGGAAAATCTTGCATTTCCCCCATACAAATACTTATCTCTGTGGGATTAGTAATGAAAGATTCCCCACAGGAATATTACCTTGTGGAGAGATGTGCAGACTGCACATACTCCGCAAAGTGGGAACAAATGTGTATTTATGGCTCAAAAACTCACTTTTTATAGGGAAAGCCACCTCTACATGAATAATCAAGAAGTCTTTTTACAGCCCTCACGTCTATGCCCCATAGTGTCACATTGCTCTTCGCTCTCACTGTGCCATAATAATAAGTTGTACCAGTATTTGCAAGGGGGAGGTGGAATCTTTGTTCAGACATCCCTGCAGACTTCATTCTTCAGCTCCAAAGTGCAACATGAGGGGCGGGGGGTGAGAGGGAGGGAGAAAAGCAAAGTGGAATATCTGCCTTTGAATACTGGGCAGCGCTCATAGGTTCCATGCAGGGCTTTCTATCATGTGAGGACAGGTAGTGGCAGGCTTGTCGCCTTCTCTTGCATAATGGAACATGAATGCAGAAGTTGCCTCTGCTCCTTAGGGAATGGGAGGTGACGGAGCCTCTGCCCTGAGCTGCTGCCCGTAAAGTCTTGTAACCATGGGAACCGCACGGGTGGCTTGGGCTAATGAAGCTGTAACTGTCAGCCTTTGAGAATGAAGGAGCCCCCTGTGATTCCAGAGGCAGGAGGACCGAGGGGGGCAGAGCTGCGGCCTTCACGGGGGCAGGCTAGAGAGATCTTAGGTAACATTGGAGAGAGGATTTCTGCCTTCTGCAGGGGATGATGCAGCTTGATCCATTCCCTCCAGAGCCCGCTGCTTTGATGACCCACCTCATCTCCTAAAGCGCTGGGCAAATTAGAAACTAATAATGGCCCCTTAAAACAATTAAGACAAGCAGGAGTATGCAGGCACACGCTCCTCCAGAAATGCTTACTCATTTCAGCCCAGCAATCACGATTTATTTATTTATTGTTTCATCCTCTTACATTGCCTCTGAAAGATGCTCAGGCTTGGGTTTTGTCAGATCTCCAAGACAGAAACTTCAAGCCAATCTACAGAATGAGCGAGTGGTCTAAGATGGTAGAACTCTGAACTGTACCGCTTCAGTCTGCTGGTGTGGGGTTGCCCTGCTAACTGCATTAAAGGGACATCTTTTAAGTGGTGGCTCTCTTGTTTAGCAGCAGGAGGGCATCTGTCCCTATTTAGCCCAGCACAGCGTCCCTGCTAGGAATGGTTTCCTGGCATCTCCCTTGTGACTTTTTCGTCATTAGAAAAGTCTTTGCTTGCTTGTTTTGAAATTATGAGCCTCTTTGAGACTCCAAATTTTCATTAAGGTTAACATTTCAGGGATTAACCTGGATTTTTAAAAGTGTGATCTAATTTATGGTTGGCCTTTATGGACAAAAACAATAAAAACAGCACTCTGGGCATATCTACATGATTTGCTGCCTGACATACTTCACAATGTTCCATCTGCATTTTAATGAAACATGTGCATAATTGTGCAAGAGTGCTCTTTCATAAACGCATAGAATTTCACAAGCATATTTGCACCATGGACAGCCATTATTTCCAAAGGCTGTCCATTGTGCACCTCTGTGCAGGTTTGTGTATTTGTGCAAGAACATTCTTGTGCAATTGCACACACAGTTCATTAAAATGCAGACAGACCATTGCATATCATGTCAGCCATTTTGTTTCCCCAAAGGATTCTAGGAATGGTAGTTCAGTGACAGGGAGGAGCTAGGAATATCTAATAGAATTCTTTGAACCTCATAAAATTACATTGATCAGTGCCATGACAACTAAAGTGATAGAAAACAAATATACATGTATAGGGCATAGCTATGCCCTCTGTGGGTCTTTGCTGTCTGAACCTGCCACATGAATAAGCTCTCAATTAATCTATGATAGGATGCTGGGGGTGCAAAGGAGCCAAGTTTATTTTCTTTTCCTCTTTGGGGTTCTGTTTTTTGGATTTTGCTCATTGAGTGAAGATCTGTAGAATGACATGTCTTCATGGCACTCTGCCAGTGGAAGTGGGGTGGGCTTCTGGAACATTCCTTGAAATCCTGTCCAACTCCGATGTTCTCTGCCTGCAGATTATCTTTGAAGGTGTGCGTGGCATAGGTTCGGAGGGAGATATTGCCATTGATGATGTTACCCTTAAAAAGGGCAACTGTCCAAGGAAGCCAACTGTTCCAGATAAAGGTGAGTGGTTATCCTCTGTTGAGTGTTTGCACATATGTAGCCCAACTCCAATTTAAAAACTACAGAATAACATGAGTGCATGCTTATCTCCCTTTGTATAGTCCTGGGTATGGACTATGTTATTATTGAGTAAAATGCATGCATGCACCTGTGTTACTTAAGTTACCTGTGTTTGCCATTGCCAAGATGGTTTCAGTAGCAGACACACAATTTGGAGGAAGACATCGCAAGACAAGAAGACTCGGGAAATATGTTTCACCATCCCCAGGTTTAATCTGGGGATAATTGGGGATTTAATGTTCCTCATAGGAACCTTTGCCATATTAATTAACCAAAAAAGGTGTTCTATAGAATCTCTGTCTATGAGACAGGAAGGTATTAATTATAACAGTAGCTGCAGAACCCAAATTAGGGAGGCTTCCAGATTAGTGGTTTTTAGCACCACTTCGGCATGCCTCTTCCACTGTAAAATACAAGTGGAACTGTAAGAGGTATAGTGCTTTTTGGTGTGCATATCCTTCTGTATTCTGTCTACATTAGAGGATGTTTGGACAGGGGTGGGACAATACACCTGAGTGGACCATTATATCAGAGTGTGTGCTTTAAAAATAATTCCCTAACATGAAAAATTGTTATAGTGTAAATTTAGTGCTATTGCTAAAATATATATTTTTTGTAAATGCAACCAAAAAAGTATTTTAGTCAGCAAAAAAAATGCTTAAACATATTAAAACAATTGCATCAACCTGAAAAGCATACTTTTAAACATGAGTTTTAAAAATGGCAGTGGCACTAAAATACTTCTAAGTGCTACCAGCTGAATTTTTTTTTAACATAGATGGAAATTTTCAGTGCAGATTAAAAGTTGTTGTTGGTTTTTTAAAGGTGGTTATTGGGGAAAGTAGTAGGGAAGCTTTGCCAAAGTCTAGATATGATGGCCATAGGCTTAACCCTCCCCTGCTCCCAATACATCATAGCATACATTAACCATGCCTCTTCAAAAAGATGAAAAAGTAACGCTAAGGCATTCTGTCCCTGCAGAGATTGTGCAACTGTTCCATTCTTTCATACTGAAACAAAACAAGTCAGATTTTCTGTGGTCTGAAAAAAACAACAGATGAAGCACAGAGAAAACACAGGAGAGCAGCTATTTGATTATATCCCGTAAAAAATTAGTGATCAAACCATGGCAATTCCACAGTAAACGCCTACTATGGAAGCATTAGGACATCTCTTTTATCATGATGATAAATCTTTATTGATTTTAATATAGAGTGAAGTGGAGAAACCTCCTATAAAATTGTGAAGATATCTGCCTGAAATTGGCCCCATGTGATAGTTGCAAAACTACCCATGCCAGAGAGAAGGCTAGGTTTTCATTATTATTTTATTGAGGTAATGTAGTCCAATAAGATTTATTTCAAAGTAAATATGTTGAGGACAAGAGTAAGCAGAACTCAGTTAAGTATCCCCTATCTTTGAAAATTCTTCTTGGATGCATTGTGGTATATCTGTGCTCCATCTGTTAATTGTTGTACATGTCTTCAACTTTCACTTTCATAATATCGCTGTTTGCCTGGTCCAGTGATCTTCACTATTTTTCAAGCAGGGGCCGCTTTGGCAAAAAGCCTTCTGTGACAACCATTACCCACTGTGCTGACCTCCACACAGTACTGCACTTTTCTCAGTGCTGGGAGGACCCTTTAGGCCTTTAAGAGGGTTGGAGCCCTCTCTTAAGAGCTCTGTGTGGAAAGTGCTGGGAAGGGCTACACTTTCCAGCATTTGGTGTGCATCTTCCAAGATGGTGCAGGGGACCAACAGAGTTCTGTTTCCTTTAAAGGAGCCCGTACCCCGGCACTGGGCAAAGCACAGCACTGCACAGGGAGAATGGTCATCTCTGCATGGTGCCAGGGTTGTACATGAGTGTTCGGAGAGTATTCGGCTTTGGCTGAAGCTTCGCACAGGCCCAACAAACAATTAGTCAGGGGGGCGCATTTAGGGTTGGTGGGGGCTGCCAGTGGCCACTGGGCCTTACAATAAATAACACTGGCCTAGTAGGATTCATTCCTGTGATCCCTCCGATTTTGCAGACCATCCCTTCTTTCCATGACAACTGGTACTGAACTGTACAGGCAAACTTTCCTGGACTAATTTTTCTCTCTTTCTTTGAGCTACAGCGGTTGCCCCTCCAGGAAATGGTGCCAGCACCCCACACAAATCTCCCCTCTGTGGGCCACTACTTTTCTTCCTTTATGTGCTGCTCAGATGATAGCCAGCAAGTGCTCCTATCTTCTAGACAAGACATTCCTCCTCCTTTCCTACTTGGTCACCTCTGCTCCTCTTCCTCCCCCTCCTCACTGGCACACCAAAGTGTCCATACGCTACCAAAGACTAACAAGCATGACCACACAAAGGGGATCCACCTCAGAAGCGGAAGGATTCCTGGAGGAAGTCATCATGTCTAAAAACAAAACAAAACAGTTAAAACAAATCACAAAAGACAGCGAGAGAGGGAGGAAGCCCTGGAAAGAAGCGACACAAACCATGGAACGAAAGGCAAAGATGAGAATGAAACAGATATTTAAAGGATGAATGAAAGGGGGGGAAAGTCACGTTTCCTTGGGAACAGTGGATGGGACTTCCTCAGGGAAGTGGGAACTTTGTTTTAAACAAAAACAAAATATATTAAAGCACAAATTTCTACCAGAACTGTTACCTTCTTTGTGGGAGAGCCACAATTGAGGGGACATTCTTGCACAGTGTTCCGCTTCTGGATCATTGTGTTATGACCTTTCCCTGGCTGGCTCTGCACCACCTCCCTGCTGCAGCACCACCTCACCCTTCCAAAACCGCATCCCACTTGTCTCCATTAGGGGCTACTCCCTCCCTGTGCGCAGGTGACCGTAGAACCCTGCCCCCGCTGCATGTGCTTCAGAGTCTCCATATGCATTTTCAAGACTCTCATGTATTTACTTGTCCATGTGCAGTTTGCTTTGGCACATCCCCCACACCTCTGTGCTCTCCAACTTCAGCTCAAGGAACAAAACAGAGAAACAAACCTGTTGTGGATTATGAAGATGGATGGAAAAATCCGGGGCAGACATTAGCTGCGGGATCAGCTGTTGACATCCTCCCCCTTTTCCCCCTTCTCAAGCTGCTCAACTCTCTCCTGTTTGTACTTGTTTCTCTCCACCGTCATGGAGGCAGACTCTCAGTCCAGCACAGGGATTGAAAGAAAAGGTCTCTTGGTTGGGGACCATGGTAGGGCAGCCGAACAGTGACGTTGCAGCCAGTCAGTGTCAAAGCGTGATCTACAGAAGCCTCGAGGCAGAGATCTCTTCTCATCTTTTCTTTGATTAATGTATCTGTTTTCCACATCTTTTCTGTAACTCTACCATCATGAACAACTTTTGTTTTACTGCAGGGAGATTTATACATTACCTTTTATCTTCTCCTAAACCTTGCTCAAGTCACCCCTTATGACATCTGAAAGTGCAATTGCTGCTTGTTAACTCTGGTACTAACGATGGCATATTACTAGTTGCAGGGTTTGGATAACTTGGTGCTGTGTTTACTACTCAAGGATGAGGCAGCTGCATCCCAGTTGCACTCGGAAGTGGGAGACAGTTGGAGCCTTCCAGTGTGGTGTGATCAGAGGAAGCAGGAAATGATACAGGCAATTATGGGGATTGGGAAAAGCAGACTGCTTGGTTTCAAAAATGAAGATAATCAGGATTTCACAGGAACACAGAATGCAGACAAAGATAAAGACTAAAATCACGTTTTCAGAGTCTCCATGCTACCACTGTGAGAGAACAAGTTATCTCAGGAAAGTAAGCTTGCTGTTCCCACCTTCAACTGGGCAATTTAAGCCTACAAAGTCATTAGGTCCACCTGTACATTATGAAGCCAGGAGGGAGTGGTCTACCCAGTATGAATAAGGCAGAGCTTGTTGTAGCGATGAACTGCTCTGGAAAAACCATACTTTGCCCCTACTATGATAAGCAAGTATGTAGAGGGTTTCCATACAAGTATGCCCACTGCATCCACTACTTCTGCATTGTGAATTGCATTTGCATTTCAGAAGCAACATGGGGCTACTTTAAGTAGAATGCCCAGTATTTTTTTCTCCCAATGTTCCTCAATGTCTTCTCAACAAATCTCAGCTTCTCCAGCCAATAATGTAAATATTTGTTGGAGGGTTAGAATAATCTAGAAAATGCTGATTGTCTAGGCTTCCCCAGTGTCCAATGCTTCATCTCACACAAAGAAGGAAATGTATGTTACATTGGTATTCACAAGGCTGAATTATTGAATTGATAAGGAGGGTACAGAGTACATTGTCAACCAGTTCAGGTGCCTAACTGTGGCTGAATTATCATGATGGTTCTCAGTGTGGTAAATATGCTAGTTGTGCTCCTACTTGTCACTTCTTCAAATCTCAAATCATAATGGCTGTTATCTTCATTCTAAGAGAGGGAAATAGTGATGCATATGAAGGAAGATTTACATTTTTTGTAGCATGGGCAGCAAGAATGTGTAATGTATCTGCTGCAAAAGAAGGCGGCCATGTGGGGTAGATGAGGGGTGAGAGATTAAATGTGTAGGTGCATGGCAGTATTTGTCTAACTCTGCCTCAGTATTTGAATGCTGACAGAAGAGAAAAGGTATTTTTTGGCTGTCCAGAACATTATTTAACCATAAGGTCCTCATGTTATTTAATCTGGATCTGACGCTATGCTTTCTTGATAAGAACAAACCTGCTGGATCAGGCCCAAGGCATATCTAGTCCAGCATCCTGTTTCCTACAACAACAACAACAACAACAACAATAAATATAGTGGTCCACCAGATGCCCCTGAGAAGTCCACAGGCAAGAAGTGAGAGCACACCCTCTCTCCTGCTTTTGCTCCCTTGCAAATGGTATTTAGAGGCATCTTGCCTCTGAGGCTGGAGGTGGCCTGTAGCCCCCAGATTAGTAGCCATTGATCTGGCTCTGAGACAACCCATTATCATACCCCGGCACACATAGAATCTAGAATTCTTCATGGCCTACCACTTTATAATCTGTTGGCATTGCTGATAAAGAATCCTGCTCAGCTATCAGCTATCTCTTACTAAATGGAAAATACTGAACTGTTGGTGGGGGGCTGGGGAGCAGAAAACTGGATCTAGTCAGGGAAACTTCTAAGGCCTCCATTACAGTCTTTGCCCCCACCCACCTTTAAGAATCGGAGATTACATGCCACCACCATCACACCATCATTTTTCGATTCCAGACTTGTTAAACCTATTTGCAGGCAAGCACTTAAACGTGAAGCGGTATCAGCTATCCACAAAGAGAGACTAAATGTAGATTCAGTCAGTCAAGAGTCATACTGTAGTATAGACATGTGAAAGCTCACCTAACTGTAATGCGAAGTTCTTGTGAAGCTTCCAGCCACATAGATAAGGCTGGTACAACTCCCACCTTCAACTTCCCTAGATTTCCAAACTGCTGACTCAGTCATCTGGAACAGTAGAGAGTATCTTTTTAGGGGGAAAGGCCATTTTGTTTTATGAACTGACAAACACAAATCCTTCATTTAACCAACTTGCCTTCTTTTGAACTGCAAGTCAAGAGACCAAGCATTGAAAAGGGAGAGAAGCAATCTAGGTTAGCATCTGTCTTATGGATCATCTATGCCAGGGGTTCCCAACTGGTGGTACTTTAGATGTTGCTAAACTACAACTCCCATCATCCCCAGGTAGCTACAGGGGTTTAGCTAGGGGAGATGGAGTCTGGGTTAGCCCCTCTCCCTGGCGGCCCCTCAGAGTGAGGGAGATAATGAGGAAAATAGGGAGGGGTAGCGCTGGGGGGCCCCTCAAGAGCTGAGGGCCCCGGGTTCTTTGAACCCATCTGCTCAATTATAGCTATACCCCTGCCCAGGTAGTTGTAGTTCAGCAACATCTGGAGTATCACTGGTTGGGAACCCCTGGAGGAGGGTCTCACGATCAATGAGACCCACTTTGTTCGAGTTTGCGGGGAGAGTGGGCTAAGAATGTGACTGGTCGTGTGGAAAGCAAAGAGATACACTGCAGATCAGGAGCTGCTGCCACCCTTCTCTCTGTCCATGTTCTACATCAACAGTATGGTTTCTGCAACCATCTTTGTAACAATTTGGAAGGACTAGGGGAGTGTCCATCTGTGCACACAGATAACACTAGATTCTCTTGTGGGGTCTGATCAGATATTCAGCTGTCACTGGATCAGGTATCTACCAACAGATATCAGCCATTCACTCGTCAGAGAAATCTCAGGGAGCCACATTTACTGATCCCCCTCTTGGTTTCATTCTCCCGAGTTCCTTTCCTGAGAGAGAGAGTGTGAGAGACAACGAGGGAGAGAGTGCTGCTTTCTCAAGTGTCTTAGCTTGTCAGAAGCATGTAGGCTAAAATGAAAAATGCTATGTCATTGTCCAAATTGCTAAGAGTAAGAGTGGAATCAGCTAGAACAATAGGAAGGATGCCATGCTTATGCAGGACGGAGCAGATCGTGCATAAAACATAAGACTTCAACCAAAATAACTCATACTGGGAGCTCATAAACACTTGCAAGAAAAGCAGAGTTCGGTTACATTAGTACGTGAACATTTAGACCTCCAAGTAAATGTCAGGTACTTTCAGAGAAGTGTTATTAGCCACTTAGGAATCAACAGCTACTTGTCGCTTAATGACTGTCAGGTGTTGCGCTGTTTTTAGAGTACATATAAAATCATTGTCCTGATCTATTATCAAAGTGGTACTTTTCATGGAGTGCAAAGAACTTAGAACCCCAGTTCCCTAGACAGACAAGTTTTTTATAAATGTTAACTATATTCTGCCATTTTAAAGGAAGACTGCGGTCTTAACTGAACATTGTTTTCTGGTGTGAGGTAGCTACTACATGATACACTACTTCTCCTTCTCCCCCTGCCACCCAAGAGGCTGCATCACATCAGTGAGTGAGGGGAAAGTGTAAGTAGCAGATGAATCTGTCACAGAAGGTACCAGCCATCTGAGATACTGTCATTTTCAGCAAGACATAGCGGGTGGGGGTAGGGCATTGCAATAAAGGCCAGTTACATTACATAATAATCCAGTTACATATTGAATGCAAGCTGATGTAGCATAGACAGTTCTTATGTTGCTATTTGCAACATCTAGGGGTCTTTCTTCCCCTCCAACTCTGTGCAGTCATAACGTTCTGAAAAACAAATTCTGTGTGACCTAAGCTTTCCATGCTTGTGTAGTCAAGCCAGTCAAATTAGGGCTTGAATTCCAACCAGAAGGAGCAAAATGTGTCTCTTACGCTGAAGGGTGAGCTTTGCAAACTGATCAAAGAGTGACATTCTATTATGTGATCTATCTAGCCATTGGAGAAAGATCTGTGGAATGTCAGAAGAAAAGAGTGAATCAAAGACAGGGAAAATAATTTCTGATGATTAAAAAGCCTGGTGCTTATAGTGC
Source organism: Hemicordylus capensis (assembly GCF_027244095.1). Taxonomy (NCBI): domain Eukaryota; kingdom Metazoa; phylum Chordata; class Lepidosauria; order Squamata; family Cordylidae; genus Hemicordylus; species Hemicordylus capensis. The sequence goes on along the minus strand of NC_069657.1, from coordinate 397,366,126 downwards.
ACAAACAGTAAAATAATAATAATAATAATAAAGTGGCACATTTTAAAACATGTAGACTGATGCATGTAGCTGTTTTATCTCCAGCCATCTTTGTGCAAAACTACTAACAATCCTTTGCATGTATGGAAATAATTCCTAGAGTGCAAAAGGTGATCAATATGAATGGCTTCTTCATGGAGCCAGATTAGTCCACTTTGTAAGAGATTTGAAGGATTGAACTTCTGTGTCATGCCAGATGACTTTATAATGTAACAGATATAAAGTTGTTGTTAAAAGATATGGCTGAGGGTCAGATTAGATTTTTCTTTAAATGCATTGTTTGACCCTGCATTTTTCCTTTTTCTCTCCCTCTCTAAATATGCATGGGAAGGTACAAACCCATTTAGAAACATAGCAGGGTGACAGTGGGGCTTAAAAACCTTGCCCTGCTATGCTCCCAATCCAAATCATGCAACTCCCACATTTGCTGTTTTCCTGTGAGACAAACGCTTCCAGTCTTGCCAACAGAAACATTTTCCCCAAGAAAAATATGGGGAAGGTTCTGGATCAGGGCTGTGGCAGAGGCAAAATATTAACACCCCAATATCCCAATCATGATTCCAATCTATTCTGTGCACCCCCACATGTGATAGTTACCAAAAAGGGGGGGAATGTAGGTCAACGCATAATACAAGTTGGTTACAATGCATGATCAAATTAGACGTTACTTTAGATGTGGTGTTTGACCTGGCATTTTCCTTGTTTTTGTGCACATATCACTATGCCCTGCTGCAGTTCTGATCTGGTTTGTGCACCCCTCACATGTGATATTTCAAAAAAAAAAAGAGGAGGAAAATGAAGGGTCAAACAATGCATTTACAGTGACATCTAAATTGGTTCTACACAATTTAAACTCAATTGAACTTGCAATCATGCTGTAAGACAACTGGAGTTGAAATACACATTATACAAGTGATGAGAGGTGGCAGCCTAAATGGGAGTTATATCAGTATTGTGCCCCTTCCTGTGCACTGAATGACCAGATACCTTCTTGTTGCGGGGCTAAAGTAAAATTGCTCCGGGCTCATGAGGAGGTATTCAAGGCTGTTGAGACCTAGATTCCCTATGTCAATCACACATCATGGACTGGAAGGAAGAAAGGATCATGACATCCATTCATTCTCAAAGAGTGGCCCTTACATCTAGTGGGGTTGTCTTCTCTACTAAGAATGGACTCCAAAGAGCTGGATTCTCCTCCTCCTCCTGGTGGCGTCATGACTGGTGTGCCTTTTTTCTCTAAGCTATACAGAGCATGCCATAGCCACTAGCCAGCATGCTGCCAGTCTTTGAAGTGCTGTCTTTGCGTTCCAGTGTTTTTCATTTGCCCTGATTGGCCTTGGATGATGTTTAATAAACGAGCAAGACATTTACAGAGAAAGAACTCCCATAGTGCTTTGGAAAATTGCATTTTAATGAGGACCAATTTATGTTCCATGGTTATAAATTGCAGTCTAGAGACTATGGTTATCACAGGAAGCTTACAACTTTAGCCTGCTTGACAGCCTGAGGAGGAGGCAAGGATATCTGAGGGCTCCTGAGTTTTACTTCTGGAGGAGAACCAAGGCAGAGTGACAGTGTCAGTCCTCTGTGTTACTAAGGCGGGCTTGGGAGGGAGTGGCCTATCCCACATATATGGGAGAGTAGGTAGGTGGCATTACTCTCTCCTTGCTCATTCAGGCAGCAGAATGGAATAAGGATAAGGTAGGAGAGTCCTGAGAGAGAGGGCTGTAGAGGAAACATCACATCTCAGCTTGAGCTCTGTATTTTATCCTGATCAAAGAGTTTTACAAGAAAAAATATTGGTAAGAGAAAAGCCCCGCCATTTAACAGATGATTCAGAGGGTGAATAGAGATGGTATGCTTCCTTGTTATACTCAGTCAGCATCCATTTGCTTCATTGCAGAATGGTACCATTGCTCACTTATACCTATATATTAACCTTAAAATTGCTAAGTATACAAATGTAGAGCTTACAGCCAGAAATATTCTATTTCAGATTGTAGCTCCATTTGCAGGTCTAATACATTACTGTCTCAATAACAGACTCTTCCATATGCAGATAATAGCTGCTGAAATATATCTTGATGGTTTCTCCTGATCGTTGCTAGTGACAAAGTGTTATCAGCATGATCATCTGCTGTATTATTTTATTATTATTCTAGAACCCCTTTCCCTAGTATTTCAAACCTGTATCATCAAAATAACTCCATTATCCAAGCAGAGTTATATTTGTACAAAATCCATATAGCTTAGAAACACTCTCCTAGGTAGAGTGGCCTTCCATTGTGCAAGAGTTTGGAGAAAAGGGCATCCCCTCTAATCTCTAATGCCATCATTCTCTAGAACAATAATGTGTGAATAAAAGGAATGTTCATAAGAGGCTTTCTAAATATAAATCTCTTGAGGAAGCCATTCAAGAGACAGACCTCCCAGCTCCCCCAGCTCCAAATTCAGTAAGCTGTGATCCATTAAACCAATAAGAGTTTAGCCACTGGCTTCATTTAAGCCATTATGCAGGGCAAAATGGCCTGCTTCAGGTGGCAGATTGCCGAGTACCATTAAAAGGCAGCAAATTGTCAACATTAAATATTTCTATCACCTTGGGGGGGGTGGGGGGGTACCATTTTGCCTTTCTGCCGCAAAAACAAATTTCACTTGCTAGCTGAAACTCTACTCATATACTCTACTCATATACTTGGGCAAAACAGACACACTCATGTTCATGCTGCATGATGAAATGTTTTATATTTATTTAATTAATTCGACGTATTTCTATTCTGCTCAAAAACTTATGTTTGTGGTGGTATATACACATGGAATCAACAAAATGTCCTAGATGGAAGCAAGTTCTGTTAACAAAATTTGGGGTCAAGGCCATTAACTCAGTGATATACCAAGACTTTCCATATACCAAGACTCAGGTTCATCTGAGCCATATACCAAGAGTCAGGTTCAATATCTACTGGCCATCATGCTAACAAAGTACTTGGGCAGTGAAGCAGTTGTGCTGATAAACAAACAAACAAACAAACATGTTAGCCACCCCATAACAAATTGTTCTCTGGGCGGTTCATAACAGAGTATTAAAACATCAAATAAAAACACATAAAATTACAACACACCAAAAATACAATACATCATTAAAAAAACAATTTTAAAACTTTTTTTAAAGTCAGCTTTAAAAATCAAAATTTAAAAGGCCTGAGTGAACACTTACACTGAGTGCTAGTGCAAAAGGGTTACCTAGTTATGCTAATAAATAAATAAATAAATAAATGGGGTTTTCATACTTCCACTCTTGCATGAAGTTCCCTTTAAAATAGATGTAGTGTGCCACAAACTGCCTAACTCTGGGGCTTCTGCAAGCATGGTTGCACTTGCACAGCATTAGCCTGGAACACAAGCTCCAGACTCAGTACAGGTAGCTAGTGCAACTGCCTTGCACTAGTGCAGTGTCCATCCACAAGCACAATGTGAGTCAGGATGTCAGCCACTATCTCTGGTGAAAAGATCTCAGAAGGGCTGGGAATAACCACCTTGCCATTTTTGTGCCTTGTTACCCTAGAGATCCACTGCTTGTTAGAGGAGATAATGCTGGTCTAGATGGAGAATGCTCTGACTTGGTCTAGGCTCAGGGCAAGTTCACACATTCATCTTGTGTGACCAATTTCCCTTAGAAATGTCAATATCCTTTCAAAATATAGCCAGCAGCATCCTACCCCTGCCCTGCATCCAGTCCCTGCTCATGGCAGTTGCTAGAGTGCCCCAGTCAAGTTCTGCTAGCTGGATTTGGAACTTCACATTTTAAGCCCTGTGTCTTAAAATGCATGCAAAAAGTATGCTGATAGTGCTACAGTTTCACAACAAAGACAAAAACATTTGATAGACAGGAAGCTAGACAGAAACAAATGTACATCTTTGTTGTGACACACATACACACACAATTCATGTTTTCTTGAGGCCCGTGTCTTAAGACACATCTTTTAAAATTAAGCTTAGTTCTCAGTATCCCATCTATGTGTCAAAAATACATGTTATATTGCCCTCTACTGGCTACATCCAGGACAGGTACATCAAAGGTAGACTGGGGAAAAACTGACCCAGGGCCAAAGTAGATGAGACTGTAAACATGGTTGGCCCTGGGTAAGAACTTATTTTTGCCAAACAGCAGGTCCTGATTCAGAACACGACTGCACCATCGAGAAAAAGTTTAACATGTTGCCCTGCAACCCGCCTCCTGCCCCAGCAGCTATTTAGGAACCACTTGTGCACACACAATCCAAACTGTGTTTAAAGTCACATCAAGTTTGGCCCCGAGCCAATTATCTGAGGGCCAAATTGCATATTATACATGTAAGAAAACCTCAGTTCTTTGCTGAAAAGCAGTATTTGGGGGACACATAAATGGGGGGCGGGTGCTTAACCTTTTCCTCAGCTTCTATTTTGCTGCAACTCCCTTCAAGCTGCTCCTCTCCCATGAGGTTCCAGCCAGATGTTTGCCAGGGTAAATGCTGTCTGGAACTCCACGGGAACCCAGCTTTGCAGGAGGAAACTGTGGCAAGCAGGGAAAATTTAAGTCTCCCCTTCCCAGCCTCCACTGCCATTCCATTGCTCGTAATCACTCCTTCCCAATGCTACTTTTCAGGAAGAAAGTGAGCCATTTGGATTTGCTTGCATAACTTCATTAGGAGGGGTCTAGACAAGTTCATGGAGACAAGTCTTGTAGGTTAGATGGCTCTATGCTACCCTCGGCTTCAGGCAGGATGTCCCTGAATACCTGTTGCAGGGGAGCAATGTCTTCATCTTCTGCTTGTGGAGTTCCAAGAGGCAGTTGCTTGGCAACTGTGGGAAACAGGATGTCGGATTAGATGGCCCTGGCTCTATCCAGCAGGACTCCTGTGTTCTTAACCTGTGAGAACTTGGTCCAGAGGTTTCTAACAGAGAGGATATCATCAGCTCAAGAGGCCTCCAAAGACAGCAGCCATCCCAGTCCCCTCTGCAACAATCAGTTCTGGGCAGCATTCTCAGTGGTGGATGCAGATGAAAGGCAACTTGTTTTGCAACTCGTGGCCCATTTAAATCACAAAGCATGAGAGAAGAGGTGACACCATCTGGAATCAGATTATTTTTCCCCCTAAATATGGGCCACGTAAAATGCCAGATCACCTGCAGGGCTGAGCATCAAAGTGTGCTGTGTCTTGTGATGCTGGCTCCTGTAGTGGGTGTTTGAAAAAGTATTGTATTTCCAGCTGCCTCACACCTGTGTTCCTCTAATATGCAACAATGCAGAGAAGGTACTACAGAGAGCGCATATTTAAGGACACAAGAGGCGGCCAACAGCGCTCTACTGTCAAACACAGGCTGGACTGAATGTGTGTGTCAAGGAGAAGTGGAATTTATCTCCTATCTCCTTTATGTACCGGAGCCTTAAACTAGTTATAATATTTCAAATCTTGTGGTATATTCCTAGCAACATACGCACTAGAAGACTGGGGTTATGGATCTGAAATGGAAGCATTCTATGCATATGATATGGGGTATGCAGATACTAGAGTTAGGATGTTGACAACACCCAAATAGTTCTTCTGACATCAGAAAGGCTGCTTTGTAAATCATGAAGTTAAGACAGGTCTCCCAAAGATCCATGGTTGAACTTGGATAGATTTCACTCACAGGAATGTTTGTCTTTCACAACAATAGAGATGGGAAAGTGGCAACACCCACACTACACAGCAATGCGTCAGAATACCTTGCATCTTCTGGTCACTAGCCCCAACCCTGCACCCCCTTCTATTTTTTCAAGACAAAGCCTCAAAATCACCATTTCCATAGCATTACACTTTGCAAGGTTCCCCCTGGCTAAGGCAGGTTAAGAACAATATATGAACATCTCATTTGGAACCTTAGACTTAGACAACCTGCTTTTAGCCAAGCTGGCTGGTGGCCTGTATGCAAAGGCTGTGAAATAAGCCACTCTTCAAATCTACTCTAGTTACCAAGTTAGACATGCTCAAGAAGCTGCCATTCTACACCTAATTAGCAGTAGCATGTCAAATCTGGGAGGAAGAGAAGTATGGGGCCTGCCTTCAGGTCACATTTCAAATGCTTGAGTTTTCACTTGGTAAGCGACTTAGTTTCCAGATCAGAAAGCACAATAGGAGCCGTTTGTGCCACAGCCTGCAGACAGAACTTGCCTCAAAATCCTGTCCTCAGCATTAGAAGATGTACTGGAAGGGAGAACACACCGAGGCCAAACTATTAGCGGCATTCCTAGAGTAGAGCAACCCTTTTGCTTCAAGGCAGCAAAGGCCAGTAACAAAGAGGAGTACAGTGAGCTAAAGAAGCATTCAAATGCCCCAAGTAGCTACAAAGAGGCTCTGATTCAATGGACTGTGTGGGGTGGTCCTTCCATGTCTGTTGTTTCTCCCACTGGGATCTTGGGAAGAACTCCCAGGAATCTGTCTCCATTTCCTGCCATTGGTTTCATTTCCACCTCATGCTCCAACTCTGCTCATGTGGCATCTTCCACTGTCATCATGCCGAGCAACAGGGGTGTCAGTCCTCTCACTTTCAAGTATCTACCACGGAATGATTTTAAAAGCACAATATACAAAAGGACCATAAAGGAACCTTTGAAACAGGGTGAGATGTTTTATAAACTTACCCCACCCCACCCTCCATCTACTATGGTGTTCCCTATAGAATCTCAACATGGACTGTTTCATTCAAATAAAGCTGCAGTATTTAAAAAAAAGGTTCATGACATTTTTCAGTCTCTTCTGTTGCTAGTTTGAATTTAGTAGTATTAAAGATGAAGTTGGGGGGGGTTGCATGGGAGGCCTAGAATTACCGGGGGGGGGAGCAATGGGAGACCTAGAATTATAGCTGGGAAACAGATGCACTCTGAAGACGCTCCCGGAAGCTCATGTGGACTTTGACTTTCTCCAAATACTTTGCCTTTGTTGATTATTAGCTCATCTAGTACTACATGACAGCGTCTCTTCACACCAACCCCTGCTCCCCTTTCCTGGCTGGAGGCTGCAGAGGTTGCTGCTGTTGCTAAGCACTAGCCAGGCTCTTCCTCTTTCTCTCATACAGGATATTCCCATGAGGGACAGAGCAACAGCTTGAAAACAATTCCTGTTGTTATGAAACTGGCAGTGAGTTTGAGAATCATCTTAACCTGGCCTTTCCAGTGCCCTGCTTTTAATGCCACTATCTCAATCTCCCTTCCCTATATTAAAAGATCATTTAAAAAAACCAAAACCCTTCTTTACAAGACAAGAGATGGAGTGCTCATAGTTTTCATGTGTGCTCTAAAATACATGGAATTTGCAAGTTAAGGTGGTTAGGTTTCCTCATTAAGCTCACTTCATTGAAGCTCACCTGAAGAGAAAAACACCCAAGGACACCAAAGATGTAAACTGCAAGTGGGCACGCCACTTGCTGTAAAAAGCCAGAGCTGCCGCCACCTGATTTTATATGCAATTGGAACAAATCAGAGTTTAAATAAATGGGTCTGCCAATATCATAATTCCATGATCATAAGTCAGTTCCAACTGAGGCAAATTACCACTGTGTATCGTAATAGTATCGTCTAGGAGCAACCATGGACTCTTCTCTTCCAAAAGAAAAAAATCACTGAAATTACAGTCACATGCATCAGATTCTTGTTCTCTGTGTTATTTATCCAAGAATAATTATATCCTGGCTTTGTGCTCACAATAATTAAGGCTGGTTCACACATTAGCCCCTTAATGAGGCACTATGCATATGGTAGCGATGTTCACAAATTGGTTTGGCACCTGCTTCAGGAAGTGCCGAGCCAGCTTGGGCACCCTCAACTGAACTGGGGCAGGGAGCAGTTCCCTTAAAAAGCAGGTAAGCAGGTCTACCATGCAGACCATGCACATGGCTGCCATGCACAGGCTGCAGAGAGAAGTACTACGACCGTGCGCAGCCTTTTGTGGAGTGAGTGTCATGCCTGGAAAAGCAGTGGGGTGGTGCAGGAGCAGGTAAGGACCTGCTTACCTGCTTTTTAAGGGAACCACTTCCCACCCCCACCCGCGGCTACCTGAGCCAGTTCAGGCTCATACCTAGCATATGGAAGTCTTCAGGTACTTGTAGCGGACATCTGCACAAACAGCCACAGTAGGCATTTGTTTGACTGGAGTACCTCACTTGCCCTGTGCTCTAGGTAAGGAGGGACCTTGATGATGTTACTGCCATATAACAACTGACCATTAGGAGCATTTTTGTTTTCCTTATCAGAACTAAGCTCCTGCCATTTCTTTTCCTTGCTTTTTCTGGTGTTAACTGCTCTTGCCTACAGAGGGGAATGGAAAAACAAAGAGAAGCAGCCAACATGAGAAAGGCCCCCAGGTAGGGCAGTGGCTCCCTTGTTCACTCCAGCAAGTAAAAGCAAGGCCAGGTCACACCATTCTCAGCATGTGGTTGTATGAAGTCTGATCCTACATGCTCAACTCAACACTGATCAGCTTTTTATACCAGTCACGAGGCCTCAACTGGCCTGTAGGGAATTCAAGCCTTTGTCTCAGAGCTAACTCATGTGAGTGAAAAGAAATGCTGAGTCATCCCTGATGAACTGCCTGGGTGGATTTCTCCAAAAACATTTCTGTATTCTGGTAGATTTAAAATGCTGCCACCAAGCACCCCAAAACCTGCAGAGAACTGGACCAGTGGATTGGGTGCTTTAATCCAAGGTTCTTATGTAACTGAATATTTGGCAAATACAAAAATCTGCTCCCCCTTGCGAATAGGCAAGAATAAAACCAATTGTTCTCCCAGGTTAAATTGTTAATTTGGCCAAGCTCTCATTGAGATGCGTTTTCACCAGTGAAAAGCCCCCACTTCCTCCTGCTTGGTCAATAACCACCCTTGGAGGCTTGAAAAAGGTTTTTTAAAAACCATGTTTATTCAAAAGGCTACATAAACAGGTTGTCTTAAGCTTTAGTTTTAGTTTGCATCAAAGAATGCTTAAATGGTTACAGAGTCCTTTTCAATTACTACAGACTGGTTCCGTCTGAGGCTTTTGGTTAGTTAGATAAAGATAAAAATTCTTAGTTGGTTACAAGAATACTTCAACAGCACTCTGAGTGATACTGGGGCGACATGCAGTAAAATCAGTAAAAAGTTACTTAGCTGCAAAGAACTAGGAAAATTTTTAGGAAAATGCAAAGTACACAGAAAGCAAAACAAATCCCTGACGCACAGTCTGACTAAACAAACTGTTCCCTTTGCTGGGTTCCTGAAGCCAAAAGACTTGGCTTCCCCCTTTTTCCTTGAACTCACCAAACTTCTGATGAGACTCAAGCCTCCTGCAGATCTATCTTCTAAGAACTGCAGTCATCCGGTTTGCTGCAACTGGATGACTGCAGCTCTTGGAAGATAGATCTGCCACCTGTCCCCTTGCTTGTCCAGCACAGATCTTCCTTTCTTGTTCCCAGAATCCCCAGTAACTGCTCTCTAGGTTCCTCTCCACTGGTGGACTGATTGGGTGATGTCTGGAGCTCACCAGCCTGTCAGTCAAGACAAGTCTAACTCTTTAGAAGGAGGGGAGACTGGTCACTACATTGCCCTTATGCCTACTGTTGTTATGCCAATTCATTAAGTCATTCAATTGCTCCTGAAGGACTTGGTAATCCTTTTTCTGTATTTCATCTACCAGGATGCATACATGAGTGATGGTATGCACTGTATTAGAAAGTGCTGTGCTGTGGCATGTGCTTCAATTAATGGGTCAATTAATGACCACATATACAGCCAAATGCCCACATAAACTGATCCTTCCGGTCTCCCAAAAGTGCTCCCTGCAATCTTCTGAACACAATTTAAAAGAAGAAAGTATGGCAAGGCAAAATCAATCTCTGAAAATGAAACCAACCTAGATTTCAAACACTCTGACCCTGTTTGCTTAACAAGCCCAAGAGAGAAAAACTAAGTGACTGGAAAACATGGGGAAGATTTATGAGCCATGAGATAGCACTGCAATTTGCGGAGTCAGAGTAAAGTGACCTAAAAAAAAAAGCCCAGAGAAGATTTATGTGTGTGGCATGTGCATGTTCAGCCCCTTATGAGCAGAAAAAGGGATGCTAGGCCTGGATTATTTCCAGCCTCCTTATACTCTTCAACTGAATGTGGTTGGGGCTGGCATGTCAGAATCATGGAGAAATCTCTGCCTAATGAATCTCGGGGGCAAAAGCAGTAAATGATATTAAGTACATGCCAGAGACAGGCCCTTTGTTAAGCAATTCTCCCTTCACTGGCTATATACACAATCCCATGTATTCTTTCTCACACAGGAACATACACAGAAGAATGTGCACACTCCCCCAAAGGCTTCGTCAAAAGACATTACAGTTATTTTGCCATATGGTTGCTCCTTATTGACTTCTGCTGTGAACACCCTACATTCCTCCGTTTGGATAAACCACCTCTTATTGGCCTTTAAAAGGTACATAGGGCTTGCCTGCAGCCTATTTCCAGGTAATCAACACATGCATATTTCACAGAATATTTGCATAGATTTAGCACAATTTCCTGTCCTAGTATAGCAGAGGAAGAGAACAGTACTGTGGAGGAAAGCCATGTGACTTTTCATGGTTTTTGTCTGTCACAATGAGGGGAGATATGTGCTCCAGTACTGAAGAGGGGGAGTGCGCCACCTTCAGAGGGCTACAGTCACTAAGAGAGGAAGGTCCACAAAATGTGTGCCATTGCTGCAGAAGAAGGAAAGAGCCTTGCTGGCATCAGCCTTTTTGTAGCTGTTTCAAGTCCAGATGAATGCATCCATATTGGCACATAGTGCCATCTCCCACCCCCCACAAAAGGTAAAATAAACTCTCGCCGCTTTTAAACTTTTACCAAATGACACTGGCATGGAGGAGGAAAGCCTTGTTGCTCATCACCAACCATGTCACAGTAACCATCCAAGAGGTGTGCACAAAACTCTCATGCAGCCTCAGGTTAACATCTGTGGGAAGTGTGGGCAGGATTGGGACCAGCCCCTGAGTGACTCAGCTGTTCCTTGGGTCACCTGCTCAGTTTTGGGCTTTATAGGAAGGCTCCTTGTGGCGGCGGGCCCGCCACCAAAGGGGCGACACGAAAGGGGGTAGCCACTTTGGGGGAGAACGAGGGCGAGCGCTAGAGGGCTTCTGTTTAATTAGTTTTAAGCTGTTTTAGACTTGGGTTGAAATTGCTGTAATGTGTTTGGGTTCATCTGAAGATGGGGGGACAGGGGGTGCCTTTGTTGACTATGGGACAGCCATCCCAGTGGTGGTGGCGAATAGAAGAAGTAATGTTGGCAGGTCAGCGGGCCCTTCCAGGGGAAGGGTAGTCAGAAATTTAATAGCGGTCTCCCCTTCCGGCTGTCCTGCCAGCTCTCTGACCTCGGGGAGCACTTCCAACAACCCACATAGCTTTTCCCTGCTCCTCTGTAATGCCAGGTTGGTCCAAAATAAATCTGAACTCATCCATGATTTGATCATGGATGAAGGGGCCGACCTGCTATGTATTACCGAGACTTGGTTGGGGGAGGCTAGTGGTCCAGTTTGGTCCCAGCTTCTCCCTCCAGGATATTCTGTAGAGGAGCAGGTGAGGGGACATGGGCAGGGAGGTGGGGTGGCTGTGGTCTATAAGGATAACATCTCCCTTACCAGGGTCCTTGTCAGGGTTTCAGACTATATTGAATGTGTGTACTTGAGTCTGGGGACCAGGGATAGATTAATACTTCTGTTGATGTACCCATCGCCCCGCTGCCCAGCAGAATCCCTTACTGAGCTCACGGACTTAGTTGCGGAACTCGCGTTGGAGTCTCCCAGACTCTTGGTGCTGGTGGACTTCAATGTTCATTTGGGGACCAATCTGTCCGGGGTAGCTCAGGAGTTGATAGCAGCCATGACAACTATGGGCCTATCCCAAGTGGTCTCTGGACCAACACACATTGCAGGTCACACACTTGATTTGGTATTTTACTCTGATCAGGGTGGTGTTCCGTGGGTAGGGACTCCTGTGATTTCCTCATTGTCATGGACGGACCACCATCTGGTTAAGGTTGGACTTACAACCACTTCCCACCTCCGCAGGGGTGAGGGGCCCCCTTAGAATGGTCCACCCGAAGAGGTTATTGGATCCATTAAGATTCCAAGAAGCCTTGGAGGGATTTAATGTTGGCTTTGCTGGTGATTCTGTTGATGCCCTGGTTGAGAATTGGAACAACTTGCTCACCAGGGCAGTAGACATGATTGCTCCCAAGCGTCCCCTCCAACCCACTTCAAAATTGGCCCCTTGGTATACGAAAGATCTACGGGGGCTGAAACGGCAAGGTAGGCAACTGGAGCGCAAGTGGAGGAAGACACCACTTGAATCTGACAGATTGCGACGTACAGCACATCTAAAGATCTATGCTCAGGCGATACGTGTGGCAAAGAGGCGGTTCTTTTCTGCCCGTATTGCCTCTGCAAATTCACGTCCAACTGAGTTGTTCAGGGTTGTGAGGGTTGTGATCTGCCCCACTTCCCTTGAACCAAAATTTGGTATCATCAGTTACCCGCTGTGATGTGCTTAGAGTTTTTCGCAGATAAAATCCCTCGGATTCGGGCCAACCTAGATGGAAACTCCATAATTAATTTGATATCTGAGCTGGAGGTGCCCAACGACTCCTCTTATGTGATTCAACTGGATCGGTTTCAGTTTGTGACTCCTGAGGATATGGACAAGCTGATTGGATCGGTGAGGCCTACCGCTTGTTCTCTTGACCCCTGTCCAACATTGCTTGTTCGATCTAGCAGGGAGGTTGTTGTAAACAGCCTGGTGGATATCATAAATGCTTCTTTGAGGGAGGGCAGGATGCCTCCATGTCTTAAGGAGGCAATCATTAGATCTCTTCTAAAGAAGCCTGCATTAGATCCCTCGGAGTTGAGCAATTATAGGCCTGTTTCCAACTTCACATGGCTGGGCAAGGTCATTGAGAGGGTGATGGCCTCTCAGCTCCAGGCGGTCTTGGAGGAAACTGATTATCTAGACCCATTTCAAACTGGTTTTCGGGCGGGCTGTGGGGTGGAGACTGCGTTGGTCGGCTTGATGGATGATCTCCAATTGGCAATTGACAGAGGAAGTGTGACTCTGTTGGTCCTTTGGGATATCTCGGCGGCTTTCGATACTATTGACCATAGTATCCTTCTGGAACATCTGAGGGTGTTGGGGGTGGGAGGCACTGTTTTACAGTGGCTCTGCTGCTACCTCTTGGATAGATTCCAGATGGTGTCAATTGGAGACTGTTGCTCTTCAAAATCTGAGCTTAAGTATGGTGTCCCTCAAGGCTCCATACTCTCTCCAATGCTTTTTAACATGTATACGAAACCGCTGGGAGAGATCATCAGGAGATTTGGAGCTGGGTGTTACCAGTATGCTGATGACACCCAGATCTACTTCTCCAAGTCAACTTCTTCAGGAGCTGGCATATCCTCCCTAAATGCCTGTTTGGAAGCAGTAATGGGCTGGATGAGGGAGAATAAACTGAAGCTGAATCCAGATAAGATGGAAGTACTTATTGTGCGGGGTCAGAACTCTAGAAACAGTTTTGATCTGCCTGTTCTAGACAGGGTCACACTTCCTCAAAAGGAACAGGTTTGCAGTCTGGGAGTATTTCTGGATTAACACCTCTCCCTGGTTTCTCAGGTTGAGGGGTACTTTCTCAGGCCAGGGGTGCTTTCTATCAGCTCCGGTTGATACGCCAGCTGTGCCTGTTTCTCGAGATCAATGATCTCAAAACTGTGGTACATCTGCTGGTAACCTCCAGACTGGACTTTTGTAATGCGCTCTATGTGGGGCTGCCTTTGTATGTAGTCCGGAAACTTCAGTTGGTTCAGAACGCAGCAGCCAGGTTGGTCTCTGGGTCATCTCGGAGAGACCATGTTACTCCTTTACTGATGGAGTTACACTGGCTGCCAATAGGTTTCTGGACAAAATACAAAGTGCTAGTTATAACTTACAAAGCCCTAAACGGCTTAGGTCCTGGGTACCTAAGAGAGCGTCTTGTTCGTTATGAGCCCCACCGCCCATTGAGGTCATCTGAGGAGATCCGTCTCCAGTTACTGCCAACTCGTTTGGTGGCTACACAAAGATGGGCCTTCTCGGTCGCTGCCCCAAGATTGTGGAATGCACTCCCTGCTGAGATACGATCCTCCCCATCTCTGGCAATTTTCAAACAACACCTGAAAACCCTTCTTTTCACCCAAGCTTTCTCAGCTTCCTAAATTGTGGGGGGTTTAATTTCTGGTTTATTTTAAAATTCAAAACCCGATTTGGGGGGTTTTAATCACTGTAATTGTTTAATTGTTGTTTTTAAATGTTTTTAATTTGTTTAAAATGTTTAATTAATGTTTAATTTTAAACAAATTAAAAAACAACATAACAATTAACAATTTAAATTGTTAATTGTTATGTTGTTTTTTTATTTGTTTTAGCTCTTTACTGTTTTAGTGGTGTATTTTAATTGTAAACCTCCCTGAGCCATTTTGGAAGGGCGGTATACAAATCAAATCAAATCAAATCAAATCAAATAAATAAACAAACTACATTCCACACTGCATGCAGTCACACTGGAAAAGAAAACTATGGGAAGAGTTAAATTTCCCCCAAGGGAAAAATACTGCTTTGTGAGTGCTGGGAGGTGTAAATATCCCACAACAGAAATGAGATACTACAAAAACATGCCTTACAACACTCTAGGACCACAGTAACAACTATATATGTATTTTGCTGGGGTTTTTTTATTTTTTAAAAAGTGTTTTTGCCTCAGACTGATGGGAAAGGGTACAAGAAAGTTTTTGGCCCCTGGCCCTTTTGCTCAGCTGCGTCCATTTGTCTTTGTTCCCGGTCTAGGACCAGGATGCTAGGGAGCCACTGCTTTCATCTCCGCAAACCAGGGGCAGCCCTTTCATGAGGCAAGGTGAGGTAGTTGCCTCAGGCAGCAGATTACTAGGGCATCAACAGGGCAGTGAGATGCCCCCCCACTATTGCCATCAGAGCAGCTCTTCAGGACCGATCTGACCCTTGCAAGTTTTGTAAAGAGCTCCTCTCTTCACACTCCTTGCAAAGTTTGCAAGAAGCAGGAGGAGAGGAGAGGAGGCTGCTGGCAACCTTTCCTCCTCCGTACCACATTCAAAGCTTGCAGAGATCAGCTATGAAAGGGAGACGGGTCAAGGCACGTCGGGCACCTTCTCTCAGGCACTGGCATACCTTGGGTCATCCCTGCCACAAACACAAGTCACAAACTCCTATTACTGCTCAGCCAAGCAGCGTTTTTTCCTCTAACTCTTTCCCCAACTCATGTTTGCATATGGCCATGTCCTTTCTGTATTTTGATGTGTCCTCAGTTCCCAACATCTGTTCCCACAGTTTCTCCCATCAAACAGGTAAACTCATTTAATTTACCAAAGCACATCAGCCTTTAACTAGTGGCAGGTGGGCATCCTAAAGAAGATTTAAACATTACATTTGATCCTCTCTAGCATCTTGTGGACAAGAAAGCCAGCAATGTGTCTTCCAACAGCTCTGCTCATGCCTCCAACTCTACCACTGTCCAATAGAATTCTCAGTGTCTCTCTCACTCCTCTGCCTTCCAGAAGGGCTCTATGCTACGCGACTCTCTGAAGGGAAGTGGCATCTATAAGACTCCTCTCTCAGTTCCCCAGTGTTTGTCTGACCTCACCAATGTCCCATGCTTTCTTCAGCAGCTGCTCCAGTTCCCCGTTAATGAGGTCTCTTCTGTCAAAACCCGGCAAAGCCAAGGTAGCCATCAGCAAGTGTCAAAAGCCTCTAGGGAAACATGAAGAGTCATCTATCATCCCATAAAGGGGAAGGCTGAGTGGTACAGTTTATATACATGGTGAGAGGTGGCCACAGGCCTAATGAGGCATGAAATGGGAAATGCTGCTTTGGAGTCTGGCTGACACATTTTGATCAGGATTCTGTAGATCCAGGAAAGACTACAGGGAGCAGCCTTGCTTTTATGGAGCACACAGCAGGGAGAGACACCCCTCACTCTAGCAGCCTTTAGCCCAGCGTGAGAAATTTAGGACATGTAATCAGAACTAGCCGTCAAAAGTGTTAAGTTCTATTCTGGTTTCCAAGTACAGATTAATTGTGTCCCATTGCAACTAGCCCTACTTTGCATTGTGTGGAATCAAACTAAACTTGGGAAGAGTAAAACCAACCACAAATTTCTGTGTTGTGTTCTTCACTGATGAGAGAAGATGGACTGATTGTCACAGAGGTCATGACCAGTGTTCCCTCTAGCAGGCATTCCCAGATGTTGATGACTACAACTTTCATCACCCCCAGCTGCGATGGCTTTTGGCTGGGTGTGATGGGAGTTGTAGTCAACAACATCTAGAAATCACTGCTACAGGGAACATTGATCATGACCAGATAGTAGGGCCCTCTTGAAACAGTCATTTAAATTATCGGACACATCACTTTTGAATTTCATGATGTGGGAGATGGTCCCCTCACTCCGTCAGATTGGTGCCCACTATCACTATCTCTTGAGTACACCAAGAGGGGCTATGGTGTAGGGATGTGCATTTCATTTTGGATACAAAACGTTTTGTGCACAAAACAGGCCATTTTGGCTGTTTTGTAGCCAAAACAAAACACCCAATGCTCAAAACAGAAAATTTTGTAGCTGAAACAAAATGTCCCTGTTTCAGATACAAAACGCTTTGTTGTTTCGGCTGTTTTGGAACTCCATTTTGCAATTATGAAAAGTCTTTCTCCTTCGGTCTCCATTTTGATTGTTGACATGTGTTTGAATTTCTGGCCCTTCCAGCCTGTAGATTGGCCAGCGAAAGCATAGGCTGATCTGCTGGCAATTGCCTCCTTATTCCTTTTAAGGAAATTTGAGGGTAAAATTTACCCTCATTGGCCAGTGGGGCAGTGTGCATTTACCTTCATTGGCCAGTGGGGCAGTATGCATTTCATTGTTGTTGTTTCACACGGTTGTGTGTAGATCAATTGCATTTCTGGGGGGGATGTGGATGTGCGTGACCTTTGGAAATCTGCCTGGTTCTTTGCAAAGCTCTGTTGTTGTTGATGTGTGATGTTGATTTTATTCGGGGTGGATTTGGGGCAGAAAGGGGGCTTTGGGGGCAGAAAAGTGGTTCAGGTGGTAGTGCCCCAATGGGTGCCTGCTGCCACCCAGATTCCAAAGGAATTGGGAAAAGGGCTGATTTTTAAAGAATTTCTGAAGTTGACATGTCTTTAGGGCAGATTCGGGGCAGAAAGGGGGCCTGAGGGGCAAAACAATGGGTTGGGTGGCAGTGCCCCAAGGGGTGCCTGCCACAACCCAGATTCTAAAGGAATAGGGCAAAGGGCTGATTTCTTAGGAATTGTTGAAGTTTACACATCTTTAAGGCTTTTCTCCATAGGGAATAATAGAGGTTTCTGCAGACCCATAACTCCACCTAGGGGGCACTGGGTGGCAGGGAGCGAGTGGTGGTGTAGTGCACATGGGTGCCAACCACTCACATGGGTTGCTAACCCATGGGGTGCTGGGTTCTGTTGTTTCTGAGGTGTTCTGAGTGTAGATTCTCTGATAGCATATGAGATTTTTTACAACGAACAATGAATCCACTCTCATATGCTATCAGAGAATCTACACTCAAAACATCTCAGAAACCAGTACCCCATGGGTTAACAACCCATAGGGGTCGTTGGCACCCTATGGGCTCTACACCACCACTCGCTCTGGGCCACCCCTTTCCCCCCAACATGAAGCTATACTTTTGTTGAAACCTCTATTCTTCCCTATGGGAAAAACCTTAAACTTCAAAAATTCACCAAAAATCAGCCCTTTGCCCAATTCCTCTGAAATTTGGGTGGTAGTTTCCACCCATTGGGCACTACCACCCACATCCACTAGTTTTGCCCCAGAGCCATTTTTAAAAATCCAAAATGTTTCAGATTTGGATTTTGCAATTTCGAACAAAGAACAAAATTGGAGTGTTTCAGATGGCTGATTTCGAACAAAGAACAAAATGGGGGTGCTTCAGATTCAGAAAAAAAAACCAAAACGCACAACCCTACTGTGCTGTAAAACTTGGTTTCTTCAAGAACCATGTCTCATAATCATTGTGAAATGACACGTGGATAGTTTTTTTATGTTACTAATACCCTGTTTCCCCGAAAGTAAGACCTAGCAGTAATTTCTGATGTACCGCTAATTGCCCTAGTGCATTTTGGGGGGCTAAAATTAATATAAGACACTGTCTTATTTTGGGGGAAACACGGTACACAGCAACAGAACATGTCCAAAGTGGTCTGCAGTTCCTGTTTACATACTTTCTGCATAACCGGCAAAGGATGGTGTCAAGCATCCCCTTAACACAGAAGCCCTATTCAGACATCATGTTGTATGAGTGTATAGATGTCTGTCTACTCATACATGTGTTTAAAAGTAAACCTAGGTTCAGATTCCTTAAATGCACAGTACAGACAAAAAGTATACTGCTGTACCTGTGTTCCACATAATGTGTGAATAACTATGCCTGTGTGCAGATCTGTACCTGTGTACATTGTACACTCAGTGTACATGTGCTGAGCATAACGTGTGAATAGGGCTTGAGATGTAAGAGTTTCAAATGCAAGGAGGAACTGTGAATCATTTACAATTGCTCTGTCACCACAGATGTGTAATATCAAAAGCTGCTCTGTGAGAATGTGCTCAAATGAGTAAATTTGACAAAACAGGTATTACATGTGAAAAAGCTGGAATACACAAGCTGACCGTATTCAAGGTAAAACCATTCCCAGTATCCTTGCATTGCTTTCAGGAGCAAGCCTCTACGAGTCTCAGCCAGGGGAATATTGCCACCATTTCCCCACAATACTGTGACCTGGCAGGGCAGCTGAAAGGCAAGAACCAAGCCTCGGGGGAAACAAGGCATCTTGGGTGGGGAGAGAAAAGCCGGCAGAGGAAGTGGGGCATATAAAGGGGCTGAGAGAACCCAATGCACCACAGCGGCCTGCCTTGAGAAGATCAATACGGAGAAGGTCTCTGCGGTAAATGTTCATTGATAGCATTAACCAACGCTCATAGCACAGAAAACTCGGGAAATGAGATTTCTTTCCTGAAAATCCCCATGCAGCTCCAGGAACAATGTGTGCTCCATGCTAGAGTAATATATATGCAGTGAACTGTATACTGATACAGCACCTGCACCCAGCCCTGAGCTGGGGAGTGAAAGAATAATTATCTCTGGCACATAGCACTTCTCCTCACAGGTTTAAAGAGTCCAGATCAGGTTTGCCCTCCTGTGCTTCATTTCAGCATAAATGGGTTAGAAAACTGACAGCTACCCTACATCACCTCTGGAATACTGCAGAAGTCCTATAGGGTTTTGTTGTAACCCCACCAGTGGCTGCGAGTTCTCCTGGCATGTTGGCAGGTTCTCTTTGGCAGCACTGTACACTAATGGTGCTACTTGGGAGGCCGGGAAGGATGACAATGTGTAGCCATCGTCGCAAGAACTGATGAAAGTAAAACTGTTTGGAGTTTCATCGCCATCCTGGGTCAACGTTCAGCACTTAATGAAAGAAGGATTAAGCATACAGGCCAAGAAATCAGAGGATCTTGACCTGGCACAGTGTCGATTCTCCAACAGCTTCCCAGCTGATCTAAAAGAAGCACATTTCAAACTCTATTGGCAGACCAGGACAGCCAAGAAGGGTCTAGAGCAGTGGTGGACACCTAGCAGCCCATGGGGCAGAGCCGCACGTGCGCGCGTACACACACACACACACACAAAATTTTATCAGGCCCCTAGGCCCTTACCAAGGTGTTAAACAGATTTGCTCACATTTTCACATTTTGTAAGAAACAGTGAAGCTAATCTGATGATCACCAGAAAGCGGGCTAAGGGTACCTAGCCTGCTTTCTGGTGGTTGTCAGAACCACTGGGCTGGTGGGCGAGCCTGGTGTTCCCAAGGCATCTAGCCTGCCTAATTCCCCCTCCCCTTAAACGAGGTTAACAGAGCGAGCACTCTGTTAACCTTGTTTTTCTAATCACATGCCGCCGCAGCGTGCAGTGACACAAGAGTAGACCCCCGACTGGGTGGCTACAAGCAGCCTCCTGGGCCTGGGGGTCCCCCCAGAATGCCCTGCACGCTCACACGGTGCACTTCTGGGGCCGTGGCCCCCGATCCCCGCAGCCCCCACCGGCTCCGTGATGTGGGGTCATGTGGGCGGCCGATCTAGCCACCCAGAGCTCCACAGGTGATTGTCTGCAGGGAGATCCCCACAAACCACCTCGAGGCACTTCACACTAATCATGTGAAGTGCCTCAGTGAGTCTCTGCATTTCATATACCCAAGTCACTCCTGGGAACAGTGAAGTAGGGGTGATATGTGTTGGAGTCCCCCAGGCTTATGGTGCTGTGGGACTTCAATATCCACATTGGGACCGGGTTGTCTGGTGCAGCTCAGGAGTTCATAGCGGCCATGACAACTATGGGCCTATCCCAAGTGGTCTCTGGACCAACACATGTTGCTGGTCATACTCTTGATCTGATCTTTCATTCTGATCAGGGTGGTGTTCCGTGGGTGGGGACTCCTGTGATTTCCCCATTGTCATGGATGGACCACCATCTGGTTAAGGTTGGACTCACAGCTGCATCCCAGCTCTGCAGGGGTGAGGGACCTATTAGAATGGTCCATCCAAAAAGGTTATTGGATCCAATAGGATTCCAAGAAGCCTTGGAAGAATTTAATGTTGGCCCTGCTGGCGATCCGGTTGATACCCTGGTGGAGAATTAGAATAATCAGCCCACCAGGGCAGTAGACATGATCGCTCCTAAGCGTCCTCTCCAACCCGCTTCAAAAATGGCTCCTTGGTATACGGAAGATCTGCGGGAGCTGAAGCGGCAAAGTAGACGACTGGAGCGCAAGTGGAGGAAGAATCGACTTGAATCCGACAGATTGCGACATAGAGCACTTTTAAAGATCTAAGTTCTGGCTATACGTGCAGCAAAGAAGTGTTTCTTTTCTGCCTGTATTGCTTCCGCAGGCTCTCGTCCAGCGGATGCGGATGATACCCAAATCTATTTCTCCATGTCAACATCATCAGGAGAAGGCATATCCTCCCTGAACGCCTGCTTGGAAGCAGTAATGGGCTGGATGAGGGATAACAAACTGAGACTGAATCCAGACAAGACAGAGGTACTTATTGTGCGGGGTCGTCACTCAGGAAGTGATATTGATCTACCTGTTCTAGATGGGGTCACATTTCCTCAGAAGGAACAGGTACACAGTCTTGGAGTGCTTCTGGATCTACACCTTTCCCTGGTTCCCCAAGTTGAGGCAGTGGCCAGAAGCGCTTTCTATCAGCTTTGGTTGATATGCCAGCTGCATCCATTTCTTGAGGTTCATGATCTCAAAACAGTAGTACACTTGTTGGTAACCTCCAGACTTGATTACTGCAATGTGCTCTATGTGGGGCTGCCTTTGTACGTAGTCTGGAAACTATAATTATTACAAAATGCAGCAGCCAGGTTGGTCTCCAGGTCATCTCGAAGAGACCATATTACTCCTATATTACAGGAGTTGCACTGGCTGCCAATAAGTTTCCGGGCATAATACAAAGTGCTGATGATAACCTATAAAGCCCCAAACAGCTTAGGCCCACGGTACTTAAAAGAGCTTCTTCTTCTGAATGATCCCCATCCTCCACTACGTACATCAAGGGAAGCTCGTCTGTGGCTACCTTCATGTCGTCTGGTGGCCACCCAGGGACGGGCCTTCTCTGTTGTCGCCCTGAGACTTTGGAACGCGTTTCCCATGGGAATAAGAGTTTCCCCATCTCTAGCGGCTTTTTAAAAGTGTCTAAAGACTCATCTTTTTACCCAGGCCTTTTAGCTTTTTAACTTTTTAAACTCTGGATTATTTGTTATTTGTTTTAAACTGTTTTTAGTATTTAATTGATTTTAATGTTTTGGTTTTGTTTGTTGTGAACCGCCCTGAGATCTTGGGTTGGGGCAGTATAAAAATGTGCTTAAATAAATAAATAAATAAATAATGACCAGGAGGCACCCACATGGCCTGGGGAAAGAGTCCTGCATAAACACAGCAGGTGTGTGTGTGGGGGGGGGGTGTTTTCCCCTAGGTATGCAGAAAAATGTTGATTCTGGAAAGACCCCACACCTTTTCTCCAAACCCCTGCTCTGCTGTGGGATGACTGCAGCTTGTGCATGCTGCCCTCATGCTGCTGGCTGGATGACAGCAGTGTGCACAAGTGAGTCCCCTGGTGTGCTGGAACTCTGGATCGCTGCCCTTCTGCCCAGAGCCAAGAGGGAGGGGTGAAATTGGGCTCAGAGTTACAGCTGCCCCTGTAGGGTCCTTTAACCCATGAAGGGACAGAACCCCTTGCAGCTTAAAAAATGAAAGAGAATTACCACCTGGGTCACTCCAGGCTGCATCTCCAAAATGCAATTCCCATAACCCAGAAAGGTGTACTCTCGTCAATGCAGTCTAGCGATGTGCAAAAAATTTCAGGCACAGAAAGATCTGTGCCCGAAACGAACAATTTCGGGTGATTCGGGGCTGAACCGAATCACCCCCGATGTACCCCGATATTTTTTGGGCACGAGCCAAATCACCCGAATTTCAGACCCAAAAAATTTGGGTGATTCGGTTCATGGTTGATTTTTGGTGATTTTTTGAAGTTTTAGTGGCTTTGGGGCAGTTCAGGGGCATAGCATGGGATCTGGGCAAAAGGAGTGGGGTGGGGTGGTAGTGCCTAATGGGTGCAGGCTACCACCCCAATTTCAGGGGGATTGGGCAAAGGGCTGATTTTTGGTAAATTTCTGAAATTTTCGTGTCTTTGGGGCAGATTGGGGCAGATTGGGGCAGAAAGTGGGGCCTGGGGTGGAATAGTGGGGTGGGGTGGTAGTGCCTAATGGGTGGAGGCTACCATCCCGATTTCAGGGGGTTTGGACAAAGGGGTGATTTTTTGGGAATATTTGAAGTTTGGGTGTCTTTGGGGCAGATTGGGGGCAGAAAGTGGATCTGCCCCAAAGGAGTGGGGTGGGCTGGTAGATAGTGCCTAATGGGTGGAGGCTACCACCCATCCCCAATTTAAGAGTGATTGGGCAGAGGGGTGAATTTTGGTGAATTTATTTGTATGAGGTTTGTCTTCATAAGGTAAAGTGTGCTAAATTGATTACTTCCTCATATTATTCATAGTAATTGAGGTGTGAAAAAGTGAAAGTGGGGTCATGAGAGTTGTTTAATTGAAAAAAATCTCATTTGCTATGATAGAATGAGAATTCACACCTCAGAAAAAACTTCTGAGGTGTGAATTCTCATTGTATCATAGCAAATGAGATTTTTTTTTCAATTAGACAACTCTCATGACCCCACTTTCACTTTTTCACACTCTCTGTTACTATGAATAATATGAGGAAGTAATCAATTTAGCACACTTCACCTTATGAAGACAAACCTCATACAAATAAATTCACCAAAATTCACCCCTCTGCCCAATCACTCTTAAATTGGGGATGGGTGGTAGCCTCCACCCATTAGGCACTATCTACCAGCCCACCCCACTCCTTTGGGGCAGATCCACTTTCTGCCCCCAATCTGCCCCAAAGACACCCAAACTTCAAATATTCCCAAAAAATCACCCCTTTGTCCAAACCCCCTGAAATCGGGATGGTAGCCTCCACCCATTAGGCACTACCACCCCACCCCACTATTTTGGGGCAGATCCACTTTCTGCCCCCAAACTGCCCTAAAGTCACTAAAATTTCAAAAATTCTCAAAAAATCACCCCTTTGTCCAAACCCCCTGAAATTGGGGTGGCAGCCTCCACCCATTAGGCACTACCACCCCACCCCACTATTCTGCCCCAGGCCCCCACTTTCTGCCCCAATCTGCCCCAAAGACATGAAAATTTCAGAAATTTACCAAAAATCAGCCCTTTGCCCAATCCCCCTGAAATTGGGGTGGTAGCCTGCACCCATTAGGCACTACCACCCCACCCCACTCCTTTTGCCCAGATCCCATGCTATGCCCCCGAACTGCCCCAAAGTCACTAAAACTTCAAAAATTCACCAAAAATCAGGACTTTGCCCAATCCCCCTGAAATTGGGGTGGTAGACTCTACCCATTGGGCACTACCACCCCACCCCAAAATTTTGCCCCTGGGCCCCTTTTTACCCCCCCAAATCGATTCAGATTCAGATTCAGATTAAATCCGAATCCGAACCGAATCAAGGGTGATTCAGGTGACCCAGATTCGGGCACAAAACAGAACAGGGGTGATTCGGTTCGGGTCCAAGCTGAATCACCCGAAAACCCAAATTGCACAACCCTAATGCAGTCCGTCCTCCAACATGCCCCCCCCCCCGGTACATCAGGACACCTTTCCTTAATTGTATGTGGAGGGTCATCCAAGTCACTCCTCCAGATGTGCTAGGATTTGTAGTGATGTAGAGGGATGATTCAGACTTCTTGCCTCCTAATTAGGGAAAGGTGTCCAGGCACCACAACAAGAGGGAGAAAGGACACATGCGCTCATGGTGCACACACATCCTTATCACTGGTGCCGGGGCCGCCAAAGTATTATTTGAACCGGCCCAATATGTGAATAACTTCACATGTGTTCAGATCTGTACATGCATACACTGTACGCAGATTGTACATACATTGAACATACCATGCAACTAGGGCTTAGGTGATGCCAATTTCTATTACAGAGGCCAACCATTTATGGGGGTGCAGATAATTCAAGCTTCTGTTTCAAAAAATGAGTGGCCCTCTAGATCAGTTGGCCTAATCCTGGGGAGTATTTAATCAAGGGAAAGAGTTCATAAGAGGAAACAGCCAGCAGAATAAAATGAACTCAGACATGCTGATGGTTTTCTTAGCTATAGTAGGCAAGCTTCTCAACTCTGTTTTTGCAATTAATTAAGGAAGATCACCAGAGCACCTCTTACCTTGCTTCTCATGCATTCCAATAAATGCTATTGCTGAATTTCATACAGAACACATTATTTCCTGACTAGAGAGCAGAAATCAACCTGGTTCTGGTCCCACACTGCCTCAACATAGGTGGGCTCCCTCATGTATGAAAAATGGACACCAGGTAACCCAAAGCAAGACTTTTTACTAGAAAGGGATTATCTATCAACTTGTGCCCCATAAGGTCTAGGACCATTACAAAACCTAGAACTCGGACGTTAACATGCAGATTTGTCACCAGTTCAGGATGAGAGAAAAAAGCAGAATGACCTTTCAGCACACAGTAAGCCGTCTCTGGAACAGGCACATTTTGAGTAAGCACTTCCTTTGCTTGCCAAAGCAGATTATGATGTGATACCGATGAATAGGAAAAAACCCTTTTTGTCTCCAGGAATCCAATTTAAGATGGCGACACCATTGCTAACATAACCACTGGCCCTTTTCCTAGGACTAGCACAAGAATACTTCTCTCTCTGTGCCACAATGATAGAAACCCCACCCTTTCAGGTTAGATTCTTAATGATCTGATCCCATTTGAATTGGACACTTGAATTTGACAGTCTGCTGTATCTTCCAAGCCTTCACCTAGATGAGTCCCTAGTGCCTGATCATCTGTGGCATGCAGGTGCAGCCTGTTGCTCCCTGTACCAACTCCAGGAAAGGTCTCTGCCAAAAAGGACTTGGCTTTGTATACTTACGAAGATCGATTGGCCCACATCAGCTCACAACAGCCTCCAAGTGTTTCTGTGCTCCGTAGATGGATGCCAGTTGCAATCACAACAAGAATTCTGCATGTCTCAGGTACTCACTGACATTTCCCAAGGAAGCATCCTGGCATTTCTCGCACAGTCACCATTAATATTTATGCCGCATCTGTGGCTCGGCATCTGATCTTGGCAAGAGCAGTAGTGAGGGAGTGAAGCAAAGGCATGAAGATCCCAGTGATAAATACAGTCTTGCATCACAAATTGTTCTCTGGCACACCTCAGACAAATACATCTGTTTCTGTGCTGGCATTGACAGCTAGCATAGCATAGCGGTTAAGAACATGAGGTATGAACTGGAAGACTCTTGGGTAACTCTTAGCTCAGCCATAAACTCACTGGATGTTCCTAGGAAGGACTTAATCTCCAGACTTCAATCCTAGTCTCCTTTATCTATAATAATACAGCCATATTTTACATAAAGGTTAGGTTACAAAGTTCATGTATGTGAAGGAAGCACTATGTAGGTAATAAGCACTTTTATTCTTGGCTGGGGTGTAGCTATAACTGAGCGAATGGGTTCAAAGAACCTGGGGGGACCCAGCTCTTGAGGGGCCCCCAGCTCCACCCCTCCCTATTTTCTTCATTATCTCCCTCACTCTGAGCGGCTGCCAAAGAGAGGGGTGAACACGGGACCCTTCTACCCTAGCTATGCCCCTGATTCTTGGTCTCATGAATCAATGCACCTGATTCTGGAGCAGAACCACAAGAAAATGTTTAGGAAGGTTTAGTGGCAATTCACATAGGTAGTTTGTAGTGATCGGCCTCTCTTCCCTCTAAAGAGTTAACTGGAAGTGAACCCTTGCCTTGACTGACAGGCTGGTGAACTCCACAGCTGCCAATCAGTAAACCAGGTGGGTGGAACCTAAAAAGCTGTTGCCAGGAAGAAATGTGTTCTTTGTGAGAAGAAGCTAGGCTAGAGGTGCACAGGAGGACATGTGGCCATGGAGGCTGGCTGCAGCAGAATAACTCTGCAGATCCTTAAAAGACAGGAGGGCAGGAAGCTTGAATTCTCATCAGGAATTT
Organism: Hemicordylus capensis; assembly: GCF_027244095.1. Classification (NCBI taxonomy): domain Eukaryota; kingdom Metazoa; phylum Chordata; class Lepidosauria; order Squamata; family Cordylidae; genus Hemicordylus; species Hemicordylus capensis. The sequence goes on along the minus strand of NC_069657.1, from coordinate 397,339,256 downwards.
CATGAGTTCAAGGCAAAGAGCCAGGGCTTGTGGCTTCAGGAAGTTTAGGATAGGGAACAGTTTGTTTAGTCAGACTGGGCGTTAGGGCGGTTATATTGCTTTGTGTGTGTGCGCACGCTGCATATTCTGGATACTGTTCTATTATAGTTTACCTGAAATGTAATTGAAATAAGAAACACTAGCCTACGCTCAATCCACCTAGGGCATTGCAAAAGCCTCTGTAAACATTTAAGTGTGCATTAAGACAACCTATTTTTGTAATCCTACTAAGTAGTCTTAACTGTATCTAAATGCTGAGAAAGCCTCAGTAATTGAATAAAACTGGGTTTTTTTTAGTTCTTTTCTTTTTATAAGCTTCTCCAAGTTGGTTTTTATCTCAGGAAAAGGAGGGGGACAAAGTGGGATTTCTCTGGTACAAAGTGTCTTCAAACATTCAGCAGCTATCAGTTTTCTCACCATGTGTAGGCTTGCACATGGAAGATTTTGTACTTGTCCAAGAACCAAATTAAGAGAGGTTTTTTCCCCCTTGGGCTATCCCACCCAGAGCGTTTCTGTAAACAAAAGGGGTGGCGGAGGCAGCATTTTGAACCTACCAATCATACTAACCGGGCAGCTCAGCAGGGATGATTCAGCATTTCTTTCTCTCAGGTGAGCTTGCTCTGAGACAAAGACTTTTAATTCGCTACATAGTTATAGAGGCAACTTCACTTTATAGGATTTGCTAGGGACTTTTCAGCAGAAAAATGACAGGAGGAAAATTGCCCAGAGGAGTTTCTATGGCCATCTAAATGGGCTATCCCTCCTAGAATATGTAGAAGCCCCCCAGGAGGACTTAAATGACAAGGGGATGATTAGTCACCAATATACTGTAATAAAACCATGAAGATTCAGGGCACCATATACTGGTGAGGAGTGGCTCTCAAAGCCACCTACTGAAAAGGGTTAAATTCTTTTCTACACTCATTCACTCACTCACTCTCTCTCACACACACACACTCCAAAAAACCCAGCTCAGGATGCAAAAGTGTCCTTTAAATGTCCCCCCAGCTGCAGGGGAGCCACTTACCTGTGAACAGATAGAAGCAACTCAAAGAAGGACTAAATGACCCAGTCACATGGGGCCTGTGACTAGCATGAGTCTTCCCACAGCAGCATCACCTTCTCTTCCTAGAAGGTATAGAGTCTAAGGCTCATGAAACCAGCTCCACCCTGTGGAACCATAGGTAGGCGCTTTGCATGCAGAAGATCCCAGATTTAATCCCTGACATCTCCACTCAGAACTGGGAAATATCCCTGCCTGAAGCAGGAGAGCCACCTGAGATATCCCTGCCTGAGAGCAGGAGAGTCAGTGCAGACAAAACTGAACAAGATGGACCAACAGTCTGATTTGGCATAAAGGAGTTGAATGTGTCGGGTCCTTTGGAAGCAGCCCCCAGTCCTGTGAAATCTGCTGACAGATGTGGCTTCAGAAGGACCCCACAGTCTGCCTCATAGCAGTGACCAGTACAGAGCAAGCCAAGGTGCAGGTCAGACAGAATGAGAAGCTTTGGGATCTGATGCATCAGGGCAAGTGCCTTTAGCATTCAGATGCATTTAGCAGGCTCATTGCAGCATCCTTCCTACTTCCCTCCTTTCAAGGAAGAAGGTGTGAAGAATTTTCAGTAAAATTGTGTTCATGGTTTTGATCGTGGCCAGGTTTTGATCAAACCAGCAAGTTGATCATACATGCAGCATTGCCAGTGCCCCACAGGCACCTACAGTGACCCACCACATCTGCTTCGAGGCAACATTTCCCCGGCCAAACATTTCCAGTGTGTGTCTCTTTCACCAGATCTTCCATTACTGTCATTCCAGAATCAGCTTTGCCCCACAACCATTATCTTAATCCTAACCCCTTGCTATCTCTCTAGTCCTGCCAGGGACTTTCAAGAAACATTGCTTGGCCTCCATTTTTAGGATCCAAGCAGGCTGAAATCACTTTTCCCCCTGCAGTTGCTGACAGCACAGTCATAAAAATGAAAGATTCTTAAAATAACATGCAGCACTGAGAAACTTCATTGGCCACCCCACCCCCTCTCAGCACTCCTTGCAGCCTGCACCGGCCTCGTCAGCCTTCCTCGGGACTGTCTCCATGATTTATGGCATTAATAACCCAGCCTGAATCTAGCCAGACCCCTGGGGCTCATAACCAGCCGCTCACATCATGTGGCACACAAGAGGAGCTTTGCTTCAGAACAGATCTCCCCACTGCCTTCTCCTCAAGAAGCCTTGGGATGTCTCGCAAGATTTGGGGTGATGATTGACAGTTGGAATGTGGATCTTCCTTGTCTGCCTTTGGTGGCACATGAGTGAAGGATGGTATACCTGTGGAGAGAGCCAATCACTTCTGGGACGCATGCCAAGATGGATGTATTCTCCTTAAATCAGACAATGGACAGCATCTGTGCTCTCCTTTGCTCTTCCTTCAAGACTCCAATAAAATGAAGAAAGCATCTTTTGCCTTACTAGCAAGTTCAGGCACCGTATAGTGCATGGTTGGGAACTGCAGCTGATGGAAGTCAAAACAGATACAGTAAATCTTCTCATTCTACCAAGTGGGAAAGCCAAAATTGAGGGTTTAGTATGCCTGGTTGTGCTAGAAATCCCTAGTGCCAGGTGTTGCTCACTTCACATTGATTCTATACCTGTTATGCATGCCATTGATGGTTGTTTCCCCATTTCCTTCTTCTTGACCTCTCAGTATATTGACTAGCAAGTTCACATTTGGGATACTGCCGTTATACCCCTTTCTCTGAAGTTGAGTGGTCCAGGGAAATGGAGTTGGTGTTGAGGGCAAACATCAAAGGCAGTTTAGCCTGCATTCACAGACAGATCTGCTGTGATTTGTCCTCTGCAGCTCCCATGAGGATGATGCATTTGGAAGGACTTCTTACAGGTGGACCAGTCTCACACTCTTGACTTCCCTTTCTCTCCCACCACGTAGGCTAGTCAAGCAGTTCAACAGAAGAAGGTGAGCAGAGAAACGTACAAATACCAAAGTGGGGGGAGCTAACTGTAGCACATTGAGACACAGTCGTAGAACGTTAGGTGAGGGCGCTTGGAGTTTCCTAGTCCAACTCCCCTGCTCAGTGCAGGAAACTGCTAGCACCCCTGACTGATTGCTACCCAGCCTCTGAAACCCTCTCTTTTGTGAAGCAGAACATCAGTGTTAGGGGCCCACTGGGCTTGTAGCTGCACAATATGAAAGGCAGCCTCCATGGTGTAGCACAACAGGACAGCTGCAGAACAACTTGAAACTGCCTCCAGGCAATTGCACATCCAATGGAATTAGTGATGTGCAAGACTTTACTAGCCTAGTAGTGCAGGTCCCCAACACTGACGTTCAACTGTGCAGAATGTCAGCCACTGTCTATCCCATGGCTTGGCATTTCTCGGCAAGATGTCGTCCTTGAGCTTATCTTATCAAGACTCATCTGCCAAGTACCCTTGCTCTTCTCAACAGAGACACTGCTGTTGGCATGGGCATATAGTAAGCAAGATGGTCACAAAGCAAAGGGCATAATCTCAGAGGAGCAAGAGATGCAGCGATCCCTTAGTGCTACAATACAGCAGTGCTTTAAAATGTGACCTTAAAGACTTCGGAGACTAACGCCATCAAGTAGGACGTTCTTACCAATAATAGCAGTACCTGGTGTCACAGGCAGAGGCACTCTTACCCCTGGACTCCGGGGCTGAAGCCCAGGGCCGCCACAGCCCCTGGGGGCCCCCAAATCCTCTTTAGTCTCTCCTGGGTGGTGTGGTCACCTGGTGGAGCATTAATTTGCAGGGGAGGGGGGGCCTCCAAAGGCCTTTACGTCCAGGTTCCAAAATTACCTAGGTGCACCTCTGGTCACAGGCTCTGGGCCAGTACACAAATTATTACATGTTGTGGCACCTACATGTAATGGTTCCAGAACAAGCACAAGGAAAGGGCCAGTCATTAATTCACAAAGGGCAGAGACAGCCCTAGGGTGAGAAGTGCAGAGTCCCAGCTTTAACTTCAGCCATGCAGGCTGCTCATTCGCTGGGTCGAATGGTCAGCCTGTACAGATGACCAGTGAATGACTAGCCCACACTGGTGTGAGGATACAGTGGGAGAGGGAAAGAAGAGTTGAGGAGCTCAGAACCTCTAGTGCCACTGCCTCCCCCAGCACTACCCCCCACTTCAGCAGTGCAGGCCCTGCGATCCTCAGGGCCATAAGTGGCATAAGTCTCCATAAGTGACAGCTTTTAATGGTGATAGGATGAATTTCATGACCAACCAGACCAGACCACAGCCAAGCCAAGCCTCACTCGTACCACTTCTTTCCGGTTTGGGGTCCGGGCACTCGAGAAACCGGGATGGAGGCACCTGCCTGAGCAGCAGTAACAGAGTGGAGGGACGCAGGGAGGGGACAGAGACAGAGCACACTGAACTGAGAGGAGGAGGAAAGCAAGCCAGAGCCCAGCGAGGAGGCAGGCCTTGCCCACTCAACTGCCACTCAGGGAGCTGCAAACTCCACAATAATTGGTGCCCTTGGTGACTGCCTAGATCTGCCTAGTGGGCTGGCCAGCCCTGCAAAGAGGTATAAATACAGGACTCATGGCAAGTCTGGCTGCCTAAGATTGGCCCACTAGGGCCAGCCTGTAAGGAAATGTAAACTGATGTTAACTAGGAGAACACGGCAAAACCAGCCATCTCACAAAGATGGACAGTTTCCACCAATCCGTGGCGGCAGCTGCTGCTCTCTCCCTCTATTTGTGTGCATGTAAAAACCTATAATAGGTCCACCTGAATAAAACTATGATTGCCAGAGCCACCACTTCCTCCCTATCCTTTGCCAGCTCATGTCCAAGGCCACGTTTGGGTCAGACCTGCTCAGCAGAGCTCATCATCACTACTGGATGACTAAATCTTATGAACTTCATCCATATAGCCAATATACATCTTCAACAAAACTCTCGACCCCCACCTTCAGCCACACTGCCCATATGGGCAATCTACTACACAGTTTTCCCGTGTTTCCCACAACAGTCCTGCCCAAGTGGGGGTCCCCTGTGAAGGACACACACATTTCTTGAAGCACATCTACTGCTCTCTTACTTGGCCACTGGCCCTCACAATTTTATTAGCAAGTAATATTACTGAATTTTGGAACATGCATTTGGGAAATGATATTTTGTGTAACCATGGAAAATAATGTCGGATGCTGTTGGTGATTTGGTCCTAGAGAAGAGGAGATGCAGAATAGGGAGAATTATTCTACTGTGTAGGCTGAAAGAGAATTGCACTTTACAAATACTGTACAGCATTAATACAGCAGAATGTGAAATCGTTGCTTAGATTAACAGAGAACATTGGAATAGGAACAATGGATATAAAGTGCCCATTAATTTAGGCTGACGATTAGAAGAAAGTGTCTAACTGTTAGAGTGAAATTCCAGAATAATCTTCTTAGAACAGCCACACGAGCTAAACATTTTATTACTTTTTAAACTGAGCATAGTAAATTTGTGTGTGATACTTTATGACTCTTTTAGATGTGGTGCCCATGTTTTCATCAGAGTTAAACATAACAAACTTTCTCTAGATTAAAGCCATATTCCACAGTAATTCCTATAGTCAAAGCGACTGGATAAAGCTGCCACCGCAATCATGAAAACTGCCACAGACAATATCTGTGATTGTCTAGCATACAAGAGCCACTTAATGGCGCAGCGAGGAAATGACTTGATTATCAAGCCAGAGGTTGCCGGTTCGAATCCCCACTGGTATGTTTCCCATGGTCTGGGGAAAAAACCTATATTGGGCAGCAGCGATATAGGAAGATGCTGAAAGACTTCATCTCATACTGCGCGGGAAGAGGCAATGGTAAACCCCTCCTACCAAAGAAAGCCACATGGCTCTGTGGTCGCCAGGAGTTAACACCAACTCGATGGCACACTTTACCTTTACCTAGCATATAAATGACATTTTCCACTTAAGCGTGTGCTCAAAGACAATCCTGACTGCTCATGGTATATTGTGTGAATATGGTATGTGGTGTGAATCAGCCCTCATGGTTTGCACATTTGTGTCCATCACATGGTGCCTGCAGCACCACATGATAGGAAGCAAGTGTGAACGAGTCATCCCAGATCAAGCTTTCATGTCACCTCTCGTCACCTCAAACTTGTCCATCAAAGGAGATGTTCTTTACAGTTATCTGATGTTGAAAAACCAAATAGAAAGAAAGCATGCACGTATGAACTGGCTCCTCAGTATCATAGTGAAAACTCATTATTTTCAAATTCTACTGTTTGCATAATAAATCACTGAAGGGATTATACATTCACTCTTTCAAAGGGCTTAATCTGGTAACCTTCAGTACCCTATACATAAGAACAGCTCTGCTGGATCAGGCCCAAGGCCCATCTAGTCCAGCATCCTGTTTCACACAATGGCCCACCAGATGCCTCTGGGAAGCCCACAGGCAAGAGATGAAGGCAGGGGTGCACTTTGGACCAGACTTGAGGTCCGAAGTCCAGTCCTCCACCATGGGGGGGGGGCTCCAAAATGTCCCCCCAGGCCCCAGGGTGGTGGAAGTTGCAAGTGTGCGAGGCCCACCCACTACTAGCAGGCTCCTGCCAGCCCAAACTTGCTCCTACACGTGGCGGGTGGGGGGAGAGTGTGGTGCGCGGTGGCCCGCCTGTGTGTCTGCCTGACTGCCTGGAGGCTGGCAGAATAACAGCTTCCGCCTTCCCCAAAGGGGGATTAGGGAGCAAGCAAGCGAGCATGTGCACTCACATGCTTGATTGCACAAGGGCTGCAGCAGTGTAAGGGAGCAGAGGCTGCTGTGAAGCGCGGGAGCTAGGTTAGCAATAGCAATAGCAATAGCACTTACATTTATATACCGCTTTATAGCCGGAGCTCTCTAAGCGGTTTACAATGATTTAGCATATTGCCCCCAACATTCTGGGTACTCATTTTACCGACCTCAGAAGGATGGAAGGCTGAGTCAACCTTGAGCCCCTGGTCAGGATCGAACTTGTAACCTTCTGGTTACAGGGCGGCAGTTTTACCACTGCGCCACCAGGGGCTCTCTTCCAGGTTGATGGAAGCAGGCACCTGAGCAGCTCTTACCAACTCCTGGGTTGGTAGGGTGCTGCATGTAAGCTTTAGGGGGCCTGAAGGAGCTAAGTTTTGGGGGTGGGGATGGGGAGAGAGATTAGAGGCTCCATAAAATTGGGAGACTAAAGTCTTCACAAGATTTTGGAAAGGACCGAGCTCTTGGCTCCTTGGAGGAAGAATGGGATATCAGCATTAAAATAAAATTTAAAAAGTATAGACTCGTCTTAAATTCTTACTTTCTTGTGAGTTCAGTTGCTGTTTGTGCCCTCAAAAACCCACGTGTTAAATACGGTGTGTGTAGGGGGTGATGCACCTGGGTCGCTTCTGTGAGAAATTGCAGGAGGGGCCCCACTAGCAAATTGGCAGGAGAGCAAGAGGAAGAGTCAGGTTGGGCGTCGCTTTCCAAAGCTTGAGGCTGGACACGCTACTTGCAAATCATCTCTCTTTCCCATAGGTAAAGGGGGAAAGGGAAGAGTTCCTTGTGCCTGTGGGTGGGGTGGATGTAGAGAGTGGAGCACCCATGCGGAACCCGGGTCTGTCTGTATATGTTTGTTTTATGTGTGAGTGTCTGTTCTGTGCTTGCAAAACTCCTGAACTCTGCAAAAAAAGCAAAAGCATGAGGGAAGCTGGAGGAGATGGGGAAATGCCTTCCAGGAGAGCGTGCAAGGGGGAGAGAGAGGCGAGGGACTTTCTTCAATCACATTTATTGCAACACTGCAAGAGCAAAAAGCAGCTCCAATTTCTTGCCTGCTTTTGTGAATGGTGGGTCCTCTTTCCCACCCAGCCCCCAAGTTGCAATAAAAAGCAACAAAATCCCAAGGTCTCCCCTGCCACAAAAGAATTACCTTAAAAAAAAAAACAGCTTTACATTCTTGCAAATTCAGTTGCTTAAATATTGGATTTTTTTAGAGATTGAGGAGTGGCCTAGTGGGTAAAGAAATATGTGGCTATGTGGGATGTGAATATGTTAAGCTGTGAGTTGAAACATTTCTGGAAGTGCATATCTGCATAAATGTACTTGTTCTATACTCTTACATTCTTGTGAGTTCAGTTGCTATTTGTGCCCTCAAGAATCCATGTGTTAAAAAGTGTGTGTGTGTGTGTGATGCTCAGCTTGCAAGGGGGCGGAGGGGTCTCCAATGTGGGGGGGAGCCCTCCAAAGGCCTTTCAGTCCAGGCTCCAAAATTCATCCTAGGTGCACCACAGGATCAAGGCACCCCTTCTTTCCTGCTGACTGTTGCTCCCTTGCAACTGGTATATAGAAGCATATTGCCTCTGAGGCTGGAGGTAGGGTTGCCAACTGTCCCGCATCATGCAGGATGTCCCTATTTCCAGGGGGGAAATGCTCATCCCATTCGGGACTAAATTCCACCCGCTTTTTTCCCTTTTAAAGGTGCCGCTGTGTGGCAGTGGCGCAGCGGGGATGGCGGTGAGAGCTCTGCCAAACCATGGCAGATGAGGTCATGGCAGGTGGTGGTCAGGCGAGTGAGTGGCATGTGCTGGGAGCAAGCAGAGACACAGCAGCGAAGAAGCTCCTCCCTCCTCTGCCCACCTTCCTCCCAAATGAGGCAGATCGGGCCAATTTCAGGCCTCTATGCATGTGCGCATTTAGGAGGGAGGTGGGCCAAGGGAGGGAGGAGCTTCTTCGCCGCTGTCTCTCCATCTCCGCCTGCTTCCAGTGCACTTGTTTGCCCACCTGCTGCCCACTGCCCACTGCCCACTGCCACCTCACCTGCCATGGTTTGGGAGGCAGGCACGGAGCTCTCACCACCATCCCTGCTGCGCCTCCACCGCGGTAAGCACCGCACAAAAAACCAGCCATGAACCTTGATCTTTAGTATCTGAATACATATAATTGGACCAGAGCGACGGTATACAGGAAAACTGCTATAATTCTGTATGGATGCCATAGACGTAAATAAAATCAAACATTTCACACAAAACAAGACCTGAGATAGATAAGGTAGAGTCTCCTCTCTTTGCTGATACCGTTTTGGGGGCAAGGAAAGAGTTCACTGCTGCTCACTTACAGCTACACGAAAATCCTTGATTGTCTGTTGGCAACTCTCACTTCCGCCCAGATAGACATTTGCTACCTGGGGCCAAGTCCTGTCCCTAGGTGGCCCTGCCCCCAAGACTCCCCATCCCCCCTGCCCCCCTGACTCCCTCTCCCCTTGTGTCCTGATTTTGGCCAACATAATGTTGGCAACCCTAGCTGGAGGTGGCCTATGGCCACCAGACTAGTAGCCATAGATAGACATGTCCTCGATGAATTTGTCTAAGCTCCTTTTAAAGCCATTCAGGCTAGTGGTCAACACCACATCCTGTGGCAGATAATTCCATAGGTTAAATATGCACTGTGTGAAAAAGTGCTCCCTCTTCTCGGTCCTAAACTTCCTGGCAATCAATTTCATGGGATGACCCCTGGTGGTAGGGCATGATGGGTGGTAGGGCATGATGGGTTCTACCTACCACCCAACCCACAAAAGAAATGGGCAAGCAGGTGATTTTAAACAAAGTTTTAACCTTCATCAAACCCCCCATAGGCTTTTTAAAAAATGTTTAAAATCATCCACTTGCCCATTTCTTTTGTGGGTTGGTTGGTAGGTAGCACCCATCATGCCCTACCACCCAACCCACTTTGGTGTCCCTAGGAGCTACCCATGGGGAACAATGGGGTGTTTCGTGTTTCCCCATTGTTACCTATGGCCAGAACAAGCAGAGTGTACAATTTTGCAGCCCTGCCTTGAAAAACATGGCAGAAGCACAAAATAAAAGGGAATCTGTCCCTCCTGACACAGAATACACATTTCAAAGACAGTCCAAAAATGGATCAGTGACCCAGAATCCTCTGCCAGCCACAATGCCTGCACTTCAGTAACATCATTGGCACAAATTGCTCTCTCTCACACACAGTTATGATTCCTTACTTCCTAGCATTGCAGCTACCACAGCAGCACCCTTACTTAGCAGCAAGCATAGCCATAAATTCAACTAGAACTACTTCAGCCAAATTTTGACTGAGTACATCTTGCAATGCAGATTGCAGGGCAGACCAGAGCAGTTAGTTAGTCTCAAGGTGAGACATGGAGCTCATATAGCAATTACCAAGTAATACTACACACAAACACAGCTGCTACTGTCCATTTCTCACCACAACACTATCTCACAAACAAAACAAACCACAACTCAAGGAAGGAAGGCACCCAAGTTCTGCCTTTGTTGATCTGAGATCCAGCAAAACCAGATAGTTATAGTAGCAATAGCACAGCATATTAGTGCTGAGAAAACCACAATATCAAACCTTCCTTCCATCCTGCCTGCCACAGAGAGATAGGAGGGCAAAGCAGTCATGGCCTGGGCAGCTCAGCTCTGAGCTAAGCTGTCTGAAGACTCTGAACAGGATGGAAGGAACAGGAAGAAATGTGAGCAGCACTCTAAGATATTCCCCCTGGGAGATGGGGCTGCTCTGGAAAGAACACCTGCATGCTTGCATGCATGCAGAAGGTTCCAGGTTCCCTCTCTGGCAATTCCAGATATAGGGCTGAGGGAAAGACTCCTGCCTGTAACCTGGTAGAAGTCTATGTACAGTAGAAAATACTGAGATAGATGGACCAATGGTCTGACAAGAAACAAAGCTTCTTGTTTGTTACCATGAGACGAACTAACCATGAGAAGAACTATAAGGGATCTTTCTGCCGCCCAGTCCCTTTGAATACATTTTGAAACTTAATCCTCCTGGATTCCCCCTCTTCCCTTCCCCCCACCATGTCAAAGGGGGCACAGTTGTCCATGACAACTCTTGATTTGTATGATAACAAGCAAACCAAGAAGCACTGAGATCACACTTAAACTGGAAACCAGTGCCAGAAAACCAATCAGCAAGCGAAAACTGCCCTCCAAAATGGCACTCGAAAAGTAAAAACATTTCGATCAAAATAGGATTGTTTTGTTCCGAGCTCAAAACAGGTCCTTTATTTTTGTCTCGAGCTCATAATGGCCTGTTTCAACATCAAAATGTTTTGCACAACCCTAGTCCTTTTTTCTAAACAAAAAAACCCCAGGTGTTGTAGCCTTGCCTCATAAGGAAGGTGCTCAAGGCCCCTGGTCATCTTGGTTTCCCTCTTCTGCACCTTTCCCAATTCTACAATGTCTTTTTAAAGATATGGTGACCAGAACTGTACACAGTACTCCAAATGTGGCTGCACCATAGATTTCACTGTAAACCAGGCATCCCCAAACTGCGGCCCTCCAGATGTTGCTGAACTACAACTCCCAGCATACCCAGCCACAAAAAATTGTGTCTAGGGATGCTGGGAGTTGTAGTTCAGCAACATCTGGAGGGCTGCAGTTTGGGGATGCCTGCTGTAAACTGTTAACCACTTGATTCAGTAACATCATCAGCAACAGCTGCATGAGCAATGAGCCCAGCTTAGTGAAAATGCTACCCTCAGCTTGGCCTGTGATCCCATCCTCCTCCTGTGCCTCACTCTATAACAGAGATGGAGCAGAGGAGCCAGCAAGTGCATGTGTCTCTGCCCTGCACAAGCACCAAGCATCTGTACTATTTAGACGACAAGGGCTGCCCCCTCTCCTGCTTGAGACAGGGAAGTTATACATGAATGAAGGATGGCATGGTCAAGGATTCAACCTTGTTATCCAATTCGAAACACAGCCAAATGAGATAATTATGGTGAGATATTGATTCTCAGCAACATGCCCGACGGATGCCAAAGCAATAACTCTCTGCTCAATCACAGACGCCTCTGGAGTCTTTCACTCGCCAGAGGACTCTGTGGCATGCCTGACTTTGTACCATGGACTACAACAAGCAATGTGTAGGGAACCTTGGATACTGGCCTATCCAAGACAGGGCCAGCAGAAGCCTCCCGCTCCTCCCTCTAATCCCTAACAACTGTACCTCATGAATCCATGCTCAAATTTAAATGCTCATTTTTCACATCCAGTGCCCACAAAAGCAGTGGCAGCAGCCATGCAGACAGGGCAATTATGCTGTAGTGAAGTTTCTCAGTTGGGTTCCAGAGCCTTGCCAAAGATTTCTCTTCTGAAGCTGGCAGATTGTGTGGCAGCGTCATCTGTCCTATGATGATTAGTGCCCAATTCTGCTCCCAAAGAAATAAGGACCAGTTCTAAATATTCAAATTAAAGGAAACAAAACAAATTATTCCTCCACTAGTGACGTGCTTTATAACTGGGATTCGGAGGCGTGGCATTTCAACTTAGAACGCTAGAGAAGTTTCAGTCTCTTACAGCAAATTGGCCTTTCAGATTCTCATCCCAGCTTCTTTTTCAGTCTAGTTTTATCTGTTCTAACAAAATATTTCTTTTTAGATGAGCCATTTAACAGGCTCACTTTTTTTTTTTTACCCTATCCACATTCAAGTGGCTAGAACAGCAAAGAATGCATCATTTGGGATGCGACATCAACATTTCAAGGTAAAAGAGCACTTGTTTGTACAAAGTGCTCTTGAGTGGGGAGGGGGGCAGGGAAGCATGAGACAGCCATCATGTGTGAAGGAGGCTGTGATGATCTGGAAACAAGTATAATGCTTGCAAATGAGAAACATTTGTTTGATTAGGGAAGATGTGGCAATTTTATTGCTAAACAGCCTCCTTTTCGAGTGTTAAACCAGTTGCTCCATGTGGCCTGGTCTCCTGCTTATTTCCCCCCCCCCCCAAAAAAAACCAACAAAACTTGTTATAGGGTTTTCTCTTCTCTGCATCATTTGGTCCCCACAAAGTTTCACAATGAATCTCCCATCAGGCCATTGAAAGCACTGGCTGATTGTTATTTGAAATTTAACGCCTACAAATGCCCGTTATAAACTCTTCACCAATGGAGAAAATATTTGTTTAGTTTACTCTAATTTTATTAGACATTAGACCTAATTAAAAGTTCCAGTGGGTAAATGCTTTTTTAATTGCTGCAAGACGAGAACATTAGAACTGTGCCTTTGAAGAGGCAGTACAGCTAATTAGGCTGGTATAGTTAGGGTACTATTTCTACCTATTATTTGAAAAACTGTGCACTTTCCTAAGTACTACTTATTTCAGTCATCGCTTTAAAACAATTTACTCCAATTTAAAAATAATTTCTGTTAACTTTTCTTCCCTCCCTTTTTGAAAGGGAATTGACTCTTGATGAAAGGAAGTGAGATTGACAGTTTTGAAGAAAAATGCTACCTTGTGTTTTCCTTCAGAGCTGGCAACAGTGATGCAAACTTCCCACACACCCCTGGAGAGGCCATTCTTGCAAAGGGGGGTGTGAGAAAGAAAGGTGCTGTGCATCCTCGAGAATTTTCAGGGAGCATACAAACATTTATTTATCTGTTTAACATATTTATATACAAATGAAAAACAAAACAAACTAAAACAAAATTAAGACATTAAAACAATTTAAAATGTAACACAAGGTAAAAAGTTGTTAAAAACAGTTTAAAAATAATAATAATAATAATAATCTGTAAATCTAACTGAAAGCCTGGGTGAACAAATGTGTCTTGACTGCCTTTTTAAAGGTTGTAAGAGATGGAGAGGCTCTTATTTCAGCAGGAAGTGTGTTCCAAAGCCTCGGGTCAGCAATGGAGAAGAAGGCCCATCCTCGAGTAGCCACTAGACAAGCCAGTGCCAACTGCAGACGAACCTCTCCAGATGATCTTAATGGGCAGTGGGGTTCATGGAGAGGAAAGCGTTCTCTTTAATACCCGGGCCTAAGCTGCTTATGGCTTTATTATAGGTTATAACCAGCACCTTTTATTTTGCCCAGAAACTTATTGCAAGCCAGTGTAGCTCTTTCAGTACAGGAGCAATGGTGGAGCGAGGAGAACGGCAGCCTGTGTTCCACCCCACGTGCATGACATCACACGCATGTGAGCGTGGCCCACCTGAGCCCTCCGGAGCACATTTCCAGCCAGCATTTCCTGGCTGGGTGCATTTATTTCCCTTTCTCTCCCTTGCTGGAGCAGGGGCGTATTTAGAGAAAATAGCGCCTAGGGCAAGCACTGAAATTGCGCCCCTATCCAAAGAGGGATGATGGGACTTGTAGTCAACAATATCTGGAAATCCATGTTAAAAGGAACACTGTACCATCTAGACATGGTTGTTGATCAAAACCTGAAAACATGAGGCATCTCTGTTAAATACTTCGAACAACAGTCAGGAGTTATGTGAGGATTTCAAGTGTCATTTTCTCTGTCTCATCTCATTCTTTAAAAAAAAACACAAAAAAACATGACTTTGTCCTAGAGGATCACCTGCCCAAATAGCCACTAAAAAAAATAGGGGAAGAAGAAGGTGGCAGGAGTAGGGAGCCTATAAACCAGTGAATGATTCCTGCCAGCCTTTGTCTTGTGATGACTGTTGGCTCATGATGGGGTATATGTGCATTCACCACACTAGTGCTTACTTTGGCACCAGGAGGGAGGAGGATACATTAGTTTGCCACACTAGACAGAGGAATTTGCAACAGGAGCAGACAGCCAAGTTCTGCCAGGGCCAAAACCAGCCCCTTCCAGACTAAGAAATCATTGTAATTTGCCCCTTCCTGTCACAAACAGTGTGCTGTTCTTTTATTATTGACTCTAACTCTCAGATATGCCAGTCATGGGTGGAAAATTCAGGGTCAATTTACAAGAGACACATTTTCTACATGGAAGTTTCCTCTGTGGCTGTGCAGATGTTGTGCAGAAACCCATGTGTAGTGATCAATACATATGTATCTATTCCACCAGGGGCACAGCAAGGTTGGAATGGGCCCAGAGATGAGATTTTAAAATGGGCCCCCAGCGCCTCAAAGTCCAGGGCCTCCACACACCCCAGGCCCCCAAGGATTTATGTCTGATATTTCAAAATAAGTATGCTGCCTGGAAATACATTTCACTGAATACACACACACACTTCACAATATATAGTGATATACATTGAGTACTATATATTTGTGCTACTTTTAATGCCTAGAACACACTAGCAATGCTAATTATTAAAATGGCCCCAACGCTGCAGATTAGCAAAGGAGACTTTCAACCATGCAGGGTGAGCCTATGTTTGTTTTCTCAGAATTCTGAACAAATTCAGTCAAGTTTGATTCCAGGAGGTTTTTCACTCGAGGCTTTTAAAGCCCTTTAACACACATCTCCTCCGGAATGGAGGTGCTGCATTCACATGTTGGCCAGATTTACCCTGAAGTCCCTGCGAGTTATTGGAGACCAGTTCACACACAAGAAAAATAAAATAAAATAAAAGCACAACACATGCTTCACAGTTCTCACTCACTCAGACCTTCTGGGTTGCAAAACAACTTGAACATAAGTGCATTTATAAATGAATGGATGAATATAACATTGTTTGTTCCAAAAGTTTTTGTAATTTTCTGCCATGAAACAAGCCACTCACAGGCCTTTTTAGATAGTTTTTGTTTTTAAAGCCAGCAAATTTTCCAATCTGTTTTAAATTAAATATTCAGAGACTTTTCAGTCTCCCCCCACCCACCCTCCATATCAAAGCCCGCCCTATGGCAAGCAGATCCCTATATATGGTGGGGGGGGCGGGTTAACCATAAAAAGGAATTCACATTCTACCTGGCAAAGGCTGGGCTGGCTAGCCTGGGCAGAGGGTCTGCAGAGAACTCTGCCTGCCTCCTTCCTTCCTTGCTTGGGGCCTGCCGGCCTATTTGCTTGGGGCCTGCCGGCCTGCACGGAGGCCTCTCTGGAAGCACCGCCAACCTGCCAATCAGCTGAGAGGTGGAGAGAGAAGGAGCTGTGTCAGTATGCAGGCAGCTCCGATCCTAGGCCAGAGGGAAAGGCAAGCAGGAGGGCAAGTGGCTGAGGGGCCTTGAGGCTAGGCAGGTGGGCAGTGGGGTGGGGGTGGCAGGCACTGGTGTGGTGCCCCCCCTCAGTGGCGCCTAGGGCACGTGCCCTGGCTGCCCTCCCAGTTATACCCATGTGCTGGAGGGAGAGGAAGGGAAATAAATGCAGCCAGTCAGCAAACACTTGCTGGAAATGAGCTCTAGAGAGCTCACATGGGCTCTCTGAAGCCCGGGCCATACCCATGTGCATGTGACATCATGCACAAAATGGGCATGGCCTGAGCTCCAGAGAGTCTGTGCAAGCTCTCCAGAGCTCATTCCCAGCCAGCATTTGCTGGCTGGGTGCATTTATTTCGCTTCCTCTCCCTCCAGTGAGGGAAAGAAAGGGAAATAAAATGCAGCCAGCATTGGAATGATCTCAGGAGGGCTCAGCCATGCCCATATGCACGTGACATCACGCACAAGGAGGGCTCACGGCACTGGGTTCTTTGAACCCTACCGTTCAATGGCAGCTGTGCCCCCATACAAGAGTAATATGATATCTGCGATGATCCAGAGACCAACCTGGCTGCCGTATTCTGTACCCACTGCAGTTTCCAGACTACGTACAAAGGCAGCCCCACATAGAGTGCATTGCTGTAGTACAAACATGCGGGAAATCCACTAAACATGAATTTCCTAGGAAGGATGGGTACAGCAAGTAATAGCTGACGTGCTACCATACACACTCACCCATGTGCAAAGAGCCCAGGAAAGGTGAAAGAGGTCATTTCTTCCCTACTCAGCTTACATCACTTCCCGTGGGTTATAACCTGCCCATTCTTCTCTCTGGTATGCATGTACCTGCTTGATAAGGTTGCCAACTCTGATTCAACCTATTCCTGTTGATTCCCCTCCCCTCCTGACCCAGTGCTTTTCACATCTCCACTCATGCTGATTCATGGAGGGTTGGCAATCCTACTGATCCCAATTATCTCCTTTTACCTTATAGCTGGGAACAATTATATTCTTTCAGTAGCCAGAGATGGAGGAACATAGGAAGCTGCCTTATACAGAGTCAGATGGTCCATCTAGCTCAGTATTGTCTACACCAGGTATTCTCAACGTTGGGCCCCCAGATGTTCTTGGACATCAACTCCCATAAACCCCAACCAAAGGCCACTGGGGCTGGGGATTATGGGAGTTGAAGTCCAACAACATCTGGGGACCCAACGTTGAGAATTCCTGGTCTACACTGACTGGCAGCAACTCTCCAAGGTTTCAGGCAGGAGTTTTCCCCAGCTGTACCTGGAGATACCAGGGGTTGAACCTGGGACCTTCTGCATGCAAAGCAGATGCTCTGTCACTGAGCTGTGGCTGTTAAAGCTACTGATAAGACATTGTGTAAGAAAGCACATCAGTAGGTTCTGCAAATTTTGTACCACATTAAAGTCTATAGGTTATGTGTTAAGGGACAACATCTGCCATTTTAAAAAACTTGTAGGAGATCAGATCACAGATCTCCTGCCACTCTTTAAAGTGCCCATCACTTCAGTTGGATTTGTAATGTGAATTAAAGTTGGCAGAATGCTTGTCTGCATTACAAATGCCTCTCCTTACATTTATCTTCCACATGAAGAATTATCATACTTAACATAAATGGCTGAAGAGACCTAAAAGGCAGCTCAAACTTCATGTATTTTAAGTACTCAGCGGGTGGCAATCATAGCACCTGGACACTGACTCTGCTCCACCAGGAGGTTTTCCGAATGGCAAGTTGCTCCTGCTTTACTATGTTTAGTGTGGGGGGCGTTCATACAAAGCAGGAATTTACAGCCAGTATGGCAACAGCAAGGTGTTGTTTATACAGTCAGTGGCATTATGCAGCATTTTTTACAATCGGCACTTAATGCATCCCCCCAAAATTGCATTTTGGGCTAGTGTTGAAAACACTTTCATGGAACATGCTGGCATTTCTGCAGAGACAAGTGGAGAGACCCATGGATAAAGTGGATGAACCCTACAATGAAGTTGTAGCCTTGGGGAGTGTCTAGTCAAACCCAAGCATCTTCTGCTCCACCTTTTATATTTCCAGAATGGCAAGGCACACAGCTTTAAAAAAATGTATTCCCCTGCTGATCTTGCACAAGGCTGCCATCTTGGTGGTCCAAGCTGCAGGGTTGTTGCTTTTTAACATAGAGGTAAATGGAAAATTTGAAAAAAATCATGTCAGGTGGTCATAGAGCTCTGGCATAATTGTGGCACAGGATGACTGTGCATTGAATTTCAAGCAAATAGATCAATCTGTGGATTTTTAATGATTTTCTTTAAAATGTTTATTCTCAGACATGAAGTTATTTTTTGCTGTGATTCTCTGATGCTAGTACCATTTTGGCTTAATCTTTTTTTAAAAAACCCAAATTATTAAATATAAAATGCACTGACCTAGAGTCCTACCATCCTGTCCCACATCTGTGCCCGATTTCAGAACTCTATGCCCAGCTATTCCAAAAATATAAAAGAGGGCAGAAATGTGGGAGTTGAATGATGGTACAAGGGGCAGGATGTGAGTTCCACAAGCTTGTGTAGCTTTCTGCCATGAAACAAGCCACTCACAGGAGAGCTGGTCTTGTGGTAGCAAGCATGACTTGTCCCCTTAGCTAAGCAGGGTCTGCCCTGGTTGCATATGAATGGGAGACTAGAAGTGTGAGCACTGTAAGAGATTCCCTTCAGGGGATAGAGCCACTCCCCCCCTCTCACCCCCCCCGGAAGAGCAGAACTGGGGTGTGGGACCCCCATAAGCCTGCAAAATGTCCTTCCTGGCTCAAGTCCTTCCAGTGCAGAGAACTACCAGTAAGTCATCCACCCCCAAAGTCTCCAGTCTGCCCCTTGCAGAGCCCAAGCCCTCCCTCCCTCCCTCCTACCCACCCACCCAAGCTTCAGTGGCGAATGCTCCAGCGAGGATCCTTTTTTTGATGTCTCCTACAAAATGTCAACTTGGAATGAGCACAATGCTCAGGATCAGAAGAGTCAACAAACAACCATTGTCGGCATCAATAAGCAGCTTAATGATCTGCACAGAGATCTTCATTAAGAGGATTAGGCTTCTATTATCCAGCACCCAGAGCAATCTCCATGGCCTCTCTGGTGGCTCCTTGCCCTTTTCCTGACTGGCACTGCCTCCCTTGCTCAGCTCCCCTGCCTCTTTGTTAGAAGAAAACACTGCAAAGCCTTTGACAAGTGCAGCAACTTTGATTTGTTGCCAGTCAGCTGTTGACAAGTATTAAGACGAAGCCCTTAAGGAGCTTCCACAGTCAAGCTCCTTCTGCCCATCTTGGGAACTCTGCCAAGCATTTCATTTACTCCTGCCGAGGTTATGTTAATGCTGCCCTCCTCCAGTTCCCAGCAGGTCCTCTGCATTGCTTGCCTGCCTTTTTTCCTTTTTTTTTTTTTTTTTGCAGGCTCTGGTCAGGACTTGAGAAGGAATGAGAAGGGCAAGGACAGATCAGGCTGAGTCACTCTGTGCCACTGACATCAGCTCCCCAATTCATGGCCTCAAAGCCCCTTGAGGGGCCCTGATAACACGAAAACATTTCATGCATAGGCAATTGAATGATCATATGGATGCTTCTGATTCCACAAGGAGTACTGCTGCTACAGCAGCACATCAAGTTTGCAAAATGCTTTACAATCTTCTGCTTTTCCTCACAAACACCCTGTCAGACTGGTCACTATTATTCTTATTTTACGGGGGAGGAATGAAGGCAGTAGCGTAGGGAGGCTGGCGGCGGCCCGTGTGCAGCCACTGCCACAGCCCCCGGGCCCCACCCTCCACGTCAGATGCAGGGGCTCGGCTAGCTATGCCCCCACGTCTGACATCAGACACGGGGTGTGTGGTCTCCCTCCCAAACGGGTCCACACGGCCCCATTTGGAATAGAGAGCGGCCCGCACTGCGATGGGCAGCATGGGCCGGAGTGACTCTCCCTGCCTTAAAGGAAGGGAGAGCCGTTCCAGCTGCGCTGCCAATGTAGCGCAGGCCAGTCTCTCTCCCCAACAGGGCCGCGCAGCCCCATTTGGAAGGGAGGTCCATCGGCCCCCACTGCATTGGCAGCGAGACCTGGAGCAGCTGTCCCTGCCTTAAAGCAGGGAGCATCACTCCGGCCATGGTTCCAATGCAGCGCGGGTGGGTTTGGGCTCCAAACGGGGCTGAAATAATGCCCCCCTGCCTGATGTCAGGAGCAGAGGGCGTGTCTGGGGCCGTGCTCACGGCCCCTGATTGGTGGAGGCCTGGGTTCTTTGAACCCGTTCGCCCAATGGTGGCGCCAACGCTGAATGAAAGCAGAGAGCACAATTTGCCAATAATAATAATAATAATAATTATTATTATTATTATTATTATTATTATTCAATTTCTATACCGCCCTTCCAAAAATGGCTCAGGGCAGTTTACAAAGAGAAATAACAAACAAATAAGATGGCTCCCTGTCCCCAAAGGGCTCACATTCTAAAAAGAAACATAAGACACACACCAGCAACAGTCACTGGAAGTACTGTGCTGGGGGTGGATAGGGCCAGTTACTCTCCCACTGCTAAATAAAGAGAATCACCACGGTAAAAGGTGCCTCTTTGCCCAGTTAGCAGGGGTCTATCAACCCTGCAAATGTAGCATTAGATGAGCAGACCCAAACCCTAAGATCTGAATTGATGCCAAATATCACCCCTGCCCCTTTTTCAGATCTCTTAAGAACATAAGAACAGCCCTGCTGGATCAGGCCCAAGGCCCATCTAGTCCAGCATCCTGTTTCACACAGTGCCCCACCAGATGATGCTGGAAGCCTACAGGCAGGAGCATGCCCTCTCTCCTGCTGTTACTCCCCTGCAACTGGTACTCGGAGGCATTCTGCCTTGGAGGCTGGAGATGGCCATTAGCCCTCAGAACTAGTAGCCATTGATAGACCTCTCCTCCATGAAGTTATCCAAACCCCTCTTAAAGCCATCCAGGTTGTTGGCTGTCACCACATCTTGTGGCAGAGAATTCCAAAGCTGATTATGTGTTGAGTGAAAAAGTACCTCCATTTGTTGGTCCTGAATTTCTTGGCAATCAATTTCATGGGATGACTTCTGGTTCTAGTGTTATGTGAGAGGGAGAAAAATGTCTCTCTATCCACTTTCTCCACACCATGCATTATTGTATAGACCTCAATCATATCTCCCTGCAGTCATCTTTTTTCTAAACTAAATAGCCTCAGGTGTTGTAGCCTTGCCTCATAAGGAGGATGCTCTAGGCCCCCTGATCATCTTGGTTGCCCTCTTCTGCACCTTTTCCAGTTCTACAATGTCCCCTTTTAGATGTGGTGACCAGAATTGTATGCAGTACTCCAGGTGTGGCTGCACCATAGTTTTGTATATGGGCATTATCATATTAGCAATTTTATTTTCAATCCCCTTCCTAATGATCCCTAGTATGGAATTGGCTTTTTTCACAGCTGCCGCACATTGAGTCGACACTTTCAACTAATTGTCCACCACGACCCCAAGATCCCTCTCCTGGTCAGTCACCGACAGCTCAGACCCCATCAGAGTATACGTGAAGTTGAGGTTTTTCATCCCTATGTGCATATCAAGTACACAAATGATAGGTGGGGTGGAAACTGGTGAATTCACCCACCATTTTCCCACTGAGACCCCTGCTCCAGGGCATTTCCCCATCATCATCCTCAGACAAGGGTGTCAAACCCTGGATAGCAGCTGAGGTATAGAGCCACTGGTGTGGCCTCAGTGTTTAAGGGGAGAGAGGAGGTTCACAGCACATTTTCCACCTTCCTCACCCGGTCACTGCAGCAGTTGCTGCTGGTCTAGAAGTTGTAGGGATGGCAGACAGACATAAGCCCTCTTCCTCTGCTGGCCTCCCATCATCAACCAGCTCCGGTTTATATAGTGCCTCACATCTGGGAGGACATCTGAGTGCCTGCAGCCTTGGGGAGGAGGGCAGAAGTTTCCTGCTCCTGATGGCAGCCACTGCAGGCTTCCCCTATTCTGCCACCAGCAGCATTGGTGGCCATCAGGGTTCCCCTGCACGGAAGGTCAGGTGATGCATGTAGAAGAGTGCACTCGGCCAAGGCATGGGCCAAGGCCAGTTGCGTCCTGACAAAAAGGTCATTTCATTTTCAGTCTTGCTGACCCAGCCCTTCCTACACACCTCCACTTGAGATGCCCCCCCCCCAGCATATTCTGCTTTCCCACTGTTTGGTGCTGACCCACATTCTAAAATGTGGATTTGATACCCAACATGTAGTTTGGTCCCCTGACAAGAGGAAACTTCTGTTAAATCCATTTTAAGATTGCAGTGTGGATATGCCTATTGCACCCAGCAAGGAGCCATTGAGACTGTTCTCACAACCAGCCCAACCCTGCCTGGGCTGTCCGAGGTTAGGGTTAGGCTGGTCATGAGAAGCAGCAGGATCCTCATGGATCTCTCCACTCCCTGCCCGCCAAACCACCTTAACAAACCTGGCTTTTAGCCAAGATCAAGGATGCTCTCACATCCTTAACCCAGCTACCAAGTATCGTGTGACTCCTTGGGCTGCAATTTGCCTTGTGCTGGTGACATTGCTATAGTTATGGGGAAATAGTTACTAGAAACAGAAAGAAAATAATCCCGACAAATGCCCTTATAACAGACTGCTTTTTCCACAAGTTCACCTTCCAAAGTGAAGGCACACATTCACTTTAGCTCTCAACTAACAATTACCAGCACAAAGTGGTTTAACACTTTCAAGAACTCCAGACATCATTAGCAGAGACCAGACCTTATAAAGCCTCTTTCTTCATCACCCCATTCTACAATCGAGTTCACCCTCTAGCTCATTCTACTAGGCACAGTCCATCTCTAAAGACTTCTGTTTGCACCTTTGGGTGGCTGGTCTACACACTTCGTTAAGATTAGGAAATCCTGACATGTGGATTCTGCCAAGTGTTGCATTTATGCAGAGCCAGAGAAGTAGAAATGCTGGCACTGTAGAAAAAAGAGACTGCAAAATTGCTTCCAGGAGCGAGATGGATAGGAGACAGGCCTTTGTCCAGTAGTTAAGTAGTTCAGTAAAAGATGAAAAGAGATCAGATGCCTATTTTTACACTGTAAAATAAAATTACAAAAGCAGATGGAGTAAGTGTGAATGGATGGAGTTAACAGCTATAAGTATTAACATTCCTTTGAAGGAAGTTCACTACTTGTCAAATCAAGTTTCCGGAATGGAGTTTTAATAGAGAAATTGGAGGCAAATAAATAACATTTTAGTCATATGTCACAACAGGCATAATTGACTCTCATGCTTCAGGGCATAGGATTATCACCCAGAGAGATCAGTTATTATTCCCATCTCTAATTATTAGCCGCTCTTTTCCATTTATAGATCTGAAAACACTTCATCAAAGTGAAGGAAAATCAAGGACAAAGTGGCTAAGTGCTCTGCCTGATAATGCCTCAAAAAGTAGTGTAGCATCACTGGGGTGGGGGGCGGATTCAGTAGTCCTAACCCCCATTCTGTACTCTGAGAGATTCTCAGCTCTTTCTCATCTGATCTGAGGGGCCCATCATCCAGCACTACATCAACAATCATTCTATCTTGACTATCGATGTGGTTTTCTTGGTAAAACACAGGAGTGGTTTACCATTGCCTTCTCCTGCCCAGAACGAAATGATGCCTTTGTCATTGTCACTAAAGTGACCATCCTTCCTATATCGCTGCTGCCCAATATAGGTGCCTACTTGCTTTAGCTGGGCAGCTGGGATGACCTTCGCATCTTGGGTAACCCTACTGGGAGTATACCTCCCGGCATACTTCGCTCATCCCACCCAGGAACACCACCACCACCACCACCATGATGAGACAGCATAGCAGGACTTGGGTGGTCCAGTCAGAACATGTCCAGATGGAACAGTCCAGACGGAACCTGGTGAAACAGACTGGTACCAGATTGGCAAAGGAGTAAGACAAGGCTGTATACTTTCTCCTTATTTATTTAACTTATATACTGAACATATACTGAGAGAAGCTGGATTAGAAGATGAGCGTAGTTTTAAAGTTGGAGGAAGAAACATCAATAACCTGCGTTATGTTGATGACACTACTCTGATAGCTGAGAATGTGCATGATCTGCAAGCTCTAGTAATAAAAGTCAAGGAGCACAGTGGGGGAAAATGGGACTACAACCAAATGTAGAGAAGACTAAACTAATGACAACGGGTACAGCAACCAGCCTCAGAACTGACAATGGAGACATGGAAGTAGTGGATTGCTTCTGCCTTTTAGGATTGACTGTCAACAGTAAAGGATCCAGCAGTCAAGAAATACACTGCAGATAGCACTTGGTAGGGCTGCAATGAAGGCCTTGGAAAGGATATTTAGATGATGTGATGTGTCTATACCTACAAAGATTAGAATCATTTGGACAATGGTTTTTCATGTGACATTCTATGGATGCAAAAGCTGGACTTTGAAGAAGCAAGATAGAAAAAGTATTGACACTTTTGAACTTTGGTGCTGGAGAAGACTTTTGAGGATACCATGGACAGCCAGGAAAACAAACAAATGGATCATAGAACAACTCAATCCAGAATTTTCACTCGAGGCACAAATGACCAGGCTCAAACTATCATACTTTGGGCACACTATGCAAAGACCCAGCTCCCTTGAGAAGTCCATAATGCTGGGAAAAGGAAAGGGAAGGACAACCAGCAGCAAGGTGCATGGACTCAATTAGGACAGCAATGAATGCACCACTATAAAGACCATAAAGGCCAAGTTGAAGACAGATCATCCTGGAGAGAATCTATCTATGTGGTTGCTAAGAGTCGACACTGACTTGATGGCACTTAATCAGTCAATCAACCCTCATTACTGCCTTTATGCTGCACCTTCTGTCTTCTGAAACCCCCATATAGTACTAATGTGTGTGTCCATTTTTAATCTCTACAGCAATTTTAATTTACAATGTACTTCATAATCTGCTTTCATAATAGTCCAGTGATGGTGATGGTGATGGTGATGATTTACTAGAAATGTGTTCCAGGGTTGATCCTTGGCATAGAAAAGAGGTTCTAGAACTAAGCATTAGTGAGTTCTGGTTCCGATTAAGACCTGGAGATCAGGACAAAAGTACGAGAGCTCTATATGCCTGTAGACTGAATTTACACAGTCTAATTACCATTGTCACCACCAGAGTATGGCTACAGTGCTGCATTTCAGAAATGTTTTTCAGAATGAGTTCTATACTCACATCTTTGCCTTCGCTTCAGTTCAGCTTTTCAAGCATTAGTGCACCATATTAGAAAGGTTTTTCCCTCTCATATCTTACCAGGTTTGGCCTGCTCTCCCCCTCCTTGCCCTCCCACACATACACACACTCAGCATTATTGCCTGCTACTTTGTGGGGGAAAGAATTATTCAGACTATAACAATCTCTCACATCTAAGGCAGCTTTTTAGTTTCCTTTTTATCCAATTTCTGCTTGGAACTGAAAGGAAACAAACAAAAAGAAAAACAGTGTCTACAAAGGCTTTATAAACGTGTCTTGCTGCCTACAAAGCAGTTCAATTTGTTTTGCTTTCTCTAGCATCCTTGACACACAGCATCAGAGAGCTCTGCATGGCGAGATCCAGTTGTAAGTTAATGAGAAAGAGAAGAGCTATTAACTTGCAGACTGCAGCCTCTGATCATCTTTCGTCCCAGAGGGCCTCACTGCACAGTATGGTTATACCATCACCGTAATAGTGCCAACATATGCAGCTGTTAAATTTGCCACCTCTCTACCAGCTCCAGGCCTGCTGACCTACCTTTAGGGCTGTTTGCACGAGTGGCACTTAGTTCTTGATTCTCTTGTGTCTGTGCAATGACATAACAGCAACCAGCCAACTGGGGGCTTCTCTGGCAGGTGCCCACTGCAGGTCAGGAACGCACACAACACATCTTTTGGAAGAAACACTTATGCAACACTTATTGCTGTGTCAAGTATAGAGGCTTTACAGGCCAGTCTGTGTGCTTGGTTGGCAGCACGCAGAGCAGTGGCAGCTGGTAGAGACTGGGGCAGCAGGTGGCAGGGAGGTGAAGCAGAAGGCAGAGTATACCTTTAACACCAGGTAAATGCTCCCACTGCCACCTGGCATCCTGATCAGACAATAAGCTGCTCATCTGCCCCTAAGCTGGCCAATACACTTCAGTGATGGCCATTTGAGTGGTCAGCAGGGCAGGCTTTTGCCATGTTGACCCTTCAAATGGTGTAGCGCAAGCACATCAGCCAACTGAGAGATGAGCGGGGTGCACAGGATGAGCAACTCCTTGCCCGCCTGGGATGCCAGGCAGTGTTGAAAATGTTCATCTAGTGTTAAAGGTATACACCGCCTTCTGCTCTGCCCCCACCCCCGCCCAGCCTCTGCCAGCCACCTCTGGCGCACAGGTATGGGAACACTAGCAGGGGCTGTTATCTGCAGGAGGAAAGGGGCAGGAACTGGCAAGAAGGGATGCTTAACCCTTCTCCACCTGATGCTTACCCCCATCCTACAAACCCACCCAGGCCATCTCCCCCAGAGCCATGTTTGTACCAAAAGTGCAGATCACCCACTAGAAGATCAGGCTGACCTGACCGACCTTCCTGCAGAGCAGGGATTCTCAACCTTGGGTCCCTAGATGTTGTTGGATTATCCTCCCCAAGGTCACTGTGGCTGGGGATGATGGGAGCTGTAGTCCAGCATCATCTTGGGAGCCAAGGTTGTCTACTCCTGTAGACAAATGTCACCAATGCCATTTGTCAGCCCTCCAGAAAGGGAGTAAGGGCACAGAGAGGTCTGGGCAATAGAACTCTGCCTGGCTAATGCCAAGAGCCCCAGTTCCCATTACCTTTAGTACTTCTGTGAACAGCATAAATTACAAGCGTAATTAGGAAACATCAAATTAGGAATCATTAAGTAGCTGACATGACCAATACTTCTTGCAGGGACTACACCAGATTGTGTAAAGCACTATTACCTTTGATCAATTCTAAAACAACCTCTGTTAATTTCTCCATCACAACCCTCTTTGTTCTCAAGGTGCTGCACAAGAGACACATCAGGTCACACTGAATGCCACAGTCAAGTCTCAAGAGAGTCTTTGTTGCAGCCCAGTTCTAAGAATCAAACCTCTCTCAAAGTAACGCTTGTTATAGAATCAATTTAACATGCACAAGATAAACACTACAAACAACACTGGTAGGTAATCATCTTACTTGCTAGCCACTGGCAAATCATCCTCAGATTCTTGTCAATTGTCAAGTGTATGTCATGGCTCATCATCAAGAATCCAGAGTCCTACGTGGGGCTGCCTGTGTACGTAGTTCGGAAACTTCAGTTACCGTATTTTACGGACTATAAGACGCTATGGACTATAAGACGCACCTTAATTTTAATCCAGTTTTTCAGAGTTTTAACATATTAAACTGTTAAAACATATAAGACGCACCTGAATTTTGGTGGATATTTTTCGAGGGAAAAAGTGAGTCTTATAGTCCATAAAATATGGTAGTTCAAAATGCAGCAGCCAGATTGGTCTCTGGAGCAACCCAGAGAGACCATATTATGCTTGTTTTGAAACAGTTGGTTGCACTGGCTGCTGATATGTTTCCAGCAGCCACGGAGCCAGACCACGGGCACCTTGTGTCTGGCCGCTGCTGCTGCCGCCGCTGCTGCCCCGCTTGCCCCGCCCCCTATGTCTGATATGAGATGCAGGGGGATGTGGTCTGGCTCACGAATGGGTCTGCATGGCCCCATTTGGGAGTTAGATCCAGGCCGGTGCTGCATTCTCATCATGGCCAGGAGCAGCTCTTCCCTGGCTGAGAGCCGCTTCAGGCCATGTTGCGAATGGAGCGCTGGCCATTTAACTCCCGAATGGGGCTGCGCAGCCCTGCTCGGCAGCTAAAGCAGCATCTCCTGCATGACATAAGATATGGGGGGGTGTCAGGGCTGCGAGGCACAGCCCCTGAGGGGCGATAGCCTGGGCTCTTTGAACCCGTTTGCCCAGTGGTGGCTCCTCCCCTGGTTTCCAGGTGAAATACAAAGTGCTGGTTGTTACCTTTAAAGCCCTGAACAGCTTAGGTCCAGGTTACCTTAGAGAGAGCCTTCTTCTGCATGATCCCCACCGCACGTTAAGGTCATCTAAGGAGGTCCGTCTCCAGTTATCACCAGTACATCTGGTGGCAACTCAAAGGCAGGCCTTCTCTGTAGCTGCTCCTGGGCTGTGGAATGCACCCCCTGCAAAAATCCATAATTCGAATTCATTATTGCCCTTCAGGAGAGCCCTCAAAACCTATCTGTTTGGCCTGGCCTTCCGGGGTTTTTAATTTGTTGTAAATCTCTTTAACTAGCTGTAACCTGGTTTTCCAGGGTTTTTAAACTGTTTTGAATGTTTTAACTGTTAAATGTTTTATGGTGTTTTATTGACTCTGTTTTTAATTGTTAATTGATTTTAATTGTTTTGTTTTAATGTAAACTGCCCTGAGACATTTTTGGAAGGGTGGTATAGAAATCAAATACATACACACATACATACATACATTCATACATCTGATTTGGAGGACATGGACTCAGGAAGTCTGGGCTCAAGACCCAGCTTGCCCTTGGCGCCGAGTTTGGTTGTCTCCATGGCTCTCCACTTCAGCTCTGCATTTGTAAAACAGATAATTTCCTGCAGCCTGGAGTAAGCATCCATCAAACATTTTTCACACTTCATAATCCTCCCAGGAACAGAACTTTTTATTAACTTTGGTCTTAGCAATGACCAAATGTCTTAACTATGAAGAGGACCAGAGCGGGGGCAGGGGGATATGTTTGGAAACACTGTCATGAGAAAGGATGGCATAGAAATCCAGAACCAGGCCAAATTTCCTTTCTTACTCGGCATTGCTTTGCCCCACCTTCCTTTCCCTTAGCCTCCATTTCCTCCTTTTCCCTTCTCCCTTTGGAAGCCTCACTTCTGCCTACTCACCTGTGTCCATACAACAGCAACCTCTTTCTTTTCCTTTCAGTCCTACTCAACTGTAGCCCATTCATCACCACCACATTTTTATCCCACCCTTTCTCCAAGGAACTCATAGCAAATGTCCTACACAGGAGTTGTCCTATTTTATCTTCACAATAGATCAGTGTGTATAGATCAAGAATTAGTGCTGGCCCAAGGTGAACTTCATGACATACTAGAGGTTTGCACTTGTGTCACTCTGCTCAAAAACCCACACTGAACCTACTGCACCACACTGACTGTGGCCAGTAAGAAGATACCAGATGGCAGGAATCTGTATGGAAACATGGACTAAAGATTAATATCCTTTAAATCAGGCCTGCTCAACTTAGGCCCCCCAGCTGTTTTTGGACAACAACTCCCATAATCCCCAGCCACAGTGGCCAATAGCCAGTAATTATGGGAGTTGTAGGCCAACATCTGCAGAAGGGACAAAGTTGAGCAGCCCTGCTTAAGTCTTGCATAAAGAGCAGAAAGTTTTTGTTGTTGTTTGCCTCAAACCTTGGAGTTTCTAAATGTGTGCTTGGGTCTAATGGACACCCCATCTTCTGTTAAAAAGACAAATATCTAGTCACCATTAGTAGGAACAGATAAGTTGGGAATTGATAGGTTAAATCCACAAGCACAGTGATGCCACAGAATAGGAAAGGGGCCGATAAAGCTACAAAGTTGTTTTGACTTGACAATCACATACAAAAGAGGACACAGTTCAAAATCTGACTAAAAGCAGACTTTGAGCCCTTTCTCACAATCCCGTGAGTAGGCTTGAGGGCGGGCAACGGGGAAGGCAACAGAAGCTTACCTTCCTGCAGACCTTCTCTAAGAGTTGCTGGCCATGCAAATTGCATGCCCAGACAAGCCGCTGTTGCCCCAGGCAGCAGGGAGATTAGGGAGCTGGGATGTGTTGTCCCAGCCCCAGAAATCCCACAATGCACCATGTGAGTGAGCAGTGCATTGTGGGGATCCCCCCAGCAACGGCCGGGAGCCCACTTCTGTATCAGCACTGGGTGGGAACAGCCAGCGCTGACACATGAGCACTTAGCCCGGGTTAAGGGCGCACCTGTGCCATTAACCTCGGCTAACTGGCAGGCTCCCTAGGCAGATTTGCCACCAAGGCAACGCCAGGAGCCACACAGCTCTCAGTGGTTCTCAAGAGGAACAAGGCCCTGGCTTGGCTGCCCTAGCCTGGTCTAGGCTGCTCGTGAGAACACCCTCACGGTCTCAAGATGGAAAACACATGCATGCTCATACCTGAATTTCTTGCAGGGTTCTAGAATTTTCCAAAGCCAGATCCCAGGGACTAGAAGATCTGCCAGTAGTCCTGGCACATGTTCTTTGAGACATCTCTTCTTTGATTCTATCACATTACAACAACTTTTAAAATAAACCCATACCATGATGTGGGGCGGTGGGGGGGACAATATGCATTTACTATTGGTAAATAGCATCCATATCCCTCCCCCCCATACTTTCTGGAACCAATCAGTAGCTCAGAGGCAGGGAATGCAAAAGCCAATTATGGAGTTTTATGCAGACAGAAAACCTTGTCTCCCACTTAATGTAATGGTTAGAGGAAAACCAATTACCACCTCCACAGGGTACTCTAACAGAAACTGGAAGAATTTCTTTAAAACAACTCCTAGTAGTTAAAAGGCAATGAGCAAACAGTTAGCAAGGTGAGAATAGCTTTGGCTGCCTAATGACAGACCAATCTCAAAAAGAAATTAAATAACTGAGCAAACTGGTTGGAAATAACTGCTTTACTGGTTTAAGCACCATAGCAAATATAGACCCAGTAAATGTCAATCCCTAGTTTGCCCCATCCTCGATCTCAGTCAAGCAACATTCCTTCAGAGCATAATAAACCAGCAAGCTAAAATACCCATTTTAACAATATTTTATAAAATAACTCCACATCTGTTTAACCTTAGCCTTTAAAGCCAATCCAGACATTTTTACAGCATTTCCTGAAGACATTCAGGTGCTAACTTTTGATGAGCTTCTTAAGGAAGATAATTGTATGTTTGTGGGCTAGCCACACAATCTGGCAATCAGATAATACAGTCAATTGCTTTCAGCTCTTAATGGAACATAAAGAAAAACAAGATTTCTACATAAAGTATGTTGGACTCAAATTCTATGCAAGTGCCTAGTTTAGCAGTCTTTCCCCCTCTTTGGTGGTGTATTTTTTTTTTAAAATCCAACCCAGAGTAAAATCCTGTGTGACTCTAAAGCACGCACACTAATTTGGGAAGACAAAAGATGAAATTGTGATCAACCATATGCTCATATGAGCTTGCGGGAAGGAGTCACAGGCAAAAAATTACAGCGCCACCTGCTGACCAGTGCTTGCGAATCCATGTCTTTTCATTTCTACTTTAAAGAGTAGTAACGAAAAGAACAGATTCGCAAGCACTGGTAATGGCACTATGAAATAGCACAAGGGCCATGCTCAGCATGTAGCCAGAGCATCAACAAATGCCACAAGGAAGCATGCAAATCATGACACAAGCATGTAGACTGTGTGTGAGAGCCCCTAAGTAACTACTGCGGAAGGAAGGTTTTAAAAGCCTGCAAGAAACACGCATCTGGAAAAGCCCAAGGGCCAAACTACCCTGCTGTTTGGAAATTAATTGTTTTATCAGGAAGGTGAAGCAAATGTTCAAATAAGAACTCTGTGTAGCAAAATTCTGGTGCAGGGCCATGTAGGCCACCATCTCAGTGCAATAGGCACCCTCTTTGCAACATGGAGGGGGGACCGGAGAAATGATGTGCCTTTCCTTATTACAGAGCTGAATGCCACCTGTAGAATGTGACTCCTAATTACAAGAGCCTTCAGGGAATTCAAGGGTTTCTCTGCTTAATGGAAAGGCTCTATTAATATGTCAATACACCCAGATGATATATATAATGGCCCATATTGAAATCAATCAATAGGCGTTTCCTCATTTCTCCAATCCACCTGCTTAATGGAGGAAATTGCTACTGCCCAAGTTCATGAATTTCTTTGATTATTTTTTTTACTTCCATCTATGGATGTAGGCATTAGCTCATTATGGCTGCAGTCCTAAATACACTGACTAGTGAGTAAGCAATGGGACTTTCTCCCAAACAGTCACACAGAGGATTGTGCTATACATATACTATTTGCTCATTTCTAATATCGTGGCACGTATAGAGGAAAAGCATCCAAGTGCCCCAAGGTGGAGGAAGACACTGAGGAGGGCAAATCAGACAAAGCATTGCCTGAACTGGTAATATGTTGCTCTGAAATGTTGCACTTTCTGCTCTGTTCTCTACTTTAAGGCAGACAGAACACCTACAACAAAGATGACACCTATAGGGGCAGGCAAAAACAGAGAGGAAGGACTGAGCACACGGTGGGAAAGGTAGTTTGTGTGACATTACTTGCTGCTGCTCACCCCAGTAACTTTTTCGGTGTGTCAGGCTTGCTTGACTCTGTACCTATCTCTAGTCCAGAGAGGGAGGGAGGGAGGGAGAAAACAAATGGTAAATGATCCCATGAGGTCATGAATGCAAACATTTTCCTTCCTGCCTCTTGCAATGATGCTGATCCAATCTCCCTGATCTATTTTCACTTTACTTAAAGTCAGAGATTCAGCCATTCTGATAAGGCACTGGAAGCTCACATTAGAGTTCCTCTTCCCTATGCTTAGGTCTCAGAAACCAGACATGCCAAGTGCTTTGTTGGGAGCAACAAGAGACCTAACATGCACCTCTGTCCCTATTTTTGTTCACAAACCCCACAAAATATGCAAGGACTCTACAGTGTGAATTATTCTAGCCAGGAGAACAAAGGGAATTTTGAAGCCAAAGAGAGCCAGCCTGGTGTAGTGGTTAGAGTGCTGGACTAGGACTGGGGAGACCTGAGTTCAAATCCCCATTCAGCCATGATACTAGCTGGGTGACTCTGGGCCAGTCACTTCTCTCTCAGCCTAATCTACTTCACAGGGTTGTTGTGAAAGAGAAACTTAAGTATGTAGTACACTGCTCTGGGCTCCTAATAATAATAATCTTTATATTTGGGTTTTCCTTTCCGGGTTGGAGAGGCCACTATCTAAGTATTTAATGTGGGTCCTGGAGTTAGATCTGAATCTGTGGTTTCAAAAGGACATAGAAAGGAACTTTGGTTCTTACCATGAAGGGTTCTTTTTCTCTGTGTCTGGAGCTCCTCAGCAGGTTGTGAAGTGAGCATGCTCAAGACAGGACTGTAAGTTGTAAAGGCTTGCTTCCTGCCGCCAGAGGGTGCCCAACTCCAGTTCCGGGACTGTAGCAAAGAGCAGCAGTGAAAAAAAGAGTGATCAGCCTAGGAAGGCAGCAGGATAGAAGATAGAACAATCTAGTGCAATAGGTGATAAGGAGGAAAAGGCAGTAGAAAAGAGCAGATACATAAATATGAATCTGATTCTAGGATCCCTAGGAGCTGGCTCCACCCAAGGAAATGTTCATATCCTATCCCAGGAAACATAATTACAGAGAAAAGAAGTGTATCCAGGTGGGTAAGAGGAGCTCAAGACACAGGGGGGAAGAACCCTTCATGGTAAGAACCAATGTCCCTTTCCCCCCTGTGTTGGAGCTCCTCATTAGCAGGATGTATCCAAGCGGAAGATACCCAAGGAGGGAGGACGCACTATACCAATTGTTGGAGCACTCTTCAGCTGAAGGCCACCTGATCAACTGAGAAGGATGCTATCTTTTAATGGCAAATGAACAGGGTTATGGACAACCATGTTGCTGCCCTACAAATGTCCAGGAGAGCGTGAGCAGAGAAGGCCACGGAGGCCACTGCTCTGCATGCCGAATGCGCCGTGATGCCTCCATTGGCAGGTTGAGAATGCGATAAAATAGGATAATTCAGGATCTTATCCACCTACAGAGAATGGCTCTGGAGACCTTTTGACCTAAAGAAGAAGGTTGGAAGGAAATGAAGAGTAAGTCTGACCTGCGTATGGCCTCCGTACATCTGAGGTAAATTCGGAGGGCATGTTGTATATCAAGTTTATGCCACAACTTTCTTTCTGATGTACTGGTGAGGGGCAGAAAGAAGGTAGGACAATGTCCTGGGACTGATGGAATGTTGTGTTCACCTTTGGGATGAAGGTGGGATCTAGTTTCAGGACCACTGCATCAGATTGGAAGATGCACAGTTCCTTGTGCATGGAGAGTGTGCCCAGTTCTGAAACTCTCCATGCTGAGGTACTGGCTATTAGAAACAAAACCTCGTAGGAAAGACACTTCAGACTGATAGACTGTATTGGTTCAAAGGAGGGTTGTGTCAGAGCATTCAAAACTTTGTTCAAGTTCCAGGACAGGAAATGCTGAATAGGAGGAGGCACAAGATTGGATGCACCCCTTAAGAAACACAAGTTGTGTGGGTGCAGTGAAGAAGTGCCTGGATCACAGATGTCGAGGACCGAGAACAAGGTGAAAGCTTGCCTTTGGAGTGTGCTGGGGTGTAGTCTAAGGTCTAAACCCAATTGTAGAAAGTCCAATACTTCAGGAACCCCAGTGGAGCATAGACCCAGATGCTTTCTCCTTAATCACCTGGAGAAAGCTATCCTGGTTGTTTGGTAAATATGCTACATTGAAGGTCAGCAGGATGCCAATATGGTATTCTGGACTGACAAAGTATCCCCTGGTCACGGGCTTTGCACATTCAGCCTCCAGGCACAGAGTTGGAGCCACTCTGGATCTGGATGCAACAGTGGCCTTTGAGATACGAGATCTCTGCAAAGTGGGAGACGCCATGGGAGACGCATTGAGAAGTGGACCAAATCCAAGAACCACGGATGTCCGGGCCACTGTGGTGTGACCAGGATCAGCTGAGCTCATTCTAGCACCATCTTCCTGATGACTTTTGCAATGATGGCTGTAAGTGGGAAGGCATATAGTAGTGTATTGGGCCAGGCCGTTGAGAGAGCATCTGTTGCCTCTGTTTGGTGTGTGTGGAATCTGGAGAAGAAGCAGGGAAGTTGATGGGTGAGAGGAGATGTGAACAAGTCCACTCCCGGGTTGCCCATCTGCCGTACGATCTGTTGGAAAACCTCTACCAGTCTGTTGGCTGAGCCAGTCTGCCTGTGCGTTGTTCACACCACTGAAGTGTTCTGCCTCTCTGCCCAACTGAACAGGGCATCCGTCTCCGCCATCAGGAGTTTGAATTGTGTGCCGCCCTGGCGATTGAAGTGGGCCATGGTTGTGATGTTGTCTGTGCAGACTAAGACTTGGTGGCTGAGTAGATTCTGATGGAACTCTAGGAGAACCAACCTGGCTGCCCTGAGCTCTAGCCAACTGATGCTCCTTCCTTGTTCTTTGGCCAACCACTGGCCCAAAGCTAGTTGATCCTGGCAATGGGCTGCCAAGCACATCAGGCTGGCATCCGTGGTGACGATTATCCTGTGGGGAATGGTCAGTGGCAGGCATCTACTGATCACTGGCGACAACCACTAGTGGAACGATTCCTTGACCATTTAGGGAATGTGTGTCAGTCAATGGGTGCCTGCCATGATTAGAGGTTGGGGAGGAAGGAGCAACCATTGCAGAGGGAGAGAGTGCCACCTGGCCCATGGAGTACACTCCATGCAGGCCACCATGGAGCCCACCATGGAGCCCAAGGTGCTCCAAGCTCAAGATTTGTGCAAGGTGCATCAGGTCCACTGATGTAGCCCGTAAGAGTGGGCGTAGGCATGACACAATCTTGGTCCTTTTTTCTTCAGGAAGAGAGACCAGGGCCTGTGCTGTGTTGAATACCACTCCAAGATGTATGAGGGCTTGAGATGGATGCAGGTGACTCTTGTCGTGACTGATAACGAAACTGTGATCCCTCAGACATTGCAGCGTGAGATGAACTGCCACCCATGCTTGTGAAAGGGACTGCGCCTTGATCAGCAGATCAATGAAATATAGGTATATGTGCACCCCCTGCAGGTGGAGGTGCGCAACTAGCATGATAATTCATGACTTTTGTAAAAATCTGAGGGGCCGACGAAAGGCCAAACAGGAGGGCTCTGTATTGATAGTGAAGGTTGTTGTGCAAGAATCTGAGGAATCGACTGTGGTGAGGAGAGATGGGAATATGCAGGTAAGCCTCAGATAGGTCCACTGATGAGAAGAAATCCCCTAAACGGATTGCCTCTTTGATGGTATGTAGGGGTTCCATTCTGAACTTCTTCTTTGTTATGTACCTGTTGAGGTGCTTAAGATCCAACACAGCCCTCCATAAGCCATCTTTTTGGAGAACCAGGAATAAGAGTGAATAAACACCACAACATATCTATCGAGGGCACTGGTTCATTAGCTCAAATCTATAGAAGCTGATAGAAGCCTGATCCATCCTCTGATGTTTCTCCGGGTTGTTCGACCTTGGGGATGCTATGAAAAATTCTGGCGGACTGTGAATGAGGTCTAGGGAGTGGCCATTGCAGATTATGTCTGGCACCCAGAAAGCCTGGGTGGTGGACATCCAAGTCGGGGTGAAGAATAGAAGTCTGCCCCCAATCTGACCTGAGCTGTTGTCTCTTGGGAAATTGAGCGTTAGGGTTGAAGACCCTTGGTCCCTGTGCTCTTGGGGAACCCCTATAGTGCTGCCTCCATTGAGCGCGCCTTGAGCCTCTGAAGTTGTTGCCATGAACGTCTCTGGCCTGGTTGGCTACATTGTTCTGGAATTGTCTATGTGGTCAAAAGAGTGCTAAGTAGGGGTGAAAGGACCTCTGAAAGCCTTTCTGGATGGATGAAATCTTGTCCTTGGTTTCTACAAACACCGGTTCCAATGTCAAGCTGAACAGATTGGTACCTGCAAATGGAAAGGAAGTAAGGGCCATCTTGGACTTAGTTTCCACCTGCCAAGACTTGAGCCATAAGAACCTCTGCACCATAGCCCTAGAGGCCAGCTGTAGACAATCAAGACTAGAGTCCACCTTTAATGCCGCTGCTTTGGCCATCTTATTGATGCCCTGTCATAGCTTGACAATTTCTGGTGGAACCAAAGTTATGAGTTCCTTGGCACACAGAATGGACACACATGAAAAGATGGCATTGGTGGTGGCTGCTTTGATAACCATTGCTGAGGCTTCGTGCACCTTTCTAAGGAGGAAATCACATTTTCTGTCTTCCAGTGATTTTGGTTGTTCCTGGCCTTCGGTGTTTGGTATAGAGTCAAATACCCTTTGCACCATCGGTGCATCAATGTATGGAACTGTGAGGAGAGAGTTAACCTCTTGGCTGAGAATACAGTGCTTTCTAGGGTAACTACCCACTGGTCTGGAAGAAGCAGGCCACCATAACCTTACAGAAAAGGGAGAGAAAGTGTAACATGGAAGAAGTTGAGGCAGATGATGGGAAAACATTTTGGTCTAAATCTGTTGAACCCTGTGCTACCTCTGTGGGGGCCACATCATTAATAGCTCTCTTAGCTTTAGAGAGCAGGACCTCAAAGTCAGGCAAAGTGAACAGATGGGCCAAGATGGGTGCTTGTTGTGCTATTTCT
Organism: Hemicordylus capensis; assembly: GCF_027244095.1. NCBI lineage: Eukaryota > Metazoa > Chordata > Lepidosauria > Squamata > Cordylidae > Hemicordylus > Hemicordylus capensis. The sequence goes on along the minus strand of NC_069657.1, from coordinate 397,301,771 downwards.
TCCACAGACAATTCTCCCTCCTCCTTATCAGAACCTATTGGCTGGAATGGACCAGGGGAGTCCAGGTGAGAGTCAAAGTCTTTATCATGACCAAGTGGGGCACCAGGGTTTCTAGGCAGGGCAGGGGGAGGGATGGGCAACATCGGGGGGGGTCACTGTGTAAGGAGCAGGTGGGGTAACACTGGGTGAGTAGGAATTGGTACAGTGGGCGGGAGGCAATGCAAGCAGAGGTACAACATGTGAAGCCGGGGCAAGAGGGGTGCCACTGGTGGAATGGCCACTGGTGCCACTGGTGGGTGCCACTGTTTATTAGGCCATATAGGGGGTGAGGAGTTAGAGGATGAAATTGTCTCTTGAGCCCATGCTTTGTTTTCCTTGGTGCAAATCTGCCCCATTCATTAGGGGGGATAGCATTTCTCCTTGGGCTGGTGTCTGGGGCACCACATTGCTCGCTGGTGTAGGGAGGCCAGGAGTCTTGCCCAACAGGCTTCCAGAGGGGTCCACTGGATTTTCAGTTTGGGCTGCGGGCAGTGGAGCCCCGAAGGTGCTGCTGGATCATGACCCAGGCCACGCAGGGGCCCATTGCGCATGTGTGGCGGCCTCCAAATGGCAAGGCCTGGAAAGGGCCGAAGAACACCTGAACTGGGGACTTTTATACATAAGGAAGACCAGCGGGGGGAGAGGGAACATCCACGGACACACACACACACACAGCCTCACAGAAGCCCCCAGAGGGGGTAAATACAAAAAATATTTGTGAACCCCCTGCAAGCTAAACCAAACTGGGGCGGGGGGAGGGTTTGAGGAGGGAAACCAAACTGGACCAGTCTGGTTTGAGGCTGGTTCAGCTTCGAACCAAACCGGGCCAGCAGGTTTTGTGCACACCCCTAGTGGGGGGACTGCACAGGACAGCCAGTTTCTTGTCAGCACCCACCACCACAGTATCAGGTGACAAAGATGCCAGAAAGTTGCCAACTGGGTGCTGGTCATCGGCTCTTTTCGCCCTTTGCTTGGGAGACACTTCCTTGTGCCGCGGTTTGGATTTGCGGATGATATCTTTGACAAGTAGTCGCTTGCTGAAACGGACTGTTAGTTGAGCTTCTTTCTTTTCCCCTTGTTCCTCATGCACCTAAAAGTGCTTTAATGTTTTAAAGGCCTTCCTCAGACCTAGAGCGGCCTCCGAAGGAACTGCTGCAGAAATGGCGGAAACTGAGAGTGGCGGGGAAGGAGAAACCAAGCTTGCTCTGAGGGGGGATTTTACTCCAGATTCTGGTTTGTAAAAAGATTGGGGTCCCTCAGAGATGGATCCCCTGAGGAGATCCTCCACATGGGCACACTCCATGAGGAGGCTAGGGTCAGCAGGAAACGGAGCCCAAACAAACTCAAAAATGAAAGTAAACTGAAGAAAAACAGCCGGATGAGGTGAATTGAAAGTAATATATTGGTGTTTGAGATTTAGAATAACAAAAGTAAAAACCTAAGGCAGCTGCCTTCCCACCCTTGCACACTCTAGGGAGGAAGAGGCAGGGGATAGAGAAAAAGGTAGAAGATTGGAAGCTAGCTCTTTTTTCTGAGTCCTGAAGCTGGAGCAGCAGGACAGGAACTGGGGTTGGGCGCCCTCCAGTGGCAGGAAGCAAGCCTTTACAACTTCCAGTCCCGTTTCGAGCATGCTCACTTCACTTTCCCCACTAATGAGGAGCTCCAGCACAGGGGGAAATAGCAGAAGGTCACAAAGCTGTAAAAATATCAGAACGCCATTCGTTTTCCATGAGTAATATACCTCCTGCCTCTCTATTAGCCTTGGAAACATTGCATGATTTGGGTCTTTTAAAATCCAAGGATGCTGGAATGCAACTTGCCTGTGAAATACAGTTTTCTTATCACGCATTCCCAAATGAACCTGGCTAGCAGAACCTTCCAGAGAAAGACAGAAGTAAAGATAACACTCACCGGTAAACAGTGCAAAGCTCAGCATATTTAATCTTCTGATTATGGCAAAGGATTGATAACTGGAAACTGAGACTGGAACTGAGACTCCACTGACGTTTGAGAGGCTCAGCAGTAAACAGTCTGGTTAAAGGCCTTATGTGATTGGTGGAAATCTGGGGTTGAGGCAAGATAAAGGCAAGCAATTAATTAGGGCTTACATTATTCAAATTTAAGATACAAAGGTGATTCTATCATTTGGACCAATTTCTATTTGAAAATATCCACAAAAACATTTTGTCAGACCCAGTAGCAAAGCAGCTGCATTTTCACCCATGTAAAGGGGAGGCTTATTAACATTCTTGTTATTCACTTTTTTGTAAAAGTGGCAAAACCAATAGTGTCACTTCACAGGCAGCGTTTCAGAGGGCCATCTTAGTCTTTCGTAGCAAAACAAAGTGTCTTGTGCAAGCTTAAAAGGCAGCTATGCTTGAGCTGTCTAAGGTGGCCTTGGGCAAGCTACTTCCTCTCAGCCTCAGCCTCCCATCTGCATTATAGGGAGAATAATTTTCACATTTAAAAGGGTTGTTTTAAAATTCACTAGATAATATACACGCAGCACTTTGCACATTCAAACACACTATACAAATGCTACGCATTATAATTATTGCAACTATTCACTTTCAGTCCCAAGTGGTCTCATACTTATCTTTTGCTCACAGGCACTGAAGATGGAAGTCTAAGGCTGGCTATGCCTAGACCTGTACATTGCAATGTTTACGAAGAACCAGTTCACTTTCATCTTCAAACTCTGAACCAAAAAGTACAAATACGAATATGACGAATATTTATGTGCCGCTTTCTAACAAAAGTTCCCAAAGCAGTTTACATAAATAAAAAGGTTCCCTATCCCCAAAGGCTCACAATCTAAAAAATAAACATAAGACAGAGACGAGCAACAACCCCTGGAGGGATGCTGTGTTAGGGATGGATAGGACCAGTTGTTCTCACCCTGCTCAATAAAGAGGCACCACTTTTAAAAGGTGCCTCTTTGCTCAGCTAGCAGAGGCAGAAACTACCAAAGTTCAATGGCAGAGTGCACACATAGTCCCATGACATTCAGCCTGCTGTATGTAACAACACTTGCACTTTTTAGAGTGTGCCAGGTGCTTCACATACATTGTAATCCTTACAACAACCCTGTAAGGCACTTCATTATTATTATCCTGATACTACAGATGGGGGACAGAGCAGTTTATTTAAGGATGGCTAGCCACCTAATGGCACAGCGGGAAAATGGCTTGATTAGCAAGCCAGAGGTTGCCGGTTCAAATCCCACTGGTACCTACATCGGGCAGCAGCAATATAGGAAGATGCATCATCTCATACTGCATGGGAGATGGCAATGCTAAACCCCTCCTGTATTCTACCAAAGACAACCACAGGGTTCTATGGTCACCAGGAGTTGACATCGACTCAACCACACACTTTACCTTAGTGAAGGTGTAGTAGAGATGAGGTTCAAACCAGGGATTTTCTGGTTCATAACTCAATCCAGCCCTATTCATACATTATGTTCTACAAGTGTACAGATGAAGAAGTACAGGCCCCTCAAATGCATGGTACAAGGAAGAATTGGACTGCTGTCCCTGTGTTCAATCAACATAACATGTGAACACATGTACTTGTGAACACTTTACACTCTTTGTATGTGTGAACAGGGCTTCTCTTACAATACAATCCTATGCAGGTTTACTCAGAAGTAAGTGCTACTGTGTTCAGTGAGACTTATTCCCATATTCCTTTATCACTGATGCATCTGGTTGTGCATATGAAATCTTTCTGAAACAACAGCAGCCACGCATATACAGTTCCATCAATGTACTTGGCACATCACAGAGGCTTTTTGTTTTATAGCTGCTTCCCTCATAAACTCAAAGCAATCTTATGTTTGTTTAACTAGGCTTTATTCAGAAAATCCTTTTTTCTCCTTCTCCTTTCCCCCTCTCTTTTCTTTCTGACTCCTCCTAGGGGTGTGCATGAACCAAATATCATGGTTCAGCTATAATTCGAATCAAATTCGAGTCAAACCGCATCCTGCCAAACTGGCTCAGTCAAACTGACTGGCTGGTCCATTTGACCAAACTGGTTTGACAGTTTGGGCAGCTAATACTTGCAAAGGGGAGTCTGGTGAGGATTCCCCTTTACAAGGGGTGTGGTCCCTGGCTCCTGGTTGCTTCCCTTATTGCCTCAGGGGTGGCTGGGGGGTGAGAGAAGTCCTCAAGTTTTGACCCAGACCTGGTTTTGAGCCAGACTTCACCCCCACCACCACCCCAGTGCAGCCCATAGTTCAAACATGCACAACCCTGCCTCTTTTAGCAAGTTGTCTGTATGGTGGCGGCGGCAGCTCAGTTCCTGCCTCTGTGGATGCGCGGAGGTCATTTGAGCAACCATATTATTTATTTATTTATTTATTAGATGTTTATCCAAATCACAGTCTCCAAAGATCACAGGATGTTTACACTAGCCCAAGGCTGCTCAACTTCGGCCCTTCTGCGTACGTTGGCCTACAACTCCCATAATCCCTAGCTATTGGCCACTGTGGCTGCAGGTTATGAAAGTTGTCATCCAAAACAGCTAGGGGGCCTAAGCTGAGCAGGTCTGAGTGACTGGCCCATTTTAACATATTACCTACCACAGTGCCCGAAGAGAAATTTAAGAAAATCCTATAAAATAAAGAAGATTGTAACTGCCCCATAAGCCAATGTGGTGTAGTGATTACTACTACTAATAATAATATGTATATACCGCTCTTCAACCAAAGTTCTCAAAGCAGTTTACTTAGAAAAATAAATAATACATGTCCCCAAAGGGTTCATAATCTAAAAAGAAACATAAGGCAGATACCAGCAACAGCCACATGAAGGATGCTGTGCTGGGGTTGGATTAGGACTCAGGCCTGCACAACATATTCCATACCGTCGTTTTGGAAGGGCAGTATAGAAATCACATAAATAATAAAGTAATAAATAAGGCCTGGGGGCTGGATTTGGCCCGCAGGGACTATTTTACTGGACCCCAGGTATCCTGCAGCAACACAGGAGCTGGAAACTGCCTTATAGCACCAGCCTATGCATGCTTTTTTCAGAAATACTGTATGTTCCATGGTATAGCCAGTGAGGTTTACTCCCATTTAAGCATACTTAGGATTGCAGCCTGAAAGCAATGGCAATTTAGGGAGGGGAGAGGAGTTGGCATTTATTTTGGGCTGGCTTGCACTCCAGGGGCCCCACTGATTGAACAGGTACAGGACCTATTTTCTGGCCACTATTCTTGGTTAAAGCTATGGGTCCATTGACAGGGGAAATAGATCCACAAGTAACTAATAATATTTTTAATTTTAATGTAATAATGTGCTAAAAATTGACCTTGGCCCCTGTATGCCAAGTTGTGGAAGGTTCCGGCCCTCTAGGGCATTTGAGTTGTGCAGCCCCAGAGTAGGTTGTTGGATGAGGACTGGGGGATCTAGGTTGAGGCCCTCACTCAGGCATGAAGCCCTCACTCAGTCAGATCCCTGGATGATTTCGGCCACTCAGTATTTCTCAGCCTAGCTGAGGTAGACTTGGGATACTGTACTTTGAGTCATCTGCTCCTGTGAGGCAGTCTTTCTCTCTCCCTCTCTCAATGTGACCAACTTTACAGGCTATTGGGAGGGAAAAGATGGCTTTTAAAACTTTAAAAGCTTTTAATCCAGTTTAAGTAAGCATGGCTGCTTGATTTCCTATATTGTTCTGTGTGTCCCACAATGATACTGAGGCTGTTCAGATTCTCTCTGATAAGAGATACCCTTCTACTACAGCAGAGTGCACTGAGGCACAACACAGTGAAGTAAGCCTAGGCATGCGTGTATGCTGAGAGTATAAGAAACTTGGAGCCAGTTCATGGTTTCAAATCAATATAAGGAGTCTTTATTAGTGAACTCCATTCTAGGTAGTAAAGTGGAGAGATAGGATCTCTAATTTAGCTAGCTAGCTGGATGCAGATGGATGGTTTCTGCATCTCTGCACACATGGTGCAGGGAGAGAGGAGCGTGGGTGTTGCAAGGGAGAAGAAGGGGGGAAAGGAAGAGGAAGTAGAAGGCGGGAAGGAAGGAAGTCCCTAAGAGTAGCAATCTACATATCAAAGGGATAGTGTCAGGGCAGTAGAGAAGGGATGACCAATGTCTTGACCCCTCTAGCCCTCTGACTCACTAATCTGTCCGCCATGACCAACCTAACCCAGGCTCTGGCAGTCTAGCCTGGGTTAGGCTGTTTGTGTGAAGCAGTGTCTCTCAACCGCCAGTCCATGGACTGATGCCAGTCCATGAGGCGTTGGGTACCGGTCCATGAGGCATCACTAATAAAAATCACTCCCCCAAAAAACAATTTCAGGCCAGTGGGGCCGCTGCTGCTGGGAGCTCTCCAGAGCTCATTTCTAAGCAGGCAGTCCTTGCTGCTGGATAATGTCCACTTCCTCAAAATGAGCGTTATCCAGCAGCGAGGGCTGTCTGGAAATGAGCTCCAGAGAGCTCCCAGCAGCGGCAGCCCCTGTCGGCCCAAAATTGCTTTTTGGGGAGTGACTGGGGGTGGGGGCAATCTCTCTATTAACTGCTGGTCCAGGGAACTGCGCATGAAGAATGTTCTGGTCCATGGCTCCAGAGACATTGAGAAACACTGCTGCGAACCGTTGGATTCTTTATGGATCCTGGTGCTCCTGTGCAGCCTTACCCCTTGACTAAACCTGGCTATTAGCTGAGGTTACGCTTGCACCCTTAACCCAGATGCTGGGGGTCGTGTCTCCCCTCAGGCTACATGTAGCCTGAGGAGAAACAGAGATGGGGGAATCCCCCAACGTACCACACATGGTACATTACAGGATATGTGGCAGCTGAAACAATGAATTCCAGCCGCATATCACTCCGCGCTCCTCTGTGGAGTGCTGCTCATCTGGGTGTGCAGGAGGCATGCCGAAGACTCGGGGCTTGGTTGTCTGGAGGAAAGGTGAATTAAAAGCAGCCTTCCTCCTGCGACCTCCGCACCCACTCTCAGTAATCGTGATAATCGCCTCAATGTGTCTCTCTCCCACCAAGGCCAGGAAACCTGGAAAGCCAGATTACTGGATAGAATACAACACTTTTTTTAAAAAATAGAATGATTACAGTGCTGTACTTAGAAGTGCGAATCCCTGCTCAGCCATGAAGTAGTCACTCACTTTCAGCCTCACCTACTTTGCAGGGTTGTTGTGAGGATAAAATGAGCCTGAGCTCCCTGAAGAAAAGATGATGATTATTTATTATTATTATTATTTTATTTTAACATTTATATCCCGCTCTTCCTCCAAGGAGCCCAAAGCGGTGTACTACATACTTGAGTTTCTCTTTCACAACAACCCTGTGAAGTAGGTTAGGCTGAGAGAGAAGTTACTGGCCCAGAGTCACCCAGCTAGTTCCATGGCTGAATGGGGATTTGAACTCGGGTCTCCCCGGTCCTAATCTAGCACAAATAAATAAAGGTCCCTGTTGTGAGGAAGTCAAAAATTGAACTAAATATTAGATATATTTACAATCTATGGCACTTGTGAGTCCAGAACTGTTGTGTTATTATCTAGTCTATTTTTGCGATCTATTACATATTTTGAAGAATTTGTTTGTGCAATATAAAGTAATATGACCTACAGGTACCAAATTTTGCATACACAATCCTGCCACTGAAATAAGCTGAAAGCACTACTTTTTTCACTGGAATATACTGGGAGAAAACAGTCAATAACTTTTTTTAGGCAAAATGACTTTGTTCAGTCCATGACAGGCATCACCTACCTGTTAACTATATTTAAAATAAATTGTCTGTTAGTAGTCACCATCCAGTCAAAGATAGGATCTTTCAAGCATCTGCTTATCTCTCCTGTTAAAATCAATAGGTTTTAGATAGTGTCCAGCTTTGGCTGGATCATGCCCAACGTTATGATTTAACATTTATAAATCAACTTTCTACAGGGATGTCTTCCATTTTTTGACTGTATTGTGTAACTAACAAGGGGGGAAATGCCACTAATGTTATTCAGTTAACGCCAGAGGTATTTGAACATGTAGCTGGGCCCTATAGGTAGAGAGAATGAGTGCTCTTACATCAGAATGAGGGGAGGAGAGGTGGACTTGTGGTAGCAAGCATGAATTGTCCCCTTTGCTAAGCAGGACCTGCCCCAGTTTGCTTTGTCTGCTTGTCTGCTTGTCTATTTGTGAACGCTGTAAGATATTCCCCATGGGAGATGGGGTCATAGCTCAGTGGAAGAGTATCTACATGCATAAGGCCCCAGATTAAATGCCTGGCATCTCCAGGTAGGGCTGGGAAAGACACCTGCGTGAAAGCTTGGAGAACTGTTGCCAGTCAGTATAGACCAGGGATTCTCAACGTGTGGGTCCCCAGATGTAATTGGACTTCAACTCCCATAATTCCCAACCAAAGGCCACTGGGGCTGGGGATTATGGGAGTTGAAGTCCAGTAACATCTGGGGACCCACACGTTGAGAAACCCTGGTATAGACGGTGAAGTGATCCTCACGATCACTGCAGTGCTTAGCTCCCTGCAGACGCTCACTGCCTCCACTTTGAGCGGCCGGATCGGCTCGCCACAGAGCCGGCGGGGGCTGCAGGTATCAAGGGCCGTGTGGCCCCCAGAAGTCCCAGGATGCTGCGCACGAGTGCATGGGGCATCCTGGAGAGACCCCCGAGCCTGGGAGGCTGCTTGCAGCCTCCTGGTCAAGGGTCTACTCATGTGTCGCCACATGCCACAGCGACACACGAGCAACGAAACGAGGCTAACAGAGCACTCGCTCAGTTAACCTCATTTAAGGGGAGGGTGCTTTAGGCGGGCTAGATGCCTTGGGAGCACCGGGCTTGCCCGTGAGCCTGGTGGATCCCACAATCCACGGTAAGCGGGCCAAGCTTCCTTAGCCTGCTTTCCGTGGATTGTGGGAATAGCCTCACTATTGAGCTAGATGGACCAGTGATCTGACTCTGTATAAGGCAGCTGCCGATGCTCTTAACACGTCCTCTGAATTTCATGACTGCTAACCCAGACAGTCTAGCTTGAGCCTGTTAGTTCAAAATGACAAAGCTGGCATTAAATCCAAATTAAAAAGTGGGATTTAGGTCCTTTTTGTGACATTTGTTTTTTAAAGAGAAAGATCATGCTATGAATCCATTCTTTCAAGCTTTTATTAATAGTCTTCCTTTTTAAAAAACTTTAATTATAAGGCATTATAACCTCTCCTTCCTAGATTCTTCTGTATTTTCCTCTTATGAGCCTGATAGTCTCCTTTTCTCCTGGGACTATCATTGCTCTACACTAATTAAACACACACAATTCTGAAGAGCAATTGCCTCTGCTACTTTATTACAAAACTGTGAGCAACTCAGCTGGCCTAATTTTTCCACTTTTAGCAACATACAAAAATGAAAGTTTAAATATTGTAACAGGCCTTTTGCATCACAGAGGTTTTTTCTCTAGCTGCTACTAATGTGCTAATCTAGTTGCTAGTAAAGCAATTAACTAGAGAAGAAAGAGAATCAGAAAATAAACTCTTTTTCTCAAGGATGCTTCATACATTATTACATCTTCTACTCAAGAAGAGATTCCCAAGTACAAAATGCATGCATATATCATCAATTATTAATGGCACGTATGCTCACAAATCCCAGGGATTTTCTACAAAATACAAGTGAATGAGGTTCAAATTGCATACGACTTGCAAGCAAAAGCTGTGATACTATCAGAGGCTCCAGAGCTTGAACTGGGAGACCTCCAGGTCTGAAGTTAAGACCTAGGCCGCATTCAGATGTAACACAGAACCAGGACCCCCAGTTCCACTCCCCCACCCCACCCCACACATTTACCTATCTTAATTCAGACATAAGTGCTGGCCTCCTCTCTGCAATCTGTGAGACTGCAGAGAGGAGCGGGAGCTGGCTGCCAGGCTTCCTCTTTTGATTGACAGTCACAGCAGTCAATCAGGTTGGAGAGAGGGAGGAGCTTCTTTCCCTCAACTCTGGTTCCAGGTAAGGCTGCCTCTGGTTCTTCCTTCAGACATAAACTAGAGGCCCAAGCAGCAAACCTCACTTCAAACCAAGAGTTCAAATTGGAGTCAGCTAGGCTAGTCAGCTCCCTGGGCCTCTGAGGACTCAAGCTTTGGGTCCTTCCTCAAGCAGTGAAGAGAACAGATGTACCTGTATGCAACATTGTCCCCTGCCATTGGCAGGCAATATGCAGCCTCTGGATTAGAAAGGGTGGTATAAATATTGACAGCCTGACCTTCTAGTAAGGCACCGACATGGCCCAAGGAATTTAGATGCCTGAGGTGAGGTGGAGAATGCCACTAATCCCTGCCCCACCCCCAAAAGCATTTTTATTGGGGACAGGGGCTCAGAAGGGGAGGCTGTTTGCTGGCAGCCTCTGCTCATCACCTTGGCCACCTTTTGCAAGGGAGACTGTTAGTAACCGGTTCTTCTCTTTAACAACAGTCTTGCAAGGTTTAGCATGGGAGCTCCTGATCTGAGCCTCGCAAAGGTTTGCAAGGGCTGTGCAGACAGGAAGTTGCCAGCAGGCCCGCCCTCACCATGCAGGGCCCTTGGCAGTGTTGGAGTAGGAGCTCCTGCTCTGAACTGTGCAAAGGCTTGGAGGGAAAATGAACCCTTTCCCATATCTAATGATTTAGATTTATATACTGTATTATTGTTTTAAATTGCTTTAATGTTTTGACTTTGTTTTTTATCTGTGTTGTTTTATTGTAAACCTCCCAGATGTGAGCTTTAGGCGGTCTACAAATATGTTAAATATATTGCTGGGGCATGGGGCAGGTCCGTCTCCTCTTCCTGGCTGCAGCCCATCCTCTATTCAAAGAGCAGAGGACAGGAAAGTCAGAGTAACAGGAAGTCTGCTTTATCGGCCTCCAACTTCCTTGTCCTCTGCCTTTCAGACAGGCAGAGGGTAGGATCTGGGAGGGATAGAAGGAGGGAGGACTGTGGTAGCTGAAAACAAGTGTTTTGCAGGACAGGGTTGGATCCAGACGGGCTGAGGTGACTGGAGGCAGCAGCAAGTTTGTGGAGTCAGCCAATCCACCACCTCTGCCAATTCAGCATTATCTTACCTCATCTGCAGGGTGCCCCTGTAGTAAAGCCTGGCTGAGCCATTAACAGGCTTCAGCATGTCTACCAAGCATAGTCAGGGTTGCCAACCTTCCAGAAGTCTCCAGGAACTGACATCAGTCCCCAGGAGACTATTGAAAGAAAGCCTGGAGATTGTAATGGCTTGATATTGTGAGAAGTATTGGGGGGGGGGGGAGGGAATCCCAGTAATAGCTTCCATCAGAGTTGGCAGCTCCAATCACAGTCAACAAAGCAGCACTTTGTGCTTACTGCACTTCTAACTCGAGCATGCTTTCAGCTGAAGCCAGTGACCAAAACAATTCTGAGCTGGAGGCCACATCCCATGTTTCATAACCTCATGTTTATTCTGCGATGTGAAATTCTGTCTTAGCTTAAACTCCTCTGCAACATCACTGGATCCTGCCTCAAGTATGCAAACCCTGGTTTGCACTGAAATGGGAGACAAGAAGACCCTTTAAAAGTCCCAATGTCTGGAAACGTTCTTCTGACTGAGGTAAGAAAATAGGAGGTTGCCTTATACTGAGTCAGACCATTGGTCCATATTCTAGCTCATATTGTCTACAATGAATGGCAGCGGCTCTCCAAGCTTTTAGGCAGGAGTCTTTCCCAGCCCTACCTGAAGATGCCAGGGAGTGAATTTGGGACCTTCTATCTTTAAGAGAGTGCCCCTGGTGGGGCATTGGTAAAACGGCCGCCCTGTAACCAGAAGGTTACAAGTTCGATCCTGACCAAGGGGCTCAAGGTTGACTCAGCCTTCCATCCTTCCGAGGTCGGTAAAATGAGTACCCAGAATGTTGGGGGCAATATGCTAAATCATTGTAAACCGCTTAGAGAGCTTCCAGCTATAGAGCGGTATATAAATGTAAGTGCTGTTGCTATTGCTAGTGCTATTGTTTGTCATGAACCCTGCCGCCTATTACAATCTTCTGGAGAGGTCTAGTTACGGTTGCTGCCAACTCACTGGGGGAGTCTTGGGACCAGGCTTTCTCTGTGGCTGCCCCAGGGCTTTGCAATATGTTCCATGTTGAAATAAGAGCATCTCCTTCTCTGTTTGTTTTCAAGAAGACGCTCAATACGCACCTGTTCTCGCAGGCTTTTAACTGGAATTAATTTTAATAATCTGTTTTAATAACTTGTTTTATGATAACATTTATGTGAAATTATTAGATTGTCTTGTGGAATTTTAATCTGTTTCTACTTTTTATATAGTTTTAAATTGTGTACACTGATATGTACGTATCAGGCAATATAAAAATATGATAAATAAATAATACTCATGCAAAACAGGTGCTCTACTGCTAAACTGTGGCCCCATATGATTGCATCTGAATTTGTTATTGAACGTTGCATGCATGAATGCAAGAGGGAAAGCAATCCTTTTCAACATTCCCACCACTCATTGAGCTCATCCACAGGGGTCTGTCTTTGGGTGCCACCAGTTCATCTGGTGGTGACTTGGGATAGGGCCTTCTCTCTTGTTGCCCCTAGGCTGTGGAAAATACTCCCCATGGCTATAAGAGGATTGTCTTCCTTGGAGGCCTTCAGAAGAGGCTTAAAGCTCTAAATTTTTAGCCTGGCTTTTAATGGTATCTAGTTTTAATGCTATCTAGTTTTATTATTTAATTATTATTTATTTAAAATATTTCGATACTGCCCAAAACTTGCATCTCTGGGCAGTTTTAATTGTAATTTTAATCTGTTTTTAATTTTTTTATTTTAATGATTATGTATTTTTTATTTTAGTGTAAACCGCCCTGAGCCACTTTAGGAAGGGTGGTATATAAATCAATTCAAATAAATAAACAAACCTTCTGCCTTTCCCAGGAAGGCAGAAGGTTCTGCAATAAGAACATCAGAACAGCCCTGCTGGATCAGGCCCAAGGCCTATCTAGTCCATCATCCTGTTTCGCACAGTGGCCCACCAGATGCCACTGGAAGCCCACAGGCAGGAGTTGAGAGCATGCCCTCCCTCCTGCTGTTACTCTCCTGCAACTGGTACTCAGAGGCATCCTGCCTTTGAGGCGGGAGGTGGCCTACCTGTATAGCCCTCCGACTAGTAGCTGTTGATAGACCTCTCCTCCATGAAGTTATCCAAACCCCTCTTAAAGCGATCCAGGTTGTTGGCTGTCACCACATCTTGTGACACAGAATTCCACAAGTGGATTATGTGTTGTGTGAAAAAGTACTTCCGTTTGTTGGTCCTAAATTTCCTGGCAATCAATTTCATGGGATGACCCCTGGTTCTAGTGTTATGGGAGAGGGGGAAGAATTATCCCTGAGGCCACAGTACACTCTTTTCCATTTATCTCTGTCTCCCCCTATCCCTGCCATTACCTAGCACAGCTTGAACACTAGTAAGCACCTACCTACAGTTTGTTTGGAAGTTTTTTCCCCCACCCCCACTACTTCTCCAGTTAAGACATCAGAACTTAGTAGTGAGATTTGTCATTTAACCATCTGGAATAAGCAATCACTGGAGGTGGCAGCTCTTCAGCCTGTCACACTTTTAAACTCCGCTAATATAATTCAGATGTTTTACAAACCAGCAATGACAACCGGGCATGAAATTAAAATGTTTGCAGAGTTCACTGAGTGGAAAATGACGTCTGGTTAAGGGAAAGGCAGGTATTGGGGTGGAAGAAAGAGACAGACGGCTGAGGGGCCTTTGCCGCCAGTCAGCTGCCTGGAGCTGCTACATCCACTTTACTTTCTCAAGGAAAGGATCTTGTAAACGTTGTCGCCAAGTCAAGAGGGAAAGCCAGAGAGAAAAGCTGTACTTTAACAGAAACATGAAAAGTGAATCAGCTTCCTCTTCATTTTTTAGCATACCTCATGTTTAATCCTGATGCTGCCAAAGCACCCAAGCAAAAGATGTCATAGCTTCCTCCACAATACAAGTTCCACTCCGTTCCTAAGGACCCTTATCATCCTTTTTCTCTGTTCTTCTTGCCTACACTCTCCAAATGAGTGTTTTTCTGGAGATACCTACCATTTGTGTTGATTTGCAGAAACCTTTCCTGCAGCCCACCCACCTCCAAATCCAAGCTCAACACAAGTTTAATAAGTAGCCTGTTCTCACACTGATAAGAAGCCAAAATCAGGGTAGAAGGAGTGTCCAGCCAGGCTCCAAATCCCATGCGCACTCTCAAGAAACAGTCATATGTTGGCAAAAATCAAGGTAGGAGGAGAGGGAAATGATCATGTGTTTTAGCCATGATCTGGGTAAGACGGTGGCAGCCAACCCACATAGTGTATGTACAAGGGTGGAGGATGCCATCCTACCCAGATCATGCCCAGCACATGATAATTTCCCCCTCCTCCTACCTTGATTTTTGCCAACACGATCATTTCTTGGGAGCATGCACGAGGCCTGGAGCCTGGCTGAATGCTCCTCCTACCTTGATTTTGGTTGTGAGAATGGGCTTACTGTGTGATAACTTGAAGGCAGGATCTGAGGTTAATCATGTAGATATCCTGCATGTAAAAAACTGGCTCCCTGAGAACTGACCCATACACCATTCAAGAATAAGTGCTGTTCCCCATATTTGGTTTTCAACTTACACCTCTAATTTTGTAGGGCGGAGGAGGCATCATCATGAATGAACAGGATCAATGTTAAAGAACTCTCTCATTCATCCCAGGTCTCTGAAGACAAAGTTGGCCAAGTAGCCGAACTGTATTTGAAGGGATTGTTCACAACGCCATACACAATGCCCATGAAAATAATGCATCCGTGATAGAATTCATCTAGCCTGTGCAACAAAGATACTTTGAAAAAATCTGTTTGATTACTATCCCAAGTTTGATGGGATTTTTACCAGAGAGATGCAACTATGCATGTTTACTCATGAGAAGTCCCACTGACTTCAGTGTGTCTTATCAGCACTCTCTGGGTTTCATACTCAGGAGACTCAGAGGTGATTCTCACGACCGCCAAAAAGCAGGCTAAGGGAGCCTAGCCCACTTTCTGGCGGCTGTGTGCTGACACGGGAGCCAAGCAGCTCCCAGCAGCAAGCCGCCCAAATCACCCCTCCCCTTAGCCCAGGTTAGCAGAGGAAGCACTCTACTAACTGGAGTTACCAGATTGTGTGCTGCTGCGGCACGGATTCACGCCATGGCAACTCACAAGGAAACCCCCGACCGGGAGGCTCGGGGGTCTCTCCAGCATGCCCTGCGTCCTCGCGCAGGGCATGCTGGAACTACCAGGGGCCACGCAGCCCCCAAACTCCCAAGCCCCTGCCAGCTCCATGACGGAGCCGGCAGTTGTGTGGGTGGCCGACTGATCATCTGCGAGCAGAACGGGGTTAGCCCTCTCTCCCCACAAACCCCAAAACTGATCGTGAGAAGAGCCTCTCAGTGCTTCTCCTGAGTGATTTGTGAACTTCCATATGCATAGAACTTGCACCTAAAATATACAGCTGGTCGTCTGAGTGCACTGTTTTTGCATTACGCTCCCGCACTATGAGAAGATGGAAGAAAGTTATCAGCTTGGCAATGGCTAATTCCAGAGGGGTAAATGTGTTAGTCCTTTGCTGCAAAAACAACAGAGTACTGAGGTACCATAGAGACTAACAAATTTATCGTGGCATACACTTTCCTGTGCTACAGCTTGCTTTATCCGATATGGGAGGCAGAATTTGCATTTATTTATTTATTTTTAAATCAGTATTTGCACTGAAAAGAAAAAACGATGCCAAATTGTCTCAGTGTGGGTATACTTACGTGAGCTACAAATATAGTTTTTGGTATCACCATAAGGTAGAGTAATATATTTAAGAAATTCAGAGGTTTATATACAACATTGATGGCCATCTCCTTTGTGATGCCTGTTCCCTGGGCTTCTGATTAGCTTCCACAGTCACATATAGCACAAAAAAAGAAACAAACATTCTTAGCTTTCCCTGTAAAATTGGGATGGGCTGGACGGCAAGTTTTTCCTGTTGGCTGTCCATATATTGTATTTTAAGGCTGCTACAAACAGCACATTTTTAGGCTATTACACCATATCTAGCCCCTCTACTTCATCATCATTCAGCCTGATGAAGAGTTCTGAATAACCATTCTCAAGAACAGAATATGAGAACTTCAGAACTGAATTTCTGAAGCTCTCATATTCTCTGGCTCAGCGGTTCTCAACTTTAGGTTCCCAGAGGTTGTTAGTTTACAACTCACACAATGGCCTTGTGGCTGGGGATGGTGCGAGTTGTAGTCCAACAAGATCTGGGGACCAGAGGTTGGGAACCCCTGAACTAGCTTGCTTAACAGTGTGGGCAGGTGGGTGGGAAGGAGAGGAAGAAAGATAAGTTGGTTAGTAATATAGGCTTTATTAGCTTGCAGAAGATTATTTGACTATTACATTGATCACTGTTAAAGATAACAATAGTATCTGTATCAGAAATCACTGTTACGTTCTTACTGATTGCTATGAGGACACAAGCCAAAATATTAAATGATCAAATCATCAGAAGAGCAACTGTCACCAAGCGCCACCATCTGAATTCTACCAGAGACATAGTAGCAGAACCACAGTAAAACAGTGCTTCCTATCCCCAAATCCCTCAGGCGATCCAGGATACCATGGTCAATGGTCTTGAAAGCCAAAAGAACCAGCGAAGTCACCCCCCCTGTGTCAGTTCCCTGGTGAAGGTCATCTATCAGGCCGATCAAGGCCATCTCAACCCCATAGCCTGCCATAAAGCCAATTTGAATGGGTCTAGATAGATAATCAGTTTCCTCCCAGACTGGTTGGCATTGGTCAGCCACCACCTTCTCAATCATCTTACCCAACTGTAGGAGGTTGGAGACTGGCCTATAATTATCCATCACCAGAGGATCCAGAGCAGAGGTCTAACCATCTCCTCCTTCATACAAGGTGGCATCCTGCCCCACCCCCCATAAAATATTAATGATATCAACTAGGCTAGCTCTAACAACCTACCTGCAAAATGAAATCAGCCAGGTTGGACAAGGATCAAAAGAACAGGTGGTACGCCCTATTGCTCAAAGCAGCTTGTCCAAATCCTCAGAAATCACAAACTAAAACTGATCTAATCTAATCGTGTAAGAGAGATTGCTGGACACCTCCCTAACTGGCCCTGCAGAAATATTAGAATCCAGATCAGCCGGAATGCAAGATATTTTCTCTGCAAAGAACACATTGAATGCAGCACAGTGAGACACTGAGGCTATTCTCATGATGGGGGAAAAACCAGGCTAAGGGAACCCAGCCTGGTTTTCTCCCATTGTGAGAAGCACTGGGCTCGCGGGGGAGCCTGGTGGTTCAATGGCCTCTAGCCCACCAAAGTAGCCCTCCACTTCAATGAGGTTGGCAGAGCAAGCACCCCGCTAACCCTGTTTTCAAGACTGTGAGATGCTGTGGTGCGGCACCTCACTGCAGCAACCCACAAGTAGACCCCTGACCAGGAGGCTGCAACAAGCCTGCCGGCCTCAGGAGTTACCGCAGAATGCCCTGCGCACTCTCATGGAGCATCCTGGGACTTCTGGGGGCCGAGCAGCCCCCACTCCCCACCACCCCTACTGGGTCCGTGACAGAGCCAGTAATTGTGTGGGTGGCTGATCCAGTGCCCAGGGTGAGCTCCCTGCTCGTCTGCGGGGGAAACGGGCTAGGCCTGCTCTCTCCGCAGAGCCCGGTTAGACTCTACACACGGACTGTGTGTAAAGCCTCATTGTTTCTGGAAACATATTTTAAACAGAAGCGGCTTGAGTTAACCCCCTAACAATCCAGAACAGCTCTGCTGGATGAGAACTTGCCAACGCAATGTGCACAAAATAAAATTGCTTCCTTGCTGCACATACTGCCATAGCATAGGCCTTCAAATGGGCTCTATCCTGTGTCTTATCAAATTCAAGATGAGTCTTCCTCCATTTGCGCTCAAGTCCTCTACTTTGTTATCCACTTATCCTATTGTATAATATGTGTGGCATATATTAGTGACATATAGCCTTTTTGTGTCACATTTTCATTATGTCTTGCAATGTTCTATAATATCCCATCGTTCTGTTTCTTGATGTCCGTTGACTGAATTAATTCTGTCTGATTCTGACTAGATTGGCATCTGAATCAGGTCCATTTATTTCCAGTCATGTCTACCGCATTTTTCCTATATAAACAAAGCATCTAACAAGAATGTATAGATCGATAAATACACTCTGGAGGATTAAAAATAAAAAACCTTAAGAATAACATAAGCAATAAAAAAAATCAGAAGACAGCTCAGCATACCCTAATTAAAACACCTAATCCATTTAAAAGGCCCAATGCTTGTCAGAATACAAATGTTTTCACAGCTTATGGAAAGGCAAGAGAGAGAGAAATAAAACCAGGCAGATCTCCTTTGCACCCACCTACCAAACTTCACGGGGGGTACACAACAGTGAGCCTCCAATACTGATCTTAGTGCTTGAGCAGGGTCACATGGGAAGAGACTATTACAGTCATATAACAACGATGTGGTCAACAATGATCATTTGGGTATATAGTAAATATATAAAAAATACAAAAGCACAGCCAGTTCCAAGGCTCTGACTCCATCCCAGAGTGAGTTTTGACTGGATGAGGGAAAATGCAAACCAGGCCATCACAACAGAAATGGAAACCAGTCCTCTGTTTTCTGTTTCCCTTATATTCAGGGCTGAATGAACCTTTATATATTATTAATTATTTCTTGTTTACACAGTCAGACAGGTGTTATTGACTGGTTTGTTTTATCCAGTCATCGAGTCCTTCCCAAGGGCCTGGGATGGCTGTATTAATTATTTATTATTATTATTATCAACATTTATATCCCGCTCTTCCTCCAAGGAGCTCAGAGCGGTGTACTACATACTTAGGTTTCTCCTCACAACAACCCTGTGAAGTAGGTTAGGTTGAGAGAGAAGTGACTGGCCCAGAGTCACCCAGCAAGTATCATGGCTGAATGGGGATTTGAACTCGGGTCTTCCTGGTCCTAGTCCAGCACTCTAACCACTACACCACTCTGGCTATCCCAGTGATGCCCCAAGGTATTGGGAAGCCTCAGGTGGAGCATCAAATGCTGCCATGCCCCATGGCCCTGGTATTATTTATTATGACCTATTTACCACTTTGAGAACTTTGGTTGAAGAGCCGTATATAAATATTCATAGTAGTAGTAGTAGTAGTAGTAGTAGTAGCCCATTTCCCATTCAAAACCAACCTTTGCAAGCTTTGAAAATGGCACAGGGATTAGGTAGGAGAGAAGGGTGTCCTCTCTTCATGACTGCAAGTTTTCCAAGGAATGAGAGGAGAGGCATTCCTTGCATAGCTTGCAAAGGTCAGATTGGTTCTGAGGAGCTGCTCCAATGGCAGTGGCAGGAGGCATCTTGCTGCCACTGGGGAGCCGCCACTGCCAAGGTGACCTCTCACCCACCCACCTGTCACCCCTTCAACCCCTCTTTTAGCGTTAAAGACCCCTTTGCTTGTAAAGCAGAATCCTTACCAGATTCCCCTTTACAAGTATTCTGAACTGGGTGGAACCGGGCCAAACCAGTTTGACCCAGTTCAAATGCACAAACCGAACCACCAGCTGGTTATAACAAACTGATTTGTGGATCAGCGGTTCGGTTTGAATTCAGTTCAAATTAGAACCAAACTGCCCAGAACAGTTCCATGTAAACACCTACAAAATACACTAAAGTCCTGTGAGGCCAGGGTAAAGGTAAAAGGTAAATTGTGCTGTCGAGCTGGTTTCAACTCATGGTGCCCACAGAGCCCTGTGGTTGTCTTTGGTAGAATACAGGAGTGGTTTACCATAGCCATCTCTCACGCAGTATGAGATGATGCCTTTTAGCATCTTCCAATATCGCCGTATCCTACCTGAAATCTCAGCTTCCTGTCAGGGATTATTCTGCCCTATAGACAATTAGCCACTAAGCCTGAGTATGCTGTGGGCTTACAGATGTTACATAGTCTCTTGGAAAACCTGGAGGTTGGATACCTCTGGATACCTCCTCACAGGCGAAGGGACTGAAGCATCAGCCAGGTGTATGTCCTGGGTAGTAGTTTCTGCAGGCTGTGCTTCAGTGATGTCTTCTGGAGACACCAAAACAAGGAGGCTATTCCCACGATCACTGGAAAGTGGGCTAAGGGAACTTAGCCTGCTTTCCAGGGATCGTGGGAACCACCGGGCTTCCCTTAAATGAGGTTAACAGAGCGAGTGCTCTGTTAATCTCATTGTTTTGCTCGTGTGTCACCGTGGCACGCTGCAACACACAAGTAGACCCTCAACCGGGAGGCTGCAGCCAGTCTCCTGGGCTTAGCCCGCTCTCCCCGCAGACCCGACAGAAGCTCTTCTCATGGATTGTGAGAAGAGCTTCAAGGTGTTGCAACGAATAATACCAGTTGGGAATGCAACCTTTTCCATTATGACCATATAGAATTGAGGAGTCTTTGCATTTCCCTGTACTGTCCCTTTTTCATGGGAGTGCTTCACCCATACTAAATCTCCCGGGTTCAGTGCTGGTAGGGATTTAGCTTTGTGGCAGTCATCACAGGCTCTCTTTTGTCAAGCTTAATAATGTTCATCTTGTTCTCAGAGGCTGTGAAAATCAGGAGATACTGAGAAGTAAGAGTGGGGACTGTGGAACAAAGTTTCTGGCCCATGAGCAAGTCTGCAGGGCTGAAACCATTAGCCAAGGGCATTGATTGATAGGCCAGCAAGGCAAGGTCGGGGTCAGGAGCCTTGGACAATATGTGTTTTACTGACTGGGCGGCCATTTCAACTTTACCATTGCTCTGAGGAAACAGAGGACTGGTGGTGATATGTTGAAATCCATAAGCTTTTGCAAACGATTGGAAAAGGTCTGATGAAAATTGAGGTGCATTATCAGAAATGACCTGCTCAGGTATTCCAAAGCTGGGAAAATGGGTTTCATTTTACGGATAACCATTTGAGCAGTAGTACCGGGTAGCTGAGCAACTTCAATAAATTTAGAAAAGTAGCATATCAGTACAAGATAAGAGCTGTTATCAAGGCAAAAAAGGTCAGCTCCAACCTTTAGTGAAGGTCGACTTGGGAGGACAGAGGGCTTAAGTGGTTCCGGTGGATTGGTTCACATGCTGGCACTGACAACACTGTGTTCAACACACTTTTGGAGCTGCGTACTTAGTCCTGGCCACCACGCAGGCATTTTGGCTCATGCTCCACATTTTGTGATTCCTTGATGTGCCTCATGAAGGTTGTGCAGGATGACTTGCTGTAAGGAAGCAGGAATTACCAGTCTGGAGTCTTTCAATAACAAGCCCTGGTTTACTGTGAGGTCTCTGGAGACTGTCCAATATGAGTGTAAGGAGGCATCTGATTTAACTTGGCAATGGATGATGACATGGCGTAAAGTTCCATCTGCCTCTTGCTTGAGTTTTAACTCATGCAGGCATCTATCTCTTATAGGCAGAGATTTTAGAACAGAGGCAATTAAAATTTGCTCTTGGGTGTGGTCCTCAGGTAGCATCTCAAGAAGTGGAGCCCTGGAGAGGGTGTCAGCTGCATGTGGTTCTTTCCAGGTACATGGGAGATTGTAAAATTAAATCTCATGAGTCACATGTGGAAGCACTGGATTCTCGGTGGTAGTTTTTCCAGGATTTTGCACCCAACAATGTAAGAAGGGATTTAGTCCTAACAAGTAGTCATTAAATCGCCCACTAGCCCATGTAATTGCCAGGGCCTCTTTTTCTATTTGAGCACATTGCTGTTTGGTGGGTGTGAGTGATCTTGATGCATAAGCTATAGGTTGCCAGCAAGCTGGAGACTATTCCTGGAGGAGGACTCCCCCTAAGCTGTAAGAGGAGGCATCAGATGAGAACTTGATGGCTTTATTTGGACTGTAGAGGACCAAAGGTGGAGGCCTGCTTAGGGCATTTTTAATCTCTTCCGAACCTGTTCTTTGTGCCTCAGGATTTGGGACATCTGTTTCTGGAAGTGCTCAGGTGCTGAAGAAATGCCAAATGGCAATCAATTAAAGAAAAAGCGTCCAAATGGTGTGATCAATGTTGTTAATAAAGCAGATTTGTTTTACTCACCTTTCAGTTTGCCTAGGCCCTGGAACAGTTTGGGGATTCTTCTCTTGCTGTCTGCTCCTGGATCATTTGTAATACTTTCTGCCCTCTTCAGCAGGCCTAGAGCCTTGATTGCTGAGTGGCCTAGGAGGTCATCCACTACATATATCTCTTGAGATATCATTTCTCAACCATGTTTGAGGGTAGGGTAAGACTTTCCCTTCACATCTAACAGAGACTCTCCTGGCCCTTTCAATATGTTGTGGGGATCTTGAAGTGTCGGTGCTTGTAAGTTCCTATATATTGAGAGGGGGAATCACCACTACATCTGCCCCTGAATCAATTTTAAATTCTGCTTGGAAATCTTCAATAGTACCTATGGTGTGTCTCTGTCAATGGAGCCCAGGAAAGCTATTTCCATGTTGCTCGTCCTCTTCTTGTGATACTGTTGCAAGCATAGTTTTGGAGCGGCATACTGAAGCGTAATGCCCTATTTTTCTATAGTTCCTGCATATTGTATCACAAGCAGGACACCCTCTCCTCCTGTGGGGTAACTTGCCACACCAAAGGCAGTTTTTTTGTATCCCTGGCTTGCAGATATCCTTTGAGCCCGGTCCCTGCTGGAATCTGGGTTTGTTATTCGTATGTGGCATGTGGAATGAATCTCTGCTACCCTCTATGGCTTCAACTGTGGTCTCCTGTTTGAAATCATTCCAGAGGAGAGTTTGTTGGTCTTTTATGCAGGAAGTCTGGAGGGCCTTAGCTTTGGCTGTCTCTAGGGTGAGATTTGGGTCATTCTCTGGTGTCTCTGACATGTAGCTGTCTCTAAGCCTTACCACCAACCTGTCCCTGATAAGTTCTTCACTCATTGCTGATTGCTCCATATCCACAATGTTGGATCAGGACATATAAGGCTGTGATAAAATCAGATACAGATGATCCAAGCTCTTGCTTGTGTGCATGAAAGCAGGCCCATTTAGAATTATATTACACTGGAATAAGAGGTGTTCCATGCCCCTTTTACTATGTTAAATTTTTGCATCTGGTCATCTGTGAGTCCCCTAGAAATGGTTATGTTCTCTGTAGCTGGTCCCCATAGTATACAAAAGGGTGTTCACTTGTTGCTTTTCAGATTGTTTATTCAGGCCAGATGTTTGGGCAAACCTCTGGAATCTATTTATCCAAAGAGGCCAGGCTTCAGGGTGTTCAAATTCTGCAGGGTGAGTTACTTGGAAGCAGGGTGGGGTGGCTATGACTGCAACTCAGAGTAAAAGAACTTTGAGCAGTGAGCACTCAACCTTGAAAGTCTTTGTAGGCCAAACCTTTTTAGCTGTAGGCCTCTGTTCTCAGGTGGCTGGAGCTGTACTATGCAGAAACAGAAGCAGCAGCTAGCTGTCCTGCAGGGTTAGTAGACTTGATTGTGTAACTTCCTATTTCCACAATGAAGTTTGGAGTGCCCTGGAAACACTCTGACACCACGTGGAGATAGCAAAAAGCCTGGACACCATGTTGAACCGAAACAGAAACTAACTTTTATTGTCTCTTTCCAAACCTTTCCCTTCTCCCCACACAGTGCCACTTAGTGGTCCTGAACTATATGCAACTATTAAGAACATAAGAAGAACAGCCCTGTTGGATCAGGCCCAAGGCCCATCCAGTCCAGTATCATCTTTCACACAGTGGCCCACCAGATGCCTCTGGAAAGCCCACAGACAAGAGGTAAGGGCATGCCATCTCTCCTGCTGTTGCTCCCCTGCAACTGGTATTTATAGCCATCTTGCCTCTGAGGCTGGAGATGGCCTATAGCCACCAGACTAGCAGTCATTAATAGACCTGTCCTCCATGAAATAGTCTAAGTGCCTTTTAAAGCCATACAAGCTAGTAGCCATCACCCCATGGCAGAGAATTCCATAGATTAACCATGTGCTGTGTGAAAAAGTACTTCGTTTTGTTGGTCCTACATTTCTCAGTCTTCAATCTCAATGGATGTTTTTCTGTCTGTCCACTCTCTCTACCCAATGCATCATTTTATACACCTCTATCATGTCCAGGGGTGTAGCTATAATTGAATGAATGGGTTCAAAGAACTCGGGGGCCCCAGCTCCATCCCTCCCTATTTTCTCTGTTATCTCCCTCACTCTGAAGGGCCACTGGAGAGAGTGGTGAATATGCGGGCCCCCTCTCCCCTAGCTTTGCCCCTGATCATGTCTCCCCCTAATCACCTCTTTTCCACACGAAAAAGCCCCAGATGCTGTAACCTTGCCTCATAAGGAAAGTGCTCCAAATATTACCACACTTAACAGCTGTTCTTGATAAAGGCTGGCTGTATCTTGTAGGGGTGTGCATGGAACCAGCTGGTCCAGTTTGGTTTAAGTCCAGACCAGACCTGGACCGGGCCAGTTTGGTCCGGCACCCCCTCGAACCCCTCCTGGTTTGGTTCGGTCCGGGCAGGTTCGCAAACATTTTTTAAAATCTGCATAGCTTCCCCCTCCCCCACAGGCCACACAGATGCCAATTGCGCAGGTGCTTTGGCCTCCATAATGGCCACCACGCTGGAGGGGGAAGGCCCGAACGGGCCAAAGAGCTGGCCAGCCTGTATGGGCATCAAGGGAGGCTGGCGGTGGGGGAGAGGAGAGCTCCTCGGACACCCATCCCACCGCTGCCTCCAACAACTCCTCCAGAGGGGGTAAGTAAAAATTAAAATAAATAAATAAATAAATAAATGTCCGTGAACCCCCCAAACAGTCGGGGGTGTTGTGTTTGGTCTGGGGTCTGACCGAACAGGGGATGGTTTGGTTCGACCCTGAACAGTCGAAATGAACCAATTCAAGGTCAAACACTTTCAACGTCAAAGCTGTTTGCACATCCCTAGTATCTTGCTCCTAGGTTGTGGAGGCTTTTTCTTGCACAGGGCAGTTCTTGATCATGCACTGACCCTACGATACCATGCCTCTCACTCACCTTCTTCTCTCCCCCACCAGCTTCCTTCCTTTTTTTTTTTTACTGGAGGCGGGGGTGGTGTTGGTGATTTCCTTCCATGCAGGAGTTGGGGCTGGGATGATTTCCTTCGAATAACAAGACATAATTACATTGCATCTGCTTCTATCCCCAACACAATGAGAGATGCTACACTTTTGTGCAGTTTGAAGGGAGATATTCAGTATTGTGTATGTACCAAGGAAGACACTGAAACAACTCATGATGATGCTGTTTTCTATTTCACACCACAGGGCATTTCTATCAGCGGAAGCAAAGGAGAAGGACTTTAAAATATCTTCTAATTGAGAAGTGAATCTGCCTTGGGAGAGCAATTAAGCTGAAACTGTCCCTCGTTTACAAAGGTTCACGTTGGAGAACTCTAGAAATCTTTCCAAGTCCTGGCAATTAAGCCATTCACTACTCCTTCCCTAACCCCACTGGAAGGAAATTTCTTTCATCTCTGCTTTTATCCAGCCTCCACAGCACCCTCTAATGCCAGTAATGAGAAGAAGAAAAATAGGTAAGCCAAAGAGTGACAGCAGAAAAGGGTGCAGGAGCAAGAATCAGGATAGAGTTATACATAGATGCTCTAATTCCAGTTTTTACCACAGCAAAATATGCTGATTTAATTAACTGCCTACACCACGTTTCAGGGTCACTTACAAAACCAAGCAACTGAAATGCAGACACCTCTCTGAGTGTTCAGGGTAGCCATACTGTATTCCAAGACCAATGTGGCCTAGTTAAGGGCTTAAATGAAACTACACACTCTGTGGAAGTGCAGAATGAAAAGTGTCAGGCCAAGGCTTACCCCACCACACAATTCACAAAAGGGCCAAATGTTCTCCTTTAAGGGCCAGTAACTGCCACAGCTCAGACTTTTAGTTTATTGAAATCAACCCATCTTTGGAGAATGCCCAGTTGAAGCAAATCTGGGAGCTCCAAACTGAGGGAAAGGTGAGTTCAGATACCGACAGCTGGTGTCAGTTGTTTCCCAGCAAGAATCTGAGAGGCACTGACTGACACACCAACTGTCCATATTCTAAAAGCCTGGGGGTGGGAGGTGCACTCAATGTTATTGTCAGTGGAGAAACACTCTCTACCGTCCATTATTTAAAATCAGACTGAGGGTAAAAATATATGTTACTTTAAACATATTACTGGTCACAAGGTGCTTGCTTCACTAAATAGCAGCTGCAGGGGGCTCAATCTAGGTCAGGACTTCAGCATGGGGGAGGGGTCCTTTTGCCTGTAAAACCCACTGCAGTCTTGATTAAGGTCTGCCCTCACTGCCACAGCTGCTATTTGCCCTGGTAGAGGAGTTCCCATTGGCACCAATGCCCTTCTGGGTTCAAATAGTCATGGGGGAAGAATCCAGATCAGGACCATGGATGGAGGAGGTAAGGGCTTAAAGCCCCTCTCCCTCCACAACAAGGTCCTGATCTAGATCAGGCTGGCCTGTGACTGCTATTTAGGAGAGAACATTTAAACATGTCAGGACAAGTGAGATGTTTAATGTCATGCAGTTTGGTCCTGAGAAGAGTCTTAATGTAGTCTGATGTGTCTAGGCTTTGAATAAGAATGCAACAAATATTTATATACTGCTTTTCAACAAAAGTTCCCAAAGCAGGTAGGTAGGTGGATAGATAGATAGATAGATAGATAGATAGATAGATAGATAGATAGATAGATAGATAGATAGATAGATAGAGGCTCTCTGGCCCAAAAGGGCTCACAATCTTAAAAAGAACCATAAGATAGGCACCAGCAACAGCCACTGGAGGGATGCTGTGCTGGGGACAGATAGGGCCAGTTGCTCTCGCCTGCTAAATAAAGAGAATCACCACTTTTAAAAGGTGCCTCTTTGCTCAGTTAGCAGGAGTTAGCAGAAGGTTGCACTGATGCCCTCATCTCATATGATTAAATGTAACCATTATTATGAAGGTGGATCACAGCTAGGATCTGACTAAAGCTGCTATCCTGTGTACATTACCTGGGAGAAAGCTCAAATGAACACAACAGGACTTACTTCCAAGTAAGCATTTATAGGATCAGGCATGTTCCTTGTTAGAAGAACTTTGACCTAACTACAGTTTCACCATATTCTTTTGACTGTTGTCGGATGTTCACCCCCCTCCCCAGCAGTCAGTCCTTCAGAGTGAGGGAGATAATGAAAAAAAGTGGAAGGGATGGAGTTGGGGGCCCCTCAGGAGCTTGGAGGCCTGGGTTCTTTGAACCCATCCACTCAATTATAGCTACACCCCTGACTGTTGTGGACATTCATTTCAGAAATATTCCATGTGACCTCAGGCACTATATTTGTGGAGAGAGTGCAGGTTAAGATATTTTTCAATACTTTTTGAGCTGCTCTGCTTACAGGGAGCTAGGACAGACATTTCTGGAACATTTCCTTTCAGGTATTTCTTACTGGTTGAACCAAAACAAAAACCACCCCTGAGACTTTGTTAGCATTAGCTAGGAATATTGCTGAAAAGGAAATGTCCTTTACTTTTATGACAGTGCCTGTACATAAAAATGTTAAATTCGCACGTGGCGGATTTTTTGAATGACAGTTTATTCTCTATATGCTGTTTTATTCTGTACGTGTAAACGACAATTTTGTTATGATCTATGATTTAAACAAATAATAGTATGTTCTTCAGCATGCTCCCAGCCCTGCAATGCAGCTGGTCAGGAAAACCAGAAAATAGGCATATGGGTAGGATTCAAGCCCAGCTGATAAGCAGCAGCTGGAAGCAGGAGCTGCCAATAGAAAATGCAGTCATTTCCAATACCAGCTTGGCTGGGGCCCTGGGGGCAAGGTCTACAGAGGTCTGAAGAGGAAGGGGTACTCCAAGCCCCAGAACCCTTAAACTGCCTGCCATACATTCCATTCATCCGCTGATTATTGGGACCCACAACCTGGCTATAAGCAGAAAAGAAACTGAAGGCACAATAAGAGAGGACGGTTTTTTCTTTAACCCTCATCAGTTGGTTTGTAGCTTTCAATGAAGTAAGAAATTGAAATAAAATACGTGTCTAACGGTGCATTTGGCAGCAAAGCTGGCATAGCCAAGCCAGACATGGGCAGCTGTACAGGGACAGAGGGCATAAAGCCATTCCCACAGCCAGCTTCTGAAGGAAATGGACTGGAGCATTCAGAGTTGGTTTCACCAATCTTCCTGTGCCTTACAGGAAAGAAGGTAGAAGACAGATAGCTATTAATGAATAATATGTAGATTAATCAATTACATGAATAAGGGAGTCTCCCTCCCCCGCACCCTTATAGCGAGAGTTCTGGCAAGGAGAAACCATCGACTATTCATGGTGACTCCAGTATGGTTTTTACAGTATTTTAAAGCTGAACCACATACTCATTTATTCATTTTTACATTTATATCCCACTCCTCCTCCGAGGAGCACAGAGCAATGTACCTGGTTAGGTTTATCCTTATAACAACCCTGTGAGGTAGGTTAGCCTGAGAGATAAGTGACTGGCCCAGAGTCACTCAGTGAGTTTCTGGCTCAACTGCAATTTAAACTCCAGTCTCTCAGTCCAACCCTCTCACCACTACACCATATGAGCTCTGTCCTCCATATTAGTCTTGGTTTTGCTGCCTCCTATCCTGGGGTTTACATGTGCCTACAATGGCGCAGTGGGGAAATGCTTGACTAACAGAAGGTTGCTGCTTCAAATCCCTGCTGGTATTATATTGGGCAGCAGCAATATAGGAAGATGCTGAAAGGCATCATCTCATCCTGCACGGGAGGAGGCAATGGTAAAACTCTCCTGTATTCTACCAAAGACAACCACAGGGCTCTGAGGGCACCTGGAGTTGAAATCAACTTGACGGCACACTTTACCTTTACAATGGCAGGGAGGGAGGACTGTGTGAACTGGCAGTATACATGTGCATCAGGCATAGGATGGTAGTGAATTCCACACCTGTGACAAGATAAATGGTACATTTCTCTCATGTGCACACACGAACATACACACAAACATATTTTGAGAAAATCAAAGACTTTCAAAGACTATGATCAAAGAATATAAAGAAATATATTTCTAGCATTCATTCTTGCAGGAAAAAAAAGGTGTGATGGTTGTGCCATCCATGCACAGTAGGCAGCAGAAGCTGTGGCTCTGTAACCCTCACCCTCCCTTTCCTGGTTTGCTACATATGTTGCCTTGTTTTCCTGTTATTCATCACACCAACGTTTATTTTTCACTTACTCCTTCCTCATCCCACTTCCCTATTAACACCGTTTTCCTTCCATCCACCCACTTTTGTCACTCCTCCATCTCTCCAAGGAGCTTTCTAATAATGTAAATGAAATGTGTCTCTCTCTTTTCTGACATCCACACAGATACCTTTGTTGTAAACCGTCCAGAGACATAATTTTGTTAAATAAATAATAAAAATAAATACTGAAAAGAGCCCAAGTATTCGGATCAATGACGGAGCCACTAATGAGGAATTCTGCACCAACAGAGAAAGTGCAAGGATTCTCCTTCCTTCTGCCCATGAAAAGCGGTGGAGGCATTTTCTGGAAAACTGGGAGCATATCTTCTATTCCCCAGTAAACATCTGTGCCCCTCTCTCTGAGTTTCTGAGGTTTAGGGTGGGTGGATGGATAGATAGATAGATAATCTATCTCTAAATGAAATACAATAAGGGCAAAGATACACAATACAGAGCACAGCCTCTGGTGACTCCCTTTCGCTACTGCCATCCATCTTTGAGATTAAAATACCCAGTGGCCTGCACAGGCTCCTATGCTGATCATGCAGGAGTTTCGAGAAAGTTGTCAAGACACCTTTGACAGAGACTTAAGCAATTGCCACAGCCAGTCTACTCTTTCAAAGAGCAGGGGTCATTAAGCATAAAGCCCCAGAGATGTCATAAGAGAAAGTAGATGCAAATCAGGCCCTATGATTTTGTCTTTCACACACTCCTGATGGGCAATTAGAGTTCATTGAAATTCCACAGAAAAGCTTGTCAAAGGAGCCAGGCTGTGGCCTAACAAGCAGGCCATGCCAGTGGGGGCTCCCTATCTAGCTCCTGGCCTACTCATCTCTGCAGCCCGCCCCAAGCACAGCTTGGGACTTCTTAATCATTATGATAGGATAAAAAAGGCTTCCACAGAGTCTTGCCCACTGATGTAGGTTAAATCCTTTGTTAGAGATCAATGGGTCCTAGCCAGGGTACCAAGTGGTGGAGAATGTGCCTGCATGGGATCAGGTTCTTTTGGCATTCACTTGGCCTACTTTCATCCCAAACTAGCCCCCCCCCCATCTCCTCTGCACATCAGGAATAACTATAGGGCCTTGTAATGAGCGTAGCCACCTACGCATGGCTTCAACACATTTGTTCCCATGGGAATTATTGGGATAGGATGTGCTGTTTTTATTTAGAGGCGTATACCCTCCCTTTCTATGATAAAACATACTCCAGACAGCTTAAAATAAAAAATATGTCCCAATAGATCAAAACAATCCCAACAATAAAACCAATAAATAAACAGCAGTTGAAAGATAATAAAACACACACACACACACACACACATAAAAGCAGACATCAGCTAAAAACATACTGGGGCTAGTAAAAAAAAAAAAAATCATCCTGGGCAGGATGGGAGGGCACAGTGGAGGAGGCTGCCCTTAGCCTAGCTTCCCCCCAGACGACTGAACTTTCCTTCATCAGTGTACCTCCTGCGTGCGCACACGGACAGCCCTGCTCTGTGCAGCTCTGTGAAGCATGGTGCAGGGTGGAGGGATCCGGGACTGGAACTTGTTTTTCCGGACCCCAGGCATCCCTCAATACAATGCATGGCATACACGTTGCATTGGGTATTCCCCATCAGACGGGCACTCTATGTGCCCATCTCTGTGACTCCTCAGGGTACACACAGACTGAGGAATCCCACAATACCCGGTACATAGGAAGCTGCCATATACTGTACTGAGTCAGACTATTGGTCCATCTAGCTCAGTACTATCTACACAGACTGGCAGTGGCTTCTCCAAGGTTGCAGGCAGGAGTCTCTCTCAGCCCTATCTGGAGATGCCAGGAAGGAAACTCATGGGGCCGCTCTGGGAAGAGCATCTGCCTGCTTGCATGCAGAAGGCTCCAAGTTTCCTTCCTGGCATCTCCAGATAGGGCTGAGAGAGACTCCTGCCTGCAACCTTGGAGAAGCCACTGCCAGTCTGTGTAGACAGTACTGAGCTAGATGGACCAAAATCTTACAGTTGCTCCCACATGTAGTCTCCCATTCAAAAGCAAACCAAGGGGGACCCTGCTTAGCAAAGGGGATACTTCTACACCGCCTAGAGATGAACATATCAGGCAGTATAGAAATAGGATAGCTACTAGATAGAAAATTCATGCTTGCTACCACAAGACCAGCTCTCCTCCCATAACAGGAAGCTGCCTTATATGGACGGTAGCCAGGGTGAGGATGCAAGAGCACCCTTAATTTCAGCTAAAATCTGGGTTTGTTAAGGGGATAGGCAGGTGAGGAGCGGAGGAATCCCACCATTTCTCACAACCAGCCTAACCCTGCTTGGATTAGGCTGCTTGGGGCAGCCCAGGCAGGGTTAGGCTGGTCATGAGAACAGCCTCACTGTATTATCACAGGTTCTGCCAACAGAAGGCCCACCAGAATAAAACAGTTTAAGAGCCCATTTAATAGAAAGTCAAGTGATTGTCAGGATTTAAAGCAAGTCTATTGTGGGGGTGTCTGGTGACTTCTTTCATACGGTTAGATTGGATCAGTTTCAGTCTGTGACTCCTGAGGACGTGGGCAAGCTGCTTGAAGCAGTGCAGTCTACCACCTGTTCTATTGGCCCTTGCCCACTTACCAGGCCCTGTTCCCTTGGCCTGGTAAATGTTATAAATGCTTCTCTGAGGGAGGACAGGATGCCTCCTTGTCTTAAGGAGGCAATTATTATACCTCTTCTGAAGAAGCCTGCACTGGATTCCTCACAATTAAGCAATTATAGGCCTGTCTCCAACCTCCCATGGCTGGGAAAGGTGACTGAGTGGGTGGTGGCCTCTCAACTCCAGACAGTCTTGGAGGAAACAGATTATTTAGACTCATTACAAACCAAATTTTGGCTGGGCTATGAGGTGGAGAATTTCTTGGATGATCAGACAGTTGATATCCAATTGAGAATTGACCAAGGGAGTGTGACTCTGATGGTCATTTGGGATTTCTTGGATCATCAAAAGGAGTTGGGAGTGGGAGGCACTGCTTTGCAGTGGTTCTGCTCCTACCTCTCAGGCATATTCCAGATGAGGTCACTTGCTAGCTGCTGTTCTTCTAAGCTAGAGCTTTTGTTTGGAGTTACACAGAGCTCCATACTGTGTCCAATGCTTTTTAACATCTACATGAAACTGCTGGGAGAGAACATCAGGAGATTTTGTTCCGAGTGCATGCTGACAACACCCAAATCTATTTCTCCATGTTAATTTCATCAGAAAATGGCATAGCTTCCCTAAATGCCTTCCTGCAGGCAGTAATGGGCTGGATGAAGGATAACAAACTAAGACTGAATCCAAATATTTTATTTATTTAATTAATGTCTATACTACCCTGTCAAAAATGGCTCAGGGATTAAATAAGATTAGATACTTATGAAGGTTGTTAACATATCCTCTGCATGTGGTGCTGAGGAGGACAGGGGAGGAAGGCAGGATTGCACCTACCTTCCCCCAGTCGATCTGCCCTTGCTCTTCAGCCACACCATTCACACGCCCACACAAGCCACACAGCAGCAAGCAGTGCGGACATCTGGAGGCTGGGGAAGTGCAGTCTAGCCTCCAGGAATCCAACAATGCACCACACGAGGAGTGTGGTACATTGGGGATTTTCCTTGATGCCGGGCTATCTATCTATCTATCTATCTATCTATCTATCTATCTATCTATCTATCTACACACCATGGAAGGCCAGGTCAAACAAGTAAGTTTTTAGGGCTCTCTTAAAGGCTGACAGCAAACCTAAACTGCAGATATCTGCTGGGAGTGCATTCCATAGGCCAGGAGCAGCTACAGAAAAGGCCCGGTTCCGAGTCGCCACCAGACGTACCGGTGGCAATTAGAGACAGACTTCTCCAGATGACCTCAACGAGCGATGGGGAGTATACTGAAGAAGGCGTTCTCTAGGTTAGCCCAGACCTAAGTCGTCCAGAGCTTTAAAGGTAATAACCAGCACTTTGTATTTCACCCGGAAACATATTGGCAGCCAGTGCAACTGTTTTAAGACAGGCATAATATGGTCCTAGATCCATAAATTCATTCAACTGGGGACTGGGGTAGTAGGGCACTCTCACACCCTTCTACCTCAGAATAAAGTTGTGCCGTCGAGTCAGTTTTGACTCCTGGCAACTACAGAGCCCTGTGGTTTTCTTTGGTAGAATACAGGCGGGGTTTACCATTGCCGTCTCCCGTGCCGTATGAGATGATGCTTTTTAGCATCTTCCTATATTGCTGCTGCCCATATTCTGGGAATCAAATCAGTGGGGATTCAAACCAGCAACCTCTTGCTCCCTAGGCAAGTTACTTCCCTGTTGCACCATTAGATGTCTCCACCTCAGTATAAGCCCAGGGTTTTGTTTTGTTTTTTAAACCAGACTACCCTGGTGAAGAGTGCCAGGATTGGGACTGATCCTAGAACTCCACACAAGCAACCCTACCCGGGTAAGGCTGTGTAAGCCCAGGTAGGGCTACTCGTATGAATATTCATGGGGTGGTTGGAACTCAGGAGACACTTTAGATCTGCCAGATAGGTTACATTCCCCTCAGAAGGAACATACTTCTCATGATCTGGACACAGTGCTTCTCTCAATTAGCTTGTTCAGCATTACATAATAAATAAGTACATATAAAAATAAAACCAAAACACCATAGTTAATTGCCAGAAATCCAGGATGCCCAATGGCACACAAGGGGAACCTGCTGCCCTCCCCCCATGAAGGTAAAAGGGACCTGAGGAAGCTTTGGCATTTCCTGAAGCTTTGCCCAGTTCTAAGTCAGATCTCAAATGGTGTTTTGTGTCTAGTTTTGGTTGCCACACTTTAAGAAGGATGTAGGCAGGCCCTCCCACAGTTCCAGAGGGTTCTGGGCCACATCCAGCTTTTGAGGCCCCTAGCCATCATGAAAATAATAAAGTGACACATGAACACAAAATAAGGCACCAACACAAGAGTGAGACAATGAGGTCATTCACACAATCAAAAACTGTGTTCTGTCCAGGTTTGGGAGCTGTGTGTGCTCCCAGTTTTTGGCTACGTGGAAGCAAGGTAGGAGGGAAACGTGGGCAGAAGTCATTGTGTGGAAGCAAGGCAGGAGGACAAGCTACCCAGGTTTTCTTCCTATCTTGCTTCCACACAACCAAAAATTGGGAGCACACACAGCTCCCAAACCCCGGTAGAACACAGTTTTTGATTGTGTGAATGACCTCGGAGTATGTTTAGGCTGGATAAGAGAAGACTGAATGGAGCCTCTTCCAGTACATGAAGGGCTGTCACTTCTTGGAGAGGTTTCCTGGTCCAACCCCCAGATCAGTGCAGCACCCATCCAGCCTCTCTCTGAAAACCTCTACAACTTCTTTATGGTGGAAGCAGTTTGTCAGTGGAACCAGTTAGCTAGAGGGGGGTAAGTTTTCCTTGCCGGAGTTCTTTAAGCCATCTGGTGGGGACACCGTAACTCTGAATTGTCTACATTGAGCAGGGGGTTGGATTAGATGGTCTAACTCTATAATGCCTGGCTCAGGTGCACCCAGTCCGCTACATGGCTGAGTAGGGACCTGAACCAAGGTGTCTCTGGTCAAAGTCCAACACTAACTGCTACACCATACTGGGACTATTCACACGACAGGTCGGATGGAGGGGAAGGCTGGTCCAACTCACCTTCCCTCCCAGATGATTGTTGAAATGTTGCTGGAAGCACGGACCACGCTCCCAAACAATTGATGCTGTGTGGTGCAGTGCAGAGCTATGGAGGCCTCTGGATATTCCACAATGCACTGCACAACATGTGCAATGCATGGGGGGGGGGTCCCCCAGGGGACAGGTGCTCTTGGCACCCATCTCTGTGTCCGCTGTGGCTGAATGCAGCCCCAGCCAACACATCATCCCAGAGCCCAGGCTAAGGGTTCACTGGAGCCTTTCACTCCAGCTAAAAGCTGGATTTAAAAGCTGGTCTAGGCAGCGCCTCCCCGTCGGGGTCGGGCTCGATCCCGGTGGTTCTCAAGTGCAGCCTAACCCAGACTGGGCTTTCCTAGACTGGGTTAGGGTGCGCATGAGAACAGCCTCAGTTTTTGATTGTGTGAATGACCTCAATGACTGGCTCAGATGCACCCAGCCCACTACATGGCTGAGTAGGGATCTGAACCAAGGTGTCTCTGGACAAAGTCCAACACTATCTACTACACCATACTGTCTCTCACATGTCCTAGGGCATCATAAGGACAAAAACCAAACAGCTGTACAGAAATATCTCCAACAAGGAAGCTTTTGCACTGAAGAAAAGAGAGTGCTTTTCTCCTTAAGGTACCACAACTAATGGATGTACATTGCCATACCATGCATCTTTTCTTAACTCTTTCCTGTAGTTTTTCCTTTCCTTTCCCTTTGTCACAGAGCAGGAGAAATTGCACTGGTATGGAAGAGATTGAAACCAACAGCTTTCCTTTACTCTTAATAAGACCTTTTCTGATTGGTATGTGGTGTGATTTCCTCTTATCATTCTCTTCATCTTTGAAAACATTTTAAGAAGACTTGGGGGGGCATTTTCTTTTCCTTTTGTTCTCATCCCCCTCCCCCCCCACACACTTTCTCTTTTGTTCTCACTTATTTTCAACATTCCAGCAGGCATCCCAACAAGGGCTAAAAGATACAACCAAGGGCAGAAAGGCAGGGATGCCCCTTATCCAAACTGGTTTGAACAGATTGCAGCAACTTGGAGAAAGTTAATAAGATGCCTAGTCCCCTCCATCCTCACCCGCCCAACCCCAGCAAAAGCAGACAGGTGTCACTCATTGTTTACATGATCGGTAAAGCGAGACATCTCAGAGACGACTGCTTGTCTGCTCTGGCACACAAGGTATAATGCATTCTGAAAGGGGGTTCAAAATAAAGGAAAGGGAGGGGGACAAAAACCAGCCAACAGTGACTTCTACCAGAGAAACCTAAAAAAAAATAAAATCCTAATTTCGGAAGCTCATTGCAGTGTAATTATCAAACGGCGACAGTAGGCTGAGATGCTTGCTAATTAAGGCCACATTCTTTATGACTAGTTATTCCGAGTTGTCATTTGACAGACTGAAGGGAGGGGGGACGTGCACATAAAGTTGTTTTTAATTACATTTGGTATGCTAATTTCTGATATAAAATAAATATTTACCGGGAGCAATATTTCTTCATTTCACGCTGGCTGCACCATGGCGTTTATCGAGGGTTGCAAACAGGCTGCTATCACCCTGCCCTCTCTGCCAGCACCTTGTAGCTCTCAGGAGAGGACAGCACGAGCCACAGCATTCAGGGTGACACGCTAGGTAGCAGGAACACAAGCCCATTAGTAAACTGAGAATAGGGAATCGCATGAAGTGGGGAGCAGTCTCCCTGCAAACTTTCTTCTCTCCCTCATTCTATCAGCACTTCTTCTCCCCGGAAGCCAAACCAGTCAGACAAAAGAGCAGCCCCTTCTTCAGCACTTCTGCCTTTCCTCATGGGAAGGGGGCGGCATTGTTTTTTCTAATATTAGATGAAAGCCTAACAGATATTTTCTTGGAAGAGATGTGCGGCAAGTGTGAGAGTACGTCCTCCTCACCTCCCGACTTGCACTGAAGGTTTCAGGCACGCATAATGCTGTTGGATAGGGCCAGTTGCTCTCCCCCTGCTTTGGAAACTTTTGTTGAGAAGTGGTGTATAAGTAGTAGCAGTAGTATCCATTCTGCTTGCAAGCCCAACACACTCCTCAAATCCAAACTCAAAATCCTGCCTGCAGGGGTGAGGCGGTGAATTTGCTTGGGGAGCGACTTGGAGCAGGAAAATGGCAGGTAGGGAAAAGGTTAGCCCCCCCACACACACACACACAAGTCTCTCCTCTCAGTTGCCCCCTCCTAAAGCAGCTTAAATAAAGGGTGGTCTGGTTGGTGGAACTGGAGGAGGAACTACATGTTATGGGAATACATGTAACAAAACCCCTGTGGCCATTTATATTAGTAAGTAAAGTAAAGTGTGCCATCGAGTCGGTGTCAACTCCTGGTGACCACAGAGCCCTGTGGTTGTCTTTGGTAGAATACAGCAGGGGGTTACCATTGCCTCCTTCCGTGCAGTACGGACTAGTATATCTTTCAACATCTTTACAGAATAAATTGACAGAAAGGAAATATAATAACTCCAAAATGTGTTAATAATACATGTATGATACATTCAAATTTCTGGCAAAAATGTTGATAAAAATCTATGAATAGATTAACATTACCATGAATACAGAAATACAGAATGAGAAGTCTGCTACTAACAGCCTAAACACTTCTGATCTTATCTGCTAGTTAGCCAAATTGAAGGATGTTACTGTATTAGCAATGCCCTAAGGCTAAGCAGAGGGGAGAAAGGTGAAGAAAAGAAGCTCAGCTCTGCCTGAAAGCCAGACTTTTTAAAGAGCTCATTTGATTATACAATCTTCAGATTTTTTTTTGTCTGAAGCAGAAATGTTCAGAAAAAGAAAGCCTTATATCAGCACATATTTACTTTCCACTTTGTATGCCAAATATTTTTGTTGCAGATTTGTTGCTAATACCTTTCCTTCCTTCCTTCTTCCATTATAGAAATATCTCAGACTGTTAAATAGTGAAGCCTAAAGCTGTAAAATGCTTTAATCAGGCCTAAAAAGCAGAAATGTATTGTCTAAGGGCATTTTCACAGAAGGGTTAAACTGGAGACGGGGCTTTTAGCTCAGAATGGAGAGTGTCTGTCTGCACATCGGAGGAATTCGTACTGAAGTCCATGCAAGAGACTGGCGAGCACTTCACACACAATTCAGGTTTCTCATTGCACATTAGAGCCTAGCCTGATTTATGTTTGGGATAAAAATAAACAAATACCTTTTGTGTCCGAGGGTTTTTTGTTTGTTTGTTTGTTTGTTTGTTTGTTTGTTTGTTTGTTTGTTTGTTTGTTTGACAAATTCACTTGCAGTAAAGCCTTGCAGTAAACCCACAGTAAAGCCTGCTGTCTGGGAAAACTCCTGGTGTTTGCTTTTCTGGTGTATTTAATGCAAATTAAAACCC
Organism: Hemicordylus capensis; assembly: GCF_027244095.1. Lineage (NCBI taxonomy): Eukaryota > Metazoa > Chordata > Lepidosauria > Squamata > Cordylidae > Hemicordylus > Hemicordylus capensis. The sequence continues at coordinate 397,263,336 of NC_069657.1, read as the reverse complement.
ACATGGTCATGAATGTATGTTTTATTTTAAAATGGCTCACCTCCACTCACTATCCCTCATTAACAACACAATCAAAAACAAGGGAAGAACTCAAAGGGTATTTTGAATATGCTCTTGTCAACAAAGCTTTATTATTGCTGCTGCTGCAGTACCAATACAAAAGATGCCATCTCTTTAATTCAACTGATGAGTAATTTACAGAGCAATCCTATGAATGTTTATTCAGAAGTAACTCTGATTCAGTTCAATGGGGCTTATTCCCAGATAAATGTGTCTAGAACTCTAGCCTTAGTCATCCATCAAGGCAGCAGTGGAAGGAGTGGATCATGTTACAGCCACCCAATGTAGGCTGATAAGGGTAAACACCCCACCCAGGACTGGCATACCATACTGGAATGTGGCGGTCGCACCCTGATAAGCACTCCTCCCATACTGCGGCAAAATAGAACCAATCCGCTCTTTCCACGCTCTCTCCCTATACATTTGCACCACCTCTTTTGTACTCTATAAATAAACGCACCCTTCTGATGTTCAGGAGGTCCTGCATTGACACCGTTTCCGCCTTGTTTGTTCCCTCATCTGGTGACCCCGACGTGATCCAGATCCCTCAGCACCCTGCTTACGCGACTGGAACAGTCTTCTTAGTGCACTCAGCTTCGGCTCCCTCGTAAGTATGGGCTCTAGTCTTTCTGTTGATCAGAAACAGCATGCGGAAGAATTGCAAAAAATTATCCGGCAACATTCCGGGGAGGTGGTGCCTGTGCACGATCTCGCTGATCTCTTACGGGAGGTCGATTGTCAATGCCCTTGGTATCCGTACAAAGGGACATTGAAAGCAGAACATTGGAGAAAGATAGGGACCGAGCTGCAGGCGGAGCCACGAGCTCCGATCCAGCACCTCCTGCTCAGCAGAAAGGTGCTGGAAGCAGTCGCGGCTTTCTTCAGTGGGGAGCCTGTGCTCCTGAAATCTGAAGTTGTGGATGCCGCACCCCCTCCATACCCTGTGTTGCTGCCCGCCGTCACGCCGACGGCCTCGGGGCCCCCGAATGCCAGGGCTCTTAAGGAGAAGCTGGGCTTTCGAGGGGTTGTTGTGGAGGGACTCCATCATGCCAAAAAGTCCGGACAAATCCTGGTAGATGGGGAAGAATGGGCTGGAGAGAACCCAGCTCTATTCCCAGTGATGCGAGGTCCGGTAGACGGCCGAGGGAACGCCCAAGTGGACTGGGAACCACTTCCGTATTCGGTCCTCCGGGAGTTAAATCGAGCCGTGAAGGACTCCGGACTCCAGTCTACCTTTGTCCAGGGCATTTTGGAAGGTCTTAACAATGGATACCTCATGACCCCGCACGACTGGAAGGCGTTGTTTCGTATGATTTTAACGCCTTCACAGTATGTGGTGTGGGATAGCGAATACCAGCAGGCAGCCCGTTTGGGCGCCACAGTGCAGATTACAGCAGAGCAGGTTTATGGTTCTGGGCAGTTCGAGCCTCTGGCCATGCAATGCCAGTTGCCTGATGGACACATTAAGGCGGTTGGAATGTGTGTCCTCCGAGCGCTCCGCAGGGTGCCCTCGGCTGGCACCCCGGCTCGCTCCTTTGCAGTGATCAAGCAAGGACCCTCAGAGCCATACACAAGCTTTGTGGACCGTCTGAAGGTTGCGATCGCTCGGCAGTTGGACAATGTTGAGGCTCAGGGAGAGCTGCTGCAAAAATTGGCATTTGAGAATGCCAACGCGGACAGCAAAAAGGCCTTGCAGGGAGTTATCCACCGTCAGACTTATTCCCTGGCGGACATGATTCAGGCTTGTGCTGAAATCGGCTCAAAATCGTACGATATGGGCCTGTTAGCTATGGCTTTGAAACAATCCAATAAGCCCACGGGGAACTGCTACAACTGCCAGAAGCCTGGCCACTTCCGTGCTGCGTGCCGAGCGCCAGGCGGAGGAGCACATAAATCTGGATCGAACCAGAAGAATGCTGGTCGCCCCTCGAAGAAGTGTCCCAGATGTAGTAAGGGCTACCATTGGGCTAACCAATGCCGTACTAACCCGGTAGGAACAGAGACCTCCCCGGGAAACCGGGGAGCGGGCCTTCCTCGGGCCCCGGAATAAAGAAAGAGGAATCATTGCCGACACCCGGATGTGCTGTCGCGCTTGTACTTCAAAAGAATGCCACCTCAGTGTTCCCAGGGGAAGTTATACTTGTTCCCACATTGCCAGCGACGCCCTTTGAGGGTCCTGAGCCACTGCTTATTTTACCAACGCAAGCAGCGAGCCCCCAAGGGATTTTTGTGGTCCCGGAATTGCTTGACTACATTCCCCAGACATCTATCATGCTTCAGGTTTGGGGGCACATGCCCCTGACCCTTAAGCAGGGAGATTCGTGGGCTCATTGCCTAAGCGTACGGAACCTCACCCCAGCGGGGCCTAAGGCCTCTATGTTATCCCCACAGGTTGCGCTGGTCCAGACGAACATTGCCAGTGGAAAGCCAACTCGTAAGTTTTGGATTCATGGGCACTGCCTCGAAGGGTTGTTGGACACTGGGGCGGATGTGTCGGTCATTACGGTAAAGGAATGGCCGTCTCAGTGGCCTAAGGAGCCCGCCCCCTCTATTTGGGGAGTGGGTGGGGAACAATCTTCTAGCCAGAGCACTGAGTGGTTGGCGGTGAGAGCAAGTCAAGCCGGTCCAGTTATAGCTCACTTTCAACCGGTCATAATACCGCTCCCTTTTAACCTATGGGGACGCGACCTCCTGCAACAGCTGGGAACTCAGATCAACATGCGGGAGTAGCTTCCCCGCACCGAGCATTGGCCCTCACCTGGAAAACTGAAGAACCCATTTGGGTAGAGCAATGGCCTTTGCCAAAAGACAAATTAGAGGCTCTGCTGCACCTGGTAAAGGAGCAGGTGCAAGCTGGACACTTGGAATTTTCCTCTAGCCCCTACAATACCCCTGTTTTTGTGATAAAGAAAAAATCAGGGAAATGGCGACTCTTACATGATTTGAGGGAAGTAAATAAAATTATTGAACCCATGGGCCCCTTGCAATGTGGACTACCTAATCCTAACTTAATACCTGCGGGTTACCAGGTCGCCATCGTAGATTTGAAAGACTGTTTTTACACTATTCCCCTTCAGCCTCAAGATAAGAAAAAGTTTGCTTTCACGGTACCAGTTCTGAATAATGCCCAGCCCACACAAAGGTATCATTGGTCTGTATTGCCCCAGGGCATGTTGAACAGCCCTACGCTGTGTCAGCTTTACGTGCATCAAGCATTATCGGAGTTTCGTAAGCGTTATCCGACCCTCCTAGTTATTCATTACATAGATGATATCTTGGTATCGGGGCCTAGATTACCTCTTAATTGGTTACCTATTCTAACTCAGTCCCTGAGAGAGTTTGGGTTCATAATTGCACCTGAAAAAATCCAGCTCTCCGAGCCCTTTTTGTATCTTGGCCACCGTTTGATGAGCGCCTACGCCATGCCCCAACTACCCGAAATTATTTTGCCACCAAAGCTGACTTATGTACACTTACAACAAATCTTAGGGACCCTTAATTGGGCACGGCCATACTATAAATTGACAACTAATGACCTCCACCCGCTTTTTGAGGCTCTTAAGCAAGGCCGACAACCGGCTGACCTCATTGCATTATCTCAGCCTCAGTTAGAAGTGATTAAGAAGGTGAATATCGCCCTAAAAGAGCGTTGGGTAGATCGTGCAATAGAAAATATGCCCCCTGCACTTCTAATCGTAGCAACCCGACCTCAGTTCACCGGAGCAATCGCTCAAGTCTCCTTGTCGGAGGTGCATATCTTGGAGTGGCTCCACCTTGCACATACGCCAAAAACCACTGTCTTGACTCAATTGGCTATGCTAGCTTTGATCCTCCGCAAAGGGCGCGATCGTTGCTTGGCCCTTTTTGGCATGGATCCTATTCGACTCCACATACCCATCCCCCAAAGTGACTGGGAGTCTGGTTTCCGTTCTTCCTTAGCCTTGCAACTCGCGTTAGCTGATTTTACTGGAGAGGTTGCATACCACCTTCCCAAGGATGTACGGTTGCAACTTCTCCCCCATTTGCCTATTAGACTCGGCACTTGCCTAAGCCCAGCCCCCCTCCAAGGGGCGCCCACTGTCTTTACTGATGGGTCACCTACCAGAGGTGTGATGACTTGGCAGGTGGACGGCGAATGGAAAGCCCGATATACTACCCCACAAACATCTCCGCAACGTGCAGAGCTTGCTGCGGTAGTCCTGGCTTGCACAGTGTTTGCAGACTCTAGTTTTAATTTAATCACTGACAGCTTGTACGTTTATAATGTCCTCACTGTACTTGAAGGAAGTTATGTCTCTCACAATCTAGACAGGAACCTTCTTGGTTTGTTTATTGCGTTGCAGCGTCTGCTGGCGCAGCGCAGAATGCTTCTCTTTGCCTCCCATATTCGCAGCCATCAACCCTTTCCAGGCTTGCTGGCAGAGGGAAATGCAAAAGCTGATCAGCTATTACGCGCCTTTCCAGTCTCCCCAGCGCAAAGTCATGCCATGCACCATCAATCTGCCCGCAGCCTCGCCCATAGGTTCTCTATTCCCCTCACAGACGCCCAGGCCATTATTCAACAGTGCCCCCAATGTTCAGGCCAAGCCTCTTACCCGTCCACAGGGGTAAATCCCAGGGGGTTGGGAGCCAATGCGTTGTGGCAGATGGATGTAACGCAGTGGCCCCCATTTGCTCCCTGGCGCTGGCTTCACGTTACAATCGATACTTACTCAGGGTACATTTGGGCCACCCCGCAGAAGGGCGAAAAAACTCGCCATGTCTGCAATCACCTTGTCCGCTGCTTTGCAGTCATGGGACAGCCGTCCGCTTTAATAACTGATAATGGCCCTGCCTACTGTTCCTCGGCCTTTGCTTCCTTCTGTGCGCGTTGGGACATCCGTCATACTTTCGGCATACCTTACAACTCAACAGGCCAAGCTATCGTTGAACGGGCCAACCGCACTTTGAAGGCTGCTTTGGTTCGACAAGACAGGAAAGGGGGAAGTCCCCTGTCCTTGCCGGACAGGGAGCAACTGCTTGCACATGTTCTATTTACTATTAATCACTTAAACCTTATTTTCTCTGATTCTCATTATTTATCCCGCGTACAAAAACACTTTCGCACCACCGAGCCGTCCCCCCGGCCCTTGGTGCGTTACAAGCGCCTGCCGGACCCGCAGTGGAAAGGTCCTGTTCCCCTGATCACTTGGGGCCGGGGTTATGCTGCTGTGGATCTCCCAACAGGCCCGTTGTGGGTACCTGCCCGCTGTGTTCGACCCACCCAGGATGTCGTGGCATCAAGGTCTGTCCAACCCGATCCCGAACTTCGGCCTCCACCTGAAGGAGAGCTTCCCGGCACAGCCCCGACAACGAGGCAGCAACAGGAAGAACAACCCGCCAGTGACCTGGGGAATGGTGAAGAATCTGGCAGCGCAGGCAACCGTGCTCCTGGAGCAGGAGGAAAAAGAAAAGACCCCTGAGAACTTTCTGGTAGCCGTGTTTGCAGCCCTGAATGCAAATTCTTGCCTTATTCTGTTTTGTTATTTCTTCTGCCTCTTTTATGTACCTACTGAAGCTTTGCCCTTGGCTTCTCTTTCACACCCCAACATGTGGGTCCGTCACGCGTATTATATGTTTCACACCCATGGAACCAATGTCTCCCTGATATATGAGCACCCTTTATCTGTGTCCCAACTGTCCTTTTTGCCCACCCCCATCAATAGCCCGGAAGTAATTGTAGGCCAGTTGCAGAACCTTAAGCGGTCCATGCTATTTTCCGACCCCCCCGGTGAATTGAATGCAACGACGTTCCGTCTTTTACGGTATCGTCGCGCGCTCCCAGGCCTTTGCTTCTGTTGCCATAATTCTGGCACCTGGGATAACAAGTGGAAAGATCATAAAAAGGTGGGCTATTGGAGAAAAGGCGCAGGCAACTACTCGGGATGTACTGATCGGTTTTACCTGTATGGAACGTATAATAATTCTTACGTGTTTAATGTAACAGCTTTGAATGGCTCTTTAGATGATCTTTACACCGCCTTCCCCATGTTCACTCCCAACTTGACTGGCCTCTCTGGGGGCTCCATCTGCAACGGATGGCAAATCAAGGACCCCAACTTATGGTTCTTTTTTAACTCCACTGCCACAAACTATCATCCCGGCCAACACCTGTGCGCGGCAGTGGGCTACCTAACGCTTCCGGTGCAAGTTGTGACACCGGCAGCAACCCGTCCCAGCCCGCAACGAGCCCGTAGGGAGGCCATGGGGCCGCAGTGCCAAGATGAGGTCATTGTGGGTCCTCAACTCTCTGAGGGCTCTTCGGGCGGGCGGGCCTTCGCAGGTTTGTTTACTGGATTTCTGACTCTTGGCTCCTATCCAGGAATCATAGCGCAGGAAAACCGGCGGTCCATTATTGGTCTCACGTGCCGCTTAGAAAAAACCATCAATGCTACTGGACGCATAGCTCGCGACCTCCAGGAGGAACTAGCTGGCCTCCACCAAGATCAAATGCAGCTTCGATTTGCAGTAGACTTTCTTTTAGCTAAGAGTGGAGGATTCTGCTCTGTTGTAGGCTCCTCTGGCTGTCAGGTACACTACCATGATTTAAACCACACAATTGAAGATGAGCTTGCTCATCTGCAATCCCTGATCACAAATAATGTGGCAGGCGCCCAGAATCCCTTCGCCTGGCTTTGGGACTGGTTGCCTGGCCTCCCTTGGCTTCGCTATGTCCTCCTGACTATCGTCGGTGTATTGAGTGTCGGGGTTCTGCTATGTTGCTGTATACAATGTGTCCCCTCCTTTTTTACCCTTCTCCGACCACACACTCCTACACGCCGAGAGCTTTATTATGCATATCACCGTGTGAAAACAGAAAAGGGGGAGATGTAGGCTGATAAGGGTAAACACCCCACCCAGGACTGGCATACCATACTGGAATGTGGCGGTCGCACCCTGATAAGCACTCCTCCCATACTGCGGCAAAATAGAACCAATCCGCTCTTTCCACGCTCTCTCCCTATACATTTGCACCACCTCTTTTGTACTCTATAAATAAACGCACCCTTCTGATGTTCAGGAGGTCCTGCATTGACACCGTTTCCGCCTTGTTTGTTCCCTCAACCCAAGGTCTTCATCTGAATTCCCCAAGTGAAGAAATCTCTCTCTCAAACCTCTTCAGAGTCTGCACTGTATTTTTAAAAAACAAACTGATCATGCAATATGAGCTTAAGCATGTTTACCTAGAAATAAGGTCAATTGAATTTACTCCCTAATAAGAGTGCTTAGGGCCGGAATCTTAATATTGGAAAATAATCTCCTCATATTTAGTTTCATCCCAACATATGAACATACACAGCTGCTACCTCACACAGAGAGCCGAGTCTCACAATCATTGAGACCCGGTTTGGGGAGCTAAGCGGGGAGAGCGGGAGCCCTGGGTGGACGGATCGGCCGCCCACACGATTGCCAGCTCTGTGACGGAGCTGGCATGGGTGGGGGAATTCGCGGGCTGCACGGGCCCCGGAAACTCCAGTATGCCCTGCGCAAGCGCTCTCCAATACTGGAGAGACCCCCAGAGCCAGGAGGTGGCTTTTTGCCTCCCCTCCAGGGGTCTACTCATGAGTAGCCACAGCGTGGAGCCACACCGCGGCTACTCACGATAAGAAAAACCAGGTTTGCGGAGTGCTCGGTCCGCAAACCCAGTTTAAGGGGAGAGGTACTTAGGCGAGTTAACCACCGGGAGGCAACCGGGCTTGGCTGGGAGCAGGGTGGCTCCCATGATCATCCGAAATCGGGCTAGGCTCCCCTAGCCCAATTTTGGATGATCGTGGGAATAGCCTCAGAGTCAGAGCATTGGTCCATCTAGCTTATTGCATCGACAATGCCCAGTAACAGCTCTTCAGAGTTTCAGGCAGGAGTCTTTCCCAGTCCTAGAGACATCAGGGATTGAACCTAGAAACATCTGCATGCAAAATCTGTGCTCGACCACTGAGCTACAGTACCTTGCTATCATACCTACTAAGCATCTCTCTCCCTCTCTCACACACAATTTGCACCATTGAGGCATGCATATAGTTTAGGGTAGGACATCCCCTTTAGCAAGGGGCCACCATCATGTCCTGTGAGTGCTGCCTATAGAATCTGTCCAGTCGAACGGCTACTGGCTTCTCAATTTGCTAACACACCTCATTAGCTTATGAGCCAGATCATGGTTTATTTCACTTTTCAAAAGAGCCCGTTTCTGTGGCGATCGTCAGGAAAACACATAGCCCTTTATAGCTGTAAGGAACAGTGCCAAAGCCCCAATCTTCTATCTCAGAGGTAAAATAGAAAAATTAGCAGCTGCCCTGTGAGCATGAAGCAATTGCTTCTCAGGTGGAAAGGAGGAAATCTGATATTCCTATCTGCTATTGATTGAGAGTGCTAATGCTCTGTGCTGCCACCACAGTGGTATGCAGAAGAGAGTAGCTGATCCTGCCAAGAGAAGGATGCCTTCCATTTGTCCTGTTTTGTTTTTGTTTGTTTTGTTGCTCTTCATCCTTGATCTCCATTCTATTTAAAATCCCTTTGTCTCAAAAACATAAGAAACTGCCTTATACTGAGCCATTGGTCCATCTAGCTCAGTACTGTCTACACTGACTGGCAGTGGCTTCTCCAAGGTTTCAGGCAGGGGTCTCTCCCAACCCCACCTGGAGATGCCAGGGATTGAACCTGGGGCCTTCTGCATGCAAGCAGATGCTCTACCATTGGGTTATGGCCTCCTCCCCTAAGGGGGATATCTCACAGCAGATAGTGCTCACATGTAGTCACCCATCCAAATGCAAATGAAGGCAGACCCTGATTCACAAAGGGGACAATTCCTGCTCTGCTACCACAAAACTAGCACTCCACCCCAGATCCACCAAACAGATTCATGTTACAAAGTCGGTGACATGCAATAGCTGGACAAAGCATTGCAATTACTTACAGTATGTACAAAGAATTTCCTTCTGAAAATAGTTATTTTGAAGGACATATGCACACACATTGCTCCTTGGAGTGGTGCAGAAATATGATGGAGGTCCCTCAACTCCAGCATGCGGTTTCCAGGAGTGGCCAACCAGATGCTCCTGGAGAGCCAACTAGATGCTCCTGGAGAGCCCAAAAGCAAGGTATGAACACAACAGGCCTCTGTATCTCCTCAGCATCTGATATTGGATGACCAGGGGTCATCCCATGAAACTGATTGTCGGGAAATCTAGGACCAACAAACAGAAGTACTTTTTCACACAACGCATAATCAACTTGTGGAATTCTCTGCCACAAGATGTGGTGACAGCCAACATCCTGGATGGCTTTAAGAAAGGTTTGGATAACTTCATGGAGGAGAGGTCTATCAATGGCTACTAGTCAGAGGGCTATAGGCCACCTCCAGCCTCAAAGGCAGGATGCCTCTGAGTACCAGCTGCAGGGGAGTAACAGCAGGAGAGAGGGCATGCCCTCAACTCCTGCTGTAGGCTTCCAGCAGCATCTGGTGGGCCACTGTGCAAAACAGGATGCTGGACTAGATGGGCCTTGGGCCTGATCCAGCGGGGCTGTTCTTCTGTTCTTATATTCAGAAATATGTTATTCAGAATATGGATGTTCCATTTAACTAGCATGGCTGTTGGGCCTATTCTCTATTTTTTTATCTAACCCTTTTAATAGCCATGTTAGAAGGCATCCTCCTCATATCCTGTGACAATGAATTCCATATGCAATTGTGTGACATTATCATTTGTTTTGTCCCGAGCTTACTGTCAATCAATTTCATTAGATGACCCCTAGTTCTAGGGAGACAAATCTCTTTATATGCACCATATCATTCAAAATTTTAGAAATCTCCCTTTATTCATCTTTTCTCTAAACAAAGCTCAAAATATTTTGGCTTTTCTTCATGCTCCTGTACCATGATCATTTTGATCACTCTTTTAGTACCTTTTCCAGCTCTATCCTTTTTGAGATAAGTTAACCAGAACTGCAGTTTCATTCATTCCAAATGCAGCCATTCCAGGGCATTACAATACTGGCAGAGGAGAAAGTCACACCTGGAAACCCTTAAAAAGTGGCACATTTGTAGCCTCAACTTATTTGGTGTTACACCAGAAATAGAACACAAGAGGGTCCCTGATCACATTACTTTCACATTTGCAGGAAAAAGCTTGAGACCAAGATGTACATCCTCATACATAACAATTTACACAGGGGTTTCATGCTTCTTTTTACACAAAATAAGTTTCCATGTAGTCAGTGAGTGAGTTACATTGAAAAGATGAAGCTGCTGAGTACAGTACTATGAAAACACCAAGCCATTTCTACAACAGTAGAACATTTTCCTAGACATTTTTGAAACATAGACTTAAGATTCGTGTGTGTGTGTGTGCGCGCGCGCATGCGAGGCACAATCTTAGGACTGGTTCACATGTGCACATGCACACAGCTGAATCACCTCAACATGAAGTGATGAATTACATGCATAAATGGACCATCACAGATAGAATGTGTCCTCACATCACTTTAAACACAAGGAGGTCATTCTCACAATCAAAAACTGTGTTCTACCTGGGTGTGGGATCTGTGTTTGCTCCCAGTTTTTGGTTGTGTGGAAGCAAGGTAGGAAGAAAACCTGGGTAGAAGTGATTGTGTGGAAGCAGGGTAGGATGAAACGCTGGGTAGCTTTTTCTCCTACCTGCTTCCATACAATCACTTCTACCCAGGTTTTCCTCTTACCTTGCTTCCACACAACTGAAAATTGGGAGCACACACAGCTCCCAAACCCAGGTAGAACACAGTTTTTGATTGTGTGAATGATCCCAAGGTTTTAAAGCAAAGTCAATTCACACATTCAGCAGCAAGTCATCAAGCGTCCAGTAATCAGGTGCAAAGGAATCAAGCAATGCATACAAATGTGTGAACCAGGCCTAAACATCATAATTATACATTTATTTCACAAATATGAGTACAAGCTCCATTCCTTCAGAAGAGTTTCATTCAGATCCATACCTATGAATGGAGCGTGACTCTTCTAGTCCACATGAGTAATTGCACAAATGGAACCAGGTGTAAACTTGTCTTCATCCAGAAACACTAACTTATCTTTTAGTTAGGCAGAAGAAGGATGATGTCACATGTATAAAGCCAGTAGAGAGACTTGTTTAGACTGGAGATGGTAGCTATGCACACAGATCACCATTATTGTACATGAAGGAGTCATGAACTGATTTCATAGAATGAATTCACCATAGACTTTCTCACAGTTAAATTGTCTGGTCAGAAAGGAATGCTAACTAAATAGGATGGCAGAGGGACCAAGGCAATGGAATTCAGAACTGGATTTGCATGCACAAGCCAGTCACACCTGCCTTGTTTTTCCTCTCTAGTTACAAACATGATTTTGGCACTATTCACAGTTCCCAGGTATTTTGTGTAACATAACATTGCCACATACAGACAGCCAGCAGGCTCTCTCAGAGGTCCAGCGAGCCCAGGCCACCACCAGCTTTTGAGGCCCTTCACCACAATAATAATATTTTTTTTAAAAAACCATGAAAACAAAGCAAGGCATCCCAAAAAGAGTGAGACATAATTTTAATATTTATTTTCTAAATTTGAGACACACACACACACCTTGAGCTTGAGGTACAAGTGGCAAGCCAAATGGACCTCATGTTTAAAAAAAAAAAAAAGCAAAGAGCAAGTTAAAATAGATTTTGCTTTGGATTTACAAGGATTCATCATGCAGGAGGCAACGTTTCGAGTCACAAAGGACTTTTCCCTCAGGCTGGATGTTTTAAAAAACCATTCATTATCTCAACCATGGCTTCTGTGCTAAAGCTATAATTCTGCTCCACATAAGCAGAAGATTCTTCCTTCTCTTCAGGCTGCCCAGGAAGAAAAACAGGGGAAACAGACTTCCAAATACTCTGCTAATTGCATTTCATCTAACCGACCACCAGAAGAAGTAAAGGGAGTTCCCACACCCCAACTGGCAAGGCTCATTCATGATTCCTCTGTGCTTCTAATGACCTTTTCGTTTGCATAACTGTAATAAAAGCTAATTGCCACAACAGCATCCCTCAGTAAGGACATAACTGATTTTAACATACTGCTGTCTGGCTACTTAGTTGCGTGCTGGTTCACTGCTTTTGGTTTGCTTTTATGTCTACTAATTTGCTCCACAGTACTCCCCCATTAGACACATCCTGAGCTTATATGCTGTTGAGTTATTTAAGGATAAATAGATCTTGCCAGGGCATGCTAGCACTGGGGACCAGAAGAGAGTCTTGTGGATTGTACAACCCCTATTGCTCCTGCAGCAGCACCCCACGTAACGTGCAAGCTGACAGAAGACCAGGATGGGCAGAAGCCTCCAACACATCTATCTATCTATCTATCTATCTATCTATCTATCTATCTATCTATCTATCATATCTAGGCTGCAAAAGGGAGGTATTTTAAAAAGATATCTGTTTACCTTCAAGTCCAAAATTCTAAGAGCGGCCCTCCAAGGGCCTCACTGTGTCTCAAATGCCGCACTACACTTGGAAACGGGCATGATAAAGGTTGAGGCCAGAGTGTGGCTGTCCATTCTTAACCTCTGGCTTAAATTATCCCTCAACCCTCGGGGCTTGGTCCCTCTGACCCTGCAGGACAATTTTCAGTCTTCCTGGAAAAGGGCCGTGGGAACTAAATTGTTGCTCCCGGGCTTTGGCCCCCCCCCACTTGCTATGGGTCCAGGCAACCAGGCGAAAACAGTCGTCAAACAGAGGATAATGGAGACTGAGTGCCAGGCTGACCTAGGCAGGGTTCCATCCTTCCTGTCCTCAGAAAGGCTCAGATACTCTGCCTCGCCCACTGCGTACCTGTCACAGCTAGACATCTCAAGCCACAGAAGGCCTTATACCCTCGCCTGCTGTCATGACCTCCCCTCCGCAGATTGGAAGGCAAATATAGAAAGATCCCAATGGCAGAGAGACTTTGTCCCTGTGACACTGGGGAGGTAGAAACCACAGAACATGTTCTCCTTTTTTGCCCCTTTTACAGAGACATTTGGACCAAGCTCATATTTCCAAGCTCATATTTTCATACTTCGCAAGTACCCTGGCAGCTCAAACTATGCCTATACCCAGTGGCTGCTTTCGGATGAAGACCCAGCCTTCATGTAGAACACTGCCAAGTTCTGCGTGGCAGCATGTAGGATCTGCCAGGTTGTGACTGCCAGGCTATTCCCTTGCATCAACTCTGCATAGTTTTAAACCACTGACTTTAAAAAGTTCTTTTTAGTGTTCTTATTTAGATGCCTTATTTTATATACCCCATTTTAGCGACCGCTTTTCGCATTTTATATATTTCACATTTTATATGTTTATAATTTTTTTTAAAAAATACAGTTGTTTAATAATCTCATAGCTACCCTCTTTTCTAAGGATAGCAGCTTTATACTTCTATAATATAGCTTTATACTATTAGAGTAGTAAGTTTTAAAGTAATGTAGTTTTATGGTTCCATAATTTGTGGTTATTATTTTGAATGATGCTCTACTGTTTTATCTTATGCTGATCTTGGACCGTAATAAAGATGATTGATTGATTGTTTACTTTCAATAGAATACTTACACTCAATGTGATGCACAAAAGAGTAGAAATGTAAAACTCAAAAAAGCTTTCAAAAGCCATGGCCCCAATCCATTTATGTGGATGCACAGCAGTCCAAGGTGCACAGAAAAGAGCCAGCGTGGTGTAATGGTTAGAATGTTAGATTAAGATCAGGGACTCTGGGCCAGTCCTTTATCTCTCAGCCCAACCTCCCTCACAGGATTGTTGTGAAGATGAACATAACCATGTATACCACTCTGGGCTCCTTAGAGGAAGAGCAGGATATAAATGTAAGATAAAATAGAATAAGCAGTGATTGGTGGGGGTGGTGGGCAAGAGCAGGCCTCGCACCTCCTAAATTTTTCTCTGCCCCCCCTTTTTTACAAGCAAATAACGGATTGTTGCTCACACTAAGGACTGATGAGAGGCCAGATAAGCTGCCCCCTCCAAGCACCTTTCCCCAAAACGTTTAGTCTGGCTACGGGCCTGCCTTCTTCTAAACAACCGTTTCATGCAAACCCTGATCTCCCAACTGCTCTCACATGCAGCCCCAGCAGCCGGACTGGGAAAGTAACTGGGCCCAGCATGGGAGCCACTTGTCTGCAGGGCTCCTCATCCAGGAAGAGATCAGTATGCTGAAGCCAGCTTCTGCATGTGTAGCATCCCCCTAGCTTTGGGTTGAGGCAAATCAGGAGTGTAGTGGAGGCAGGACACCCAGGGATGGAGCATCAGTACTTCTCAGCTTCTCTGGCCTTTCGGGTGGGCATGGCCATGGTTGTGGGGGCTGCCACAGAGAGTGCTTGCACGTCTGAATTTGCAACTACATCCCTGATGCAAATCAATGCAAAAACAATGAAAACATTCTTGAAATTAGATGTATATTGGATGCCCTTCCATACCTCCATAATGCCAAAGTTGAAGTGTGTGTGTGGGGGAGGGGGAGATATCTTTGGATAAAAACCATCGAAGCAGAAGAAGATCACTGGAGGAATTTACATAAATGGTGCCATGGCTCAAGGAGATGGTCTAGTGGCTCTTTTATAAGAAAAGACATTAGAGTAAACCAAGGGGAAAATGTTAAGGGCCTGTATCAAAGCAACAAGCTTTAACTACCGTTAGTGTTCCTAGAATCCAGAGGCAGAATAGAGCTATTAGGTCAATCACACCTCCTCCCAGGGGTTCGTGCACTATTGCTCCCAATCTATGCAACACTCCCCACTGTTTACTCCAGCTCATTTGAGCCGCCTTCCCTGGGGAGACGACTCCAACGGAGCTTGCTGTCAGGAAAATGTTCCTGCTATGTGAGTTCATCTGAAAATCTCTTGTCACCTCCAAGGTTCAGACTGCTTGTATACAGCTTGCAGCACAAGGCAGTGCCAAGTTGTGCCAATGTCCAAGGAGCAGGAAACAAAATCATACAGCTTAGCTTTGTCTCTACTGGTTAAGTAAAATAGGCCAGCGCAGAAGATAAGAGGACAAGATAAAGCTTGATCTTAAAAGCCCTCTTCTTGGGTACCCCAGCTGCAATCCGCAAGGAAAGAAGTAAAATTTAAAAACATAACATATTTTAGATACACTAGTTACAATTTAAATTTAGAAGTTGCAAGGGGACCAGTTTTCAAGGATGTAGATCAGTGTTCCTTTTAAGGCATGCGCATGTGCGCATGCCCACAAGTTTTTTTGATGTCCGCTCCGTTAATTTTAGATTCTGCTCAGGTTGAATCAGGAAGGCCCCATCTGAATGCACGTTTGCACACACCGCCTTGATACCTCCGCCCAGAACAAAACTCATTCCGCACACAGATGAAAAAAATTAGAGAGAACACTGATGTAGACTATACCCAGACATAGTGCTTTGCAGGGGATCAGTGCTCAGACCCAGTCACCTATAATCCTCATCAGGATTCCATTGTGCTGATATGAAAGAAGAGGTGAAGCACAGGGGTGATGGGAATTAGGCGTCTCTAACCTCCCTTGAAGCCTATTGATTGACTGATTGATTGATTGATAGATTTATATACCACCATTCATTAAAACAATCCCAAGGCAGTTTACAGCAAAATTTTAAAACAAGATTGTAAAAAAGACACAATTAAAATATTAAGCTAAAAATATAAAACAAATCTGATTAAAAATTTAAAACAAAAGCATAAAAGCAATAAAGAGTACAAAGAGCACCAGCAGAGGCAATCAAATAAAAGCCTGGGCAAAAAGCCAAGATTTTACACCCTTTCTAAAAGCTGTGATGGAGACCGAGGAGTGAATAGCCACTGGGAGAGCATTCCAGAGTCTGGAGGCAGCAACAGAGAAGGCCCTGTCCTGCATGCACGACAACTGAACCTCCCGCATTGTCGGCACCCGGAGCAGAGCCCCCTCAGATGACCTCGTCAAGCAGGCAGAAACCCTTGGGAGCAGGCGGTCGCTCGGGTATCCTGAGCCCAAACCGTTAAGGGCTTTAAAGGTAAAAACAAGCACCTTGAATTGGACCCGGAAACAAACTGGTAGACAGTGCAGCTCTTTTAAAATGGGTTTGATGTGCTCCCACCGGGCAGCTCCAGATAAAACCCTAGCTGCCACATTTTGCACTAGCTGAAGTTTCAGGATATTCTTCAAGGGCAGCCCCATGTAGAGCGCGTAATCCAGCTGTGACGTGACTAAGGCATAGGTAACCGTGGCCAGATCTGCCTTCTCGAGAAGGGGATGCAGCTGGTGCACTAGCCGAAGCTGTGCAAAGGCACCCCTGGCCACCGCCTCCACCTGAGCTTCCAAAAGCTGAGCTGGGGCCAGTAATACCCCCAAGCTGCGTACTTGCTCTTTCAAGGGGAGTGCAACCCCATCCAGAACTGGTAAAATCTCCTCATCCCGATTGGCTCTCCTACTGACCAACATTACTTCCATCCTGTCCGGATTCAATTTCAGTTTATTAGCCCACATCCAAACCATCACGGCCTCCAGCCCCTGATTCAGGACATCCACTGCTTCCCTAGGATCTGGTGACAAGGAGAGATAGAGCTGAGTGTCATCTGCATATTGCTGACAACTCAGTCCAAGTGCCCAGATGACCTCTCCCAGCAGCTTCATGTAGATGTTAAACAGCATAGGGGACAAGACCAAACCCTGCGGGACCCCACAGGCCAACAGCCACGGGGCCGAGCAGCAGTCCCCTAGCACCACCTTCTGGGCCCTTCCCCCAAGAAAGGACCAGAACCACTGCAACGCAGTACCGCCGATTCCCATACTCAAGAGGCGGCCCAGAAGGATACCATGGTCGATGGTATCAAACGCCACCAAGAGGTCCAGCAGAACCAACAGGCACGCACTCCCCCTGTCTAGTTCCCAGCACAGGTCATCCACTAGAGCAACCAAGGCAGTCTCAGTCCCATATCCAGGGCGGAAGCCAGATTGAAAAGGGTCCAGATAATCCATATCATCCAAGACCCTCTGCAGCTGGGACGCCACCACACGCTCTATCACCTGGCCCAAAAATGGCAGGTTAGAGACCGATCTATAGTTGTCCGGGTTGGAGGGATCAAGGGAGAGCTTTTTTTAATAATGGTCTTACCATCGCCTCCTTGAGGCACAATGGCATCCTGCCCTCCCTTAATGAGGTATTAATAATCACCTCCAAGCATCTACCTGTCCCCTCCCTGGCAGCTTTTATTAGCCATGAAGGGCAAGGGTCAAGAGCACACGATGTTGCCCGCATACTGCCCAGGTTCTTGTCCCAACTGAAAAAAATCTGCACCAAATGAAAAAAATCCAACACAATAGGACCAGATGGTAACAGAGGCACGTCTGCCGGAACTGCCAAAACTCTAGAGTCCAAATCAGCACGGATGCGAGCGACTTTATCCACAAACTGACACGCAAACTGATCACAGTGGGCTGTGGCTAGTTCCTCCCCCATTACCTGGGGGGATGTGTGCAGCAATGGTTACCTAATGGAGCAGCAGGGAACTTGCCTACTTAGAAAGAAGTTGCCGGTTCAAATCCCCGCTAGTATGTTTCCCAGACTATGTTTCCCAGACTATGGGAAACACCTATATCAGGCAGAAGTGATATAGGAAGGTGCTGAAAGGGTTAGGGTCATACTGCACAGGAGATGGCAATGGTAAACCCTTCCTGTATTCTACCAAAGAAAACCACATGGCTCTGTGGTCACCAGGAGCTGACACCGACTCGAGGGCACACTTTACCTTTACTTTTAATCCCCTTCCTCACCTCCTCGCTGAGCACTGTGAGACTGGGGGAGTGGTGGTACTTGCCGCTATCTTCAAAGGAGAGGCCGCTTGGATAAAGAGCAAGGAGGTGGGGCAGGCCACCAGCTGAGAGCCCACACCCAGCCTCACCAGCCACCTCCTTCTCCCTCCTCAGCACAACTGCCCTTCTGGCATTCACAGTGGAGGGGGCCTTTTCCCTGTGCCAAACAGTGCTACTCCACACAAAGAGGGTCAGCAAAGGCAGTAGAGAAGATGCCATCCTTCCAAACCAGAAATAACAGTTCTAAACACCTGCAATTCGGTGGTTGGAATTAGAACCCCTGTGTGCATCCTGTTCCACACTGCTATCACAACTTCCACAACCTCTGAAAGCACCCAGAGATAAATTCAGATAAATTATTTAATTTATTTTGAGCCACATTATGATATAGGCTATTATGTTCATCTGAACCCAACAACCCATGGTAACTCCCTGAAATATATTCTTTCAGTTTCCCAAAAGCAATGACCTAACATAAGAAGCAAATTTCCACACCAATTATCACCATATGGATCAGCTGTTAACTGCTAACATATCATCCAAATAAACCTTTAGGGCTGGAGTCTAAAAGTCCTCCCCCTTGAAATCTTCCCCACAGACGAGCCAAAAGGCACATGAACCTACTATGAACTGAGCACCAGACCTTTGGTCCTACCTTGGCCAATGCGGCCTACTCTCTGGCAATGTACTTCTGAGTCTCAGACAGAGGCCACTTTCATCATCTTTATCTAATTAAGATCAAGCTTTATCTAAGCTTTAGTAGAGATGTCTGGGATCAGACCTTGGACTTTTTGCATGCAAAGTATGTGCTCTACCACTGAGCTATAGCCCTTCTCTAGCAGATGATGCCGTTCTACCGCAAATACCACTAACACTTGGCCATCAGGGGCTCTGATCACCTGACCCTCTCTAACCATTAGAACACACTGCCTAAGTTGGGACGTCCTTACCAAGATTTTGATTCCAGACTCTCTGCATTATCAGTACATAGGAGCCCCCTCTCTCTACGCCTGGAGCTGTGAATTCAGAAGCTCACTTTGGAATTCCCCACTATCTGACTGCAACGCCCTTCCCTTTAAGGCACTCTGATAGTACTCCACCATGCCTTGTGGTGACCAGCTAGTGGATCAGACACCAGGCTCCTTTGTGGAAGGCTGACTAGGAACAACACAGATGTAAGGAGCACCTTCTCTGTCTCATCCCTCTACCTTTCATGTGAACAAAGAGCTCTATCAACAGCTCACAAACAAAAGGGAGAAAATATGAAAGGGTCGTTTATATTTTGTTGGCAGCGTGGAGCACCCAGGCTGCATGCTAATTGACGTCAAGAAGCAATACACTAAATAAGAAACAAGGAAAGGAGGTTAAAGCAAAGATTTTATGCTAATTGATGAGATGCTAGAAAATCCTTTTTTGATGCCTTGCTTGTTTGTTTTTTCATTGAGAAGATCACAGAGACCTTGAATGATATGATAAATACCCAGTCTCCACAGATACTGTATATTCTCTAATCCTGCTCAAAAACTGGTGCTACTAGCTATGATTTGGGGCACACAAGATTATGGGCTTAAGAGTGCAGTAATGACCAACATCCGATCCGAAGTCTCCAATTATTCTTCCTGATGTCATGGCCCCAGGTCTGAAAGCCCCTCAGTTGGGGAAGATACAGAGAGTTTGGGAGATGAGTCAGGGGAAGCATTAGCCACATCGGATCCACCCCCTGCACCACAACCAGAAAAGGCACCCTTGCTTTCCTCCCCAAACACTGAGGATCAACTTGAGGCCACTCTGCCTGGGCAGAGGCTCCAAAGGCTCGTCAGAGCAAGCACCTATAAAACAGGGCATTGCCCCTTTAAGCTCTGGCACCTCCTATAGGAGGGGGCAGCTCTAGAGTCAGAAGTTGGAGAGCAGAATTTTTTGAAAGCTGAGCTAGGACCAGATCTCTGCTGATATGAAGCAATATTTTCCTACTTCTGCTATCCTTTCCATGTATCCTCTTCTGTATCCTCTTTGGTGGAAGTTCTGCACATGGCCTTTGGAACTCTCCAAGACCTGATCCTGCCCTGGAAGCTAGCCTTGGCCCTGTTCCTCTCTCTCATTCCTGACCCCCTTGTCCCTTTGCACTGCTGCTCTTGTCCTGGAACCCAGCAAAATCCTGCCTGGAACAGGGTACTTGTTAATAATAATGACAATCTCAATTACCTTAGTACTGCTTGTCTTGCGATATATAGAGCAGGAGGTTCTACAGCTACTGAAGAGACTGAATTTAGGTGTAAGCATTATTAATTGCCCAATCAATAAGAATTTTAACAAAAACAATCACAATGAAGTATGGAGAACTAATCCTCCTGAACTTTCAGAAGCATTGAGTAGGGACACCATTTCTGCTTCTTAATCTAAACTAGCTCAATTAACTGCACCAGATACTAAGAGGAGACCTAAGTAGCACATACCATCTGGAATTGTGCTATCAGAATAAACATTTTATGTGCATTTAATTGGAAGTAAGTCCCATTGATTTCAAATATGCATAGGATTGTAGCCTCAGTCTCCCAGCTAGAAGCAATCCTTTTAGCAAGAACTATGCTTTGATGTTGCTTCATTACTAATTTCATTTTTATCCCCTCCTTCCCCCCAAGGAGCTCAAGGTAGTATACATAACCCCACCACATATTTTATTCCTAAAAAGACAAAAAAGAAGAAAGATCAGTTATTGATTGATCCAAGGTCACCCAGTGAGTTTCATGGCTGAGTAGGGATTGGAAATAGACTTCCCCTGCTCCTACTCCAATCACCACTCTGGCTCTCATTTGTCTAGTTCTCAAAATATGAAGTTGGTAGCCATAGGGTGTTTGGCTAGGATTTGCTTTGAGAACAGACAGCAACATTGTGCTTTGGGGCCACAACAGAATTAAAGTCATGGCTCTAATTGCATGAAACATAAGGAGGCCCAAGCCTTTTCTGAAGAGAGGGGTCAAATCCTAAAATATCCCACCTTCCCACCACACCCACAGGAATAATATCAGCTCATATTTAACCAGCTGAATGAACAATGTCTTCAGTGGCGGCAACAGCAGTCTGAGGAAATTTGGTGTTGATCTGTTAGGAATGACAATAAGAAGGGCTGCTGCTTTAATCAACAGTCAGAACGCAGTGGGGAGGCTCTTCCAATTTGCTTTAGGCTGACAGCTTACACAGCCGTTTCAACCAGGCGGGGCAGAGTGAAATCTAATTCCTCCTCCAGCATCCCCTGCAGGAGTGATGATGAGCAACTGCCCAGGGAGGGAAGACAAGAATCACCCAGTGTCCTTAATGACATGGACAAGTCAAATTCTTCACCCTACAGGATGCTGCAAATATTTTAGCAATGACATGCGCCATACTCTGACATTTCCAAGAGCTTGTCTCTTCATCATCACCCATCTCCTTGAGAAGTCTGCTGCTAGCAACACCTGAAATGGAATGGAAGGAATCTCTTGGGTCCAGTTCACAGTTCTTGTGAGCAGGATGCTGAAGCTAAATCAGAACAGCTGACAACTTCATCTAGGGCAAGCCACCCCAATGGGATATATCTGTGCTGCTGTTAATTTGCAGCTCCAATTTTATGCTCAAAACTGCCTAGAGACTTCGGTAGCGGGTGGTATACAAATTTGTTAAATAAATAAAATAATAAATAAATAATTTTAAAGGGCTGCTCCTAATAGTGTAGGGTAGGAATAGGGTAACCTCTTTTCTCTTTTTGTCCTTGAAGTTGAGTTTTAAAATTTTAATTGCTGTTTAGATTTAATTAAGATTTAATTGTTGCAATTTCTGAATGTTTTGCAATTTTTAATTGCTGTTTAGATTTTTAAATTGCTGTGATTTCTGAATGTGTTAGATTTTTTAAATTCTTGTATTAATAGCTGGTCTTGTTTGTCTTTGTTTTTGTGAACATCCTGGAGCCTTTGGAGTCAGGCAGTATATAAATCAAATAGATAGACAGATAGATAGATAGAAGACATGTTATTTTTTCTTATCTTGTTTGACACACAGAATAATGCCAGTTGTACTGGGACTATGGAAATAACACTATGAGACAGGGATAGGCAGCCTTAGCTCTCTGCTGCTGTTAAATTACAACTCCTATCATCCCCAGCCAAAAATTAATTGTGATGGGAGTTGTAGTCCAACAACAGTTAGATAGCCACGGTTGCCTACCTCTGCCATGCAGGATAGCCTAGCTTCACTCATTCACCAGTGGAACAATGTTTGTTCGCCTACCCAGAAAGGTTAGTTCAAATTACCCTTGCTTTGCTTGAAGAATGACATCAAGCAAAGTGACATCATCACCTCTGCTATTGGCTGTTCCAAGCCTGGCACTGCACAGCAATAACAGATATAGATTGGTCCAGTTCACACAGGAGGCCTTCTCCCTATCAGACAACTTTTAAAACTATCCAACTATTAACTATTAAAAGGCAGGAACTAGGAAATTTGAAGGAAGCTGTTTCAAAAGTTCAGTTGGAATTGCTGACCACAAAGTGAGTATCTTGCTTCTCATTTTTGCTCTAGGCTGAGTTGGTGTCATGGGGGGGCCTTCAAACTTGCGTCTCCATGCAGCTAGACTACAATTCCCATTGCCCCAGCCTCAGCCACTTGTGAGAATGACCTCACAGTCTAGCAACATGTGGTGACCCATTTGTAAGAAACCCTGGCCTAATGGATCATCATGTGTCTTCTAGATTTCAGAACCCAATTGTGGACATCGGATTTTGATTTTTAGAATCCTGCAACTACTGTACTCCATCAAGGAACCTTGTCTACAGCCATCCCTTGCCAAACACGAGGTTTCCATTCTGGTAAAACCTCACCATTGACAAATTTGCAGTTGGCGAGCAATTGAAATCAATGGGAATCAGGGGGTTAGGGGAACTGTGGTCGCAAAAAGACTGGAAAATGAAAGAAAAAAGGAAAATGCCCAAAATCACCTGGAATTCCTTAAAAATCACCAAGAATAAGCAAGAAGAGTGAGCAAACTGAACCTCTGGAAAATTTTGAACCCCCAAAGCACGTTTGAGCCCCCCAAAGCCACTCAAAATCACTTTAAATTCTGAGGAATTGGCAGGGTCAGCAAGAGGAATGAGATCGAACCTCTGAAACCGCCTCCCCCGCAAATTGCAGGGGGGGAAACCCAAATAACTAAAAAAAAAACCACCTTGCCAAACCGTGGATACTCGGGTCCTGGTTGGCAAGACCCAGTCACGGATACTCAAAACTGCTATTTGGAAAACTGCCATTGGCAAGGGATGACTGTATTTACCATCACAAGACAAAGATAGTATTTAAACCCAATAAGAAACATTTTCTCTCTCTTTATGTGTTCATTCCCCAAGTTTCTGATTTTCTTTAAAAATGTCTTTAATTACAATATAGTGTCTAAGTTCTTAGCCCTCCACCTACTCAAGCATAAAGGCTTTGGTTTAGCTAGCCAATGCTGACTGACAGATATTTGGGGGATCTTTTTATAAAACAAGCTGAGAGATCTATCGGAGTCTAAACACCTATGGTGGTGGCAGTTTCTACAATTTTTAGTAAGTTTTTGGACTTGGGAGGGGTGCAGGAAATGGCAATGCAAAAATGTTGTTGAAAGCCCACTGCTTGCCTCCAGGTTTCCATAACACTGATTAGCAAGTCAACGTACATTCTGGATAGGATCAAGTCCTCAAAGTCTTTCATCTTCTGGAAACTTTTTCATCCATTATAAGTACAGTATAATGATCTGTCATACTGAGGTTTCTCTGTTTTGTCCTGGGTTTATCTGGCTTTGGGGCGATTCTCATGATTGCCGAAAGCGGGTGTGGAGGCTGCTTTTAACTCCCCTCCCCCTCCCCAACGGCCAAGTTCTTCTGTTTGGGGCACAAACTGCCCTCTCGGATGAGCAGCACTGTGTACCTGCAGCGCTGAGCTCAGGAGACTGGGACAACACATCCCAGCCCCTGGAGATCTCACAATGTGCCACGTGAGTGTGTGGTGTATTGTGGGGAACTCCCCAGTAACAGCCAGGAGCCTGCTCCTGTGCCAGCGCCAGCTAGGAGCAGCTGGCACTCGCACATGAGCAGTTAGTCTGAGTTAAGGACACGCTTGCACCCTTACCCTCAGCTAACTGGCAGGCTCTGTAGTGCCACCGGGATCTACCAGGATCCCAGTGGTTCTCACGGGCAGCTGCTGCTTTAGCCCAGTCTTGACTGCTCATGAGAACAGCTTCTTTGTATGATTTTTACATAGTTTGATGGTAATTTTATGCATCTGACAGCCTTTAAGCATCCTTGAGTGATACAGGAAATCAGAGTACAAATGAAAATAATATTAAAAAATATAATGTGTAAAACACAGTCGAGGGAATAAAATAGATGGAACAAGCCACAATTAAAGGAGCAGACAGCCAAGCACCTAGAGCTCAGCACCAGAAGAACTCATCAAAGAACAAAAGCTTACAGTTAGCATCCATGAGATATCTCTTCTATGTCAGCAATCCCCGGAAAATATCTTTTTTATACCAAGGAGCCAAAAGCTATAGTCTGGCCTGCCAGCCAGAAATAAGTAGATGTACTAATGGACTGGATAAGGACGAACAAGCTGGGACTCAGTTCAGACAAGACAGAAGTACTGTTGGCTGGTGCTTCTTCTTCCCGGGTGACTGATGTTCAACCTGTTTTAGATGGGGTTGCATTCGCCCTGAAGGACCAGGTTCGCAGTCTGGGGGCGCTCATTCATCCCAGCACTGTCGCTAGAGGCTCAAGTGGCCTCTGCGCCTTTTATCAGCTTCAGCTGATATGCTAACTGCGAACTTGCTTGGATAGAGAGAGCTTGGCCACAGTTACTCATGCTCTGGTAACCCCTCGCTTAGATTACTGCAATGCATTGTTCATGGGGCTGACTTGGAAAACGGTCCGGAAACTGCAGCTAGTACAAAGTAGGGCTGCAGGATTATTAACTGGGACTGGCCGTTTTGGGCATATTATGCCAGTGCTTCATCAGCTGCACTGGCTCCCAATCCATTTCTGGACCCAATTCAAAGTGCTAGTTTTAACTTGTAAAGCCCTAAATGTCTCAAGACTGGGTTATCTGAGAGAGCACCTTGCCCCATATGTCTCAACTCAGACCTTAAGATCTTTGGAGGCCCTCCTCATAAGAACATAAGAACAGCCCTGCTGGATCAGGCCCACAGCCCATCTAGTCCAGCATCCTGTTTCACATGGTGGGCCACCAGATGCCGCTGGAAGCCTACAGCAGGAGTTGAGGGCATGCCCTCTCCCCTGCTGTTACTCCCCTGCAACTGGTACTCAGAGGCACCCTGCCCTTGAGGCTGGAGGTGGCCCACAGCCCTCTGACTAGTAGCCATTGATAGACCTCTCCTCCATGAAGTCATCCAAACCCCTCTTAAAGCCATCCAGGTTGTTGGCTGTCACCACATCCTGTGGCAGAGAGTTCCACAAGTGGATCACGCGTTGTGTGAAAAAGTACTTCCGTTTGTTGGTCCTAGACCTCCTGGCAATCAATTTCATGGAGTGACCCCTGGTTCTAGTGTTGTGTGAGAGGGAAAAGAATCTCTCTCTCTCCACTTTCTCCATGCCATGCATGATTTTATAGACCTCTATCATGTCTCCCTGCAGACATCTTTTTTCTAAACTAAAAAGCCCCAGGTGTTGTAGTCTTGTCTCATAAGAAAGGTGCTCTAGGCCCCTGATCATCTTGGTTGCCCTCTTCTGTACCTTCTCCAGTTCAACAATGTCCTTTTTAAGATGTGGTGACCAGAATTGTACACAGTACTCCAAGTGTGGTCGCACCATAGTTTTGTATAAGGGCATTATAATGTTAGCCGTTTTATTTTCAATCCCCTTTCTAAGAATCCCTAGCATGGAATTTGCCTTTTTTACAGCTGCCGCACATTGAGTTGACACTTTCAACGAGCTGTCAGCCACAACCCCAAGATCCCTCTCCTGGTCCGTCACCGACAGCTCAGATCCCATCAGCGTATACTTGAAGTTGGGGTTTTTTGTCCCAATGTGCATCACTTTACACTTGCTAACATTCAAGTACACTTGCTAACACTGGAGTCGCCCACTCCCCCAGTTTGGAGAGATCCTTTTGGAGCTGCTCACAATCCATTTCGGATTTCATTACCCGGAAGAGTTTGCTATCATCTGCAAATTTGTCCACATCGCTGCTTACCCCTGCTTCTAGATCATTTATGAATAAATTAAAAAGCACCGGTCCCAGTACAGATCCCTGGGGGACCCCACTTCTTACTTCCCTCCATTGTGAAAACTCTCCATTTATACCTACCCTCTGTTTCCTGTCTTTCAACCAGTTAGCAATCCACACATGTACTTGTCCCCTTATCCCATGACCGCTAAGTTTCCTCAGGAGTCTTTGATGAGGAACTTTGTCAAAAGCTTTTTGGAAGTACTTGAGTGCCCCTGCCAAACAAGGTGAGGTGTGTGGCTTGGCTACTAGGGAGAGGGCCTTTTCGGTGGTTATACCCCATCTCATACTGTGTGGGAGATTGCAATGGTAAACCCCTCCTGTATTCTACCAAAGACAACCACAGGGCTCTGTGGGCGCCAGGAGTTGACACTGACTCGATGGCACATTTTACCTTTTAACCCCATTGATGGAATAGCCTCCCCAGTGAGGTTTGCCTGGCTTCATTTCTTTGTTATTTTAGACGTCAGGTGAAGATATTTTTGTTCACTCAGGCCTTTTAAATTTTGATTTTGACTTTTAAATTTGATTTAAAAGTTTTTAAATTGCTTTGTATTGTATCCCCTTTTTGGTCTGTTATGATCTAATGTGTTAGGTGTTTTTATTTTATGTTTTAATGCTGTGTTGTGATCCACCCAGAAAACAATTTGTTATGCAGTGGCTAACAAATAAAGTTGTTTTTTTAATTATTATTAAATGTGTGATATGCTTTGGAGTAATGAAGCTTGCCAGCAGCTGGAATATACCAAACGACTAGCCCTGGCTCAGGTCTCATGTGACACAGAAAGAAATGCTTCAAAGGTGCTTGTTCTCTATCTCTTAAGTTTTATTCCAAGTCCTTGACTATAGTGAACTGGGACACTGTGAGTACCTCTGGGAATTCAACACTCTGGAGGAAAAATCATGCAAGTGAGCTTATACTTCCTGTTTTTACTCTTCTCCTTAATGTTCAAAGTGCGGTTTGCAAACTTCCTCCTGGGGAGATGTATGAGCTCCCCTCTTACACCAAAGTAAAGTACAAAGGCAAAAAACACACAGCTCACTTGCACTTGGTGTTTTCCCTAATCCTTGAATAAGTTGAATCATCTGGCTAAAGAAAAGGCCCAGCCTTGAAATCAGGGACACTTCTGAACACACTTTGATGTCTCTAAAAGATGTAAACACCATTTAAAAACCATCCAGTAACCTGATTATATTGGATGTTAGGTAACATAAAACCCCTAGTTCTTAATGATCTCTTCTATCTCTATAGTATGTATCACATTACAGGGAGAAACCATTGTGTATATAATAACATCAGCTGTGGTTCCTTTCTGTGGCCAAAAGCACAGGATAAAAACAGAAGGATAAAAACTGGTGAAGAAGCTCTGTCATGACAAAAGATCAAATGGCAAGAAAAGGACTTGCAAAGCCCAGCTAAGCCATGATGCCTCCCCACAAATGAGAAAGGAAATGTGGAATAATGGAAGGAACTGGCCGCGTTCAGCTGGAAAAGAGAAGGCTTGAGGGTGGGGGACATCACATCACACTCTTCAAATACCTGAAGGGCTGTCAAACAAAAAAAGGGCAAAAATTGTTCTCAGCTGCAGCAGAGGGCAGAACTAGATCAAATAGTCATATGTTACAGGAGTGTAGATTTCAGCTGAATGTTGGGAGAAACTTCTTAATGGGAAGGACAGTGCAACAGTGGAATGAATTGCCTAGGGAAGTGGTGTTCTCTCCCTTGCTGGAGGTCCTCAGGTAAAAGCTAGACAGCCAGCTGATGGGGATGTTCTAGCTCTGGGTTGCCTACACTGAGCAGATGGTTAGACTAAATGGCCTACAAGGCCTCTCCAACTCTATGACTCTGTGAAATGGAAATGAAAGTAGAAGGCATGAGTTGGAAGCAATGGAAAGGAAAGGTTAATGTAGGCAGGACAGTAGATTGAATGGATGGCGCTATCACAAATGGATGGCACTATCACACCAGGCAGCCCCTCTAATCCTCGCTTGCCATCTCAGCAAGGGGAGAGCTCAGCAGAAGTGTGCCTGAATAAAACATGGCACAATGCGAGGGAGCTCTCCAGGGTGCTGGGTCATACATTTAAAACGCTGGAAACAGCTAAACTAGAATGAACAAGAGTCTGAAAAGAAGACCTTACAGACATCCCTGGATTAGCAGCCTGTGTGCAGAAGTACACATAGGTTAGCCAGATTATACCAGCCGTCTGTCTGAAAGAATGTCATTCTGAAACGCGAGCATTGACAACAGTGCAGAAGTTAGGCTTCGTGAGGCTTCTGCAGCGGGCTGGAGCTTGTGTGAGATAAGCCAATAAACCGCTAGGGTTTAGCAATCAGGATGCTCGATAGCAAGTTGATCTTTCCTGTGAATTCACCATTTCTATGGACTTGCAAACACTTTACTGGGTCAGGGGCAAAGTGGAACTTTCATTATATGGACAAGGAGAATTGTCCTTGTTCATTATATGTTCATTGCTTATTATATGGACATGTTCATAGAGAGGCCATGACAGATAAATACAAACCAATGGGGAGAAAGTCAGAATCTGACAAATGAAGGTCAAATTGGGGGCAGGGGGAGAGAAGCAAACATAGTGTACTTCCCCACCACAACCTTTTATCTTCACAAGAACCCTGTTAGACTGAGCTATGGTGACGGGTCCAAGGCTACCCAGTGAGTTACATGGTTAAGCCAGGAACTGAACTAAGTTCATCACAGTTCATCACAGTCAAAGTCCAGCACTCTTCATTACACTGGCACTCAATAGTTGCCTTTCGCAAGCCACACACCTCCACAAGAGGACAGTCTTTGAACCACTGCATTTCCTGGGGAGGTTATCCAGGTATGGCGTGTCATTACTGAACCAAATTGTGCATGTTTTTCAGCATTCTGTGTTGTGAGAAATCCTGGACCTGGCCATTAAAAGAAATCCTGGACCTGGCCATTAAAAGGATGTGTAGGAAGAGAAGTAGACAAAAGAAGCTTCCATTTATCAAAGGCATTTGGGTTGCTACTCCCAGCCCCAGGATAAAAGCATCCCGTTGGATTAGCACTGCACTCAAACAGTTAGAAAGATCAGCCCAAGCCCTAACACAAAGCCATAAAGCTTTACATTCAAATTAAAATAAAATGTGTTAAACTGCAGCTTGGAACATTTTTTCCCCCAATTATGTTTCAATTTAGCTCAATTACTTTCCCATTAGTGTTCAGTGATTCTTTTTTAATTGAAGCTTCATGTTATTGTCTCCTTGATTTCCTTCTGCAATGTGATTCTCTAAGGAGCAGCAGAAACCAGCTCCTAGGAGAATGGAGTTATTTCTGAATTGTCTGGAAAGGCAACACAATGAGAGGAAGAGATAGAACTAAGGACATCACTAATCTGCCTAGAGTGAAAGCCATGGCTTCCTTACAGCTTTAAAACCATAGGATGTTACAACCCAAAGTATGTGTTGGTCTGTACAGTCTTAGGTGTCTAAGTTGTTCTCACATTCCTGTAGAAATCAGGAGGAGTCCCAGCCAGAATCCAGGCCATCATAATGGCTTCTCACTGGGATGGGAGCATTTCCAGATCTGGTCCAAGCAGATGAAAGGAGGCTAGAGCTAGGGCCTTTCATGAGGCAAGGTGATGTGGTCACTTCAGGCAGTTAATTACTGGAGCACTAGCAGGGTGGCAACATGTCCCCACCACTGCCATTTTCAGGACCAATCTAACATTTGCAAGTTTTGCAAGGAGCACTTCTCCTCACACTCTTTGCGAAGTTTGCAAAAAGCATGAGGAGAGAAGAGGAGGCTAGGGTTGTGCACAAAACCAGATCTCTCAGTTTGAGTTCGAACTGGACTCAAACCAGAACCCTGGTTTGAGTACCAGTTCTATTAAACTGGCTGCTGGTCTGGCTCAAATTTGAACCAGGGTTGAACTGATTTGAATTGCTTCTGCCATAGGGAATAATGGGAATTTGATCTGGCCCATCATTCCCTATGGGTAATGCCTAGGAATACCAAAATTGGTTGGGTGGTATGTCATGATGGTAGTACTACCTACCACCCACCCTGCAAAGCAATCAGGCTATTTTTAATGATTTTTTTAAAAAATCAGGGTCAATAGGTCAAAGATTGACCTACTGATGACACCCCCCCCAAATGTAAGAATTCGTTAAAAGTAGCCTGATTGCTTTGTGGGTTGGGTGGTAGATAGAACCCATCATAAAGAACCACCCAACCTGCTTACGTTTCTCTAGGCACCACCCATAGGGAATAATGGGCCAATTTGAATTCCCATTTTTTCCTATGGCAGAACCAGAAATGGCACACAATGGAATAACATACTCACTTATAGCAATGTCAGAGTGGCCTAGTCATTATAAGCCTCTTTGAGCAGGCCCAGAGTAGATTGCAGAATCTATTTCAGATGCTATAATCAACTTCAGAGTATTGGTAGACTGGAATAAGGATCTACTTCCAGGTCACATGGAGCACTTCCAGGAGAAGGGGGATTGGCAACAATCAACCCCATCCCCACGCAGGAGTGCCCTTGCTTCAGAAGTGCCGATGCTATGCTTCTTTCACTGGACATGCACAGCTTTAGATTTCAGCCATGGAGTATGGCAGGAGCAGCAAATGAAGGATGGGCCTGACCTTTTCAAAGTTCTGACTGACTAACCCTACCATAGGGTTTACCAAACCACCCATTTCAGCTGTATTCACACTTCCTTAACATGGCTGTTTAAGAGGGTAACCCTATTAACCCTATTTAGCTTGTGTTAGCAAGGGCATGATGATAAATTTAATGGGAGATGTACTACTAGTTATTTGAATACATTGACAAGTCCTCAATTAATTAGCACATTTTAATAACTGCTCCACACAAGGAAGATCTATCATATTTCTTAGCTAACATA
Organism: Hemicordylus capensis; assembly: GCF_027244095.1. NCBI lineage: Eukaryota > Metazoa > Chordata > Lepidosauria > Squamata > Cordylidae > Hemicordylus > Hemicordylus capensis. Next base: position 397,232,278 of record NC_069657.1, on the reverse strand, counting down.
CTGAAAACACATCCCTAAGTATGTGTTATGATCCTCAAAATGTTCACTGGTATACTGCCGGCACCATATATACATTATCACTACTCCCCCAGAAAGAATGCAACTCAGAACCTACTTTCATACCTAAAATGTGGACTCATACTCGCCATCCACAGGGTACAAGGAGGGCTAGTTCAGCTTTCAGCCAAGCTGTCATGGATTCTCAGAAAGTAGCATCCCCAACTTTGGAATTCTGGTTCTAAAAGCCAAGATCCAACTTAACTTACCACTTGACAAGGGACTTGTATGGATTCCAACAGGCCACCTGGGCAGTTAATATATAAATGTACACTCAACTTCCAACACAACAGACCAAGGGCCATTATCTTTCTCAGCACACAAATAGGTCCTTTAGTAAGTTTCCCATCGTAGCAGCGGTGGCCCTTATATGAGGCAAGGTGAGGCAGTTGCCTCAGATGGCAGATTATTGGGGCACCAATCAGGTAGCAAGGTGTCCCCTGCTGTTGACATCAGAGAAGCTCTTTGGGACAGATCTGACCCTTGCAAACTTTGTAAGGAGAGCCTCTCCTCAAACGCTCTGCAAAGCTTCAAGAAGCATGAGGACAGAAGAGGAGGCTGCTGGCAACCTTCCCACCTCCTGTGCCACTTTCAAAGCTTTTGAAGACTTGTTTTGAAAGGTAGCTGGGCCCCACCAGGGCCATGTGGCAAGGCAACATTTGGTCCTTGGCCTCAGGCACTGACATATCTTGGACCACCGCTACATCTTAGTCACCAATGGGACTCCCATCTCTTTAAAACCTGTATTGCTACCAGCAATCTTAACAACCCAAGCTTCTCTCTATTTGAATCCTTTCAACTGCAGTTTCTTTTGGTCCCTCACCTGTGGTTTATTCATCTTCTGAATCTTCTAGTGCCAGGCTCTGAAAGGAAGCTCCAGCTGAGAGAGGGGAACTGCAGTGGCTGGGATGGTCAAGGAAAGCAAATCAGTTTGGGAAGCCTGACTGGGGGTTGAGATGGAAATCAACTCCCAAGCAAGTGGGGGGGGGAATCCCCCAGTCTGTCCCATTCTTGCACACTCATATATACACACATGGTCCATTATATCACGCTTGTTGGATGAGGAGGGGCGGATAGGAATAAAATAGAGGGATCCATATTTTTCTCCCTTGGTGTTTTCCAGACTACAAGATTTGCAATGGTTAAAGGGTTGCAAAGTGTGACAGAATAGTGAAATGGCTTCAAACCGAGAGTAAATGGTTTTTCAATTTTTCATTGTAGGCTGGTGGCCATTCATATTTTCCATCCACTGCAATGTGTTTTTAAGGCAAGAAATGTCCATATTGTCCTTGAAATGCATTTATCTGCCCCTCCTCCTGTTCTATTTGGGCCAATGGAGTCAGGGGGGATGGGAGGAGCTTTTTTTAAAAAAAACAACGTTGTGTTTGCGTAATTGCACCATTGAGCAAGTGATTATGGTGAAAATATTAGGCTATGATCTTTTTTTTTCCTTTCAAAGAAAGCACAATATATTTAAAGCTCATTTAAGGGGGATATTAACTATTAGCGGGTGCGGGTCAAAAGAGAGCAGGAGGCCACCGGAGAAGGGAGCTCTCCCAGATGTAGCACAAACAGCTGCCTTTGCCCACCTCCGGGTTGGAGATCTCCGGCTTTACCAACTGGTGGATGAAGCAGGGTGAGGTGAGTGGGTGACCCCCCAGTGCTTCCTGGGGGTAGGCAGCTTTCCCCCTTCCTGCCAAGGGTCAGAAGCAGGGGAGTGACCTTGCCCTGACTGGGTTTATTCTGATCTTTTTCCCCCAGCTGCACAAGAAGCCAGGGCAGACCGTATCCCCCAATCTGTGAGCACCTCCCAAAGTTTTTCTCATTGAAAAAGAAAAAGAAGAACATAAGCGGGAAGGGAGAATGCAACGGAACAGAAAACTTAAGAGAAAGAGACAGAGAGGGAAGCAGAAAGTGTTGGAAGTGAAGGACTATGCGCTGTCTCTTGTCTCAGTGACATAGGAGGACAGACTAGTGAGTCAGAAGGCTAGAGGGTCAAGACATTGGTCATCCCTTCTCTACTGCTCTGACACTATCCCTTTGATATGTAGATTGCTAATCTCAGGGACTTCCTGCCTGCCTGCCTGCCACTTCCTCTTCCCTTCTCTTCCCTTCCTTCTACCTTGCAACATGCAAGCTCCTCTCCCCTGCACCATGTGTGCAGAGATGCTAGCTAGCTAGATTAGAGATCCTATCTCTTCACTTTACTATCTAGAATGGAGTTCTATAATAAATACTCATAGATTTGAAACTATGAACTGGCTCCAAGTTATTTTACTCTCAGCATACATGAATGCCTAACCAAATTCCTCTGTGTTGTGCCTCTGTGCACTCTGCTATAAAGAAAAAGGGTTTCTCTTACCAGAGAGAGAATTCCCAACAGAAAGGGAGAGGAAAGAACGTTACAAGAAGGAGTGAGATGTCCTCCTTTCCCAAACTGTAGTTAAGTTAACCCTAACCGATGTTTTTTCTCCTCTATTTCTACAGCTCAGCTCTTCACTAACCTCCATCTTCCCAACTGCACAAAAGCCGAGTTCCTATCACACAAAGTTTTCCCGAGCATTGGCATAAGCCCAGCTCAGTGGCTTCCCTCACCCTCCCAAGATGAACTGTGTGTCCTTCCCAGGGGTTGCAGCCTCCTCTGGGGTCCTGGCTCAGCAAAAGGCAAGCTGGCCACTAGCCATGGGGAACAAGTGCCAGTGTCTCACCTCTACCAGGCTCCCTAATGTTGGGAAGCAACAAGAAAGACCGTCTGCTGGTGGCCAAAGCCTAGAGGGAGCCCCCGAAAACCAGTGAGGCCCCCCTCTGGCACCCAAAGGGGGCCCTGAACCTTTTGGGGGGCCCCACCATTGCATGACCACAAAAGGAAATGACAGGGAATTCAGGTGGGGGTTGGGGTTGGAGGTTTAACCATCCATACTTTATTGCGTTGCAATGCAAAAAATATGGGGCAAACCTCCTAAAAATGGGAAAATATAGCTACTTTCCTGCAACACATTTACAATGTTATAGTGCTAAAAATGCATCAATAAAATTCAAATCAAGGCATCAGAAATATGAACAGCACGCTGCTGACAGTGCAGCCACCGCGATGTTGCAACACCAGCAATATGGAGGGGCACTTAGCAGACACGTTGCAAACCTGTTTCAGGGAGTAATCTGGAAAACGTCTTTAATTGCAAAGCCCCTAATGGGCAGAGACTATTTTTTGCTGCCCAGAGTACCTCACCTTTCTTTTAATGCTTCATACAAGTAAAGCTTGCCACACCATTCAATGAAAAGGAGACTGGCTGGCATCCTGACCAGATGTACTAAGGAAGTCCTGTTGAAATTTAGTAGCTCTTTAGATTAGCTATTGAGTAGTAATACTGAGTAATTTAGTTAGGATGTTTGTGTTGCAGAGTGTGTTCTGTCTGTGTGGATTACAGAGCAAACACCAGTGAAAGGTTTTTAAGATAACTTTACTTGGGAGACAAAGGCTCAGGGGTTAGTACAGAACGTGCTGACTCATACACAAAGGAACAAGAACAAACAAGAACAGGAAGGAGAATAGAAACTTCTAGCTAGCCCAACCAATACAGAGTAAACTATAGTGCCCCCTCTGGCTTTGTAGTAGATTGAATGCAAACTATACAGCAAGCTAAGCCATAGTGGTTGCATATCCCAACACCTCTTCTCAACAGCTGAAGCATTAGCCCACTAAGTCCATTGCCCTTAACAGCTTACAATGCCACTCTCTGACCCAGGGTTTTAGAACAATGCCCACCATCATGTTCTCAGTTGGACAATACTGCAGGTCTGTAAGTCCTTGGTCCTGTAAATATCTCAGAAAGTGATATTTCACATCTATATGCTTCGTTCTAGGGTTAACTCTTTCAGTTTGTGCAAGTGCAATCCAACCTTGATTATCTTCTAAGATCTGTGTGGTTTCACTTGGACATTGACCCAAGTCCATCAATAGTTGTAGCCAGTTTACTTCTTGACTGGAGGTGAGAAGCAGCATGCAAAGAAGCTTAGCCAGTGGGAGGGGCAGCAGTGCACACCATCCCATTGGTTCTCCTGGCAGCTCCAGCAGGGAGGGTGGTGGGCAGTATGCTATGGGCCTTTTTTTGCATATGGAAAAAGGTCCATAATGGACTGTAGACAGGGCATTTTGGAGGGAGGAGGGGAGCTGGAAGGAACTTGCCCTCGCTGCCCGCACAGCGGCTTCGCTAAAAGGGGGAGCTTTCCCCTCGGCCCACCACCACCCTCCCTGCTGCTGCACCATCCTGCTGCCTGTACAGCGTTTTAAAGGTAAATGGGAGGGGCTTTCCCCTTGCTTCCCCCTGCTGCAGCTGCCGCTGCTAGGCCTTCACTGACCTCATCTCACCGTGCACAGCAGTGGTTTTTAGAAGAAAAGGGGAGATTTCCCCTCGCCACCCCTACCTTAGCTACGGCAGTGGGGATAGAAAATTCTTGGCCACCTGTGGAGGGCAAAAGGCTTAATCCGCCCCTGTGTACACCCCATCTTTATTCCATGATGGAACTCAAGGCAGCATATATGGAATTCCCAGGACCAATTCCAAACCTGCTTAGTTACCGTAAGATGGCAGCATCATGTGCCTCCAGACCATAGCTGAGGCCCTTATCAGAGACACTATACATGGGAGGTTGGCTGGTTTCAGTGGTTTAGAAATGGTTTTGTGCAAGAGTATTCTTGAGAAGATGGGGCCATTATTCAGTTGATAAGCACATGTTTATCAGCTGATGAAAATATCAGGTCTAGGAAGAACTGGGAAAGGCTCCTGGAGCTTTTTCACACAGCTTTTCGTTCACATCTCCTCTGGAATGGAGGGTGTGCGTTCATATTGTCCAGATTTATCTTGAAGTCCCTGCACGCTATCAGAGAGCACTTCACACACTATCTGGGTTTTTCATTGCACATTAGGGTATAGCCTGATTTATATCCAGGGTAAAACAAATCCACTTTTTGCATCACTTTTTAAGGCAATTTTGAACTCGCAGTAAAGCCTCGCAGTCAACTCGCGGTAAGCTCTGCTGTCTGAAAGTGCTCAAATCAGTTTTTGACATGGGGCTTTTAAAGCCCTTTAACTCACTCACATCTCCTCCGGAATGGAGGGGGTGCATTCACATATTGGCCAGATTTACCCTGAAGTCCCTGCGAGTTATTGGGGAGCAGTTCACACAATTCAAATTTTTTACAGTGCGTTAAGAGTGTAGCCCAATTTATATCTGGGATTAAAAAATCCACTATTTGTGTCAGGTTTTGGGGACAACCTCGATTCTGCAGTAAAGCCTCCCAGTAAACTCGCGGTAAAGCCTGCTGTGTGTAAAAGTCCCTGGAGAGCTGCTGCAGCTGATGCTAAGCCAGATGGACCAATGGTCTGATTCAGTATAAAGCAGCTCCTTATGGGAATGAATGCATCATATGTGAAGCAATATTTCTGCCAGTTCACTATGGCTAGGAAGGCCTTCCCAGATTTTCCTTGACCTTTCCTGAAGAAAGTACACTAAAAGATGATTGTGCTTTACATGCAGATTTCAGAACAGGTTCACAGAGGTTAAAGTGAGACGTTGCCCAATAGATGTTACTTGGTGCATTATATTATACTAGCTGACCTGGCACAGAGCATCTGCGCCCCTAGTTCTCCCTGTCTCTCCCCCGTCTCTCCTCTCATTTGGTCCCCACCCCAGTTCGGCGGCCAGCTTGGCCCCCACTTTTCCTTCGCAGCCGCTCAGCCTGGCTGCCCCTTCTCCTCTGTGCCGCTTCTCCCTTGAAGCCGGCTGGCTGGGCCACTGCTTCTCCTTTGCGGCAAGCCGGCTGGCCTGGCTGCTGCTTCTCCCTTGCAGGTGGCCGGGCCACTTCTCCTCAATGGCCTGGCCGCCGCTTGTCTGAAGCCAGCCAGCCTGGCCGTTGCTTCTCCATGGCTGGCCGGCCCCATCACTAATAGGCAGCTGCTTGCAAACTCTCGCGAGAGCTGCCACACATTGGATTCGTGATGGGGCTTCATCAGAATTCCTAACAGTGAAGCTCTTCCTCTTTCCTTTCAAAGAGATACAGAGTGTGTGTGCGAGTGTGCGCTAACACATGCATGCGTGTATGTGTTTTAGCCCATCTTTTCTTCATTCCATCTTTTTCTTGTCTTTTTCTTTTTCAGCTCATTCTCCTTATCATTCAACAGTGAAAGGGATGCCAGTTCCACAATTTGTTTTGGATTCACCTCTACATTGCAGGTTAATTGGGAAACTAGCCTTACTCCGTGCAATCCTGATGTTTAATTAATCAAAGGTTAATAGTTCTGATTGTAATGTTAATTAATGTTTTTGCCATTCATGCACTGATCACACAATGGTTAGTGGGATGGATGATTTGGAGCATCGGGGTTATAGCTGTTTCCCCTTCTGATGCATTAGGGCTTAAAACAGCATTTTGATACTGAGAACCCACTGTGGCTTGAACTAGTGTGCAGTTAATATTACCTTAACAATTTAAAGTTCAGCAGCTAATGGCACCGGACTAACAAGATACTTAAATTCCCAAACCCCACCCTAAGCACTGCAGTAAAGCAGAAATGCATTTATTAAGTACTTTGTGGCTTGGGATTGGACGTGAGAAGTGCCCTGCCAGACCCAGTTACTCTTTGCTGAACCCGTTGCAAGTACCATCCAGGACCTCTAAGCAACAGGGGAAATAGTATTCCCAGCAGGAAGAAGCCTGGAGCGGCTACCTGGGCTGTCTCAGAGAAACATAGGAAGCTGCCTTGTACTAAGCCGGACCATCGGTCCATCTAGCTCAGTATTGTCTACACTGACTGGCAGCAGCTCTCCAAGGTTTCAGGGAGGAGTCTTGCCCAGCCCTTCTTGGAGATGCCAGGGATTGAACCCAGGATTTCTTGCATACAATGCAGATGCTCTACAATGCAGATGCTCTGAGCTAAAGCCCCATCTCCTAAGGGGAACATCTTACAGCAGACAGTGCTCATGTGTAGTCACCCATACAAATGTAAACCAAGGCAACCCCTGCATAGCAAAGGGACAATGCGTGCTCATTACCACAAGACCAGGTCTTGTTATTAAGTAAGCAGCAGCAGCAGGTCTCTCCTCCCTCACTTCCATTGGCTCTCCTTCTCATGCTTGGAGGGAAGAGGAGACCCAGAGGAAGTGAGAGTTGGAGAAATGTTTCTGCAGTGGCTGCCCCGACCAGCTTAACAGTGCGGTAGTGTGGAGAAGCTGCGGCAGCCTTCCACCGAACCCACGGCAGTCCTGACATGCTCTGCAAAGGACAAAGAGTGGCACTTGGGCTTGGGAAGTAGAGTCAAAGGCAAAGTCAAAGGAGAGTAGGAAAAGGGCAATCCTACCCGGGGCCACCAGCAACAACCAGGGCAGGAGACAAGGAGCCTGGGAGCAGTGGGGTGTGTAGGGGGAAAATGGCAGTTCAGTCCCCAAATACCAAAGCAAAACTAGTTTGGTGAGAAAGCAGCAAAGCAAGAGGTCTTGAGACAGTTCTTTAGTACTGAAGAACTAGGTAAAGGTAAAGTGTGCCGTCAAGTCAATTTCAACTTGTGGTGCCCACAGAGCCCTGTGACTTTCTTTGGTAGAATACAGAAGGGGTTTACTGTTGCCTCCTCCTGCACAGTATGAGATTATGCCTTTTAGCATCTTTCTATATCGCTGCTGCCCGATATAGTACCAGTGGGGATTTGAACCGACAACCTTCTGCTTGTTAGTCAAGCATTTCCCCACTGCGCCTCTTAAAGTGACCCCATTGAAGAACCACAAGGATTTACAGGTGAAACTCGGAAAATTAGAATATCGTGCAAAAGTCCATTAATTTCAGTAATGCAAATTAAAAGGTGAAACTGATATATGAGACAGACGCATTACATGCAAAGAGAGATAAGTCAAGCCATAATTTGTTATAATTGTGATGATCATGGCGTACAGCTCATGAAAACCCCAAACCCACAGTCTCAGAAAATTAGAATATTACATGGAACCAAGAAGACAAGGATTGAAGAATAGAACAATATCGGACCTCTGAAAAGTATACAGTGTACTGTGCTTGATTGGCCAGCAAACTCGCCTGACCTGACCCCATAGAGAATCTATGGGGCATTGCCAAGAGAAGGATGAGAGACATGAGACCAAACAATGCAGAATTGCTGAAGGCCGCTAATGAAGCATCCTGGTCTTCCATAATACCTCATCAGTGCCACAGGCTGATAGCATCCATGCCACGCCGCATTGAGGCAGTAATTGCTGCAAAAGGGGCCCAAACCAAGTACTGAATACATATGCATGCTTATACTTTTCAGAGGTCCGATATTGTTCTATTCTACAATCCTTGTCTTCTTGGTTCCATGTAATATTCTAATTTTCTGGGATTGTGGATTTGGGGTTTTCATGAGCTGTACGCCATGATCATCACAATTATAACAAATTAAGGCTTGACTTATCTCACTTTGCATGTAATGCGTCTGTCTCATATATCAGTTTCACCTTTTAATTTGCATTACTGAAATTAATGGACTTTTGCACGATATTCTAATTTTCCGAGTTTCACCTGTATTTAAAGAAAAGGTTACAAACAAATGTGAAAAAGCCTGCAGCTTAATTTCAGCTGTAGCTCATGGCTGAAGAGAGAGACGAAAACAAACAGCCATCTCTGGAGAGACAAAATAGAGACTAACACTGGAAGGACGAAGAGGGGAGGAGTCCAGCACTTTTATCCATGACCCTAACCCCGCCCCCCAGTGGCCGCTATGAGACATTGCAGCTGAGAGCTAATGCTGCCAGGGTCCTAGCTCTAACAGGGTGCACATTCTGCCACCCTCCAAAAGGCCTCTCAAAGACACACCTTAGGCAATTGTATCACTTTACCCCATGAGGGAGCTTCCACTGCCAATAGCCCAGATATACAGGGTGCTTCCTGCCTGGCTTAGTAATTCTTGCCCGGATTGGACTTAGCCATATCACTGTCTGAATTCGTATGTGGCAGTCACCACTATCTCACAATCCATGCATGGTATGGAGGCTGCTGGCAGAAGCTGCATTAAGTGGCTGTTCTAGTTATATATTTTATAAATATACATTTATAAACTTTAATGTGTTTTTAACTATTATGATTTTTATCTTTTTATGTATTTTAAATGTTTTATATTAGGTTTTAATTGTGCACACCACCTAGAGATTTCTATATTAGGCAGTATATAAATCCAAAACAACAACAAAACAAACAAAAAACTAATCTTTGCTGGCTTCTGCCCTGAGCCTTTGCCTACTCCTGGCTTGTTCCAAGCAAACTACTGATAGCTAAAACATGCCCACATGCTTTCATAGAAAAGTGCTTCGTGGAATTTGCTTAATTCAAAGATTTTCCAAAATAAGAGATTCTGTGCACTTCAGTGTCAAATATGTACCCAGAATTTTTCATGCATCACTCCTAGTTTTGTCTGAGAATTCTATATTTCTGACCACATTCTTAAAAGTCTTACTTAAACATTGGCTTATCATGCTGTGCTTATCCAAAATATAAAAGGGCGGGCAAAAGAAGATGAATAGATTCTAGTCTAACTTGCAGGATGGGACTCCTAACTTCTAGGATTCTGTACTCATACACTCAGTGGTATCTACAGCTTGGATTTGTCACGTTTCCTGTCAGCTTGGATATGTGAAATAATATGTTGACCATTGACAACAACTCATTAAATGAGAACTTTTCGAGAAACCTATCTCTTCTATTCTTCCTTGGTGTTCATACTCATCATGAGCAAGACTGAGCATGAGTTATGAGCAGTGTACCTATTCTCCTTGGATCAGTCATGTCTATGATACTAACATCCCAATTCATACAACTCAATGGAACATTTGGATTAACCAATCTAATACCATTGAAGCAAATGGGAATAAAACGCTTCATTTTCAGATACTTCATCTTTATTGGACTATGCATCAGGTTCAGAAATATTTGTTCATCTAGATCAGACTTATCTTTTGAATTGCGTTCCATGGGCACTGTTTGCAACAGTGGGGAAAAATATCCAGCTTTTTCCCCCCAGGCAGAGACCTGTATTAAATTCATAAGAATAAATTTGTTCTGTAAAACTCATACATTAAAAAAGTAACTTATTTACACTGGCACCAGACAGATGTAGGCAGGCAGGCACCTGCTAAAATTATACACTAAAGCTTGCCAATATCACCAGTGCATATTAATATAATTCAAGTGTATTGAATAATCTTGGTTATATTAAAAAAAAAAACTTTTCATTTACAGCAATCAAAGACTTCACATGAGTATCTAAAGGTTCTTTAACAAATGAAACCTTTCAGATCAGATTTAGAGTCATGTATATTCCCTTACACTGCATAATAAGTGTATATTCAGACTGGTTATTTACTGTGAGTCAATGCTTACTACTATATCTGCCAAGAGAGCTTACAGTCAACAAGAAGTGGCCAGGACAGGGTTGGAAGAGAGATCAGGGATCAATCAATATATAACCTCCCACCACCACCTCCTTTTTCTCCTTCCAAAGTGCTCATCTGTTCTTATATCACGATGCTACTGAGTGAGAAAAAGTTCACTTTTTCTCCCTTCTCCCTTCTCAGTAATAGAAATAAGAAACTTCTCCCTTCTCCTTTCTAAACAAGGGCAGGAGCCATGCATACTGTTGCATCTGGTCATCTTAGTACTTTGTAGGATGGAATCTGGAGGCAGGGCCAAGACATTTGGGCACCTGTGGTGGCCAAATGTGACGCCAAATGTGACGACCACTCCCCTGCCCTCTGCTGCCTTTCATCCATGTCCTCCTCCTCCTCATCCAGCTCTCCCATCACAGCCTAGCAGCAGAACATGATAACCAATCCCATCTAACTAACAGGAGGACGGGAGATTTTGAGGGGCTGGCTTCTCTTTATTATTTGTTTGTTTGTTTGATTGATTTCTATACCGCCCTTCCAAAAATGACTCCGGGCGGTTTACACAGAGAAATAATACATAAATAAGATGGATCCCTGTCCCTAAAGGGCTCACAATCTAAAATAAACACAAAATAGACATCAGCAACAGTCACTGGAAGTACTGTGCTGGGGATGGATAGGGCCAGTTACTCTCCCCCTGCAAAATAAAGAGAATCACCACATTAAAAAATGCCTCTTTGCCAAATTAGCAGGGACCTTATATCTTTAAGGGATAAGTCCCCTTAAGGGACTTATGTGTGTTTGTTATTTCTGTGTTTGTGTGTTTGTTATTTGTGTGTGTTTGTTATTTGCCTGGGCTAGCATTTGCCAAGGCTAGCAAACTCCTGAGGCATCCAGTTTTTGTTTGTCCCTGCCTGGAAGGGGTGGAGTCAGCTAGGGCTGTGGGAAGCCCCACATTCCTTTGAGCCACATCCTGTATCTCAGTTTGAAGCCTTCTCTCTACATAATAGGTGAAGGCCCGAGAACATAGTAAACAGGGCATTGGAGTTTTGTGGGAGTTTAGCATCATCATCATCATGTTTATTTACGGTCATAGACCAAAATTTACATACATAATAATACACATACTATAGTAGTAATATATACATAATATAATCAGGAACATGAACTCATCCTAATCAGCAGTTTCCTGTTTGCATAATCTGGTTTACCATCTACCGTCTAGCCTTCTTAGCTGCCTCACAGAACTTAGCAACTTTAAATGTTACTTCCTCCTTCTGATCTGAGAGCATATATTTGACGTAAAATACATCTGGATGACCTGGGAAATCAGTCAGTAATGAGGAAATATAACAAGTTTGTAAGTCCCTATAGAAGAGACAGCGGAGTAAAATGTGAAAGATAGACTCCTGTTCTCCATAGCCACAAGGGCATAGTCTCTGTTCTTTTGGGATCCCCCTAAATTTACCTTCTAGTTCAGCTGAAGGTAGCACATTAAATCTGGCCAATGTAAACCTGCGAGACTTAGTAATGGTAATCTTACCCAGGTAATTTGCAGGTTTGGTGTTATACATTTGTAGACCTAGGAAAACTTCTTTAGAGATTAAAGATAGATCAGTCTGTATTTCCATATCATAGATCCGCTGCTTTAATATCAGTCTTGTGCGACAAAAACCCATTTCTAATAAACCATCCAGACTAAAGCCATATAAACTTATTTGGCGAGATATTGACTGCTTCCAACTAGAATTAAATTTATCAATAAAAATTAGGTGAGCAAGGCCTGTAGAAAAGAAAGACAATCTTAACCAGAAGCTGAGAATGGAAAACCACATCCGGGCTTCCATCTTAGGCATACCAGTTTCCATCCTCAATATTACACTGGGAACACATCTAGGGATCTGTAAAATAGATCTCAAAAACTTTGTCTGAACTATCTCTAGTGGTGTGCAGTTAGTATACGGGCCCAACTGCGACCCATAAAGCAACTGAGAGCAGGCTTTAGCTGTAAATAACTTAAGGGCGGCTGGTACAAATTGAGCCCCATCTTGGTGGAAATATGATTGGATGGCCAATGCCGATTTACGTGCATTTTGGGTAACATATTGCAGATGTGCTTGGCGTTTCGTAGAGGCCTGGAAAACAACCCCTAGATATTTAAAGGTCTTAACCTGTTCTAGTTTATGTCCAGCCAAAGACCAATTCAAGGTCTTCGGGTGTTTAGCAAAGGCCATAATTTTGGTCTTGCTATAATTGATTTCCAGAGCGTATTCATGGCAAAAATTAGCAAGAGAGCAAAGAGCTCTAAGGAGACCAACAGGAGTTCAAGATAAAATTACTGCATCATCTGCATAAAGCAGAATATTAACCTGTCTATTGGCCAGTTTAGGTGGATGAAAAGATGGATTAGTGATAATATCCACAATGGGGTTAATATAATAATTGAAAAGAGCTGGAGCAAGTATACAGCCTTGCCTCACTCCTCGAAAGGTAGGGATTTCCTTAGTGAGGATTCCAGCTGAGCTGCATCGCACCTTCAGACTTGAGTTCTTATGGAGTTTATAAATTAAAAGTAGCAAACATCCATCAATAGAGGAATTAAACAGTCTTTCCCATAATTTATCTCTGGATATGGAATCGAATGCTGATTTAAAATCCACAAAGGCAGCGAAAAGAGTGGAACGGGATAGATTAGAATATTTCTCCGCTAGATGTTGTAAGACTAAAGCATGCTCAATAGTAGAATGATTGGCCCTAAAGCCTGCCTGCTCATCAGCCAGCACCTGCTCTTTGTCCATCCAGTCCTGGAGTTTATTAAGTAGGTGAAATGCATACATTTTGCCAATAACATTAAGAAGGCTGATAGGGCGATAGTTAGATGGTAAATGTCTTTGGCCTCTTTTGTATATAGGAATTACAATTGCCAATCCCCAATCACTAGGGGGCGAGGCCGCCTGATCAATAGCTGTAAACAGAGAGGGTGGGAGTTTAGCAAGTGTGCAGGGGAGCCTGGAACAAGTCCCTGTGATCACAATGAGCCCGGTGGAGAAGAGAAGGTCAGTAAAAATTCCTCCCTCATATAAATACTGCTCCCTACCTCATGTTCCTGAGAAAGGCTGTTTGGACAGTTAAATAGGTGACCAATACAGCTGAGACCTATCCTTCTAATAAACTATGTCTAAATACTTTAAACAGCCAACAAAACCAGTTATGAAGACAGAAAGTCAGCAGGGGAGGGAGCACTTCCCAGTGTATTGCACAGAGTGTCACATGTATGACTATTTGCTCCACGGGCAGAAGTCATGGATGTGTGCTCGGTGCAAGGAGCTCCTGGCTCTCAGGGAACAAGTTCATTCCTTCGAGACCAAGGTGACAGATCTGGAGAAGCTCATAGAGGCATGCGAACAAGACCTTCAGGGACATTGTAGAGGCATCCCACTCCAGGGCTGATAGCTCTTCTGCTGTCATGGAGAATGAAGGTCTCGGGGAAGGAGGACATCGGTCTGAGGAAGAGGGAAATGCTCCTTTAGAAGGGACCCCTTCCATGGAAGATAAGCCCATATCCTCTCGCACAGGGGATACTCCTCTGGCGGGTGGGGGGCCTCCTTGTAGTGGGCGATACAATCATTAGAGGTATAGAGAGATGGGTTTGTGACCCACGTGTTAACTGTACGGTGACCAACTGTTGGAAGTTAAAGGACTCTGCGCTGTCTCTTGTCTCAGACAGTGGAGGACGGACTAGTAAGTCAGAGGGCTAGAGGGTCAAGACATTGGTCATCCCTTCTCTACTGCTCTGACACTATCCCTTTGGATATGTAGATTGCTACTCTTAGGGATTAACTTCCTTCCTCCCTCTCTCCCCTACCTGCCCTTCTACCTTGCAACATGGCAAGCTCCTCTCCCTGCACCATGTGTGCAGAGAAGATGCAGAATCCATCTGCATCCAGCTAGATAGATAGATTAGAGCTCCTAACTCATCACTTTCCTATCTTGAATGGAGTTCCTTAAAAAATGCCTTATATATTGATTTGAAACTATGAATTGGATCCAAGTTACTTTACTCTCAGCATACACGCATGCCTAACTAAATTCCGCTGTGTTGTGCCTCTATGCACTCTGCTATAATGAGAAAGGGATTCTCTCACCACAGAGAATTTCCAACACCAACGATGTGGGGAAATGTAGTCGGGAGGTCCTGGAAGCCAAATTTAGACTGATTGATAGTGTATTGAAGTCCAGGACCCCCAAGGTAGCATTCTCAGAAATGCTACCTGTTCCTTGTGCAGGTACAGTGAGACAGGCAGAGCTGAGGGGTTTCAATGCATGGATGAGACGCTGGTGCCGGGAAGGGAACAGGGGTTTAGATTTGTTAGGCACTGGGATACATTTGGGGGCAAGCAAGGCTTTTACAAAAGGGATGGGCTGCACTTGAATCAAGATGGAACCAGACTGCTGGCGCTTAAAATCAAAAAGGTTGCAGAGCAGCTTTTAAAATGATAACTGGGGAATAGCCGACGGGAGCTGGACAGTATCCGGTTCGGCAAATGCCTTCCTTTAAAGTGCGAGCGTGCAAAGGATGCATGGTGTGGAGAAAGTGGATAGAGAGAAATTCTTCTCCCTCTCACATAACACTAGAACCAGGGTTCATCCCATGAAATTGATTGCTGGGAAATCTAGGACCAACAAACGGAAGTACTTTTTCACACAACGCATAATCAACTTGTGGAATTCTCTGCCACAAAATGTGGTGACAGCCAACAACCTGGATGGCTTTAAGAAGGGTTTTGATAACTTCATGGAGCAGAGGTCTATCAAGGGCTACAAGTCAGAGGGCTGTGGGCCACCTCCAGCCTCAAAGGCATGATGCCTCTGAGTGCCAGTTGCAGGGGAGTAACAGCAGGAGAGAGGGCATGCCCTCAACTCCTGCCTGTGGCTTCCAGTGGCATCTGGTGGGCCACCTTGCGAAACAGGATGCTGGACTAGATGGGCCTTGGGCCTGATCCAGCAGGGCTGTTCTTATGTTCTTATGTACTACTACTACAATGGAGATTCTGCTAGACTTATTTTGTTCCACAGTAATGCCTTTGTCCTTTTGAGTTTTCAAGGACTGCCTCTAGAGAAGTTGGGTGGTCAGAGATTGTAAAATAGCAGAGTTATAACTCAGTGACCCAGGAAGATCAGCAAACTGAAATAGCTCTTTTTTGTAATTATGAGTTTTTGCTCTACTAATAATTGGTGGCAGTAGATTTATAGTTAGTGTTAGGGTAGATTTAATCCCAGTGGTAATGCTTAAGTAACAAGACCCACACATACACTCCATATCCAGTTTAACCCTCTGGAGTGTCAAGTTGACGAGAGGAATAAAAGCTCTCCAAAGAACCCCAGAGATGTCGCACATATTGAGGAATGAAATGCTCATGATATTCCTTCTGGGTGATTGAAGAAACAGAGGGAACAAAAGGCAGAAAGAAGACTCAAGAACCCAGGGTCAAACTACACACTACAACGCTTCAGGTGACAGTTGTGTGTTCAGTGAAATTGTGTGCAGAGACAGTGTATGATCAAAATGGCAAACCCCACCTCCCAATCGACACATGTTCATCATGAGACTGTAGGGACATCACTGTTCAGACAGCCTAGTGAACATGCATAGGTCAGGGTGGGGTTTGCTGCTTCGATCCTACCCCCTCACACAATGCACAATTGTCACCTGAAGATGTGTGTTCCCAGCAAACCTGCATTTGTCGAGATAAAGCAGCAGGCAGGTACTTGTGGGGGTGGGGAGGGCAGGATAGCGCTTAAGGCTGTGCCTTCTTGTCGTCGTCCCCCCTCGCAAATGCTGAGGAAAACATGATTAAACATGGCCATATTGAGGGTGGACAGAGAAGGAAGAAAGTTTCTCTTTCACTTCTCTCCAACCCACCAATTCTCCCTTGCCTTGAGATATATATATATATCCTCTTCTTCCTCCAAGGAGCTGAGCGGTGTACTACATACTTAAGTTTCTCCTCACAACAACCCTGTGAAGTAGGTTAGGCTGAGAGAGAAGTGACTGACCCAGAGTCACCCAGCTAGTATCATGGCTGAATGGGGATTTGAACTCGGGTCTCCCCGGTCCTAGTCCAGCACTCTAACCACTACACCACACGGGTTCCATGCCTTAGCATTACAAACATGAATCTGGGAGTATGTACTTAATGAATTTATGTGTGTACAGATCCTCAGCTCTTTTTGTCGTCTCTCCCATACTTCTTGGAGATTGGAGAGGGGCAATGGTACTCACTGTGAATCACTAGCACTACTGTAAATAAAGGAGGTTGAGCACAATCTGGGCACTAAGGAGCTACGGAGGCCTCACAATTCACCATCTTCATTAGCAGATGTAAATAGGACCGCCTGAGTGCATTTTGCAAATGGGTTGTTTTATATCTGCTTCCTTTGTAAATACGAAGAAATCTTAAGCTGGTTTAACTAAGACTTCATTCAGAAGCTACTCCATTTTCCTCCTTCTCCTTTCCCTCCCTTTTCTTTCTGACTCCACCCCACACACACTCTACAGGACCCCCACTGGAAGAAACAGCCAAAACAACAAAACACAAAAGATTACTAGATAGAATACAACGGGTTGGTTGGTGACTAATGTACAGTGTGGAACATGTTCCATACTCAGAATAAAGATAAAGAGCTACTTAATGCAGACCTGCTCTTCACACGCTGCCCTCTACTGCGGGCACCTTTTGTTTTCAGCCTCACAGGCCCAGGCTTTGCCTCTAGCTAATGCTACTACTTGCAGGTTCCCCTCAAAAGACTGCTTTCAATCCCAACTAAAGAATAAACTAGGCGGTGGGAGGCGGATAAGATTAAAGAAAATGGAGAGAGAGGGCATGAAAGAGGGTGGAGAATGGGAGATAAAGAAGTGAAGCAGACAAAAGCAATGGAGACAGGAAGCGAAGAAGGAGAGTCAAAGAAACCAAGATAAGCATGGGTGAAAAGGGGGAAAACAGTACCGCTGCTTGGCTGAAAGAGGCAACATTTGTTGGTTACTCCTCCATTTGCAGAAAATGTTATTTTAGCATATGCAATCAATCTATCTATATGGTCGCTAAGAGTCAACACTGATTTGAGGGCACTTAATCACTCAATCAGCATATGCAACCAGGAGTATAAACAAGCCATGTACCCCAGTGAAACCCCCAGCTAGCCCAGCATTCTCTAGAATGCTGTACCAAAGAAAACTGTACCTGTGCTAGTCATACAAATTCGGTACCGCGAAAAACCTATTTGTACTCTGGATAAATTATGAAAACTCAGGACATTTGCACATATTCACTTGTGCTACACAAATTATTCTGTTTCTGAATGCCAGGAAGTTTAGGACCAACAAACGGAAGTACTTTTTCATACAACGCATAATCAACTTGTGGAATTCTCTGCCACACAATGTGGTGACAGCCAACAACCTGGATGGCTTTAAGAGGGGTTTGGATAACTTCACGGAGGAGAGGTCTATCATTGGCTACTAGTTGGAGGGCTATAGGCCACCTCCAGCCTCAAAGGCAGGATGCCTCTGAGTACCAGTTGTGGGGGAGTAACAGCACAAGAGAGGGCATGCCCTCAACTTTTGCCTGTGGCTTCCAGCGGCATCTGGTGGGCCAATGTGCAAAACAGGATGCTGGATTAGATGGGCCTTGGGCCTGATCCAGTAGGGCTGTTCTTATGTTCTATGAGGAGAGACAAAGAATCATATGATGCATTAAAACCTCATCCCAACCATTAGAACCCTGAAATCCTGCGGTTAGCACCCTACCCCAGCTTCTGAAGTTTCACCAGAGGTCACCTATGTACTTCTACATTTTTTATGTCTGAAAAAAAGGTGTAGTTTTGTATGCTCTATTTTGGTGCTGGGCCTTAGGCAGCCAATAAATGAGCCATAACCCACATAAAGTTTTATTGCCCAGGTATGTTGGAAGGATTGTCCCCCTAGCTTCTGCACTTTTGGCCACAACCAAAGTTGTCATACATATTAGAACTCATATATAAATTCTATAATCGAGACTCTGGTAGGTGTGAGACCTTTTGTTATTTTATACTAAATGACACAAGAATTCAGTTTTGCTAATTTTCTTGCAAACTGTTTTTGGGCAGGCAACATGGCAGCAGTTTCTAGCATAGTCAATAACGCTCAGTCAAAATCATAAGTGGGAGCATATGCTGGACCAATGGAAAGTGGGTATTTCCCCAACTACTCGCGTGTTTTGCAACTATGGAAAACAGAGCTCTGGTTGCATGTCCTCCCTCCAGGCAACAATAGCAGAGGAGTGTGGACAGGACTTATTTCCTTTTCTATCTTGCTAGCTAGACTGAAGGTGCTTTCCCTCTGACTGTGCAGCTGGAGGACTGGGTATTTCCAGGAGAGCAGCTAGCTATGTTCCTTCAAGAGACTTTCTGTCATGCTCTGCCTGCCCTAGGGTCCTGCGTGTTGCTGCCACTTGTGGGAGCCTGCTACATTACAGCAGACTCCTAGGCTTCTGAAGCCCTGCCACTTTGGATCACTCATTGGCCTTTCCCTCTAGCAGGAAATACTTCCTTGCTGAGACCGGAGCATTGGTTACTCACCATGAAGGCTTCTTCTCGTTGCTGCGGTCAAGGCCATCTCTACGGGTTATCCTCATCACGTGCTCCAGGGGCAGGACTTATGGTAATTAGCCAAAGAAAGACCCGGGCTGAGGAGGATGACCCCGCCCAGTTCTTACAAGCCAAGTCAGAAGGAGAAGAGAGGCCCCCCAAAGTCTAAGAGAGAAATAACAGAGCAGGAGTGCACATACAGTAGGGAGGTGCAAGGCTGTAGCTCATTGTTACCGTGGAACCTCAGAAACGACTCCCCCAGAGCAAAATGGAAGGGCCGAGATGGCCTTGACCACAGCAACCAGACGAAGCCTTCACAGTGAGTAACAAATGCTTCATTCTCAGTTGCTGCGATCAAGACCATCTCTACTGGACATACCAAAGCTTGTACGTCTTGCAGGAGGGCTGCTCTCAGAATATTCTGGGGGAGTACGCTCTGAAGGACATGTTGGCCAAAGGCTGCCTGGGCAGAGGCAAAGGTGTCCAATTTATAGTGCCACGTGAAGGTAGATGGAGTCTTCCATGTGGCAGCCTTGCAGTTTTCTTGCAGAGGAGCATTAGTAGAAAATGCGGCAGAGGTCGCCACTGCTCTGGTAGAATGGGCAGTTATCTTGATTGGTGGTTTCAGCTTCTGGGATTCATAAGCTGTGGCGATGCATGCCCTAATCCACCTGGCGATCGTAGCTGAGTTGACTGCCTCTCCCATGGAGGTAGGAAGATAGGAAATGAAAATTGAGTCCGATTTATGAAAAGACACCATTCTGTTGATGTAGGTCTTCAAGCAACACCTGACATCTAGTTTATGCCATAGCTTTTCCTGCGTATGTTCCGAGTGTGGACAGAAGGTCGGCAGGAACATGTCCTGGGAGAGGTGGAATTGAGATAGGACCTTAGTCCTGAAGAAGGGATCTGGTATCAATCGTACGGAGTCCTCGGCGAATACGCAGAAGGATCTGTGAACTGATTGTGCTCGTAATTCGGAGACCTGTCTGGCAGAAATGACAGCTACCAGGAAGGTCAGCATCTTCAGAGATATAGACTTGATCGGTTCAAACGAAGCCAGTTGGAGTGCCCGAAGAACTGTGTGCAGATCCCAGGAGGTGAAATGGTACTAGGTTGGGGGCGAGAGCAGAGTGGCCCCTCGGAGGAAGCGCCTGAGCAGATGGTGAAGGAGCTGCCACCTGCATGACTGTCCAGAGATTAGGCCGATGAGCAAAGCAGCTTGTCTCCTTAGTGTGTTGGGCTTAAGGCCCCTATCCAGGCCCTCCTGGAGAAATTGCAGAAGATGTGTCATGGAGGCTTTGCCTTTTTTGATGTGATGGCAAGCGGACCAGTGAAGAAATGCTCTCCACGTGCACTGATATATTCTGTTAGTGGAATATCTACGGGAGGCTAGAATTATGGAGATGACATTGTGCGGGAGGCCCTCATTCTCTAGGATCCACCACTCAGTCTCCACATGGCTAGCTGAAACCAGCTGGGATTCGGATGGTTCACTGGTCCCTGCGAGAAGAGGTCCTGAGTCACTGGGAGTGGCCAGGGTTCTGCGATACTGAGGTGTAGCAGTTCGGCAAACCAGTGGTGACGCGGCCAGTGTGGAGCCACCAGGATTACCTCAGCCTGTAGAGTCATGAAGTGTCGGAGGACACACGCTAGTAGCGGGATTGGGGGGAACGTGTAGAGGAGGTCTGCAGGCCAGCTTGCCGACAGGGCATTGGTGTCTTCTGCTGTCGGGCATGGAAACCGTGAGATGAACCTCGGTAGCTTTGTGTTGAGGCGAGTTGCAAAGAGATCGACCACTGGTTCCCCCCACCTGCATGCCAACTGATCGAAGACGTGGTGATTTAGCGACCATTCGCCCAGTAGGAGGTCCTCCCGGGTGAGCCAGTTCACCAGGGCATTCAGGTCTCCTTTGACGTGATGCGCCATGATGGAGGAGAGGTGCTCCTCTGCCCATGAGAGGAGCAGTGTCGCCTCCTGGTGCAGGGACTTGGAGCGAGTGCCACCTTGTCTGTTCACATGGGCCTTGGCCATCGTATTGTCCGTCTTTATGAGGACATTCTTTCCCTGAATCGTGGAGCAGAAGCTGAGAAGAGCTAGGTGTATGGTCCTTAGCTCCAGCCAGTTGATGGAGTGCTGTCTTTCTGACAGGGACCACTTCCCCTGGGCTGAGTGCTGCAGACAGTGGGCTCCCCAGCCCCTGGTGCTGGCATCCGTGGTGACAATGAGACGTGGGTAGTCCAGGTATCACTTCCCTCTGAGGACATTCAGGGGAGAGAACCACCAGTGAAGGGAGCATTGCACTTGAGGGGGCAGCATCAGAAGGAGGGACTGCTTCAGGGAGATAGCTGACTGGTAGGGCAGGAGGAACCATTGCAGGTCCATGAGGTGGAACTGTGCCCATGGAATGGATTCGAGGGTGGCGACTAGGAGGACCAGTATTCTTGTGAGAGACATCAGAGGGACCATTGGTGAAGCCAGGACGTGAAGGATTTCCGCGACTAGGAGACGGAATCTGTCCTGAGGTAGAAAAAGCCAACCACGACGGGTGTCAATTATGACTCCCAGATGACATAGACAATGGGATGGAACTAATTGGCTTTTCTTGACGTTGATAATGAAGCCATGATGTCGGAGAGTGCGTAGCATGGTCTGTAGGTCGGAGGCTGCTGAGATCTCAGAGCGAGATTGCAGCAGCAGGTCGTCTAAGTAGGTGAAGGCCCAGATCCCCTGAAGGCGGAGGGAGGCCATCAGAGGAGCTAGGACCTTAGTGAATACCCTCGGGGTGGAGGAAAGCCCGAAAGGGAGGGCGGAGTATTGATGGTCCACTCCCGCATATCTGAAGCAGAGCAGGGACCTGCTGTCGTGGTGGATCGGGATGTGGAGGTACACCTCGTTTAGGTCCACTGAAGTGAGCAAGTCCCCGAGGTGAAGGGACTCCATAATGGCCCTGAGGGATTCCATCCAGAATTTGCTGTAGCGCACCCACTTGTTTACGTATTTTAAGTCCAGTACTGCTCTGGTAGATCCATCCCGCTTGGGGACGGTGAACAGAATAGAATAAAAACCCCTCCCTACCTGGTCTTGAGGAACCAGCTCCAATATCTAAGAGATGCTGAATGGCCTGGGCCGGCTTTGAGAGTTTGGAAGTAGAGCTTGAGCGTGGAGTTGGGAGGAATCTGTGGGAGGGGAGAGTCATTTAGTTCTATTCTGTATCCGTGTTCAATGAGATTGAGCACCCATCTGTCTGAGGTGGATTGTTCCCAAGCATGGAAGAAGCCCGAGAAGCAGCCCCCCAGAACCGCCTGTCCTGAGTCAGAACTGCTGTTTGAATGGCTTGGACTGAGGAGGGGTTTGCCTGTTCCCGGGGTTCCTGGGCCAGAAATGCTGTCGGTTCCCCACTGAGGTCTGAAGTCGCTGTCACGGCCCCTGAAGCAGAAGCGGAAGGCACGAAAAGGCTGAAAAGACTTTCTAAATGCCGGCTTGTCCTGTTTGTGGGGTGCAGAGGGCATAGTCTTGTTGATTCCACAAGGACTTGCTTGAGGGCTGCATCCCTGAAGAGCTTTGTGCCATCATAAGGAACCATAGTCAGGTTGGCCTTGGATGTGGCATCAGCCTGCCAGCTCTTTAGCCATAAGTGCCTCCTCCCCACAACCAATGTTTTTAATTGTAAACCTCTCTGAGCCAGCTCGGAAGGGCGGTATAAAAATCAAATAAATAAATAAATAAATAAATAGACAAACAAACAAACAAATAAATAAATAAATGTAGCGGATGCTTTAGAAGAGAATTTTATTGCGTCAAGTGTGGCATCAGCCACAAAGGCCTGAGCTTTCTGTAGTTTGACCAGCTGCTGTTTAAGTCAGGCAGGGTCAGTTGGAGTGTCGTTAAGAAGGTCATCAAGCCAGAGCAGACTGGCTCTGGCTGCTATAGATTCTGCCGCTGAGGCTCTTGTAGTGAATGAGGAGTTGTCATGCACATGCCCTAAGGCCAGCTCGGTTTTCTTGTCAGATTGGTCCTTGAGGGATGCTTCTCCGTCTCTAGGGAACAAGGAATTCAACACCAGTTGAGCCACAGGTGCGTCCGTGGGGGGGGTGCAGGAGCGCTGCCGGTTCCTGCTGGAGAGAGTAAAAATGTGCCGCTGCCACCATGGGCTTTCGTACCAAGGCAGGCAAAGCCCATTCTTCCTTACTGCTTTCAGTAAAACAGTCTGGTAAGGGAAGAAGCATATCTTTAGGCGTTGCCCTGGGAAAAACTATATCACTCTTAGAGGCAGGGGTCGAGGCAGGTTGTATTTTGGACTGAAGGCCAAGAGTGGTGAGAACTTTGGTCATCAATGGGTTGAAATCCTCAGGTACAAATAAACATTGGGACGTGCTAGCAGGCTCGAGCCCTTCACCTCCAGATCATTCACCCTCCTCCTTATCTACAGGGGCAGCTAGAACCTGTCCCTCCTCTCCCGATTCTACATGAGCCTCCTCCAGGTCACAGTCCACTCCAGAGACCCGAGGATTAGCATAATGAAGTGGGGGGAAAGGCCTCTTTCTCAGATCCCCAGAATCCTGGTCAGAGAGTTCTGAGGAATGAGCCCTAGTGGCCTGACTGGATGGAATCTTAGATTTTTTGCAGGAGTGCTTCTTTTTCTTTTTCACCTTTTTGGGAGAAAGAGAGTGCAGGCTAGAATCAGAAGAATCCTCCAGAGAGGAGGAGTCACATTTATGTTTTCTGGACCTCTTTTTGCATTTGGGGGGACACAATTGCAAGACAGTGTCCACCATAGCATTCTTAATCCACACCTGCCATTCTGGGGGCATGGAAACAGGGAGGCTGGTAGGCGCCAGTCCCAAGGCAGGGGGACCCCCACCCCTTGGGCAGAGCTCACCACATTTTGCAGAACAGGAGTTGTGGAAGCATCCTCAGAAGCAGTAGTAGTTTTGGTGCTTTTATCAGCACGGCCACCATCTTGGATCGAGGCAGAATTTCCCGCTTCCATCACGGCCCGTGTGGAGGTTGCCCTGAGCCCTCGCTGTGTGGGTGGCAGTCTGGTCATGGGAAGTCACGAAATGGCCCTGCTTCAGAGGACCCGGAGGAGGAGGGTCTCCGCCGTCTTGCCCGGGTCAGAGGAGGTTATTGGGGCTGCCCTGTTGCGCGTTCCGGCACCCAAAGGCAGGAGACAGGCCACAACTGAGTTGGGCGCCCTGCCAGATGACTCTCCGATAGCCGGCAAGGACGCTGGGGGGAGCTGCGATCCAGGCGCTCTAGTGCCTTTGGGGAAGGCGTCTCGTGGTTTGCCAGCAGGAACTCAGATGTTTAGGCTCGTTCCTGGCAGCTCCATGCAGGGGGTGCGGGATGGAAGGAGGGGAAGGAGGGAGAAAACAAATATAGACTTCTTTTTTTAATAGGAAGATAAGAGAGACAACAGCCAAAGGCTAAAAGGATAAGCTTAGGGAAGGCAGAGAGAAGGCAAAAGCTAGGAAAAATGCTGAAAAGGAACGGAGAGATAAGGAAGCCTGCCTGGAGCTATGCAGGACTTGAAGAACTGGGCGGGGTCATCCTCCTCAGCCCAGGTCTTTCTTTGGCTAATTACCATAAGTCCTGCCCCTGGAGCATGTGACAAGGATAACCCGTAGACATGGCCTTGATTGCAGAAACCGAGAAAGTCCTTACATCAGTACAGTGGTGGCTGGTCAATAAGGGCAGGAGAGGCAGTGCCTCCCCCCCAACAAAAATAAACAAGCTAAAGGATTAGACTTACCAGCAGCCATGGAAACCTTCAGAGCTGGGAGCTTCTTCTAGCCACTTCTCTCCTGCCTGTAACTTCTTGGCTACTCAAATTGCTCCAGCCAATCTGATTCCTAGGGGGCTCCTCCTGGCATTGCCCCCAGGAATAACTAAAAATAATGGGTTAAAAATAATCTTCCTGGTTGCTTGTTTCAGGAAGTATATTTTTAATACATTCCCCCTTCTTCCTGGGGGCAGTGCCAGGAGGAGTCCCCTAGAAATCCCCCCTAGATTAACTGGAGCAACTTGAGTAGCGACTGTTCCAGCCAGTAGAATCAAAAGAGGAAGTTTCAGGCAGGGGAGGAGGGGCTGAAGGAAGCTCCCTGCTATGGAGGATTTTCCTTGGCTGCTAAGTTTGATCTTTTACTAGGTAGTTTATTTGGTGGTAGGGGGGAATGCAACCCCTGCTTTCTCTCTTCTGCCCCTCTTTCTGCCTTTTGCCCTTCCTTTCTGCCTTTCTCTCTGCTTTTTGCACTGGCTTTGTTGCTTTCTGCCTTCTTCCCCCACCCTTCTTCCCCACCCACAAAACCTTTATATTTTCTGCTTTTGCCCTGCTTTTCTGCTTTTTCTGTTTTCCTCAGTGGTGACAGGCTTGGGTAAATACCCACCAGCTGGCATGGAGGAAAGTGGGGGTAGGCTTCTGCCTTGGTTCTCCCCTACTTCCAGCTGCTCCAATGCCCACCAGCTGCTATTGCATCAGGATCAAGTTTCCCTTGTTCCTGGTGTGTTTGTCTTTCTATCGCTCTTGTCTGCTTGGTGTGAACTCTGGTGTGCTCTAGACCACAGTTTCTCAACCACCGGTCCCTGGACTGCTGCCGGTCCCCGAAGGGTTGAGTGCCGGTCCCTGACTGGGAGTCACCCCCCCCCCACAACTGCAATCAAGGCACTCACTTCCTCAGTTTTGCACATGGCACGGAAGAGGAAGAGGAAGAGTATTACGGAGGCGTGGGACCCTTCTTGTGCCTTGCCTCCATGTGCTACTGAGATCTTCCTACAGCTATCTTATTCCCTATCTTTACAGCTTCAAACTGTATGCAGCGTGGGGGCATCAAGGAAAAGGTATGGCATTGGGTGCCACTTGAAGGGCTGCTGGTTCTTGCATGCTCATTGTTTGCAGCCAAAGGTTGATTGATTGAAACCCAGCTTCCTGTTGCGGCCGAGGCACCTTGAGAGGGAACGCTGTTTCCCTCTTGCATTGGTGGGGCGTTGTGGTCCCTCGGTCCCCTGTAACCCCCTGGTCTGCACTGCCGGTGGAAGACGGCGGTCCCCTTTGTGACCTCGCCAGGGGGTGGAACCTCTGGCCGGGATCATGCCGCAGTGAGGGCTAAGTGGTGGAGGGAGGGCCGCCTTGGCTTGGGCTTTGCAGAAAGGGAGTGCAGGTGGACCTTCCTTGGGGGAGGGGGAGCAAGCACGCATACCAAGGAGGGCTAAGTGGAGGAAGGAGGCAGTGTGGTACGGGGAAGAGGCAAGAGACCATTTTGTGCGTTCATGCAAAAGGGTCATTGGATGAATGGCACTGGAATGAAGTGATCCTGGGGATTTGATGCCCAGTGCAGTTCGTGTCCAATCCCATCCGATTTAAAACCAGCTGCCTATTGCGGCCAAGGCACCTTGAGAGGGAACGCCGTTTCCCTCTTGCATTGGTGGGGCGTTGTGGTCCCTCAGCCCCCTATAACCCCCTGGTCTGCACCGCCGGTGAAAGACGGCAGTCCCCTTTATGACCTCGCCGGTGCACCGTTGCTTCACCCACCCTGAACAGTGCCTCGTCTCCCCAGCAAGGAAGATGAGTCATCCACCACTACAACGCCCCACGCCCCCCGCCATCTCAGAATCACCCCCTTCCCTTTAATGCCAGGTTCCCACCACTGTTCTTCACATTTTCTTTCACCGTTAAAAAAAACCCCATTCCCAGCACCTGCCATGTAACCGTTTTTAAGGAGTTTTTAAGGAGCTGCGCGGGTTTCATTAGGTCCGCCTCACAAAGTGCACATCTAAGAGCAGGATCCAGATCAAGCCAGGTGATCATGACCAAGCAGCATTGACACAAATGAGAGATGACTAAATTAATTTCAGTGGGTGGTCCTGACTAACGTCGTCTGGATCCGGCCCTGCGACTACACAACTCCTGCTAAAACTTCACCTCCATCATGAGAGGGTTAAACTGTAGATTTCCGGCTCTACTGAACTTGCCCAGCTCTCCTCTCCTCACCTCCTTTTTGCTTTGCTTGACATCCAGCCTGATGAAGTGTTTGGGGGAATTCAAAAGCTTGCTTGTGTGTTGTTTTCATTGGCCCCATGTAGCT
Organism: Hemicordylus capensis; assembly: GCF_027244095.1. Classification (NCBI taxonomy): domain Eukaryota; kingdom Metazoa; phylum Chordata; class Lepidosauria; order Squamata; family Cordylidae; genus Hemicordylus; species Hemicordylus capensis. Next base: position 397,205,090 of record NC_069657.1, on the reverse strand, counting down.
TTTGAATTTTTCTAATGGCCCAACATCCATTGGGCCATCCATCCATCTCCACTGAGTGATCACAAGCACCCCCACCCCGCACACACTGAAGACATACTGGAGACAAATTTGTTCACCCAGGCTTTTAGATTCAGGGGTGCAAGAAGACATACTGGAGACAAATTTGGTGGACTTCAACTCTCATAATCCCCAGCCATAATGGCCAAATGCCATTGTGGTTGGGAGTTATGGGAGTTTAACTGAGGGACCCAAGGTTGAGAACCCCTAATATTCCATGTTTGCAAAAGATTCCAAATTTAATGATTTTAATGCTTATATTATTTTAATTGTAAACTTCCCAGAGATGCAAGTTTTTGGGCAGTATAGAAGTCTGTTAGACAGACAGACAGATAGATAGATAGATAGATAGATAGATAGATAGATAGATAGATAGATAGATAGATAGATTTGAAACCCCTTTACTAACTGCTGGTCTGGGAAACTGCGCATGAATAATGTAGTGGTCCTTGAAACTCTGCATGAAGAATTTAGCAGTCCTTGACTCCAAAAAGGTTGAGAAACACTGCTCTAGACATTTAATCACCTGCTCAACCCCCTGACTCTTAATTGTTGTTATGGCTTTACCTTGGCTGCTTCCTGACTCTGGTGTAGGCCTGAACCAGACTGAAGCTATGTTACCCTTCATATAAGCTGGCTGTGTTAAAGCCTTTAAAACCTTCTTGACTGGTGGTGTGTTTGGCTCACTGACCCAGAAAAAGAACCTCTCTTTGTTGGGGTACAACAACTCCTTGCTTCTCTCTGACTCACTGGCTGCTGACAACTACTCAGTTTTGATCCTTGGTGTGTTCCTGGCTTTTGTCTTGACCGTCCTGGCTTCTAACTGGCACATGACCCCGGTGAGCTTCTGGTTCTCCCAGTCCTGGCTTTGGACTTGCACCCTCAACAAGTGACTTCTGTCCATGGCCCAGCTGCCTGACACTTTCTTGAGATGAAGCAGCTTGAGATACTGCTGGGAGAGAAAGAGAATGGATGCAAGATGAAGCTATGACCGAGAGTTTTTCTTCATCCCTTGCCTCACAACCATACAAGGGTTCTAAGTCATAACTGTGAATTTTGAGGCTTTGGGACATGAATTCCAATTTAAGAACCTAGCAACGCAGGCCACAAATAAAGAGGATATCACCACAAATGCAGGAAAGCAAAAAAAAAAAAAGATGCAGATGAATTATAGTCCCACCACATTTCTAAGCAGAAAAATGTAAGTCCCAATGCATTCCAAGCATTTGTAGTCCTTCACCTGGGAAGCATCTGTTCAAATGTCTGCCTTTTCCTACTCTAAAAGGAATTGCTTACAATCTGACAAAATGGATATTCCCCTGGTGAAGGGCTACTAACCTCCGGGCCTACATAGTTCTGCTCAATAACATCTACTGCCTGAATGTGTTCACATTTTGATGAGGGGGTTGTACTTTTTGTTTACACATACTGCCCACTTGTTTCCATACTTTTACAGGAAATATGAAAGCTAGAGACATGCTTATAAACAATCGTATACATTAGAGACGTGCGAAACATTTCAAGCACAAAACAGCTGTTTCGAGTGTTTTGAGCTTGAAACAATTGCCCTTAGAATAAAGGGCCTGTTTCAAGCTCGAAATAAAACAGCCCCATTTCGTCTTGAAACATTTTGAGTGTTTCAAGCACCATATTGGAGGCCTAGTTCCCCCTTTCTGATTGGTTTTCTGGTACTGGCTTCCAATTGGCTTGTGATCTCCTCGCTTGGCTTGTTTTCATTCATGATGAAAGAGTAGAGGATACACGTGCCAAAGGAACAAACCATATACATAGAATAGTATATATACCGTGTATAGAGATCTGTTCACACACACACAACGTATTTGGTGGTGGCCCCCAAAAGGAACCAGCAGCCCCCGTAGTACCACCACTGAAACAGTCCCAGACCAAAGGCAGCATGGTGTGGGACCACTTTGAGCCCTGGTGACCCAAACCATGCTGTCTGCATCCACTGCAAGGTGCAGGGGGAAGGACCTTATGCATCTTCGGAATTTGGGGATGCTGCTGCACCTGCAGCGGCATCACCTGGGGACCCCTGCTCCTGCTGGCAGCAATAGGCCTGGTGTGCCCTCGACTAGTGGCAGCAAGGCTGCTGCTTCTGCTCCCAATCAGGGGAAGTTGCCTGCATGGTGGGTGCAGTTGGCGGGCAAGCAGTCTGCTCGTCCAGAGCCTCGTCTCGTCAACCGGACCACTGAGGAGATGATGGCTTTGGATGACAAGTCATTCCAGGTGGTGGAGAACGCTGGCTTGAGCCATCTGCTCCTACTGCTTGCTTCCAACTATAAAAGCCCCACCCCACCCACACCACCTTCAGCAGGCAGGTGGTGGCCTCACTGTAGGAGTTGTGCAGGGAGGCCATGCCAGGGGGCTGCTGTATGCAGCAGCAGCTGACACCAGCCTGCACTTCACTGTAGAACTGTTGTCCAGCAACATTGGGCTGCACACTGCTTTCCTGTTCCTCATAGCGCACTTATGGGGGCAGGAGAACAAGGGGACAGCTGCTGGTGGTGGCATGGCCAGCCCCTCCCATGAAGCAAATCACCGGTGGGTTCTGCTGCAAGTGGAGGTACTAGACACTGACCACATGGCAGATGAGCTGTTGGTGGCCATGGATCGCCAGGTAGAGGGATGACTGTCCAGGCTGCCAAACCTTTGCCGCAGGTTCCTGATGACTGACAATGCTCTTAATGCAACTGAGCGGTTTCAGCTTGTGTCCATCTGTTGTGTGGAGCATGCTCTGAATCTGCGCTGAACACCAGCCTGCTGATACCATGGCTGCTCTTGTGAAGAGGTGCCACAAGATAGTAGCTTACTTCCACTGGAGAGGAAAGGGTAGCTGGACGCTCAAGTAGAAGCAGCTTGAGCTCATCATACCTGAACACTTGATTCTTCAGGATGTTGCAGCCCAGGAGATCTCCACCTTTCTCTTTCTCCAGCACCTGCAGGAGCAAGAGGTGGCCATCCATGGCGCAGCTTGGAAGTGTGCAACCAGGACTGGGGGTGCTCATTTCTGAGGTTGTCTTGGCACTCAAGTCATTCTGTGTTGCTACAAATAGCTTGTTGTGTACCAGCAATGCTGAGCCAGGCTTTGCCTGCCACTCTTCTCCTTGAGAAGAGGATGAGTCAGCTCCAGTTCACACTGACCGCTGAGGAGGCAGTTGCCTTGGCAGGTCAGCTGAGGACTGGAGTGGTGGATTGGCTCATGACTCCCTTTGGGTGCATCAGCAGCACATGTTTTGTCCTGCCTATATGACCCAAGAATGAAGAGCAAAGCAGTCATTCCTGACCATATGCCAGGTGGAGGGACCTCCTGGTTGATGGAGTTAGACTAGCTGAGGCGAGGAGACTTGGGTGTGACCAGGAGGAGGATGCTGTTGTCCCCAATGCTAGTGCGCGGTCCACCACTACTTCCCAGTCCAGCAGCATGGTGTCCCTGGCAGGGCCAAGGGAGCCAGTAGTTCCACCTCATCATTCCACCAGGTGGTTCACAGAGGGGTTCCTTGGCGCCTTGCCAATGGGACAAAAGGGGCCCACAGAGCCCTGCAGCACTGCTGAACAGTGTGTTCTGCAGTACTTGCAGGACCCAGTGGCAGGCTGGGAGATGGAGCCAATCAGGTTTTGGGCAATGCATCACCAAGTCTGGCTGGACTTGGCAACAGATGTCTGCCATCGGTTCCTCTCATGCCCACCAAGCAACATCCAGAGTGAGAGAGACGGTGTTCTCCATGGCCAGGGATGTGGTGACAACCCATTTCTCATGCTTGAATGCTAACTTAGTGGAGCAGCTGGTCTTCCTGAAGACCTACCTCCTCCTGTTGGGCAATCCAGAGCTGGCCATGGTAGGTGAATGGCTCATGGTCACCCCCACCCACCACAGCACCACTGGTAGTTCACCCCACTCTTGCCAACCCCAAAATCAGAAGTGCTGTAGTCTGGAGAGGGGAGCTGGTCTTGTGGTAGCAAGCATGACATGTCCCCATAGCTAAGCAGGGTCTGCCCTGGTTGCATATGAATGGGAGACTTGATGTGTGAGCACTGCAAGATATTCCCCTCAGGGGATGAAGCCACTCTGGGAAGAGCAGAAGGTTTCAAGTTCCCTCCCTGGCTTCTCCAAGATAGGGCTGAGAGAGATTCCTGCCTGCAATCTTGGAGAAGCCACTGCCAGTCTGTGAAGACAATATTGAGCTAGATAGACCAAGGGTCCGACTCAGTATATGGTAGATTCCTATGTTCCTATGTACTGCTGACACTGTACGCACACCACTGCCATGGCCAACGATGAGATGATGGACTGGTGCCCTGACCCATGTGTCTCTCTGTTAGCCGGGGCCCAGCACCAGTCTGAGGCCATGGTGTTATCCAGATGAAGGAAGGCAGGCAGCAGTGTCATGGCACAGAATATACATATGCTGGAGAAGAAAGAAGAATTCTTCTTGTCCGACCATTTGATTGGTTCATCTAGCTCAATAATGTTCACAGTAATGTCCTCCTGTCTCTCTGTGGCAGGCAAGATGGAAGGAAGGAAGGTTTGATTTTGTAGTTTTCTTGTGAGCACCACTGAGTATAATATGCTGTGCTATTGTTGCTAAAACCCCTGCTAACTTGGCAAAGAGGCACCTTTTAACGTGGTGATTCTCTTTATTAAGCAGGGGGAGAGTATCTGGCCCTATCCACCCCCCAGCATAGTGCCTCCAGTGACAGTTGCTGGTGTCTATCTTATGTTTGTTTTTAGATTGGGAATTCTTTGCGGACAAGGATCCATCTTATTTATTTATTTCTCTATGTAAACCGCCCTGAGCCATTTTTGGAAGGGCGATATAGAAATCAATCAATCAGACAAACAAACACATACATACATACATACTATCTGGGTTTGCTGGATCTCAGGTTAACAAAGGCAGAACTTGGGTGCCTGCCTTGTGCTTCATTTTGTTTGCGAGCTACTGTTGTGGTGAGAAACGGACAGTGGCAGCTCTTTGTATGTGTGTATGTAATATTTCTTGGTGATTGCTGTGATGAGCTCCATGTCTGGCCTTGAGCTGAGACTAACTTGTGCTTCACTCACTGCTCTGGGCTGCTCTTTAATCTGCATTGCAAGGTGTACAGCACTCAGTCAAAATGTGGCTGAAGTTGCTCAAGTTGAGCATAAGGCTATGCTTGTTGTTAAGGTGCTGCTGTGGCAGCTGTTGCAATTATGCTAGGAAGTAATGTAAAGGAGTCAAAATTGTGTGTGAGAAAGCAACTTGACAATGATTTTACTGCAGTGCAGGCACTGTAGCTGACAGTAGATTCTGGGTCAATGATTCCTTTTTTGGCCATTTTTGGACTGTCTTTGAAATGTGTGTTCTGTGTCAGGAGGGACAGATTCCCTTTTACTGTGTGCTTCTGCCATGTTTTTCAAGGCAGGGCTGCAACATTGTGCACTGTGCTAGTTCTGACCATAGGAAACAATGGGGAACTTGAAACACTCCATTGTTCCCCATGGGTAGCTCCTAGGGACACCAAAGTGGGTTGTATGGCAGGGCACCTACCACCCAACAGTTGTAGGTGCCGTGCCATACAACCCACTTTGGTGTCCCTAGGAGCTACCCACGGCAGTTTTAAACAATTTCTAACCTTACCCCATAGGATCCTATGAATTTTTTGAGAAAGGTTAAACACATTTTAAAAATCACCCGCTTCCCTGTTTCTTTTGTGGTTTGGTTGGTAAGTAGCACCCAATCATGCCCTACTACCCAATCCACCTAGGAGCTACCCATGGGAAACAATAGCGTGTTTCGAGTTCCCCATTGTTCCCTTTAGCTGAAGCACTCAAAACATTTCGAGTTGGTTTCATCAAAACAGCCGGCTTGGCAACTGTTTCAACAAAATGTATCAAGTATTTTGCATTGCATTTCAAGCTTGAAATGAAATGCAAAATCTGTTTCGTGCACACCCCTAGAATACATGTACGTAAAGTAAAGTACAGTTGTGCCCTCGAGTCGGTGTCGACTCCTGGCAACCACAGAACCCTGTGGTTTTCTTTTGGTGGAAAACAGGAGGGGTTTACCATTGCCTTCTCCCATGCAGTGTGAGATTATGCCTTTCGGCATCTTCCTATATTGCTGCTGCCTGATATAAGTGTTTTCTATATTCTGGGAAACATACCAGCAGGGATTTGAACCAGCAGCCTCTTGCTCGCTAGGCAAGTCATTTCCCCGTTGTGCCATTAGGTGGTACCTTTTATTATTTCAATCTTCCATGCTACATTTATCTCCTTAAGATGTGTTCCAGCCTCATTTCAGTCAACAACATGTGGATAATTCACATCAGATAGACAGACAGACAGCATGCACAGTCACCCATATTCACATACTACACAAATAAGACTGAACTGCCACTCTCTGAAATTTGTCCAAGCAGAAACATTCCCCTGGGTGGGAAAGAGACACTGAACCCCTGGCTCAGATTTTCTTTTCTCTGCTTGTTATTTTCCCCTCCTGCTGTGTGTTAATGTGCTCTATCAGGTCCTGGCTATGGTTGAGCGAGGATGCCTGAGGTCATTCCATCTTTACTTTGTTTGGGCAGGTTGCCAAGAAGCTACTGGCAGAAACATTGTGGGGTTTTTTTGCAAATTGAATGTGACTCAAGCTCACCAGTGGATCCGCACCAAACAACTTCATATCTTGTGCTTTAAAGGGGGAAGACTGGCAGCTCTGAACTTCCCAGTCCCGGGCCAGGACAAGGCAGCCAATACAGCCTAGAGAATGGCTCTCTCCATTGGCAGATGTAGTTGCTGGCCAGAAAAATAACTGAGAGTCTTTCAGACAATTGGTGTAGGCCAGGGGGTGGTAGTAGTGGTTCAACTGTGACTGAGCAGTTCTTGCTCACAAGATAGCACTCCCCACCCCAGGAATTCACATTTTCCCAATATTCAAACTGCAATTTTTGTTGTTAGAACATGTAACATTCCCATCATTGGTTGGCTCATCGGCTTTGGCAATCTGGACTAACATCAGTGGCGGAGCGGGACCGCCAGCGGCCTGTGTGTGGCCGCCGCCGCAGCCCCACTGATCCCGCCCCCACGTCTGACGTCAGATGCGGGGGCGTGGTCTGGCTGAACAGAGCTTTGAGGCTCCATTCAGCCGGCAGCAGAGAGGGGAGCCAGAGTTGCCCTTTAACTGCCGAAGGGGCCGCGCGGCCCCTTCAGCAGTTAAACGAAGGCTGGCACTGCCTTCGCAGCGCAGCCCAGGAGTGGCTCTTCCCTGCAGGCTGTGCTGAGAAGGTAGTGCCAGCCTTTTAACTCCTGAAGGGGCCATGCAGCCTCTTCAGGAGCTACTTAGGCTGGCACTGCGTTCGCAGCAGGAGTGGCTCTTCTCTGCGTTTGCAGGGAAAAGCCGCTCCTGGCTGGTGCTGTGAACACAGCGCCAGCCTTTGTTTAGCTCCTGAAGGGGCCGTGCGGCCCCCGCTCGGGAGCTAAATTAGCCCCCGCATCTGACGTCAGACGCGGGGGGCATGTCGGGGCCGCTCTCGCGGCCTCTGAGTAGTCGGTGGCCCGGGTTCTTTGAACCCGTTGGTCCAATGGTGGCTCCGCGCTGACTAACATGCTCTAAAAACACTTTATTATCTGCTTTAAATTTGGCATGCTTGTCAATCAGAACGGGATGCCATAGCTCCTAGGTTGCTTAGCCACACATCTCCTCCATGTTATACATCATGTCTCCCAAGCTGCTTGGTCATTCCCTCCTACACATTCACAGGCAGGTCCCTATTTTCATCAATGAAATGTTGGGGGAGATGCATTATTCTATTTGTTTTATTTAACATATTTATATACCACCCAAAACTTATATGTCTGGATGGTTTACAATAAAACAATACAAATTAAAACAAAATTAGAACAAAACATTAACATAATTTAAAATTCAGCACAGTGTTAAAAACTGTAAATCTAATTACAAGCCGGGGTGAACAAATGTGTCTAAACTGCCTTTTAAAACATTGTCAGATATGGGGAGGCAAAACACAAGAACTGTGTTATTCCACACAACTCAGGGAGTGCACATTGCAGCTGTGCCTGATGCCTGGAATATGCATTCCTGAGTACCGTATTTTATGGACTATAAGACTCACTTTTTTCCTTGAAAAATATCCACCAAAATTCAGGAGCGTCTTATATCTTTTAACAGTTTAATATGTTAAAACTCTGAAAAACTGGATTAAAATTACGGTGTGTCTTATAGTCCGTAGCGTCTTATAGTCCGTAAAATACAGTATTACAGGCATCCATTGGACAGTGCCTGTGATGCGACTGGTAATAAGAGACACAACTTCTCCAGTCATGCTCATACAATTTGCTGAACCATTCAAAGTTTTTTCTTTTTCTTTGCTCGCTTGTTTAGTTTAAAAAGATAAGCGAGATTGTGTTATACACTTAGACTCTGCAGAACAGGAATACTCATGTTGCATTTAGAAATAAAAAGTAAAGTGGTAAAAAGCAGCAAGGCCAGCCAAAATGTTCTAGCATGCATTGTGCTCTATTTTGCTGTGATCCTTTGTGCCCTTTCTCACTGTTGCATGGGAAGGCTTGAGGGCGGGCGGCGGGGAAGGCAGTAGAAGCTCACCTCCCCTGCAAACGATCTGGCTGTCGCCTCTGGGCAGGGCAGGGTGTGTGGATCGTGCACCCAGATGATCATCTGCTGCCCCAGGTAGCACGGAGGTGCGAGGGTTGGGATGCATGGCCCCAGCCCCCGAAATCCCACATTGTGAGGATCCCCCCAATGATGGCTGAGAGCCTGCTCCTGTGCCAGCGCTGGCTGGGAGGAGACGGCACTCACACATGAGCAGTTAGCCTGAGTTAAGGGCATATCTGTTAAAAGTGGTAAAGAGGAGTGTATCTATTTCAGACTCGTTATAATGGTACAGGATCACACACCACAGATGCTTGACTGGAACTCATTCAAATGCTATGCTAGGAATAAAATACACTTTTAACAATTTGGAAAGGACTTTACTGCCTGTCTCTCCTCTCCTCTGGTAGAAAACACTTACTTGGCTCTCCTTAGGAGGAGCAATTCTTAATGAGGATCCTGAAATGTGGTGAGCCAGTGTGGTGTAGTGGTTAGAGTGCTGGACTAGGACCGGGGAGACCCGAGTTCAAATCCCCATTCAGCCATAAAACTAGCTGGGTGACTCTGGGCCAGTCACTTCTCTCTCAGCCTAACCTACTTCACAGGGTTGTTGTGAAAGAGAAACTCAAGTATGTAGTACACCGCTCTGGGCTCTTTGGAGGAAGAGCGGGATATAAATGTAAAAATAATAATAATAATAATAATAAAATGTGAAGATTTTGTATGGGCACCAAAAGTCTGTGCTGATCTGTTATATATGTGAACAGAGTATTGGAAAGTCTTTATTAACAGTTGCAGAAAGCAAAGATTGTTATATATGTAGGAACAAATGGATTCCTGCTAACTAAGCAAAGAGACACCGTTTTAAAGTGGTGATTATCTTTATTTAGCAGGGGGAGAGAAACTGGCCCTGTCCACCTCTAGCACAGTACCTCCAGTGACTAAAAAGAAATCTTATGGTTTCTTTTTAGACTGTGAGCCCTTTGGGGACAGGGAGCCTTGTTTGTTTGTTTGTTTGTCTCTGTCTCTGTCTCTCTCATCTGCTTTGGGAACTTTTGTTGAAAAGTGGTATATAAATATTCATAGTAATAGTAGTAGTAGGATGAAGTGGTGTTTATTTTAATTCTGTTTGTTGCAATAGGCTTTTGGTTCAAAACATGTTGCAATAGGTTTTGGGTTATGATCCTAAAAGGCACCAAATTTTGGGGATTTTTATGTAGGCATGAAAACTGTACTGAAGGCAATTTTTTTTTCTAGAGAGGTCAGGCTACTCCACAAAAGGCCATGGGTGTCTCAGAATAAAGCCAATGGAAATGTAATTCTTATTGCAATGACTCCTCCCCGCCCCCATTACAAATGTCTCTCCACATGTTTTTCTCCAGGCAAAGCTTTATCCACACATTTTTACAGTACACTGTGAGGCAACATGGATCTCCACATTATATGGCATGCATCTTAATCAGGGCTAATACAAAGTTAGCCATTTGGGGCAGGCTTTCCTCTTCCAGCTTGTTTCACCAAGCCCTGCAACTGTAACTCTTGCTGATTAAGACAAGGCATAAACAGGACTGCTGTGTTGTGCTCTCACCTTGGTCGCAAATGGCTTCTTATTAAGCATCTTTGTTCTTCCAGCTCTGTTACTCGGAGCTTTTGCCAAAGGCATTTCTGCAAAATTGTGTTGTAGGCCAATTGACTGGAAGCAATTTCCTCCTCCAGGCTTCTGTGCCCAGTGCCGGCTAAGGGCCCAGAGTGCAATTCAATCTCTCCAAGTGCTGCAAATATCAGAATTAGCAAAATAAGCCCATTCTGCCAGGCTCAACCATAAACTGGGGAGCAATTTTGCCAGCTTTTTTAAAAAAAGACCTTAAAGGGATTTTTCTTGATTCTTTCTATAAAACAAGGTTGGGTTGGGAATGTGGATAACTGCATTATAGCTATCAAATAGAAGGTAACATTTTCTCTAGCCTTTTGTCTATTTAATAGATACAGTTATTTTAATCGGAATTGATGGGTAGAAGATACTTGCATGAGCATAATGGCTTTTGATGGCTGATGGCTATTAGCTGCTATACACACACACCCTCTACCTGGAACAGTTTGGCAGCTGGAATGTAGCCAGCGGAACAGATGGGCTCAGAAAACCAAACTAAAAACAAGAAGTTCTGGTAAGAACTAATCTGCCTACTTTCCTTTCACTGTCATCTTAATTGATAATTACCATCTTCACAAGTTACCCTTCTTCTGCCTCAAATGTTCACACATCCACCATCTTGAACTGGGGTGAATGACATCATCACAAACTATGCCAACGAGGTGTCCCTATGTGTTACTAGAACTGTACCAAATTTGGTTGAAATTGGTCCAGAAATTGGTCCATTGCGAAGTTGTTAGGGACACACAGACACGCACAGAAAGCTGGGTGATCTCATAAGCTTACTTTTCTTAAGGAAAGTAGGCTAAAAATGGCTCTCATGTCATGCCCCAAGTCTAATTTCAAATTTAGAGACCATTGCATTCCCAATGATATCAGGAGAATGACAGTGTCTAAATGCCTCTCCCAACCCAACTCTAGGCTACCACAAGCCCTCTACCTTCTCACTTATTTACCCAGGGACAGCAGCAAAAAAAGGAGGTGGCATAGGTGCTTCATGTTATAACCCAAAGGAGTGGGCAGGTTCAGTCTTGATTGGACAGCAGAACTTCCACCCCTGGTTGCACCAATACCTCTGAACCAAACTCATGAAAATAATGTAATAATAAATGCATTTGGGTTGGAATTCAATATTTTATACTTAAACCAAATCACAGACTCAATCAGCTTGATTCCCAACACAGATCAGCAGTCTTGCAGCTATTACTTCATAGCAAACAAGATTTAAACACATCTCATGTAATTTAACAAGAAAATTACAATTTTCTTCAGCACCCACAGGGGTACACACTGCACTATCCACACACATATACACATGTATTATTTGCTCAAAAGTGTTCTTGCCCTTGACCCCAGGCCTATAGCCCAGTGTTGCAAATTCTTTGCGGGAGAGATGCAAGCTTATTTGCGGATCTTGCAAATAAATAATGGCAGACCCGCTGGTGGAGCCAGCCAAACAGTGGCCCATATCCCGCCCCACCAGCAGGCCCACCAGTGACACAAGATTTCATGATGTCACGTGCACATGGGCATGTCCAGGATCCAGAGAGCTCCAAGCGTGCTCTCTAGAGCTAATTTCCAGTCAGCGTTTGCTGGCTGGGTACATTTATTTTGCTCCCCCTCCCTCGCTGGAGGGAGAGGAAGAGAAATAAACACAGCAGCCAGCAAACTCTCTGGATCCCGGGTACGCCCACGTGCACATGACATCATGTGCAAAAGGGGCATGGCTGGGGCTTCGCAGAGCCCAAGCGAGCTTTCCAGAGCTCATTTCCAGCCAGTGTTTGCTGGCTGCTGAGTTTGTTTCACTTCCTCTCCCTCCAGCGAGCTAGAGGAAGCAAAATACATGCACCCAGCAAACATACGCTGGCTGGGAATGCATTCGGGAAGGCTGAAGCGGGCCCTCTGGAGATGCCTCCCCTTGTGTGTCTGACATCACATGCACAGGGCATCTCCCATGGCACTTCCCATTGGCGGCCTGGGTTCTTTGAACCCTATCGCTCAATGGTAGCCCCACCCCTGGGCAGGCCCATAAAATAAAGTCTCTTCAGGGCTCCTCTAATTTTGCTGTGGAGCAGCTTCCTCTTTCTTGCTTGCTTCTAGAGCAAGCTCCCAGAACTTTCTGAAAGCCTATTGAGATGATCCAAGATAAGGAGAAGATAAGGGGAATTCACTAACCCTTTACTAACCACTTTTGTAAACATTGCTGTTGATAAGGGGGATAGTAACAACATGGGTTACAATGTCATGACCCCAATCTCAGGCAATGACCAGGATTCTAAACTGAAGAAGAAAAGCCAGATAGATTAGGAGGCCTAGCAGTACAAGAATGGAGGTGCTGGCTCCAGCCCAGGGCTGTGGCAAAGAGCTTGGGCTGGAGCCCATCAACTACTGGCCCTTGAGGTGAACACCCAGAACTAGAACCCCAAAAGGTTTCATATCCTGTGCCAGATTCCCTCAAGGGACTGCCTCCCTTTGGACCTTGGTCTCATGCTCCCCAGTATCCATTTGCCGGCATACATAATGCACCAGGCAGAATTGACAAAACAGCAGCAGAAAGCTATCCACCTGGCCAGAGGACTGCCCCTTTAAGGCTCTCCGCTCTTCTAGCTTGCAGCTCTCTGAAGTCCCATGACTCCGACTGATATGGTCACCCTCAGGTATCTCCTTGTGCCCTGTGGGATCCTGTTCCCAGACAGGGTATTTCAGCTCAGATTCAGTTTGAGCTGGAAAATAATGGCGGAGGAGCATCGATTCCACTTGCATCACAATGTAACTGAACATTATGAGCTGGATAAGTTTGCATTATGAGCTAAGCAATTCCAAATTTCAGTACAAGCAGCAAAACTGTACATCTGAGACTAAGTGCCAGAGGGGTATTTGTGTTCATCTGTTGTCATAAAAATGACCAAGAGGCTTGGGGCACCTTAACATTTGACAAATATCATCCCTGTTCAGATGTGATCTGAAATAATACTTGTCAAAGACTGACAAATATTACTCCTTTTCGGAAGTCAGGGGTTGCTGGGATTGCATGCACTGTTGCCCCTTTGGGCCTCCTCCATGCCTTCATTTGAATTCAGTATAAAGTTTCTACCCAACATGATTACCCCTGCTAATTGACATGATTACGCCAACATGATTGCAGGCCCTTTGGGGACAGGGAGCTATTTGATTGATTGATTGATTGATATCTATGTAAACCGCTTTGAGAACTTTTGTTGAAAAGCGGTATATATTCATCATATTCATGATTACAGGAGATTGCATGGTTGTGTTCCATGCCCATGACACTGCTGAATCAAGCACACGTTGTAAGTTCGGTACACGTCATAGCCCCTTAGGTAACATTTAACATTTTAACATTTAAATTAGGTCCCAGACAATTATTGTTGAACACTGAGCCCTGCACCAGGTTGACAGCTGCAATATGGAAGCTACAATATAGAGTAATATTTTTAGGAGGACCTTGAAGATGTACCTATTTTCCCAGGCTTTTAACTGAAACTAAAAAATTTAAATTTTAATGTGTTTTTATCTATTATTTTTATCTTTTAATGAATTTTAAATGTTTTATGTTCTATATATTATGTTTTAATCCTGTACACCGCCTAGAGATTTCTATATTAGGCAGTATATAAATTCAATAAATAAATAAAATTAAAAAAAATACATTTCTTTCTACCTGGGAGGGAGCATTGAGCATCAGTTCCAGGAACTTCCTTGTTGTCAGCTCTTGGCTGTCTTGGGCCATCAGATTCACTGTGGGCTAATTCATTTGCCTTCTCTTAAACAATATATGATGAATACAGTGTCATAATATAGCTCAGCACTGGTTTTGTAGAGACTTGAAATCTCCTCTAGCTCTATCAGTGGGAGTTCCTCAGTCCAAACGAGAAGCTATTGTTCTGGTCTGGAGTGATGATACACGATTCTCCAGAATTCTTCAGGATTTTCCATAGGGGTATATGGCTTTTCCACAATTCTCCATGAGAGTAGAAACCCAAACAGCATCTGTGTTTTTACAGACTTGTGTGCTTTGATCATCTGGAGAAAACGTGATATCAAGCAGGGTTTTTTTTTCTTCTGGAGTGTATATCTGATGACAGACTGTTGGCTGGGAGGATGAACGGCCCTAAATTTCAACAATCCCTAAATGATGGTTTGATCCGTTTCAACTCCAGAGAAAGCAGTGTGGTGTAGCTGGTAGTATGTTGTCTTTTGATGGAGGAGACCTGTGTTTAAGTCACTGCATAGCCCTGAAGTGCACTGGGTGCCCTTGGGCAAGTCACTGTTTCTCAGCCTTGCCTACCTCAAAATGGGATAACCTCATCTCTGCTGCTTTTGGAGGAAGAGCGGGATGCAAATGTGATCAGTAAACTAAACTCTCAAGAGGGGCCTTCCATGCCGCCCCGTGGGTGATCATTATAACCTGATATTTATGAAGTGGCACAGCTGTGCAATTGAGCTCCACTCAAAACCACCACTCCTATTGACAGATATTCTCCCCGGAGAGCCTGCTTAATATGCTTCCCTTCTATTGATTGTTGCAGCGAGTCACCATTAGTGGTGCCCCCTCTTTTTTCCTCCTCCTCCTCCTCCTCCTCCTCCTCCAAGGTGTGTGTGGTGGGGCGGGGGGGGAGAAACAACAGTGAGCTCATTACAGGAGAGACTGAGAGACGTACTTACAGCGCCCAGAGATGAGAGGTGCAGAGTTGCTCCTCAGCCAAATGCCAAACACAATGCCTCTCTCCCAGCAATGGAGGCTTGTGAAATAAGGCCAACAGCGTGTATGTGATTAGCAAAGCCTTTCAGCTCCCCCTCCTTGCCCACAAGGAGGGTATTGATTATCTTTTGTTCCTGCTTTATGAACCCATTCGTTAATGGGCTGGGAGCTTGTAAATGCTCATTGGATTTCTTGTGAAAGTGGCCTGAATGAACGAATGCAGGCGGTTTTATGAGGAGGAGAGTTAGGGACCTGCTGACACCCGCTAGGAAGCTTCGATAAACACACTTTCTCTGCTAAATGTCCACCTTTCTACAGTCACATCCCCTTCTGGCTTCCTCATCCCAAACTCTAAATTGCTAAACTGCATTTGCCAAGGATTTTTTTTCTGCCTCAGATGATAGGCGACATCACTTTTGATCACCATGGGCTTTGTGTGTGTGGATTTCAGGACCTTTTGGAAGTGCAATTGCTGGTTGCAATATTTGTTGTTTGTGGCTGTTATTTCGGTAATGCCGTGGTACAATGTAATTTAATTAATTATTGTTTAAGGGATTTGTCCCCACCCCCAGTTAAACAGAAAGTAAATTGTAGCAAATTGACTGGGATTTGGTAAACAGCATCTAGCTTAGCCTGAACCTTCCAAAGGAATAGAGGTATCTCCATGTAACTACTGTACTAATGTGCTCTAGTCAACATCTGAGGACCAGTTTCATCCTCCTCTCTTCTGCCTTCAAAATTGAGATGGGTGGCCATGAAAGGCAGACAATTTCACTGGTGACAATGTGTATATGAAACACCCTCCCAAACAAGGTTCACTTGGTTCAGTCACTGATCTCCTGCAAGGGGTGAAAACCTAAGCTATTCAGGAGAGGTGAGTTAGTCTGGCTGCCATAGGATATGAGCCATGGCTATTTTATGGTATCTGTTTTTCTGTTCCTCATGCTGTTGAACAGTTGCTTTATGCTATTTTAAAACATGTTTTTTAAAACATGTCAAAAACATCTGCGGCTTTTTAGTAAAGGGTGGGGAGGCAACTAAGGGGTGATACGATCGAGATTTATAAAATTATGCATAGTATGAAATCTTTCTCCCTCTCTCACAATCATGGACCATCAAAAGGAAGCACTTTTTCACACAGCACATAATTATTCTGTGGACTCCTCTGCCCAGGATAAGGGGATATTCACCAGCTTTAATGGCTTTAAAAAAGGCTTAGACAAATACACGGAGTACAGGTCGACTAGTCTGGTGGCTATAGGCTACCTCCAGGCTCAGAGGCAAGATGCCTCTGGATATCAGTTGCAGGGGAGCAAGAGCTGGAGATCCTCAGATAGGACACCTGTGATCTAGCACCTTCATAAAGGCCTTTCACACAAGCATCTGGGGGTGGTTTGTAAAGTAAAGAGTTACTACCCTGCTTCCCACAGACTAGCAGAACCTCAGTTTGGCTCTACAAACCCAGCACACAGAGAAGTACCGCAGCCATTTTTGAATTTGGGAGCTGGGTCCTCTGAGTATTGAAAGAGCTATCCCAGCAAACACTGCACTGGCTGGAGACTGGAAATCCCCATTACAGCATCAGCCATCCTTTGATTGGCCACGAAGGGGCCAGAGGCTGGCCCAGCCCTATTAAAGACATTGTTAGGAAAGGACCATAGAGTATCCTTTGCAGAACACCACATTCAGAGATGGCAACCCCTCTAGCCACAATGATCTCTTACAAACATGGTCGCTAGTCCCTGAGGACTGCTAGGAGTGGAGAATGCATTCACACAACTGGAACACCAAAGTAGAAGAGCTGCTATTTTTGTCCTACCTCAGTAAAGACTAAGATACAAAAGTTGGGCTACTTGATTTGACCGGGCTGGGTTGAAAGGAATTGTGTGAGTTCTCACAAGCCTCTGTTGGAGCTAGGACCCTGGCAGCATCAGCTCTCAGCTGCGATGTCTCATCGTGACCACTGGGGGGTTTTAGGGTCACGGATAAGAGTGCTGGACTCCTCCCCTCTTTGTTCTTCCAGTGTTCCTCCATTTTGTCTCTCCAGAGATGGCTATTAGTTGTAGTCTCTCTCTTCAGCCATGAGCAACAGCTCAAATTAAGCTGCAGGCTTTTTCACATTTGTTTGTAATCTTTTCTTTAAATAGACCCTTGTAGTTCTTCAATGCTAAAGAACTGTCTCAAGACATCTTGCTTTGCTGCTTTCTCACCAAACTGGTTTTGCTTTGCTATTTGGGGACTGAACTGCTATTCTTCCCCTACAGCCTCCCAATCTGGACTGCTTGCCTCCTACCTTCATTTTGAGAACTGTGTGAATAGCCCTATTAGTTCAAGTCCTACAAGCATGCACACTATGTGAAAATGAAACTGCTAACTTTTAATTTTAAAATGTTAGCAAGTAGGGAATTCAAAAACAATTCATTGCTCAAAAAAGTTGTTTTTGATATCATCTATCAGATAGATAAACATGCACTAAAAAATTTCTGACAACTGATTCAGAAATCCAGATAGGTTAGGGGACTGGGCTTGTTTGCTTGCTTCCTGTCAGTTGACAAACCTTATGAACAGTGAGAAAATTGTCACATGTCTCATAACATAGGGGTGTGCAAACCAGCTCGAATCCAAACCAGTTTGACATTGAACCGGTTCGGTTTGAAGGTTCGGGGTTGGGCCAAACCACCCCTGGTTCAGCTCAACTCCGAACTGAACACACACACCCCAGTTCAGGGGTTTGTCGAGCTCCCCCCACCACTTTTAAAAACTTACCCCCTCCGGGGGGCTTCTCCAAGGAGGCAGGGGGTCCATGGAGGTTTCCCCCTCCCTCTTGCCAGCCTTCCTTTTCCTAAAAACCACCCGGTTCCGGAATCTTTGGCCCTTTCTGGGCCTATTCCCTGGCACAGTGGCTATTTTGGAGGCCGTCATGCCTGCACAGTAGACAGACATGCAGGGTCCCTCTACACAGGTGTGGCAGCCTCCAAAATAGCCACTGCACCAGGGAATAGGCCCAGAAAGGGCTGAAGACACCCAAACCAGGTGATTTTTAGGGAAAGGAAGGCTGGCGGGGTGAGTGGAAACCTCCACAGACCCCCCACCACCACCACCAACGCTTTGGAAAAGCCCCCAGAAGAGGTAAGTTAAAATAAAAATGAAAATGAAAACTTAAAAATAATATTCGTCGTACCTCCCCGAACCGAACCAAATGGGGGGAGGGTTTCCCGAAGGGGGCTGAAACCAAATTGGCCCAGTGTGGTTCAAGTCTGGTTCGAACTCAAATCAAACCGGGCCAGGTGGTTTTGTGCATACCCCAATAACATATACTCTGTATATTTAACATCAATGTGATCGGTAGAATTTCAACAGGTGTAGCCTACCTTGGCATGGGGATATGATGTAAGGCGGGGGCAGGCAAGATGTGGCTCTCCAGATGTTGCTGAACTACATCTCCCATCATCCCCAGCTATAATAAATTGTTAGGGCAATGGTAGTTTAGTTTGGCAACATCTGGAGAGCCCTACAATGCCTTCCTCTGAAAGGAGATGCTGCAATTATTGAACTTCTTCCTGTCAGTCAGAGCCTCTGCCTCAAAGAAAAGGTGGTAATTCTAAGCGAGTGTGATGGAGAAAGACATTTTCTTTCTAAAGTTTCTAAAGAACTATTTTTCTAATATTGATTTTTCAACAGGGTTTGAAATTTAGTAATATTAGCAGGTTGAGCAGAGTAAAATCGAGTTTGTAAGGTATAGGATATATGTTTGAATTACTATAGCAGTGGTTGAATTGTATAGTTAGTGATTCGCGCGGTTTGGTGAGCGGGAAGTCAACATTTGTTTAATTGGATGTAACGAGATTGTTAAGATATTATAAAAAATCAATAAAAAATTTAAAAGCGAAAAAAAGAGAAAGATATTTTGAATAGTGACAGTGCTTTCTGGGGACTCAGAGGAACAAGAAGAAAACAGGACATTAAGAGGCTGACTGCACTATTCTCCTGAAAGAGGTCAAGAAATTAGGGAAATTAACCCTCTTTCCATTCGCAAGCTGAAAACAGGTCCCAGTGGCTTCTTTTACAGGTATACAGTTTATAGATGCATTTATTTCACAGCAGAAAGTTTTCTTCTCTCTCTCTCTCTCCCTCTCTCTCTCAAACACACACAGCACCTATTCACTAGTTTCTTCACTGAAACCGATGCTTTAACGTCAATTTACCTCCTCACATATTCTTTCAGTCCTTTGTAGTGGAACAGAAACAAAATGGCTGGAAATGTGCCTTTTCACAATGTCAGACTGATCATAGGTTTTGAGAAGCTTTGTCATTTGTGTGTCAAAGACATGTATCTTCATCCATTCCCCCTGCCCTATCGGGGAAAGTAACAAATGGATTTGCCTGCAGCCCTGAAACGCCAAGGACTGCGCCTATACCACTTTGGTCTTGTACCAAATAGCCCACTTCCAGCCTAAGACTTATTAATACACAGCATTAGTGACAAAAGAGCTGCCCTCCCCCCGCCAATGCTCATAAATTTAAATCTGAGATAACTGAATTGCCAGCTGTCAGTAATACATCTTTTGAAAATTCCTCTAAGGGCTTCTGCCAGGAAGACAGGAAATGAAATGGTGGTTCTATCCATCCAAGTTCCCCATGTCCTTGGGGCTAGATATGAGCCTTAAAGGAACCTGAGGTCAATAAATCTCCACTGAAATCAAAGGGTTAATTCAGCCTTCCTTTCCTACCCTTGTGTGTTTGGAAGAAGGAGTATAATGTTGTAGATGAATAATTTGTGATAATATAGCAGAGAGGAGGGAGGAAGAGAGAACTCACTGCCAAAATCCTATGGAAATGCTGAGAATAGGTATCCTCTTTTGAAACAGAACCTCTTAGGTCAGAAGATATTGTATTAGGTTTCCAAAACTTGGTTTCTTCTTTCAAGGCAACTTCTTGATTGGAAGCTACAGCACGCCTTGTGAAGTGGATCAGGGGCGTAACGAGGCTGGAGTGGGCCCAGAGACAAAATTTTAAAATGGGCCCCTCGCTGATACATACACACTCACTTCACATGTGACTTGCCTCTGGGGGGGCCCCTCGAGGTGTGGGGGCCCCCAGGCAGCCGCTTCCCCTTGCCTAATGGTAGTTACGCCCCTGAAGTGGATGCTGCCAAGAAAGCAGAATGTGAAAGAATTTGTTTTTCCCTATATGGAAGCATGCCATCATGTGAGCACCCAGCTACACTGTAAAGTGGTAGAGTTCAGACAGAAGTTTAACACTTCATGTGAGAACTAGGCCTGTGTGTAATTTTAAAAACTATGATCGACAGGCAAGAGCAAGGGAGAATGTTCTTTTCAGTTGCATGGATGTCTAATTACGGAATGAATTAATAGGACAGATATGCTTTCTATAGGCTGTGTGTGTGAGAGAGAAAGAGAGAGAGATTTGTAGCTTTAGTTGTTGTTTCTATAGCTATAGGTCAGGGGCACAGCAAGGCTGGAGTGGTCTCTGGGACTAAAAGTGAAGATTCCCCCCGGGGGGCCTCTCCTTTTGCCTTCTCCCCCGCCCCATGTCTTTGCTGCAGAACTGTAAGGACATGATGAAAAACAAAACCCTCTCTGCACATTCTTTCTTTTGTTCCTGTGCAAATATTATCACACACTCCTCACTCACACAGACACTTTCATACACTCACACTTACACGCACACATTCTGCTGGCTCAGATATATTTTGCAGTTTCTATACTTACTACAATAATCTCATATGTCCATACATCAATGCTTCTATCTTACTTATTTACCTACTCTCTCTCTCTCTCTCGTCCACACATGCTCATACACACACATATAGCCCAGGCCAAGTTTCCCATGGGAAACTGAGTCCCATGTTTCACCCCAAGATTTAGGGGTAAACTGAACCCAGTTGCTTCAGAACATTTGGGAAGGGGCAAAGCAGATAAAGGTCTTCTCTTTTTCTTTATTATGGTTTTACCCTGTTGTTTTTAACAAGGCAGAATTCAAAAATTCAATTAATTCAGTTAAAAGATCCTAAATTGAAGACCTTTTCAACTCTGTCTCAGCTTCAGGAGGAAGAGGGTAGGATGTCAAGCAACATCCCTCCCTTTTCCTCTCCTTGTGACTGGCTGACTAACTGATGCTTAGCAGCATTCCCCTTGTGGTTTAGCCTGTCAGTCAAACTGAGGGAGGGGTGGGCTGAACCTGAGGGGTGCTGCCTGACACTCCTCCCCCTCCCATCTGGGAGAGGATTCATCTCATTTGAAGCTGAGCAGGAGGGAGCCAGCTGTATACCAAGGAGGCAGGAGAGGGAGAGGGAGGCACAAGCTGTCACCCAGCTGGTGGGCCCTCTCCCTCCTTTAGGGACCCAGGAACATTTGCGCGCACGCACACACACACACACACACCATTCAGTTATAGCTATTTCCCTGCTATTGGTGCACTTGGCAGTGTGTGGACCTGTGGCTGTTGGAGAGATTAGGGGTAGAAATTATCTTGTCGTGCCTTTACCTTACATGTGTTGTGCCCTGTACAAGGCACAAACCTTGGATTAATCATCACAAGAAGTTTGCTGCAAAGGCTATTGGAGCTCTGGCTACACTTTGGTACATGATGCCCTGGAAGCACTCTCTCTAGCAGAGCCACTGTCTGGGTTTGAGACTTAATTGTTCTTCAGTGAAGTTTCCTTTGTTCCTAAGGGCTGGCTTTCAGGAAAAAAGTTTTCCATGAAGGGAGAACCTAGCCCATGTGAGTATTTTTAATTAGTCCATACTGCAAACTGAACAGCCAATGCTGTAACTTTGGCTGCATCTCTGATAGCAAGCTAAAGATGGGAACTGCTTTAAAAGCTAGGAATAAAAACCTGATTCTGCATTTTAAGTGTTGTGACTTATAACTCCTGCCTTTAATGCTACCACAGGGCATGTAAACTAACCAGAAGTCAACATTTTACTTTTATTTATTTATTAGACTAGCTCTGTGGTCTCCTGTGTACTCTAACCAATACATATTTCATATTTATGTAAAGACAGAGTGCTAATCTAGGTTGATTCTACAGGACTTGATTACCCCACAGCAACAATGCTAAGCTTACCCAGAAAGTGGTTATCCTAGTAGCTAAGGCAAGATCAGAATAAGCAAATGATTCTGTACAAAACCTCCTGCATTACATCTTTAGACAGTTAGAAACTGTTGACTTGGGGCTTCTCCATCATGCCCAAATTTGTCTCCCCATCTCATTGGGTAGGTTTTCATGATCCCCATGTTGCCAGCAAACCAGGAAATGGGATTTTTCTGAGGTGGACAGGCTCCTGATTTCCAGTCATAAGAACCTGGAAAAATTTGGCAATGTTGGAGTGCTACCATGCCAACCTGACATTTAACAGAGATTGGCAACCTTAGTTCATACCCTCGATTACTGGTCTCCATCAAATTTCGGGTTGGTGCAGTGTCAGACCAACACTACTGGAAATTTATTAGTTTCTTAGAACTGGAAATTGGGAGCATGCACACCTCAGGAATCTTCCATTTCCTGGTACACCAGCATCATGAAGATCATGAGAACCTGCCCTTTGTTTTAACATACAAGCAGAAGAAAAGTTCTGGAGGACTTAAAAGCTTGCTCACTTATTTGTGAGATTGTAGTTGGTATTGCTAAAGAATGGCATTACTTACTTTGGCTTTTATTGTAGCACTGCAATCCTATTACTTGGGAGTAAATCCCATTGGACTCCATGGGGCTTACTTCTGAGTAAATATAAATATGTTTGGATTGTTGCTCCCTTATCTAGGCTCCAAAGTAAGGTAAAGTGTGCCGTCAAGTCAATTTCGACTCCTAGCACCCACAGAGCCCTGTGGTTTCCTTTGGTAGAATACAGGAGGGGTTTACCATTGTCTCCTCCCACGCAGTATGAGATAATGCCTTTCAGCATCTTCCTATATTGCTGCCGCCGATATAGTACCAGTGGGGATTTGAACTAGCAACCTTCTGCTTGTTAGTCAAGCATTTCCCCTCTGCACCACTTAAGGTGAGTTATCCAGGCTCCTAGTCATCTGGAAATCTTTTTTTTAAATTACTCACATGTTGTGCGGGCTTATGCTGGTGTTTCCGATCAGCCTGCACTGTTGTAAGTATTTGAGGACATGCCAGTGATCCTGTGTACATACATATACTTAAAATTGCACACCAGCCCTTCAGTAGTGCAACTTACATTGTTTCTAATGCAAGTTGTGCTCCTGAAGTACAGGCACACAACTTTAAATACTTGTACACTTGAAAGTATTTAAAGACCATGGATGCTTCCTTGGACATCTACAGCAGTGTGAGCCAATAGGAAATGCTAACATAAGCCTGCACAACATGTGGGGTATTAAAAATAATACTGATCCTACCTTACAGGGAGATTCTGCATGTGTGTAAAATCAGTGTAAAAAGTATTTAATAATTAATTGAAAATTAATTCTCCTTAAGTGCATTCTCAAATTATTATTTTTAAAAATTACATTGTGAGTCTGTGTTGCACACGCCTGGCAGCTCCCTACAGTGTGTGAAGATGTGGCTTCTGATGGTGGCAGAAAGGGGAGTTGCTAGGTACTCCAAGATCCAGGGCTGATAATTTAAACAATCATACCCCCTACTGAATCATTGCATCTGACTCCTCCCCAAAGGGGGACAAGAGGAGACAAGTACTATATTGGGGGCTTCTTGTATTCTATCTAGTAATCGTTTATGTTTTGTCACTGAGAAGTTTGTTCCAATGGGGACCCTGCAGAGGGTGTGGGGGTAGGGGTTGGAGTCAGAAAGAAAAGGGAGGGAAAGGAGGAGGAGAAGTTGCGCAATGCCTTGAAGCATTTTCCAGGCAGATGCACAGTCCTACTTCCACTGGAAGCAACTGGAGTGGTGCTGAGCAGAAGCTGTTTTAAGTCAATAAGCTGTTTTAAGTCAAGGCACCGTTGCGCTTTGTTGAGCAATACCATCAGGGCTGCCTTTCGCATTGTACAGCAGCCCTGGCAGACAGAGGCGTATCTACGGAAAATAGCGCCTAGGGCAAGCACTGAAATTGCGCCCCTGTCCAAACATCTGGCACCCATCTTTCAGACAACTTCACCATAATATCAGCTCAAAAATACAAGTCAAGCTCATTAATCTTTTAATTAACAAATAATGGCACGACATGAAAATTATAACTTATGGACTACATTGAAAGGAGACAATTTAAGCCCACTTCACATGGCAGTTTTTATATTTGTATCACTTCAGTTGAGTAACTTCTGTATGTGAGAAGACACTGTTATATCCTTTAAAAGTTTCCATGCTCTTATGGAAATACACATTCTAGCAACAGCAATAGCAATAGCACTTACATTTATATACCGCTCTATAGCCGGAGCTCTCTAAGTGGTTTACAGTGAATTAGCATATTGCCCCCAACATTCTGGGTGCTCATTTTACCGACCTCGGAAGGATGGAAGGCTGAGTCAACCTTGAGCCAACATTCTAGTCAGACTATAGCTTTGTGCAAGGCATACTGTCAATCAAATTTAAAAATCCAAACCCTGGGGGTTGGAGGGATAATATAGCATCATCCCAGTAAAAAGAACTGATTTTAAAAACAACCTCATTCTCTACAGTTAGCTAAACTAAATGAAAATATAAATAAGTTGAGTCGATTTCGACTCCTGGCGACCACAAAGTCCTGTGGTTTTCTTTGGTAGAATACACCTTGTACATAATCAAAAAGAACTAAACAAATGCTAGAGGATAATCCAATGTTTGGAAACGTGTTGCAAACCCAAGGAGACTGTTATTCCCTTCAATATGTCAGTGTCTCAATTTCCATCTATTTACATGTATGCTCCATATGAAGTATAACTGAAGTGTCAAACTGACATGGATTACATTGGCTCGCTGCTTCCAGTTTTAAGAGCATTATGTGTCCACATTACAGCACAGAGGCTACAGGAAGAGTATCTCTCTTCAAAACAGACTCTTTGTGTGTTGCATTTTGTCTTTTCTAATATGATGCATCTTCAACACCAGGAGATTGCAAAGATCAAGAACAAAGCTATAGTCTGACTAGAATGTGTATTTCCATAAGAGCATGGAAACTTTAAAAGGATATAACGGTGTCTTCTCACAAACAGAAGTTCCTAAACTGAAGAACACACTAATAGTAACACAAATCAAGAACCAAAAGCATCTGCCTGCTCCCCCACCACTGCTTTCTTGGGATTTTAAATGCTGAACCGTTTTAGGGGAATCCAGGTAGGGTCTTGCAAGCCTCCTCCCCTCACAGCACCGATCCTGTTGCCTGCACAAGCCCAATCTCTATTTAGCATTCTTTCGAAGTGACACTTCCAGGAGTCTGAACAACATTACTAGGCCCTACACCATCCTATAACAAAGTTGTGAAGGTCACACTCTGAAGACCCCTCCTTCCGCCAATTTCAAACAGACTTCACTTCTCCTCAACAGTTATTTCTGTGCAACCCCGTTAGGGTAGGCCTTGGCAAAAATCCCTAGACATGCTGCTCCTATCCCCACCCGAGTCCCGCACTTTCCCAGTCCCAAGACAGGACTGCCTAAATCAACCAACCAGCCTTCTCTTCTACCCTTGAAAACTCACACTCTCAACGAGGCGGAACCAGCTGGCGTTGTGGAGTGAATTAGCGGCAAGGGGGCACTGGCAAAGGCGGCTGCATGTAAGTGCCTCAGAAAGAGACGCGGTAGGAAGGCGGTAGAGGGGCTGGCAGAGGAGGAGGCGGCGGCGGCAGCGCCCAGCCAGCCCAGCGCCAGCACCCACAGCACGGCCAGCCCCCAAGAGGGCATCTTGGCATCACCTAGGGCCGGCCCAGGCACAAAGGAGCACAGGTGCAGGCGAGTGGCACGTCTCACCGGGGCACCCTGAGGAAATGTTTGTGCGCAAGGCAAGGATGGGGCTGCCGCTGCTGCTAGGGAAGGACTGGAGAGGGGCAGGTGAGGAAGGAGGAGGAAGGACGGGGCAGCAGCCACCTCCTCTGCCAGGCTGAAGAGCTCTCGCTTGCTCTGCCGGGGCTGCTGACTCGCTTGCTCGGCCGCCACACAGCCAATCTCCAGCTGGGGACAAGAATCTGGGCGGGCGGCCAAGAGATGCCACACTGGTAGCAGGAGCAGCCAGACTGGCGCCCCCTTCAAGTGGCACCCAGGGCATGGGCCATGCCTGCCCTACCCAAGATATGCCTCTGCTGGCAGATCCCTAACACTAGCATGCCCCTGTATTCCACATTAACACTCCTATCCTAAAGATATTTTATCTGAAGTGAATGCAATTTGGGATTTGATGTTGTTAGTAAGCATGCTTAAGATGGTAGCTTTATTTTAATTCCCACCAGTTTGCCTTTCAGCAGCGGCTGCTGCAATGTGAAGTGCAGGGAGGCACAACTCGCTGGTGAGTGCTGCTTGCCTCCTCCTCATACCCCGCCCCCACCAGCACCACTTCTGATTCATCCTACCCTGGGCTGGTTGAAATGAAAAGAATATTTGAGCTGGAGCAGTTTGAGGAGCTGTAATGTAACCCTAAGTTCAGGCATCAAGACCGTTCACTGGTGTTATAAGCTAGGTGAGATTTGCCTTTCCCTCCCTTTGGAACCACTTGTTCACAAACTAAAAAGAAAGCATTACATTTCTTTATCCATAACCTTTGCTGGAGAATACTTAGATTTTCCCTTCTCCTTGCTTCCCCGTCCAGTCCAATTTAAAACATTAATTAGTGATGAATTACTGCCGTAAATCCTATCCAAGCCTCAGACCCACCGTGATGAATTCCTCTGAGGAACCTAGAAAATCTTATGGTATTATCTTTCTTTTCTTCATCAAGCAATTACTTTGCACATCATTTTTCTGCAAATGCTCAGGGCCACCCTCAACCGTAGTGCTGAAAAAATAAGTTTGGCCTTCATCAGTTAATGATTGAATGGCTTTTTTCCCGCTGATAGATGATTACACACACATGCACGCACATACACACAAGCATCTTCTTAATTATTACATTTCAACAAATGGAAAGCAGCTCTGTCAGGGGGTCTACACTGGCCTTTTAATTAACTCCATGTCTGAAGTTCCATTTTGTTACTGCTTCACCAATGTGAACGCTTTCATGGTACACCTCTCAAATGTTAACTACTGTGGCAGCTTTTTATGTAGGACTGGAACACACACATGCACGCGCACACAAACTCACACACACAAACACACTCCAATGTAGTCAACAGCAAAAGTCATTACTCCAAATTATTGACCTCTGGTGGTGTTGTGTCTGTTGTACTCCTGCTTTACATTTCCTGTTGGCAGTGTACTCTATTCCTGGGTTGTAGCTGGCATAGTTTATGTAATTAATAGATACATAATTTTTTTAGTGCACATATGTTGTTCAGTCCTGCATTAGATCTGATACCGACCATGGGCAGTGCTGCTAAGAAGCCTTTGCTCATGGAGGAGTTCCATGCAGCTCACTAGCACGGACTGCATCCTAGGTCACAGAGCACTGCATACTGCGTACAGGGTAGATAGTCAACACAGGAAGATAGGAAGCTGCCTTCTATTAGAGATATGCATGGAACTGTGGCGGGGAGGCTCGAAGGCAGTGGTGGTGCTATTTTAAGAGCGGGGGAGGGTGCACTTACCCCTCCTGCCACTTTCCCCCTGCTGGCATCTGTTTTTTTAAAAGCCCACTGGGGCAGCAAGGTAGTTCCCTGCTGCCCCGTTGTCCAGATATGACCGGAAGTCTCTGACGCACCTGCGTCGGAGGTGCATCGGAGACATCCGGTCATATCTGGGCAATGGGGGCAATGGGGCAGAAGGGAGGTAGGCTGCCGTCCTGATGGGCTTTTTTCAAAATGGGTGCTCGTGGGGGGAAAGTGGCGGGAGGGGTAAATGCACCCTCCCCCGCTCTTAAATCTAGACACCGCCTTCTGTCAAATCAGTTCGGAAGCCAATAAAGGCCCTCTGAACCATAAAGGGCCTCCAAACCGGTTCCATGCACATCCCTACCTTCTACTGAGTCAGACCACTGGTCCATGGTACACTAACTGGTAGCAGCTCCCCAAAGTTTCAGGCAAGAGTCTTTTCCCCAGCACTACCTGGAGATGCCAGGAATTGAACCTGGGTGTCGGGTAGTGGTCTGACTCAGAGGATTCCTAAGAAGAATTGTCTAATTCACAGCCCCCTGAGGGGGCCCTGCTGCAGGTATGAGACCTATCAGAGCTACAGCACCTGCCAACTGACAGCAATATGGCTTTATGATTGCTCTACACCAGGGCTGCACAGCTTTGGCCCTCCTACAGATGTTGGACTGCAACTCCCATCGTCTCTGACTATTGACCACTGTGGCTGGGGATGATGGGCGTAGCAGTCCAAAACCAGCTGGAGGGCTGAAGTTGTGCAGCCCTGTTCTACAGACAGACAGCATGGCATCTAAGTCAGTCCAGAATTCATTGGCTGACATCCAAAGAAACATGGGTGGTGCTGATGCCCCCACGGTGCTGCGGGCAGTCTTGCCCTTTTGCACAAGGAGCAAGACTTGAAAACACAGTCTAAGGAGGGCTTCCAGAACATGGGTGAGCTGTGCACAATCACAAGACCACCCAGGCTTTGCAGCCAGCCCATAGTGACGTGGGGAGATTAGCACCGGCCATGTTAGGCTGCTCTGAATGTCCGCCATTCATCCTCATGCAAATCCCATAACACAGGCAATTGGTTAATAGAGTCAGGAGCTGTATGAAAACATAGGTGTACTCCTGTCCCTGCCCAAAAGGCTTCACATGCTGAGCCATTTCAGTTCAGCCCTGTCCAGGCAGAATGTCAGGAGTGGGTAAAGGAGGCAAGCTGGGGAGATGATCTCCAGTTACCTTGCAAGGGAGGGAATAAGGAGAGGTGTGAGAGGGAATAAAAGATGATTTCAAGTGCTATCGTTATGTAAATGCAGATATCAGTTGTGATGGCCTGTACCATCCACGCTCTGTGCTCTAGGCTCACTGTTTCCTCTGTCGCTGCATCTACAAAGCAGATGAATAAGCATAGCCAAAGAACCAGTATGGACTGAAGCCATTAGTGTATGTCAGCTCTGAAGTCAGGGGGACTGCTTTGCATTTCCACCCTTCATTCTCTTCTAAAACTGCCAGAAAAACATCGCTTGGGTTCTCTTCTGCCATCATGCGCCTTTCTTTTTCTTTTCAAGAAAAGCAATAATTCTTTAAAGGAAGCAATATAAAAGTGCTTCCAGCAAGCTGTTTTCACTAGTGAAAAATGTTGCTGTCCAGCAGCTGGTGTCAATGGCATGCCGCCTCTGAATATGAAAACTCTATTCAGCCATCAAGACGAATAGTAATTGATAAATTTCTTCTCCCTGAATTTGACTAATTCCCCCTTAAAGCACCTAAACTAGTGGCTATAGCATCCTGTGCCAGTGAATTCTACAAATTAATTGTGTATATGTAAAGAAGTACTTTCATGAATCTACTGCCAATTAATTTTACTGGCTGTCCCTGAGTTTGAGTATTATTGGGAGTGAGGGGGTAGTTCTATATTCCAGAGAAGATGGCAAAATTCCAGAAGTCAGTATGGGAAATATGCAAAACAGATTTGTATTATTCTTGCAACTAAGTAAGTAATGTAGGATCAGTGCAAAGGACTGGTTGAAGTGGTAATTATTAAGGGATAGAGCATCACTTGGTAACTCCAATTATTAAGGAGTAAACATTGCAGTGTGGATTACCCAAAGTTTGTTTATGATACAGGATGATAAAGTGCTAGCAATGAAAGTATTTTTTAGCAATTAAGATCTGGATACGTGTGCAGTCACATTACAAAAACGGTGAATGCCAGGATTAATCTGGTTACCAATCTACCCAAATTAAATCAAATGCCAACATATGTTAGCCAGCTTGCAGAGACCCCATGAGGGCCGGATGATTTTAAAAAGCCAAACTAATCACAAGGCTTGGCTTTTGTTTTCTCTGCCTGGCGGGGATCATGGGACTGCAAAGCCTGAAAAGCTGTTGTGATACTTCTACAGCCTGGCAAATGGCAGAGTAGGATCTGTGGCTGCCACACACGTCCAGCATGCTCAGTGAGTTTCACTAGAGCCCAGCAGGAAACACACACACACGTTCCTAAATGCCCATCCCTACCTCAGTTGTAAATTAGACGCAGTTCACACGGCCATTTGATGCATAGCCACCATTTGTCAACACTGTAGGCAGGAGTGTAGCAAGGATGGAATGGGCCCTGAGACAAAAAGGGTGGGTCCCCCTGCCCTCCTCATGCCACCACCTTCAGAGAAGCACAAAGGGGAAAGCAAAGAGCAAGGGCCTTGGGGGCATTTGTAGCCATGCCCCTGGCTGCACTTGTGACCTAACCGGAGGCTGGTTGGTTGTGTTTAGCTGCATCCACAAACATCTCTCTCTGTCTCTCTCTCTCTCTCTCTTTGTATTCCACTGTTTTTTGCCCTTTGTGTTGGTAGGCAAGAAGTTTAATCATCCATGCAAGGATGGTTCCATATGATCAGCTGGTCACAAGCCATGAGAAAAGGTGCTGAAATTTCCAGCAGTGCCCACATCGATGCTTATGGGAATTGGCCTTTAGCAACCCAGCCACTATATAGAAACAACATGCAGTTTTAATGTAGAGGCCACCAGCAAGAGCAGACAACCCAATGCAACTATGCAGTAGACAACAGCTGTAACAGTCAGGGTTTATGCGCACAGATGTTTCTATTTTGATTTGGACTGGGTGTTTATTTTTAATGTTCAGAAAAGTGCTGAGGTTCTCTGGATATGGGGAGGCTGCCAGCTCTTTTGATTTGAACTTTCAAACAAAACATTCTGGTGAGATTCAGGAACAGAGCCTAGAGCACACATCTTGTGTTGGAATGAGGGGGCAGACCTCAACAGTTTTGGTTGGGGTGGGGTCTGGATGGGGTGGGGTGAAGTCCAGTGGGAGGCATCATTGCCTAAGTTGTGCCTAAGTTATGCATACTCGTTTTTTTCTGCCCCATCATATCATTTGTTCAAACAGTTTTGGCAAGTCTGTGTAGCGCTTCAAAAATGCACACAACCTGTTTGACAGAGACGACAGTAAAACAAAAGATAGGATCGTGTGTAGTGTACTCTATGCTACATGTAAAAATGAGTTTATCTATCTTCTGTCAACTTTCTCAACTTCTTCAGCCTAAAATGTCCCTTTACCTTTAATTGATTAGCTACTCTGTAGAAAACTGTCTGCAAGAGAACATGGGATACCTTCCTAGTAAGGTAAAGTAGGCCGTCAAGTCGATTTCGACTCCTGGCGCCCACAGAGCCCTGTGGTTTTCTTTTGGCAGAATACAGGAGGGGTTTACCATTGCCTCCTCCCACGCAGTGTGAGATTATGCCTTTCAACATCTTCCTATATCACTGCTGCCCAATATAGGTGTTCCCAGCGGGGATTCGAACCGGCAACCTTCTGCTTGATAGTCAAGCATTTCCCTGCTGCACCACTTAAGGTGGCACCTAGTAGTCTGGCAGAAAAACAAAAGTCATCATTTCTGTGAAGATTCATAGAGCACAAAAGCAAACCTATTGATTCAAAACTCAGGATTAGTGGTTAGAATGAGATTAAAAAGTTTGTGTATGTCTTGTCTTGTCTTGTCTTGTCTTGTCTTGTCTTGTCTAAGGCTTGGCTGGGAAGAGAAGACCCAGTCCAAGGGCCATTGGTACTACATGGCTACTGATTGTGAATGGATAATAGATCCAAACATTTAAGTGACGATGAAGATGGAAGAAATAGTTGGTCACCATCTTTAAATATCTGAAAATCAAACATGATAATTAGGATTGCCATATGGAAAAGAGGACAGGTCTCCTGTTCCATTAAGACATGCACAGAAACGGAAATTTCAGCAAGTACATGTTGCCATGCAGGGGGAAGACAAGCAGTACTTGTGGAAATTCTCTCTTCTGTGCATCTATTAAAGGTACAAAAGACTTGTCCTCTTTTCCACATGGCAGCTCTAGCTAATAGAAGGGAAGAGAACTGGTCTTGTGGTAGTCAGTATGGATTGTCCCCTTAACTTAGCAGGGTCCACCCTGGTTTGCATTTGAATGGGAGACTATGAGGCAATTCTCACGAGCACCCAAAAGCGGGCTAAGGGAGTCTAGCCCGCTTTGGGGTGATCATGTGCTGCAACGGGAGCCGCGTGGCTCCTGGGAGCTAACCGCCCTAAATACCCACCCCTAAGATGAGGTTAATGGAGCGAGCACTCCATTAACCTCCTCTTTTTGCTCATGTGTCGCCGCAGCACGCGGCGACACATGTGTAGACCCCTGACCAGGAGGCTGCTAGCAGCCTCCCGGGCTCAGGGGTCTCTCCAGGATGTCCTGCACGGGGGATCCTGGAACTTCCGGGGGCCACGTGGCCCCCAATCTCCACAGCCCCCACCGCTCCATGATGAAGCCAGTAGTCGTGTGGGTAGCCGAACCGGCTGCCCAGGGCTGCAGGCTTGATCATCTTGATTGGCTAAGCCCGCTCTCCCCGCAAACCTCCTTATAGCGCTTTATTAATAATTATTATTAATAAAACATTTTTATACCGCCCAAAGCTTACGTCTCTGGGCTGTTTACAACAGAATAAAAACAAAGTAAAACATTCGTTAAGACAAAAATGGGGTGGGGGGGAAACACAACAATTTTAAAATTTTAAAATAATATTTTAAAACAGCATTAAAACCATTAAAACAACATTAATTAAAAGCCTGGGTGAAAAGATGTGTCTTTAAAAACTTTTTAAAAGCTGCCAGAGATGGGGAGGCTCTTATTTCACTAGGGAGCGCATTCCAAAGCCTTGGGGCAACAGAAGAGAAGGCCCATCCCTGAGTGGCCACCAGACGAGCCAGTGGCAGCTGCAGACGGACCTCTCCAGCAGATCTCAGTGGGCGGTGGGGTTCATGCCAAAGAAGGCGTTCCCTTAAATATCCAGGGCCCAAACTGTTTAGGGCTTTATAGGTTATTACCAGCACCTTGTATTTTGCCCGGAAATATATCGGCAGCCAGTGTAGCTCCTTCAATACAGGAGTTATATGGTCTCTCCGAGATGACCCAGAGACCAGCCTGGCTGCCACATTCTGGCCCAGCTGTAGTTTCCCGACTACATACAAGGGCAGCCCCACATAGAGCGCATTACAATAATCCAGTCTGGAGGTTACCAGCAGATGTCTTGAGGTCATTCACTTCAAGAAACAGACGCAGCTGGTGTATCAGCCAAAGCTGATAGATGGCACTTCTGGCCACCACCTCAACCTGGGACACCAGGGAGTGGCTCGGATCCAGAAGCACCCCTAGACTGCATACCTGTTCCTTCTGGGGAAGTGTGACCCCATCCAGAACAGTCAGATCAAAATCATCTCTCGAGTTCCGACCCCGCACAATGAGTACCTCCGTCTTAGCCGGATTCAGTCTCAGTTTGTTATCCTTCATCCAGCCCATCACCAACTCCAGGCAGGCATTTAGGGAGGTTATGCCCTCTCCCGATGATGCTGACATGGAGAAATAGATTTGGGTGTCATCAGCATACTGGTAGCACCCTACACCAAATCTCCTGATGATCTCTCCCAGCGGTTTCATGTAGATATTAAACAACATTGTAGACAATATGGAGCCCTGGGGAACACCATACAAAAGTTCAGATTTTGAAGAACAGCAGTCTCCAGGGGACACCATCTGGAACCTGCCTGAGAGGTAGGAGCGGAACCACTGCAAAGCAGTGCCTCTAACTCCCAACCCCCTCAGACACTCCAGAAAGATACTATGGTTGATAGTATCGAAAGCCGTCGAGAGAAGAGTCACACTTCCTCTGTCAATTGCCAATTGGAGATCATCCATCAGGCCGACCAAGGCAGTCTCCACCCCATAGCCAGCCCGAAAGCCAGTTTGAAATGGGTCAAGATAATCATTTTTATCCAAGACTGTCTGGAGCTGTGAGGCCACCACCCTCTTAATTACCTTGCCCAGCCACGGAATGTTGGAGACAGGCCTGTAGTTGTTCAAGTCCAAGGGATCCAGGGTAGGCTTCTTCAGAAGTGGTCTAATAATTGCCTCCTTAAGACTAGGAGGCATCCTACCTTCCCTCAGAGATGCATTTATGATCTCTACCAGGCCTTCTACAACAACCCCCCTGCCAGACAATATAAGCCATGTCAGACAAAGGTCAAGAGAACAGGTGGTAGGCCGCACCATTCCAATCAGCTTGTCCACATCCTCAGGATGTGGATGTTGGACCACTGGTCCAACCTAATCACACAAGAGGAGTCGCTGGACACCTCTACATCAGACACTGAGGTAATTGTGGAGACGGAGTCTAAGTCGGCCCAAATACGAGAGATTTTTTCCACCAAGAATTCATTAAACACATCACAGCGGGTAATCAATGGTTCCAGATTCTGATTCAAGGGAGGAGGGGCACTCACTAGCCCTCTCACTACCCTGAACAACTCTGCCAGACGTGAACTTGTGGATGCAATACAGGCAGAAAAGAATCGCTTCTTTGCCGCAGGTATCGCCTGAGCATAGGTCTTCAAATGAGCTCTATGTTGCAATCTGTCGGATTCAAGCCGAGTCTTTCTCCACTTGTGCTCCAGTCGTCTACCTTGCCGCTTCAACCCCCATAGTTTTTCCATATACCAAGGGGCCAATTTTGAAGCAGGTTGGAGAGGACGCTTAGGAGCAATCATGTCTACTGCCCCAGTGAGTTTGCTCTTCCAATTCTCCACCAGGGCATCAACAGGATCACCAGCAAGCCAACACTAAATCCCTCCAAGGCTTCTTGAAATCCTATTAGATCCAATAACCTTCTTGGGCAGATTATCCTAATAGGTCCCTTGCCCCTGTGAAGGTGGGAAGTGACTGTGATTCCTACCTTAACCAGATGGTGGTCCATCCATGACAAAGGGGAAATCTCAGGAGTCCCCACCCACGGAACACCGCCCTGATCAGAGTGAAAGATCAAATCAAGCATGTGACCAGCAATGTGTGTCGGCTCCGAGACCACTTGGGATAGGCCCATAGTTGTCATGGCTGCTATGAACTCCTGAGCTGCCCTGGACAAATTGGTCCCGAAGTGAACATTGAAGTCCCCCAGCACCACAAGCCTGGGGGACTCCAACACCAAGTCCATCAGCTCGGTTAGGGACCCTGTTGCGCAGCAGGGCGATCGGTACACCAACAGAAGTCCCAGTCTATCCCTGGTCCCCAGACTTAAGTACACACATTTAATATGGTCAGACACTCTAACAGGGATCCTGATAAGAGAAAGGTTATTGTTATAGACCACAGCCACTCCACCTCCCCGCCCACTGTCCCTCACTCGCTCCTCAACAGAGTAGCCTGGAGGAAGAAGCTGGGACCGCACTGGGCCCCCAGCCTCCCCCAGCCAGGTCTCTGTAATACATACCAGGTCGGCACCTTCATCCAGAATCAAATCATAGATGGTTTCTGATTTGTTCTGGACCGACCTGGCATTACAGAGGAGCAAGGTGAGGTTCCAAGGTGAAGTTCCAAGATCAAAGAGCTGGCAGGACAGCCGGAAGGGGAAACAGCTATTAGATTTCCAAGTCCCCTTCCCCTGTAACGGCCCACTGACATGCCAATGTTACTTCTTCTGTTTCACAAGACGACCAGAATGGCTGCCTCACAGTCAGTGGACATGCCCCCTGTCTCCCCATCTCCAGTTAAGCCCAGACACATTCTAAGAATGTCTCACCCAGGACAAATTAGAACAGAAGCTCCACTATTAAATCCCCCCCCCATACAAATACCTAGGCCAAGAGATCTGGCCCTCGCCCTCACCCTTGCCATCCCCCAAAGTGGCACCCCCAAAGAGGCAACCCCCTTTGGTGTCACCCCTTCAGTGGTGACCCCGCCGCCACTGGCAGAAGCCTGTATAGCCCTGAGCAGGCAGCTCTAGGCAGATGGAATGCAGGAAACTGCCAAGTCACCCTCCTCCCTGGCCCCAATCCTGCAAGGCCTCACCTCAGCACAGCAGCCAGTCCTGGGGGGCAGATAACAGACAGGGGGGCTGAAGGAGAAGCAAACAGGCAGGCACCCAGTCTCACACCCTGGGGTCTACCTAGGAGCAGATGTTGTCTCTTCTCTTCTCTCTCCTGCACAATCATTCTCACTGATCGTGAGAATCGCCTCTATATGTGAGCACTATAAGATATTCCCCTTAGGGGATGGGGCCATTCTGGGAAGAGCACCTGCAAGCTTGCCTGCAGAAGGTTCCAAGTTCCCTCCCATGCATCTCCAAGATAGGGCTGGGAGAGACTCTTGCCTGTAACCTTGGAGAAGCTGCTACCAGTCAGGGCAGACGATGATACTGAGCTAGATGGACCAATGGTCTGACTCAGGATATGGCAGCTTCCTATGTTCCTAAGTCATGGTGGGCCCATCTGGTTTGGAATCGAGGTGGGAGTAGGTTTAGAGCCCCTCCACCACCTTCTATGATCCCAATCCAGATATGTTATCCCATAAGAAAAAGCAAGCATGCCAGGGCCAATTATGTCAGTAAAGTCATATTTACTTTAGCTCTGAAACACAAGCCAAAGATGAGGAATAAGCATCAGTGTTCCTTCTTAACAGGAAATTCCAGATGTTGTAGACTACAACTCCCATAATTCCCATCCAAAGGCCATCACAGCTGGGGATGCTGGGTGTTATAGTCAACAGCATATGGAATTCCCTGTTACAGGGAATACTGATAAACATGCATATGTACTGGAATGTCTTCCTCTGAGAAGGAGCAGGGAGGGAACCTGTGTTTTGAGAGATGCAGAACCAAACTCCGCCATAGGGCTCATCCGGAGGAATGAGCCAACCAGCTGGGCTTGGCTCAACTTCTATTTTCTCAAACTTCCTCTCTTCACTAAGAGAAGTTCCTGTCGACAACTAGCTTGCAAGCCACAGCCTGGTGTGTCAGAAGAGAGTGAACAATTAAAGAGACAAAGTACTGAAAAATACATAACAAAAGCCCTGCAAATGGGCACCAGGAGCTGCAGGAATGCAGCTGCCACATGTTAATGATGAACATGTTTTTGGTTAATTTTTAATGGCCCACAACTCAAGTGATGGATCTGAGATGCGAGATGGTGTCGGCTGGGGAGGGCTCCCGTTTAGGGAAAAGGTCTTCAAGATGACAGCCTCCCGCCTCCTTGTGCTGCTGTGCTCAAGTTCATTTCTCCAACTCAACGAGGTTTCCAGGGACTTGGCTAAAATTGAATTTTGAGGCTTCTGTCACTCCTCATCCAGGCAGCTCCTTGTAGCCAGAAAGGCGGCACAGGAGAGCCCAGGAAACGCTGACAGAAGATGAGATTTCCACATTAAAGATGTTCTCAGGAACTTCTAGACAACCAGAAACAGCTGCTTACCCATCTGGACACGACCGAGAGAGTATTCACATCCTGTGTGCCTCCAGTAACATCTGTGTTTTTTCTTGCTTCTAGAGATGCATTATTGAAGGGCACATGCTCTTCCATGATCACACTAACAGATGAGCAAGTAGGAGGAGTTCACACATGCATGTTCACCACCTGATGACTGAGATTTGGATTATTTTGCATGAATGAAACAAACATCGCAGATTAATCATCATACAGAGAACCATGATATAATCTCACATCACCTCAAATACATCCAGAGGGAGGGAGTTAACAGAGGGAGGGAGTTAACCTTATACTAAGTCAGACCATTGGTCTATCTAGCTCAGTACTTATGTTGACTGGCAGTGGATCCTCTAAAGCAGGTCTGCTCAATTTGGGCCCCCAGCTGTTTTTGGACTACAACTCCCATAATCACCAGTCACAGTGGCCAATAGTTAGGGATTATGGGTGTCATACATCTGCAGGAGGGCCAAAGTTGAGCAGCCCTGCATAAGATTTCAACCCAGAGTCTTTTCCAGCCCTGCCTGGTGATGCCAGGGATTGAAATTGGCGCTTTCTGCATGCAAAGCAGATGCTCTACCATTGAGCTACAGCTCCACCCCCAAAAGGTGGCATACCTGAGTCTCTCATCCAAGCACTGACCACACCAAGACTTGCTTAGCTTCAGTAACATGGTGGTTTTGTCTGCCTTTAGATGCTCTAGGACTGTACAAATTAGGCAGGGTGAGGTGACCCAGCTCATGTGACAGATCTGAATGCATCAATAAAAAGGCAGAATATTAATTATTTAGTTTACTATTCTACTTTTATCCCCTTTTATCCCCATTTGGATTTTTTGCCTTGTGCACTAAAATGTCCCTGGGCCACCACTGGTGAAATTTCCCAAAGAAAAAAAGTATCTTCTTGTTTTATCTCCATATATCAATGGGATGCATCTGACTATAGCTTAATGAAATTTGAACAAGGTGGGAAAAGTCAAAGCAAGGAGGTCTTCATAGTATTATTGTTTTTAATTACATCTTTATCCCAATCTTTCCTCCAAGGAACTCAGGGTGGTGTACATGGTTCTCCCCACAACAATTCTGTGATTGTTGGCTAAGAAATAGTTACCAGTGAGCATCACAGTTTGTAAAGGGGGCTGTCCCCCACCAGGGGCATGGGACAAGGCAGAATTTCGCACCTCACCTCAGACCACCCCTGAGCAATACCTGAGACCACCCCTGAGCAAGCTGCTCTGTGCTGTATGGAACACAGAACTTGGTCCTATTCCAGAGAGAACTTGGCCCTGTTCCATTTTCTCTGCTTATTGGCATTCTCTTCTACAGAAGTATCTCCTCCTACTCCAAAGGCTGGTTTTCTTCTCTTAATGAGGTTCACCTTCTCATCCTAAGTGACAGCTCAAGCAACAAATTATCCTGAATAAATTATGTGTGCAACCCACAGATTGTGTTATTCATTCATTCATTTATCCATTGAATACCTGTCTTTCATTTCAGCCCAGTTTTTGTGCGTGTTTATGATTTGGGGAGGGGGGTCTGGTCATGCTCTGTCTGATTTCAGCTGTGAGGTCCTCAGGGCAGGGGCCTAGTCGAGCACAATCTGGTCCTGAATACATAATGGAACAATGAAAGGGATCCGGCTAGTGAAAGTCTGCCTCTCACGTCCATGTGCCAGCTTTGATCTTGACAAGTGTTCTCAGTGCATCTTTGTAGACGGCAGAACATACTATCATCCAGTGAAGCTGCATGCAACCTTGTAACACAGCTGCAGGGCTCAACGTCAGACTACCACACCATTCCATAATGAATGAAGGGGGAGGGAGAGTTATTTCTGTAAGCTTGTAGAGAACGGAGTGACTGGGAATTAGGAGCTGGCCTGGTACACAGAACAGTGTGTCTGCTGCACAACAAAAAGATCCAAGCAATGAAACAAGAGACCCTGAGCTAAAAAGAAAGATCCCACAATAGAAATCTTCCCACATTTGTTTGATTTTTTACACGGCATCTGAGATATATGGGTTTTTGTCAGGGTCAAAGGAGCCACAGGATTACAAAATAGCAAGAATCGAAGGCTTAGAGGTATGCAATGAGCTTCCTCCAAAGGAAGAGGTCCTTCCTCCAGTGGAAGACGTCTTTCTCTAGGCTAGGGAAAGCTCCTTCTGTCATGGACAGAAAACCCTTGGACAATATTTGAGGAGTAAGGGGGGACTACAGATCTGGGTCTCTGAGATGTATGTAGAGATCTGCAAAACTCACCCCTATCCTGAAACATTTCCCTAGATTAAACCAGGGGTTCCCAACCTGTGTTACTCCAGATGTTGCTGAACTACAGCCCCCATCTGTTTGGCCTGGCATTCCAGGGTTTTTAAACTGTTGTAAATGTTTGGCCCTGTTCTCCAAGGTTTTTGACTGTTGGAATGTTTTAACTGTTAATTGGTTTTATGCTGTTGTTATAGTTTTGATTTTAATTGTTTTGTTTTTATTTTGATGAAAACCACCCTGAGTCATTTTTGGAAGGACGGTATATAAATACAATCAATCAATCAATCAATCAATCAATCAAACCACTCCTGCCAGCCATCAAGTGTTTCTGCCTCCAGCATCCCAAACAGCTGTGTTTTCCCAAACTAGGCTAAATCGGCAGATTCTGCATTTTATTTCCAGAAAACTACACAAGTGGTCAGCCAAACAGTTCCAAGCCTCACTGAAAAAGCCATTTCAGTTGATTATAATTCAACTAAATATAAGTCACCTGATCCTAGGGAGGCAGTGAATGTCCTGAATTGGGGGCTGGAGACTGTAATGGGTTGGATGTGGGCTAACAAACTGAGATTGAATCTGGACAAGACGAAGGTAATGTTGGTCAGTAGGAGAGCCAATCAGGATGAGGAGATTTTACCAGTTCTGGATGGGGTTGCACTCCCCTTGAAGGAGCAAGTACGCAGCTTGGTGGTATTCCTGGGCCTGGCTCTGCTTTTGGAAGCTCAGGTGGAGTGGTGGCCAGGGGTGCCTTTTGCATGGCTTCGGCTAGTGCACCAGCTGCATCCCTTTCTCAAGAAGGCAGATCTGGCTACAGTTACCCATGCTTTAATCACGTCACTGCTGGATTATTGTAACACGCTCTACGTGGGGCTGCCCTTGAAGAATATTTGGAAACTGCAGCTAGTACAAAATGCGGCAGCTAGGGTTTTATCTGGAGCTGCCTGTTGGGATCACATCACACCCATTTTGAAAGAGCTGCATTGTCTACCAGTTTGTTTCCAGGTCCAATTCAAGGTGCTAGTTTTGACTTTTAAAGCCCTCGACAGTTTGGGCCCGGGATACTTGAGGGACCGCCTGCTCCCAAGGGTTGCTGCTCGCTTGACGAGCTCATCTGAGGGGGCTGTGCTCCAGGTGCTGACAATGAGGGAGGCTCGGCTGTTGTGCATGCAGGACAGGGCCTTCTCTGTTGCTGCCCCCAGACTCTGGAATGCTCTCCCAGTGGTCATTCGCTCCTCGGAATCCATCACAGTTTTTAGAAAGCTTGTTAAATCTTGGCTTTTTACTCGGGCTTTTATATGATTGTCTCTACTGCTGCTTCTTTGTATTTTGTACAGTTCTTATGCTTGTATTTTAAATTTTTTTAGTCAGATTTGTTTTATATTTTAGCTTAATATTTTAATTGTGTCATTATTATAGCCTTGTTTTTAATTTTTGTGTGAACTGCCTTGGGATTGTTTTAATGAAATGTGGTTTACAAATTTAACAATAAAATATAAACAAATAATTTGTTAAAATACTTCTATCCTACCTCATAAAAGAGGGCCGAGGTGGCTAACAAAAGAGGTCCGCTCCAAATAATTATTAGGCTTAAAGCCCCAATACCCCCTGCCATGGTCCTGATCATAGAGAGAACCATAGAATGTTAGAGCTAGAAGGGCACTTGGAAGTCTTCTAGTCTAACCCCCTGCTCACTCAGTTACAGGAAATTGCAAAAGCATCCCTGACAGATGGATGTCCTGCCTCTGTCTGGAAACCTTCAGCACAGGAGAGCCCACTGCTGTATAAGGCAGACTGTTCCACTGTCTTAACAGCTCTCAAAGTTAGGAAACGTTTCCTAATGTTTAGCCTGAATCTACATCCTTGTACAGTAGGCCCCTTTCACAGATGTTGCTGCTGATGGCCAGGTTTCTCTCATCTTCGACTTGTTCATTTGATTTTTCCTACCCAAATGCAGGACTTTACTTTTGTCTCTGTTGAACTTCATCATCCCGGTTTTGGCCCAGTATTCAAGCCTAGAATCTTCAATCTGCCTTTTAAGGTATTAGCTATCCCCTCCCTCAAATATGTGTCATATGCAGATTTGATAAGCACCCCTCTACTCCCTCCTCCAAGTCATTTTTGAAAATGTTGCACAGGACAGAGCCATGTGGCACTCCACTTGAAACCTCTCTCCAGTTCTTCTGAGATTAAAATCCTAGCTGGAGAAGAATTCCAGGCCTTCCCATCCACTCTCTTCCATAGCACTTGAGAAAACTATAGACTTGTTCACCATGATAGAGGTCTATAAAATCATACATGGTGTGGAGAAAGTGGAGAGAGAGAAATCTCACATAACACTAGAACCAGGGGCCATCCCATGAAATTGATTGCCAGGAAATCTAGGATCATCAATGCATAATCAACTTGTGGAATTCTCTGCCATGAGATGTGGTGACAGCCAACAACCTGGATGGCTTTAAGAGGGGTTTGGATAACTTCATGGAGGAGAGGTCTATCATCAGCTACTAGTTGGATGGCTGTAGGCCACCTCCAGCCTCAAAGGCAGGATTTCTCTGAGTACCCGTTGCAAGGGAGTAACAGCAGGAGAGAAGCATGCCCTCAACTCCTACCTGTGGCTTCCAGCGGCATCTGGTGGGCCACTGTGCGAAACAGGATGCTAGACTAGATGGGCCGGGAGCCTGATCCAGCAGGGCTGTTCTTATATTCTTAAAGTAGCCCATCTTATTTTCTGAGCCAATCTGACATGAGCTGGGGAGAAGTCGGTCACCACTACCATTGATTTGACCGAGCCAGTCAGTAATATCATACTCTGAGGTCACCAGTATCAAAAAAAGTCAATAAACTAGAGCTATCATAATAATAATCAGCTTTCTTTTGCATGCTAGAGTGTTCATAGTAGCTTGTGTACATTACCTCAGTAATTCTTACCAAACCATGTAAGGCAGGGCAATATTATTATCTCTGTTTTGCAGGTGAGCTGCTGCTAAGACTGAGAGATAGGAGTCTACCTGATACCAACTTGCGGGTTTACAACAGAGGCAAGATTAGAACCTTCTTAAAGCTGGTTTCTTAACCACTTGACCAGTTTGGTGAGGAGGGCTGGTCTTGCAGCAGTGAGCATGAATTGGACCCTTTGCTAAGCAGGGCCTGTCCTGGTTTGCATTTGGATGGATGATTGCATGTGAGCACAGTCCGCTGTAAAATATGCCCCTTAGGAGATGGAGCCATAGTTCAGTGGTTGAGCATCTGCTTGCATGCCAAAGGTCCCAAGTTCACACCCCAGCATCTCCAGATAGGGCTGGGGAGAGACTCTCCAGCCTGAAAGCTCGGAGAGCTGCTGCCAGTCAGTGTCGACAATATTAATCTAGATGAACCAATGGTCTGACTCAGCATAAAGCAGCTTCCTATGTTCCTAACAAAGACTTGTTGCTATTGACCCCACTTCAGACCTACTAGGCTCCATTTCTGACCCACCCAATTCACCGTTGCTCCATCCCTGACCTGCCAACGTCTGCTGGATGCTCTTCCCAGCCCTGCCACAGGGTAGGGTTGGCAACTCTGACTCAAGCTATTCCTGGATAGTTTCCATCATATTAACATCTAGAGGATTTGCTTTTTTCAACCTTTCCTGCAGACTGATGTCCATTCCTAGAGACTCCTAGGCCAATCCTGGAGGGCCGACACCCCTACCCAAGGGGCTAGTATGTTTAAATACCAAGTTGGCAAGCCTAGTGATCCTGTGAAAACTTAGCCATGGCACAGCATTAATCTTGTAATAAGGCCCCAGACACGCCTTATTTGCTCTGCTTGAAAAGCCAGTCACTGCACTATGACCCTTCACTCTCACCCCAGTCTCAGCAGCAGGACAACAGACACCCAGGTTTTAGGGAGAATTGTCACAGGAGCTGAAAATTAGTGGGAGCACTTGGGGAAAGAAGCTAATTTTGAATATCAACTGAAGTATTCAGTGCCATGACATAGCATGCCGCACAGCGATCGTTTAATCACTTTCCTCCTTGTCACCCACAGACTGGCGTTTATTCGTTACAGGAACTCTGGTTATTTCCCTCACAAGCACTACACCAGGCCTGCACAACGTAAAACCTGGAGGCCAGATCCAGCCTGCGGGGACTTTTTTGCTAGCCCACAGGAAGGAAAGTCCTGCAGCAACATCCGAAGCCATGAAGAGCTCTTGGTCGGACCAGTGACAAACAATAGCAGCTCAATGCATTTGTCTGCTTGAGACCAGATTTATTTATTTTTATTTATTTTAACATTTTATATCCCACTCTTCCTACAAGGAGCCCAGAGTGGTGTACTACATACTTAGGTTTCTCCTCACAACAACCCTGTGAAGTAGGTTAAGCTGAGAGAGAAGTGACTGGCCCAGAGTCACACAGCTAGTATCATGGCGGAATGGGGATTTGAACTCAGGTCTCCCCGGTCCTAGTCCGGCACTATAACCACTACACCACGCTCCTCACCTGCCTGGCTAGTTCTGCCCCTAGGCCAGAGCCCACAAACACCATCCCTCTTTCCTCTTGCCTTTCCCTGTCCAACCTTCTGCCTTTCATTATTTTTTTTAAAATATTTAGTGTAATAATTAATGGACTGAAAATTGACCTCGGTCCCTGCACACCAAGTCATGCTTGGTTCCGGCCCAC
The DNA here is from genome assembly GCF_027244095.1 of Hemicordylus capensis. NCBI lineage: Eukaryota > Metazoa > Chordata > Lepidosauria > Squamata > Cordylidae > Hemicordylus > Hemicordylus capensis. The sequence continues at coordinate 397,160,668 of NC_069657.1, read as the reverse complement.
CAGGACACTTGAGTTGTGCACCTCTGCACTACATTCTGGGCCACTCCCTCTCTCTGTGAAAAGCAAAGATTCCGCATCAAGGAAAAGGGACCCTGCAAAGGGTACCCATGGCCTGATTCATATTCTCTGTGTACCTCTTACCAAGCAAAATGCTCAGGAAGATGGCCGGCTCCTGTCACAGGTGCAAAGCCCCCAGGAAATCACGCCCACAGTGGGGCTGCTATTCCTCTATAATTATTCCAATTTTTGATAATTCATTTTTAATAAAACATTCTTTCCCTTAAGCTATCTTGCCGTGCAGGATCTGCCACTGCTGTCATGGTTACAGTTCTCAGCTAGCTAACACGAGCAGCAAACTAGCCACCCCTGGAGAATGCTGAACCCTGCAAGTGCTCTACCACCACGAAACACCAATGGCCGTGCCTGCAAACTGACAGGATTGGCTTGTCTGCTCTGCAAGTTGTTGCAATGGAATTTGGGAGGTTATTGGGATTAAAATCTCTAACCAACAGTGAGTTTGATGGTCTGGTTGGACTATGATCTTTATTTTGTAATGACCAGATGCTCTTTATTTTTTAACAACTGCAAAAGAAAACTGATGAAACTTTCCCCATCACTGCATCTCCATACCTAGAAATGTTTCAGTGCCGATTTCTTCCTTTGTTCAACTTATCAAAGGTAAGAGGAGCTGTGTAGATACCCATCAATGTTTGTTTGTTTAAATTAAAAACCAGTTTTTAAAACTCACTACTCTGGGCTCCTCAGAGGAAGAGCAGGATATAAATGTAAGTAAATAACTAAAGCACTTTAAAAGTGTTTTGATATTGCTAAAATTTCTGTTACAAATGGTTTAAAATGGAATCTAATAATGTGTAGCATTTGTACACATCTTTCTAGTGATCAAAGTACTTCCTTTGGATTATCTTGTGTAATCTTTACAACAACCTTGGAAGGTAAGTAAGTTTTGGTATTGGCTGACATAATGTGCAAAGTTACACAGACAATTTTGGTGTAAGCTTACAGCAGAGGAGAGATTCACAGGGGCGTAACTATAATAGGGCAAGGGGAGACAGTTGTCTGGGGGCCCACTGCCTTCGGGGCCCCCCAGAGGCAAATCACATGACTGACTCCCGCAGCCGCACACCCGCCCAGGCTTCCTTCAGTTGTATTCATCCTCCAGAATTGATGTATTAAGACCTGGAGCTACCAGAACAGCATGTCTTTCTCTAGTACCATTAAATGACTTGCATCGTCCACAATTTACAAAACCTTTTAAAAAATAATTTAGGATGGTGTTCTGTTGTGGCACATAGGTTATGCTTTTTGTTACCACTATTCAGCCTCATTTACGATTTCTTTACTTCATGAGCTGAGCTTCAGTGAAGGGAGGGCCCATTTTGGGAGGCCCAAATCTTGTCTCTGGGCACACTCCAACCTTGCTACACCCCTGGAGATTCAGACTGGGAAAGTCCTGACTCACAGTTCATTCATTTGGCCACTACACTGCACCAGCTCTCTAAGACAAACAAATATGTCAAAACCTGTACAAATATTTAAAATTGGGTTCACTACCCATTGTTAAACATAGGAAATAAGTGTATTTCTATACAAAAGAAAACCTTGGGACAAAAACAACAACCTGACTTCTGAAGCCAAGCATTATTACTATTACGCAAGAGATTGCACATTGTATTTATTATGGTGGCAAATTATCAATATTTATAAATTATGACCCCATCAGGCAAACATGGAGTTTTACTTTGTGTTTTCTAGAGAAACACTCTCCTACCTAAATTGCTAGCCTTTGCTTCTGGAAAGATATGGGCATTTAACCCATATTCCAGTATACCTAATTTGGCTTCAGAGAGAGCCCAAATAAGTAATCGTGCTTAGTGGCCTCATGTACATACAGAGAAAATCAAACAGAAAATGATTAATTTCGAAATTACCTTCCTTGCCTTTAGGAAGATAATACTTGTGTAGTGCAAAAGGCATGTGGGCAGCATGACCAGGTAGTACAAGGTATTGCATAACCCATGCTGTCAGATCATGATACATGACATTAACCCTTACCCTAGTCATAGGGTTTATTCCTACCCCACTGTGTAAATGTAGCATGAACATGCAAATCACTACATTGCCAGCTATACCCTTGTTGTTAAATTGTTACCTACACTTGGTATACAATGAGGCAATTCTCACGACCACCAAAAAGCGGGCTAAGGGAGCCTAGCCCACTTTTTGGCAGTTGTGTGCTGCAATGGGAGCCACGCAGCTTCCAGCAGCAAACCCCACTAATTCCCCCTCCCCTTAGCCCAGGTTAGTGGAGCAAGTGCTCCGCTACCCTGGGTTTTTTGGGCGTGTGTTGCCACGGCGTGGCTCTGCGCCATGGCAACATATGAGGTGACCCGTGGCCAGGAGGCTGCAAGCAGCCTCCCAGGCTCGGGGGTCTCTCCAAGATGCCCTGCGCACTTGTGCGGGGCATCCTGGAACTTCTGGGGCCGCGCAGCCCCCGATCCCCGTAGCCCCCGCTGGCTCCATGATGGCAGCCCCCAATCCGGCTGCTCAGGGCTGCTCCATTGTCTGCTCTCCCCACAAACCCACTTAAGTGTTGCAAATTGTAACATAATGGGGCAGAGTTTTGAAAACGCGAGTGCAGCAGTTTTTATGCAACGTGACAGGGTTTGCACATCCATATTGTCTGCCACAACAGTGAATTTTCCAGGTAGGGCGTGTCCATATTCCACCTGGGTCGCATTCACTGACCCTTCCTCCTAAAATTCTGGCCAACGAGGGTTGCAGAGAGGGGACAGGGGTTGCTGATCCAAGGAACTTTTAAAAAAAAATCTCAGAGCATGTGCACAAAGGCACCAGCAGACAAAACCACAGTTTCATCTTTTCACAAGTGATTCTACTTCATTCATGAGAGTGGATTTGCAGAGGGGCAGGGCAGCAACTTTCTTCTTTGCGCAAACAGAAGCAAACACATGCGGGGGATTCACCCCTGTCCCCTGACCACTTCCCGCTTTATGTTCATGGCCGGTTTGGGTTCCTCCTGCCTCCTCCATATTATGTAACTGTTGCAGCACATAATCTGGAAAACACTCTGGTGGGTTACAACCCAACAGAGGATGGAGCTTCATTCCAGGAGGAGAGAGTAAGAAGATGTAGAGCTGGGATACGTGGCACTGAATAGTCTGCTGGAGCTCAGTCACCTGACAGTGATCTGACAGTATGGGTTACACGATAGGCTGTCTACACAACCAGTCCATCACTGCCCCAATACAGACATCATATGTGAACATGCCAGGGCAGCATGTGAAAAAATCAGAAACACAATAGAGGAAATCTTCATAAGAACATAAGAACAGCCCTGCTGGATCAAGCCCACAGCCCATCTAGTCCAGCATCCTGTTTCGCACAGTGGCCCACCAGATGTCACTGAAAGCCACAGGCAGGAGTTGTGTGCATGCCATCTCTCCTGCTGTTGCTCCCCTGCAACTGGTACTCAGAGGCACCCTGCCTTGGAAGCTGGAGGTGGCCTATAGCCCTCCGACTAGTAGCCGTTGATAGACCTCTCCTCCATGAAGTTATCCAAACCCTTCTTAAAGCCATCTAGTTTGTTGGCTGTCACCACATCTTGTGGCAGAGAATTCCACAAGTTGATTATGGGTTGTGTGAAAAAGTATTTCCATTTGATGGTCCTAGATTTCCTGGCAATCAATTTCATGGGATAACCCCTGGTTCTAGTGTTATGTGAGAGGGAGAAGAATTTCTCTCTATCCACTTTTTCCATGCCATGCAAATGATTTTGTAGACCTCTATCATGTCTCCCCACAGTCGTCTTTTTTCTAAACTAAAAAGCCCCAGGTGTTGTAGCCTAGCCTCATAAGAAAGGTGCTCTAGGCCCCTGATCATCTTGGTTGCCCTCCTCTGCACCTTTTCTAGTTCTACAATGTCCTTTTTTAGATGTGTTGACCAGAATTGTACGCAGTACTCCTTGTATGGTCGCACGATACTTTTGTATAAGGGCATTATAATATTAGCAGTTTTATTTTCAATCCCCTTCCTAATGATCCCTAGCATGGAATTGGCCTTTTTCACAGCTGCCACACTTTGAGTCAACATTTCCAATGAGATGTCCACCACGACCCCAAGGTCCCTCTTCTGGTCAGTCACCGACAGCTCAGATCCCATCAGCGTATACTTGAAGTTGGGTTTTTTGTCCCAATGTGCCTCACCTTACTTACTGTTGTTAAGTTCATGCTTGTGATCACAGAAGATACTTTGCACATCATTCACAAGGAAACCAGTTGGGAGACTGAATGTGCATTCATGCAATGGAATGAGAGTAATCATAAGAAAACATGACTGCGGAAGCCCCTTGACCTAACAGAATTGAAAGTGTACCTTGGCCTGTTATTTATTTATTTATTTAGTGCATTTTAATACCGCCCCAACCCAAGGTCTCAACCCAATCCTAGCTGGTGTGTTTCACAGCAATTAGGAAGTGCTGCAGGAACTGTGAGCAGCACATTTGGGGTGTCCCTACTTCTGTGCTACAATGCAGTTGAGGTTGTTTGAGAGCATCGCAAACTATTTAAGGTTTGATAACAAAGCCACACAACAGGATAGAAGAGTGACTGACAAGCTGGCACCCTAGTGGTATCTGGCCCTTATTTGTGAAGTGGCTGAATCAGTGCTACATTCCTACATTCCTGGCTCTTAACAGTTGATGAACAGTTGAAGAACCTAACTCCTGATGAACTGTTGTTAAGTTTCCAAGAGCTCTGTGCCTTCTGGCAACACATGCCAAGCCAACCAAAGAAAAAGGGTTTGAAAATGTGGGGGTGTTGTGATGCAGAAACATCCTACTTGCTGACAAGAGATGTTTACCTTGGGAAGCAAGCTGGAGGACCACACAAAGACAAGTAGGCCTGCATGTTGTGCAGTAACTTGCACAACTACGAAACATTTGGCAGAATATTTATTTATTTATTTATTTATCACATTTTATACCGCCCAAAACACGGGTTCTCTCGCAGTGGAGAGAACTATGGTGGAGGCAGGAGCGTCTGACGTCACGTCTAACATCAGACACTGGGGCTAGCCATGCCCCCGCATCTGACGTCAGACACGGGGGTGTGGTCTGGCTGAACGGAGCCTTGAGGCACCGTTCGGCCAGGGGAGAGTTGCCCTAACTGCCGAAGGGGCCGCGCGCCCCTTCGGCAGTTAAACGAAGCCTGGCGCTGCTTTCGCAGGGAAGAGCCACTCCTGGCTGGCGCTGCGAACACAGCGCCAGCCTTTGTTTGGCTCCTGAAGGGGCCGCGCGGCCCCCGCTCCGGAGCTAAACTAGTCTCCCCGCATCTGATGTCAGACGCGGGGGGCGTGTTGGGGCCACATCTCGCTGCCCCTGATTGGTCGGCGGCCCAAGTTCTTTGAACCCGTTGGCCCAATGGTGGCTCCGCCCCTGGGTGGAGAATAACCTTTCCCCCAGTGAAGAGGCTCTCCTGAGCAAGAAGTGGTCACAACAAGCGAAACACACACACCCCAAAGATGCAACCACATTCACAAAGGGAACCACTATCCAGGGGCATAGGGAGCTCTCCAATGGCCACAGAACGAGCTTAACCAGTCGCCTCGTTCTCCTGTGGTTTGGTTTTATTTGTTTGTTTGTTTGTTTGTTTATTAAATTTATACCCTGCCCAAACTTACATCTCTGGGCGGCTGTGTTATGTGTGGGAACAAGGGGGAAAGGACAAGCTATGCATGTTAGGGCTAATCTTTTCTAAGGTTTGTCTTCTGGCTGGCTAGGAGTTTGTTTTGACAGGGCAATTTCATTTTCAGTTTCATGCATGGAGGCACACAATTGCCTTTATCACAAAGGAGACATCCAGAATGGGGAGAAGGTGAGTACTACCCCACTTCTGTAATTTTCTGAGCTTACCACTTTTAATTAGCTGACAACAGCAGCTAAGACCTAGCTTTCAAATAAACAAACTCTATATGAGCTTGTTCTGGATGGCGTCACACTTCCCCAGAAGGAACAGGTGCACTGTCTTGAACTCACACCTGTCCCTGGTGTGCCAGGCTGAGGTGGTGGCCAGAGGTGCTTTTTATCAGGTTTGGCTGATATGCCAGCTGCATCCATTTCTTGAGATGAATGACCTCAGAACAGTGGTACATACACACTGGTAACCTCCAGACTTGACTACTGCAATGCATTCTATGTGGGGCTGCCTTTGTACATCATCCGGAAACTACAATTGATACAGAATGTGGCAGCTAGGTTGGTCTCCTGGTCATCTCAGAGAGACCATATTACTCCTATACTAAAAGAGTTACACTGGCTGCCGATAGGTTTCCAGGCAAAATACAAGGTGCTGGTTATAACCTAAATAGCTTAGTCCCTGGGTATCTAAGAAAATGAGGCTATTCCCATGATCACTAGAAAGAGGGCTAAGGGAGCTTAGCCCGCTTTCCAGGGATCATGGGAACCACCGGGCTCGCAGGCGAGCCTGGTGCACCCAAGGCAGCTATCCCGCCTAATTCCCCCTCCTCTTAAATGAGTTCAACAGAGCGAGCGCTCTGTTAACCTCATTGTTTTGCTCGTGTGTCACCATGGCGCATGGCGACACATGAGTAGACACCCAACTGGAAGGCTGCAGCCAGCCTCCCAGGCTCGGAGGTCTCTCCATGATGCTCTGCGTGCTCATGCAGTATAACCTGAGACTTCCAGGGGCCACGCAGCACCCGATCACCACAACCCCCACCAGCTCCATGACGGAGCCGGCAGTCGTATGGGCAGCCGATCCAGCCACCCAGGGCTGCACTCTGCTCATCTGCGGGGAGAGCGGGCTTAGCCCGTTCTCCCCGCAGATCCGGCAGAAGCTCTTCTCATGGATCATGAGAAGAGCTTCAACATCTTCTCCATGAGCCCCATCACCCATTGAGACCATCTGGAGAGGTCCTCCTGCAGCTGCCACCAGCTCATAATGCAGAAATGGGCCTTCTCTGTTGCTGCCCCCAAGACTCTGGAATGTACTCCCTGCTGAGATGAGAGCCTCCCCATCTCTGACTGCTTAAGACTTAAGAAGAAGAAGAAGAAGAAGAAGAAGAAGAAGAAGAAGAAGAAGAAGAAGAAGAAGAAGAAGAAGAAGAAGAAGAAGAAGAAGAAGTCATTAAAGACTTATCTTTTCACCCATGCTTTTTAGCTTTTTAATTTAATTGTGGTTTTAAATTGTTTTGAGGTTTTTACTTTGTGTTTTGGTTTGTTTTTCTGTTGTTGTAAGCTGCCCAGAGATGGAAGTTTGGGCCGGCATACCAAGTAGGTAGAGAGATAGATAGATAGATAGATAGATAGATAGATAGATAGATAGATAGATAGATAGATAACCAATAAAACCAGTTATGAAGGTAGAATGCCATCAGAGAGGAGGTGCTTCCCAGGGTATTTCACAGAGTGTTGCATGTATGACTACCTGTCTGAGGGGCAGAAGTTGTGGATGTGCACTTGGTGCAAAGAGCTCCTAGCTCTCAGCGAACAAATTTGTTCCCAAAAAGCCAAGGTGGCTGACCTGGAGAAGCTCAGGGATGCAGAGAGATATGTGGATGCACTCTGAGGCTGGCAGCATCTCTGCTGTCATGGAGAATGAAGGGTTAGGTGAGAAGGGACTCCTTCTTTAGGTAATGTGCCCATATCTTTTCACACAAAGGATACTCCTCTGAGGGTTCAGGGCATCCTAGGTGTGGGTGATTCCAGGGGTGGAGACACCATTGGGCAAATGGGTTCAAAGAACCCAGGCCACCGCCCCTCAGGGACCACACCTCGCAGCCCTAGACACACACACCACATCTGATGTCAGGAGCAGGGGGGTAATTTTGCTCCCAAACGGGGCCACTGGCTTTAAAAGGCAGGGAGAGTTGCTCTGGACCATGCTGCCAATGCAGCACGAACCAACCTTACTCCCAAATGGGACTGTGCAGCCCCATTTGGGAGCTAAACCACATACCCACGTCTGACGTCAGATGCAGGGGCAGGACTAGGGGGCCGTCACGGTGGCCGAACCCAGGCCACCACTGTCCTCCACCCCTGGGTGAGTCAATCATTAGGGGCATAGAGAGATAGGTTTGTGACCTGTGGTGACTTGCCTGCCTGGTGTGCAGGTTGAGGACATCATGCAACATCTAGATAGGCTGTTAGGCAGTGCAGGGAAGGCGTCAGCTGTCGTGGTGCATGTCAGTATCAACAATGTTGGGAAATGCATTTGGGAGGTCCTGGAAGCCCAGTTTAGGCTGTTAGGTTGCATATTGAAGTCGAGGGCCAGTTCTTTAGCCTCCAAGCCTGAGAAGTTCCAAAGTGGGCATTTGATGATCAGTATCCTCTGCCATGAACACAGATGCAAAGAACTCTTTCAGCTTCTCTGCAATCTTCTTATCCTCCTTAATAACCCCTTTCACACCCTCATCGTCTAAGGGGCTAACCGCCTCTGTTTCTGATATATTTAAAGAAATTTTTGTCATTCCTCTTGACACTTCTAGCTATATACTCCTCAATCTCTCTTTTTGCCTCTCTTATTGTCTCCTTGCATTCCTTTTGCCAGAGTTTGTGTTCCCTCCTGGTCTCTTCATTTGGGCAGGACTTCCATTGCCTGAAGGAAGTCTTCTTCCCTTTTGTTGCTTCCCTGACTCTGCTTGTAAGCCATGCTGGTGTCCTCCTGAACTTGGTGGTACCTTTATTAAAGACTTCACCTTCCCACCAGTGATGGCTAGTATGATTGCTATCCCCAGCCTGGTAACTACCAGCCCACACACCTTGGGTTAATGCCATGGCAAGACAGAGCAGGGCAATCAGGGTGGGGTGAGAAGAGTGAGGCCGCTGCTGTGGCTAATTTTTTGCTCCTTCTGTACTGGCTGTCACTGGTCCCCACCCCTCCCAGCTAAAAACAATCCTCTCCCTGTCACAAGCAGCTACTGTATTTAACCCTGAAAGTGCCATTTGCTACAACGTGTATGTGTGTGTCAGAGGGTGCATTTTTGATAGAAAAATAGCACAGAGGTAAAGAGTTAAATACCCCCACCCCCCACTGCAGTCCTGATCCAAACTGTAGCTACACATAGCTACTATTCTTGAGTAAACATAAGCCTGCCGCTACAGGCTGAAACATGTGATTTCACATGTAGTTTGACCCTTAATCTCTCTTTAATTGCAGACCAGTAGCTTTGCAACCAGTTAGAATACACTCTTGTTCAGGAATTGCCAAGTGGGAAATTTGATTTAAATTGGTCTTTTTTTTCTTGGTGGTTTAAATTAATGATTGAAGTAAATCACTGATTGAAATTGCCTTGATTTGAATCAATCCACCTTAAAGAAGACTCTGGCCATAAAGAAGCTGGTAAGCTATTTGATAGATGTTACTATGCTAACTTTTGAAATAAGGCTAGTTAAGAAGAAGCACTTGATTAACTATTGAACAGGGGGGTTGGGATAAAATTTTACAGCCTAGATGGACCTTGCTTTGAACTAGCTCCCGGAATTCTTGCCTTTCTGCTACCTCAGCCCATAAGCAAGTCTACAGGCACAGAGTCGCTCTTGCTATCTTATGTAAGATTGGCTTCTGCAATACGGTTCAAGGTAAATATAAATCAAACAAATAATAATTTATTTATTTTATGTAAATAAAATAAATATAAATCAAATATATGATCACAGTGCCCTTCCAGAACCTTGCAGCACTCCGATGGAGATGCTCTGATCCAACCTTTGCAGTGCTTTGGATTGTGGGCTTAAGGCGAAGAGGCTGCTTGCTAGCAGCAGGGGTAGAGCCACCATTGTGCACACGGGTCCAAAAGAAACCCGGACGCCACTTCCCTGGAGCCGCCTCTGATAGCCACACCCCCTGCGTCTGATGTCTGGGCATGGGCCATGGTCATATGCGGAAAGTGAGCCATGCAACCCCATTCACAAGGTGCTTCAGCCAGTGTTGAGTTTCCAGCCTGGCGGGAAGAGAGAGAGAGAGAGAGAGAGAGAGAGAGAGAGAGAGAGAGAGAGAGAGGTGTTGCCAGCCTCAGGGCTGTCCTCAGGGAATGGCAAGCAGGGCGTCCACCCCAGGCCCTGCTCTTTTAACCCCCATTAGAATTAACTGGAAGTGGGCCCTGCAGTGGTGGATTTGCCTCAGGCCCTGCACCCCACCAGGGTTCTCTAAGGACAGCCCTGCCAGCCAGGCTGGGAACTCCCACAAACAAAGCTGTGAGGCTCCGTTTGTGAGAAGCTTCAGCCAGCACTGGGTTCCTAGCCTGGCTGGCAACACATCTCTCTGCCTTTCCAGGCAAGGAAAGGTACTTCCGGCAATGCTGCAAACCCGGCGCTGGCTGAAGCACCCACAGACGGGGCTATGGGGGCTCTATTTCTGCATATGGCCATGCCCCTGAGTCTGACGTCAGACACAAGGGGGCATGGCTAGGGCACCAGCAGCATTGCACCCGGGCCGCCAGGCAGCTGCCTACGCACCTGGCTGGCAGCTTCTTTTTCTTGCCTCCCAGACCCATTGCAAGACTTGAAATGTGGCTATGTAGTCTAACTAATAAAGGCTATAGTCAAGAGTTAGGAGAAAATAATTAAAACAAACAAACAATTTTGTCTGAGGGAGGTCTTAATTCTTACTATCATTGCCAACACTTACCTTTTTTATATACTATATATAGAAACTGATGCCACCCCATAAAAATCGAGCAGGGGTGTGTGTACTTAGTCAGATCTTTAGGTACTCTCCTTTTGCGAGCTAGAGAAGAGATCTGGCACCTCATTCCACCACCCCTCTAGGTCATAAGTAACATAGTGGAGCCATTCTTCACACGACCTACTGGGCAGGCGGAGGGAAGACTCCCCAAATCTTGCCTTTCCCCCCAGATGACCCTTGTAAGCCTGGTGGGAGCGCGCTCCACGGTCCCACATGATCAGCCCTGCTCCGTGCAGCGCAGAGCAGGGCGGATTGATCTGAGGCCAGGACACATTGTCCTGGTCTCTGTGAAGCCCACAATGCAGCGTGAGACACACGCACTGCACTGGGGGATTCACCCAAGAGATGGGCACTCTAGACACCCGTCTCTGTGTGTGGCTGGGCTGGAAGCAGGTAACTGGGGGTAGGGGCTAAAAGCTGGGCTACAAGCAAGCAGCCAGGGGTAAGGGAGCACTTACTCCCTTAACCTCGGCTAACAGCCAGGCTTAAAAGCCAGGCTAGGCGGTGCTGGCCCACCCAGATCAGACCCGGCAGTTCTACACTGGTTCTCATGATCATTTTGAAGTCAGCTAAATGAACATCTGAGATCCTGGCGGAGTGTGTACTCCCCATGGAACCAGTGTTCCCTCTAACAGCGATTCCCAGATGTTGTTGATCACAACTCCCATAATCCCCAGCTAAAGGCCATTGCAGCTGGGGATGCTGGGAGTTGTAGTCAACAACATCTTGGAATCCCTGTTAGAGGGTGGTCAGAACCCAGAACATTTTGTTCAATCTCAGATGAGAGTCGCACTCAACTGACTTTTCCCCCAGATTGGTAAAATAAGATCTGAACTTGGTCTGTCCAGCTTGCACATATATGTATAGTAGACTCTGTGCAGAATCACTCAACAACATATGGACATTGGGGCAGAATCAAAAGGTTTGATCCCAGTCTCCCCAACACATACACACATTGATTATATACAGCACTGTCATCTCCATAGGGCTACAAGAACATTATAGTCCTGTGCAGACAGTAGATTTCCCAGCACTCCCCACCTCACTAGTAGCCAGCGATGTGGAGTGGAACTAGATAAACTTAGAACATTGTGTCAAGATAACATAGGCAAACTATGCTAAATGTCATGAAGGGAAAGGAGGAAACCTTATAGGATGGAGGAAGCAGGCCATTTGAGAAGCCACCACACATTTAGCATAATGTCTAGTTTGACTCTGAGAGGATAGTCAGTTCAGACAGGGCAGAGCCATGAATTCATCGCTCGTGGTGCTCCGAGCAATCATCCTCTGCGGTGTATTCTGAGATGTTCCTTGCCTTGACCCACTCTTCCAAGTTGCCTGGGGCTTTAAAAAAAGCTAGATGATTATCTTACCTCTTCAGATTCTCAGCCAGGAAGTTAGTTTGCCCAACTTGCCCAGAGAGCTTCTTCCATTGTTCAGCCATTTCTTTTTTTAGAAGTTCTTTCTAAATTATATTCTTTTATGAACTCCTCCTGATCTGTTAACTAAGACTCTGTGGCTGATTAATTATTAAGTATTTTGAGCACGGTTTTATTAAATCAGCACAGCATGCCACCTCTTGGGAACAGCAGGCTTGTCTCTGACAAAAGTTTAGGGGGTAGTGAGGGAAGGGTCTGCTCTGCTGTTGCTTGCCCCCAATCAGTTTAGAGAAGAATAACTCAACCAACATATACCTGTCCTAAGTCAATGGGCAATGGAAGCCAACTGTAAAGACCCAATTGCCCTCTATAATGAAGCACACGGCAGTGCAGCTACAGAGTTCATTTTGCTGTATATTGGCTACGGTTCATTGGGAAGGTAAAATACTGATGGGACATGAGGCTTTCACTCTAAATTGTCACTTCAAATATGTCCCCAGTCAGTAGTGAGCTCAAACTGGTAGCACAGTTGAACCTGAAAGCTGTTTTATGAAGCAATGTAGTGGTTACAGGTGAACCAGATTTCTGAGTATAAAAATATACTCTTTATTAAAACTGCATGTCACTCACACACATGCAAAATAAAGCAAATTATTTCAGAAAGACAACATAGGCTATATAAATTAATACACCACATTCATGAAATAAGAGAAGCAAAATGCATGGATACACGTTTATATTCACAGCCATACTTAAAAGTAGTACTTAGCATGTATATAACAGACGGTGGAGTATTCAAAACATTTTACATACATTATCTCAGTATTCCTTACAACAGCCTTGTATGAAAGATCAGTATTATTTTTCCTGTATTGTAGACAAGGGGATGAGAAATAGACAATGCACTAATTTGACAAGAAGTGAAGAGATGCATGGTCAATCTTGATAGCTTTTCTTTTACTAAAATGCAACTACTGAGTGATATGAATCTGATCAGAACAGAGATTGAGGCTGAGTCCCGTGAAGTGAACTTAGGCTCCCAGAAAAGCTGGCTCCTCACACCCACACCCCAATACAGCATCAGTGCAATGACTGACAAGGTATGCTCTTTAAGGCTGCTATTCTCCAGGCAGTATGGCAGAACCTAGCAGCACAGGTAGAGATATTTACCTCTGGCTGTTGTTGGGTCAGTGTGTCCCATGGAGCTGTCCATGGTGCTGTATCTCAATCAACTCTGTGTTGCTGCCTTGCCTCATTACCCGCCAGAGATTTTTCAGTTCCTTGAAAAGGCTACTAAAAGCTCTATAGATGGCAGCTTTGAGGAGTTCAAGGCAGTGGTGTTCCTTTGGGAGTCAGACTAGTATATATACTCCCTATATGCTTATTTTCACGGGCCAGTGATACCTGCTCAATTCAACATCTGTAATTAACATAGGAAACTCTCTTATAGCCAGTCAGACCAATGGTCTATCTAGCTCAGTATTGACTACACTGACTGGTAGCAGCTCACCGAGGTTTCAGGCAGGAGTCTCTCCCAGCCCTACCTGGAGATGCCAGGAAGGAAACCTGGGACCTTCTGCATGCAAAACAGATGCTCTACCACTGAGCTACAGCCCCATTCCCTAAGAGGAATATCTTACACAGACAGCACTCACAGGTAGTCACCCATCCCAATGCAAACCAGGGTGGGCCCTGCTTAGCAAAGACCATCTCTCTTCACCACATTAAACAGTATATTCAAAAACACTATACATGTCCAGTGCTTTCTTCTCTAAAGGAAACTGATGCTATGAAAAACTGCCCAGAACTTCCTACCACTCAGGAAATTGGGGCAGGTGGGGTGCATTCAGAAAACAGCTATGTAAACAGTGACTGGACCACCGAAATGTTTATGTCTGATGGTGAGAGCATGGATAGAAATTGAATCACAAAGAGAAGTGAACATGAGGCAAGGGTATGGGGCTAATTTATATGGTCCTTACAGTAATCTTTCATGCTACTAAACATGGAACTTTTGCATCCAAGGCAGCACATCTTTTACTCTACTTCTGAATGTCCCATACAGGCAACTGGAGAATCCCACAGTGGCGTAAATTCAACTAAGTCAGTTTATGCCAGCTATAATCTATATGGAGCAAACTGGAAAGAAGCCAGAGCACCTAGGTGCTCTAACTGGTTTCTGCCAATTTAATGACATGCCCTGCACTCCAGCTTTGCCAGTGTCTCATTTGGCTCCAACTGATCAGTAAATGAAAGCAAAAACATCACATAGCACGTTTTTCTTTTGTCTCTCTGGGCTTTAGTGAGCATGTCCAGATGCTCCTCGGCACACTAAGAAAATGCTCCATATTCCAGGGCCTCGGAGCTTCATGGTCCAATGTGGATGCAACATTTATCACTACATCCCAACCTCGCTCAGCAAGCACTTCATAGAATAGGCACTGCTCATTTAAACCTGCTATTTGCCCTGATCTTGGGTAACTATGGTAACTGTTGCAGACTTTATTGGAGCTCCATGTTTACCTTTCCCTACTTATCCTGATTGTTTCTGTTGCAGCTCACGCACACACACACTCCTCTTACTCTCTTGGCAAAAGGCACACAGCACGGTGCCTGCGATAAGCCCAGCTCTCATCCCCTGCTGGCAATGTTAGCCACATATCAACTGATATCTCTGCAGCCTGCTGATTAAATCTTCTTGCCTGGAGCCTTTCTAGGACCTTCCTTCCCTTGACCATGCAACATGGAGCACATTTAGCCTTCAGTTTTGAAGTGTACTTTAAATTGCAAAGTGCTTTATGATACATATTGCGTTTGTCTTCAAAACAACTTGATGAGATAGGTTACTTCTAGTCCCATTGTCCAGATAAAGCATTGCAGCTGAGTGGGACTTGCCCAAGGCCAAGCAACGAGGCTGCAGTGGAAGTCTGTCACGCACTGGCTTGGGATCACAGTATTCAACTGTATCCCTTCCTCTGATCCTGTTCATAGGCTGTGGAAGTAGCCTCAGAAGTGCTGGTGAGGGGGTTAATTGCCATCCTATTCCTCTACCAGCTGTCAGGGAGAGGGGTAAGGCTGCTCCTCACCGGGAGACTCTAGGTCCAAATCACTCCTATTTCTCCAGGGTGGCCAGAACCTAAGGGGTATACTCGTGAGTCAAATGGGCCATAACCCAAAATTTGGCTTTAAAAAAGCCAAATCTGGCAACAGAGCTCCAGACCTCCTCATCCCTGGCCATCCAAGCCTTAAATAAAGCCCTGCAATCAGGACAATCCCAACCACCCTCTCCTGACTCCGCCCTCTCCAATGTACCTGCCTGCATCCTCCCTCCTTCGGCTGTTGCCTGCCTTGACAGCTGTTGAGGCCCTGCCTTCTCCTCCTCTTTGCCACCAGGAGGCAACCTGTTGGGCCATGCTGGCCCATCCACGGTCTGTGGGTTCCTGGGTGTCCTGGCTCTCCCTGGCAACTGTGTAGGGTCACAGCTGACTTTGCTTGTACCCAGGAGCTGTATTGCCTCTGTCTTCTTGCCCCCCCCCACCAACTGGGTGAGTACTCGGACCCACCTGCAGTCAGTGGGGAGGCCCGTCAAAGTGATCCACTGAATCCCATTAACTCAGCCTTTTCTAGGCCTGGTTCACATAATCATTCAAATCTAGGCTTAATGTGTGTTACCATTAGCCTGATTATGTGAACTAGGGATGTGCACGAGCTGTCCATGCACTCCCTTGTGGGGCGGGGAGGGGTACCTTTAAGATGCAGGTAAGGACTTCCTTACCTGCTCTCCCCCACTCCATCACCTTCACCCCACTGGCACTCATTTTAGAATCAGCGAATGCACGCCAGCCATGAGCAGGCCAATGCTGTGGCAGGCTGCAAGAAGTAGCACGGCAGCCCCATGCAGCTGTTTCTAAAATGAGCACTGAGGAGATTGAGTCAGTTGCACATGTGCTCCTGCGGTGTGTCTTTTATATAGGTCTTAAAAGTAAAGTGTGCCATCGAGTCGGTGTCGATTCCTGGTGACCACAGAACCCTGTGGTTGTCTTTGGTAGAATACAGTGGGTGGAGGGGTTACCATTGCCATCTCCACGCAGTATGAGATGATGCCTTTCAGCATCTTCCTATATCGCTGATGCCCGATACAGGTGTTTCCCATAGTCTGGGAAACATACCAGCAGGGATTCGAACCGGCAACCTCTGGCTTGCTAGTCAAGTCATTTCCTGCTGCAAGTAAATTGACCCTGGGGTTATTCTTACGATCACAAAAACCGGGCTAGGAAAATCCTAGCCCGATTTTTGTGATTGTAAGAACCACCGGGCTCACAGCTGAGCCCAGTGGTTGTGGAGCGGCTAACCCGCTCCTGTAGCCCGCCCCTTAGCCCGGGTTTGCAGAGTGAGCGCTCCGCAAACCCGGGCTATCTGCTCGTGAGTAGCCGCAGTGCAGCTCTGCGCCACGGCTACTCGCGAGTAGACCCCCCGCCGGGAGGCTTAAAATCAGCATCCCGGCTCGGGGGTCTCCCCAGTATGCCCTGCGTGCTCGCACAGAGCATACTGGGGGTTCTGGGGGCCATGTGGCCCCCGAGCTCCCCAGCCCCCACTGGCTCCGCCTCGGGGCTGGCCATCGTGTGGGCGGCCGATCTGGCCACCCAGGGCTCCCTTCCCGCTCACCGGACAAAACCGGGTCTCACGGATTGTGAGACCCGGTCCCCTGTTTTACATAATCTGCCAGGATGATCAGACGAATTCGATGTTAAATATTTGTTAAGAGATGCAAATCTGTCTATCACACACAGAGCTGCGAAATTCTGTTGTTCTGCAATACAAGTTAGACATACTCTGCTTGCTAACAGTTAGATCCAGTACACAGATATGTTATTAATATGGCTATGTTTAAATTTTACATTTGTTTTAGATGGGTTTTTGATATTGGTCAAAGACCGTAATAAAGACTGACTGACTGACTTGTACAAATGTTTGCCAAAGACCAAAGCAGTTCCTTTTCCACCATTCATCAAGCTTTTTTAAAAAAAATAGAAGAACATCCATCCCACCCCAGCCACAAAGAATGCAGTGCAGTATGACACTCCAACAGTGTTTGCTACCTATGCCTGCAAGAAACAACTGGGAATGAGGCCATTTAGCTCAGGGGCAGAGCACATACTTTGCAGACTGAAGGTCCGAGATTAAGTTCTGAGCATCCAAGTAGGGCTGAAAAAGAGCCTTGTCTGTAAACTTTGTAGAGCCAATCCCTGTTCACCAGTTTGTGTCCACTATCTGCCCCTGCCCCTATTGTCCGAGGACGTGCATCTCCCCTTTGCACCATATTTGTTTAACACAGCAAATGCCAGTCAAACCCTGATGCACCTGAAAATGGCTCTGATAAAGGTTTCCAAGCCCTGGTCGAAAACGATAAGGATTCTAAGCAGCAGGACTGAAATGGATAAACAATACACGTGCTTCCCTTATCATTCTCACCAATAGGCATATTTCACTCCACCTTTACTGCGCAGAGACAAGAGATCAACCGATGGTTTCTCAAAAGGGACTTGAAAGACTATTATGAAAAGCCTAAAATGCAGTTTGGACAGCTTTTGAATGATCCTGTGGATAAGTTTTGAAAAGCAGCAGAGGGGACTTTAAATATGGCGTCGCTGTAACACATAACATAGTGCTATATCCACACTTTAAGTTATTAATAATGGTTATTCTCCACACTTTGGATGCAAAACCATGTTAACATAGGAAGTCATGACTTTACCTATTACTCTTATTTTTCTACAAAAATTCTGACATTTCCCATTTTTTGCCTTGACAAACAACCGACATGGTACCAGATGGAAACATCTGGAATAGTTCCGCTATGCACCAAGCCAGATGCCTCTACGCATATTTCCTCAGGCTGTGAGATATATATATATCAAATGTGATTGCCTCTCTCCACTAATAATCTGTTATCTGAATAAGTAATTGCTACTGGCTGAGGCTCGGATAAGGCGCATCCATTCCACCTCTGTTTGATTTACATGGTTCTCTGTTGTTTCACACTGCATCTCATTTTTCTTTTTATCCTTTATTGAGGGGGGGAGTGTGGGTATTTCTAAGTATTCCATCATAGTCAGCTGTGTAGACTTGCAGTCGACCTTTTTACCTTGTAACTTTGTCAGAAAAAGGAATGTGAAAAGCAAGGGAGAAAACATTTCCTGGACATAAAAGTAAAATAAGAGTCTTGCTGGAAAAGACTCAGGGCCCATCTAGTCCAGCATCCTGGCTAAACAGCAGCATCTTGGCAACTCATAACAGGACCTGAAGGCAAGAGTTCTCCTCGGTGGTCTGTCGTCCCAAGCATGATATTCACAGGCACACCAACTCAGAACATGGAGGTTTTCTTTAGAGACCATGCTTAATAGACATTGATAAACCTATCCTGCAAGAATTTGTCTCCCCAAGCCAGTGAGCATCACCACATTTTGTGGCAGCGAATTTCATAAGTTAATTAGGCACTGTGTAAAGAAGTGCTTTTTAAAAAAAATATATGTCTTGGACTTTCTGCCAATCAATTTCATTGGGTAGCCTGAAATCCTAGGATTATGAGAGAGGGAGAAAAAAGCACTCTCTGCCAAACATGTCAGAGCCCTAATCTCTATGGAAGAAAAAGCGGAGTGATCTACAAACCTGTTGCCTAGTTTGGAGGTGTGAAATTAGTGTCTCTAACTCTATCTACTTGGCGCTCATACATTATTATCTAATGCAGGAATTCCTTCATCACTGCATCCATCCACAAACTACCTTCAGCTTAAACATTATTCAGGGAGCTACCTCTGCCCATCACACCAAAAATTAATAAGTCATTCTTGCCAAAGTTCAGGAATAAAACACGCCACAGACTGTGTTGTGCATATACTTACATAATTGTGAGCAAATGTGCATAAATGTACATTCCCTCACATACAGGAGCATAATTATGTGTGCATGGACTGGCTCTCATTGGAGGGCTTCACGTCCTTTGCCCTTTTAAGGCTTGAAACAATAGATTTGCCTCTTTGGCAGGTGATGAATTAAAACACATAATGATTAAATACACAAACCTGAAGTGCACAGACGTACTTCTTAAAAATAAAATAAAAAAAGTATACATAGTTGCATGGGAATAACATCCTAATATCCCATTCAACTTTATTTGTGGCAATAGACCAGAATGGGCCACATAAGATCAAAGGCTGCCAATATATAGGTGCAAAAGATTCCATGGCTGATTATTTATTAAGGGCACAAACTATACTTTTTTTAAAAAAAGAAGTCCAGTCTAAAGGGCATAACCTATGGTATAAGCCCTTTCCCACCAGGGGAATTCAATATATACCTCTGCTATCTCTGGCAGAATGCTGGCAGAATTTTGGCTGGCAGAAGTCTCAAAATAGGGCAGATATGTGGGCTGTCAGCAGCAGGAGAGTACAAAGCCAACATTATACACCAAACCCGATATCCTTCCAGATTTTGGACATGCCCCTAACAGCAGCCTGAATCTGGGCTGCACAATTGCGGCCCTCCTGAAAATGTTGGACTACAACTCCCATAATCCCAGTCTATCGGCCACTCTGGCTGGGGGTGATGGGAGTTGAAGTCCATTTCAAAAAACGTTGACATGTTTGCCTCAGTTACGGCTCTTGCTACCTCAACAGGGGCAGGGGGGCTAAGACTGGAGCAAACCAAGGCACCACTATTTGAGCACTCGAGTAGCACCACTCTCAGTCCCTCACTCACAAACACCGACCATGCAGTCCGGTTCAGAGGTCATGTGCTCCTGCCACTGACCAGTGCTTGTCCCTCTCGGTCTCTCTCTTTCTCTCTGCTTTCTACAGGCAGTCCCCCAAATGGTGCAGAAGATTAGACTTTCTGCATGCCCAGGGCCATGAGGATCACAAGGGGAGCCCTGCAGTGCCCCGTGCTATTCCAGTTGAATCTCTGTGGAGCTGCCAACTTATTGGTTTCACACACACACACCCCTACCGCCTTTTGCAAACTCTGTGATTGACAGTAAGGTGACAGGTGCAGCATGACCACAACACCACCCATTACTTTCTTGTCTGCCATGCAACCTACTGGGGTGCTGGGATGGCCGGCAACTTCAATCCGGTGCCTTTCTTTGTGATGCTACTCCACAGCTGTGTATGTAAGCTGGGATGCTGCTGGCCCAACTAGAGTGAAGGATTGCCTGTCAAACAATTCAAACCAGCAGCACCTTCCTTTTCTGAGCAACAGGAAACTTGTTTCTGACAAGATTCTGGGCATGGAGTGAGAAGAGTTCATTTGTGATGCAGACAGAACTGAAAAAAAAGTCATTCTCCCCCCCCACCCTTTTTTTTTTGGACCTATTTCCTAGAATGGTTACACTAAACCATTTGAGATGTGGCAGGTTCTGGGTCAGTTCAGGAGGCTGTCTTATCTAGCCAGAGGCGTAACTAGGGAAAAGGGCACCCGGGGCAAGCACTGAAATGGTGCCCCCCCCCCCCCACATACTACATTATACTTAGGTTTTTCCTCACAAGTGCCCGCCGCCGCCGCCGCCAAGCCAGGCCACTGACTGGCCACCAGGTGCCAGCAAAGCAATGGGGGGGGGGTGCAGGCGGCGCGGAAGGGACCGCTCGTGGGGAAGGGGCACCAATGTGCTCCCTTGAATGCTGCAGCACTGCTGCACTGAGCAGGAAACATTTGTATTAACAAAATTTTTAAAAAAAATTTAAAAAGATTTGGTCATGGCGGCGCCCCCCACGTGACCAGAAAAGATGGCGCCCGGGGCACGTGCCCCCCTGCCCCCCTATAGTTACGCCTCTGTATCTAGCCCAGTGCTAGACTGGCAGGGACTCTCAGGTCCTAGGCTTCTGTTATCCAAGGGGATTGGACAGGTGACAAGGACTGAAGCTGGAATTTTGTGCACTTTCACTGGGCTATGGGCATTCCCTCAAAACTGGTGTTCGTAGCAGGGGCGGATTACCGCATAGGCAATAGAAGCAATTGCCTTTCATGGCAAATCTTGGAGAGCAGCAAATCTTGGGGAGGGGGGAAGGAAAGTTAAATCTTTTCCCCCACTTTTAAAACTGCCACTGTGCAGCAGCGGCACAGCAAGGATGGTGGCAAGAGCTCTGCCCGCCTCCCAAACCATGACAGGTGAAGCAGAGACAGCAAAAGAGCTCCTCACATGGGCCACCTTCCTTCCAAATGTCATAGATCGGGTGATTTCGGCCCATTTGGGGCCTGAAATTGCCCGGTCTATGTCATTTGTTAGGAAGGAAGGCCCATGTGAGGAGGTCTCGCTGCTGTCTCTGCCAACCTGCCATCTCTGCCAAGCTTTTAGTAATCTCTGGATGTTTTAAATTTCTAATCGCTGTTTTATTCTGTTTCCATTGTGTTTATTTTTGTAAACTACCTAGAGCCTTTGAAGTCAAATTAAATAAATAACAAATTAAATAAATAATGATGTAAGAGCCACAGGGGAGAGCCTGTCCTCCTAGATTTCCAGCCACTCATCAAACATAGTCAACTAAATCTGTACTCCCATGACCACACTCTGAAGTCAGCTTTGGGTTAGCGGCTGTTAATCCATATTTCAGATGCTTTGTAATGGTATGCTAAAAGCTGGTACATTGTGGTGGATGCACACAGCCCGCTGCCACACCTTGGGAAGTCACACCTCAGAGGCAAGTTGCATGAAAACAACAGCAAGAGAGAGGGCATGCCCTCACCTCTTGCCTGTGGGCTTCTCAGAGGCATCTGGTGGGCCACTGTGGGAAACAGGATGCTGGACTAGATAGGCCTTGGGCCTGAAGCAGCAGGGCTGTTCTTATGTTCTTAAGTCAATTTTGGTGGGAGCCTTCCTATGACTGCCATGTGCGGAAGTGATCCTATCTCTTGCTGGCCTCTTCCCCTGAGCACATGTCCTTAGAGCTCTACTTTCATAGACTAGGTACTGTGGTGTTTTTGGTTAATCCATTCTTTGATCCAGGCCAGCTTTTGAATGGTGCTTTAGGTTCTGGAGTAGAGGCAGGCCAACACACAACCAGCCATGAGCCCTTAAGGCAGACTGCTCTTGCCTTTCTGAAAATAATACCTATCTCATTAAACTGTTAAGATTCCTGATTCAACTCCTCTTTCTTTTCCTTGCATACCACAACTCTTTCCTCTGGATTCTACAGGTACGCTGTTCCAGAATTTTGTACTTGTTCTGATCTTCACCCTTAGACCCAGAAGACTCAGTCCCAAGCCGAGGGGCGGAGCCACTATTGCACAAATGGGTTCAAATAACCCAGGCCACCGCCCCTCAGGGGCCGCACCTCATGCCCCAGCCACACACCCTATGCCTGATGCCTAACATGGGGGCCATGGTTTAGCTCACAAACTGCGCAGCCCCATTTGCCAAATAAAAAATTAAAAAGAATAAGCCAGTGTCATGCTTGCAGCGCAGCTGGAGCCACTCCAGCCACGCTATGAATGCGGAGCTAGCCAATTTTGCTCACAAACAGGGCTGCACAACCCTGTTTGTGAGCAAAACTATGCCCCCTGCACCTGATGTCAGACTCAGGGGGCATGGCTAACCTTTGCTTCCTGCATCTGACATCAGACGCTGAGGGAGCGGGGTTAGGGGGGCCGCATTGGTGGGCTGAACCCATGCTGCTGCTGGCCTCCCTCTGCCACTGCCCAGGCTCTACAGAGGTATCTGAATTGTCACAGGAATTAGCAATCCAAGCTGTAGGCTGGTCGACAAGATTGACAGGAACCAGCATGAGCTGTGTACTCTGCAGCATGACAATTGTGGTGTCATGCAGTGAGCATAAGGGTCACATTAGAGAAAATGTAACCACTTCTTTCTGAAATGCTTCCTTGTTCATGGTTTGTAAACTTTAGAACAGGCCTGCTCAACTTTGGCCCCCCAGCTGTTTCTGGACTACAACTCCCATAATCCCCAGCCACAGTGGCAATAGCCAGGGATTATGGGAGTTGTAGGCCAACCTCTTCAGGAGGGCCAAAGTTGAGCAAACCTGCTTTAGAACTACACTTGTGGCACCACAAGTTAGGAACATAGGAAGCTGCCTTATATTGAGTCAGCCCATTGGTCCATCTAGCTCAGTACTGTCGACTCTAGACAGACTGGCAGTGGCTTCTCCAAGATCGCAGGCAGGAGTCTCCCTCAGCCCTGTCTTGGAGATGCTAGGAAGGGAACTTGGAACCTTCTCTTCCCAGAGCGGCTCCATCCCCTAAAATGAATATCTTACGGTGTTCACACATCTAGTCTCCCATTCAAATGCAAATCAGGGTGGGCCCTGCTTAGTAAAGGGGACAATTCATGCTTGCTACCTTAAGACCAGCTACTTGGTGATTTTCCAACTGGAGTTTTAGAAATGAATTACATCATATATACATGCTGTTATACATACATTTACTTAGGCATTATTTTATTACATATGTTGTCTGTACACACAAGTGTATGTGTGACTGCATGCTTGTGAAGCTTCTGTTGCACCATAGTGTGGGAAAGTGTTTCAGGAAAGCATTCTCCTGATTTCTGCAAGATTCCTGTGACATGGATTAACACATATAAAGGATGTTAAAGTGTACATACATTGACTTCTTATACATACATTTTTCTTTGCAGCTAATGGATTCATTTTGACAAAAGCTTTCATAAGTAGTATTCATGCACCTATTCATCAGGTGCATGAAGTGACCTTATAGACAGTGGAGGAGAAACAGCTTTGCACAATGAAGCAGAAAGATTTACAGATGCAAAAGATACATCACTTGATCTAATTAGAGTTTGTTGTGCCCTGTGAAATGTCCCCTCAATACTCTGGCTTCTGGTTAGTCAAAGAAAGGAGGGGGGAAAGACTTTTGATTAACCACAGCATGCTTTGCTTGACTGCAGAGCCCCTTGAATGTGTACAAAGAATTAGAAATAAGATCTGCTGCCGCAGCCAAGACAGCATCCCAAAGCTGACCGGTTCCCTCAACTCCCCACTGTTAACCACACAATACTCCGTGCCTTGCTGTAATGAATAAAAGAAGCTTATCATAGACATAACAGTTAAACAGGAAGAATGCAGAACAAGTTACACAACAGAAAATAAAAAGGCCAAACTGATTCTAGAATGCCGCTTGTCTAGAGATGCAATACATCCCAGGATGCATCCTTGTCCTTTATAGAGAAGCCATCATAGTTGACTCCAGTCTTTGCATAGCTAGCCCAAAGTTTTCAGAAATAATCAGAGCTACAGCTCCTACCACACCCACCCTGCGGCTGCCCTCAAAACTCTAGTTCTGCTATCCACCCCTCTCCCTCAGTTTCCCTCATCCCCATCCCCTTTTCCAGGTCTCCTGGTGCTCACTGCTGGAAACTAAGTTAAATCAAATGCGTTTCACAGCTCATTCCCCCAACTGTTCAGATGTGAAGCATTTGGCATAGCCAATGAGTGTCCTGGAGAGGCTGCCATTTGTCACCCCAGAGAACGCATTAGCTCCGGCATAAAAATTATGGCGCCAAGGAAGGAAGGAAAGTCCTCCTTCGAGATTAATCAAATAGTGCATTTCAAATTCACACATCAAACCTGAATACTCATTTAGTTGGACTGAACACCTGAAAATTCAAAGTTCCACAGTTAACATTTGCTTTATCTCTGTCCCTGAGAACTAATGTCTGCAAATTCTATCATTTCTTCTAACCCAAGCTGGTTGCTTGAGAAGAAAGGAAAAGCCATAAGCCAGTAACAATTTTCCCTACTGTGCTATTCTAGGAACTTCTCCAGGCAGGGGTAAATAACTTTGGCTCTCCAGCTGTTGTTGAACTACTATGCCTATCATCCCCAGGCATTGTGGCTGGGGATGATGGGAATTGTAATTCAACAACAACTGGAGAGTCTACAAGATTGCTTACCATTAATGCCTAATGGCAGAAATACTAGAATCTGGATTCAGTTTTACCATGGCAGTATGAGGCAGATTTGGGACACTGTTCAAGGATAAAAGATTTTGTTTGCTTTCATGTTTTTTAAAGTGTTCTTAGTCTTATATTTAAGACTGATATAGCGCTGCCACCATACCTTGTACCCTACTTTACAGAGCAAGCTAAAGCTCTGGTCCACAGAGCTTACAATCTAAATTACTACCGTGGAAGACGAGAACAGGAAGCAAAGAAATGAAAGCACGGCCAGTCTGCTAATGGGTCCACTGACTAAGGGTTGCCATATTCAAGCTCTTCAAATCCGGGCACCCTAATTTGCACATTATGCAAATTAGCTTGCAAATAATTTGAATACTATGCAAATTAACTGGTGCACTGTCCAGTTGACTTGTAAACATGTGGACAAATGTGTTGGTACCCCTCCATGAAAAAAGGAGAACCCACAATTGTCTCTGAAATAACTTGAAACTGACAAACGTAATTGGCACCCATCATTGTTCCGCATTTAACAAAAATCCGACTTTGCTTTAGAGTTTTGCTTTAGAGATATGCAACAGAATATTTCAAATAATAACACAAATGAAAATGGCATGGACAAAAATGATGGGACCCTTAACCCAATATTTTGTTGCACAACCTTTAGAGGCAATCACTGCAAACAAGCGATGCCTGCAGCTCTCAAAGAGACTTCTGCACCTGTCAACAGGTAGTTTGGCCCACATTTCCTGAGCAAACTGCTCCAGCTGTGTCTCCAGTTTTGTCTCATCTGTCCAAAGGACATTCTCTCAGAAGCACTGTGGCTTGTCAATATGCATTTTAGCAAATTCCAGTCTGGCCTTTTTATGATAAAACTGGGGCTTTTGGGCAAGTCACATCAGCTCTATGTCCACAGATGGAAAAAATGAAGCTTTCAAAGAAAAGAACACCATACCTACTGTGAAACATGGAGGAGGCTCGGTTATGTTTTGGGCCTGCTTTGCTGCGTCTGGCATGGGGTGCCTTGAGTCTGTTCAGGGAACAATGAAATCTCAAGACTATAAAGACATTCTGGAGTGAAACATACTGCCCCAGTGTCAGAAAACTCTGTCTCAGAGGTCATAGATCCTCCAACAGGATAATGACCTAAAACACACAGCTAAAAGCAACCCAGAATGGCTAAGGACAAAACATTGGACTATTCTGAAGTGGCCTTCTATGAGCCCTGCTTTGAATCCTATTGAACATCTATGGAAAGAACTGAAACATGCAGTCTGGAGAAGGCACCCTTCGAACCTGACACAGCTGGAGCAGTTTGCTCAGGAAGAGTGGGACAAACTACCTGTTGACAGGTGCAGAAGTCTAATTGAGAGCTACAGGAATCTCTTGTTTGTAGTGCTGTCACTGATGCCTCACCAACTGCAGACTATCACACAGCTCCATTTCCCAGTACCTAAATATGCAGTGTGCTACATATTGGTTTAAATTTGCTAATTTAAATATGCTATTAATTGGTGAAGGTGAAGATACCAGATAAGACTGGTGAAGATACCAAATCAAAGCTCATGCTGAGGAGCTATTCTGAGTGCATTTTCATCACCACTAAGTTCTACAGTTGACCCTACAAAACTGGCATTAGGAATTAAGGCTTTCATGCTTGATCCTTTCAGGGTCACCATTTACATCCTGAGATAACAACATAAAACATAACTCCAAAATGACTCCTTTTGATTTAGAATACTAGTATAGGCTGGAACAGAGCAGGGGGTAGGGAGAATTCATGGTGGCTTAAAGCAAAATTAAAACAAAAAACAAAACAAAAAACCCAAAATATCTATAGAAAATAAATGAAGACTACACTAAGTTTGAGATATTAATAGCAACAATAGAACAAAAAATACCCAACATTTTAGTTAAGGCTGCAATCCTACACAACATAGCGTAGTGGTTAGAATGTTGGACTGGGACCAGGAAGACCCAAGTTTGAAACCCCGTTCAACCATGAAACTCACTGGGTGACTTTGGGCCAGTAATGTATCTCTCAGCCTAACCTACCGCACAGGGTTGTTGTGAGGATAAAAATAACCATGTATACTACCTTTGGAAGGCACCTCTGAGCTCCTCAGAGGAAGAGTGGGATATAAGTGTGAAAATAAATAAAATTAGTTGGGAGAAAATCTGATTGAAACCAGTGCTACTTACTTCTAAGTAGGCATGCATAGAATGGATTGCACTATACAGCCAAAACCTTAAACATTACAATATGAAAGTAGGCAGTGGTTTACATCAAAATCGAGCTATCAACTGCCCTCTAGGGATCCCCTGCTGGCAAAATACAAAGGCAACATTCCACAGGGAGATTACTTCTTGTGAACCTCTCCCAGCCAGCCTCCTGTGCTTCCCCTGCCTTTCTCCAAGTCCAGTGGTTGGACAGAATAGTGACCACACAGTTTGCACCTTCACCCATATGAGTTAACAAATATGAAACAAATATGAAAGCTGGAAATCCGGGTAAGCTCATGGGCTAACCAGGTGCCAGGGTCCATGCTTAAAATCTGGTAAATACCCAGAAATCTGGGGGAGATGGCAACCTTACCACTGAGGCAGTCTCCTCGGGCAGCGGATTGGCACAGGCAGCAAATTATTTGCCTTTGGGCCCATTGGCAAGCAGGCAGCTGCCCCTACATGCCAGCAGTGATGTCAGTGCACCTGCTGCCACCACCATGCCTCCTGCTCCTCCTGCAACTGCTCCTTCTGCACACCCGGCAGAAGGCAGTGTGGGGTGTCCTCCACGCACTTCTACTCCATAGTCTGCCCCATGCCTTTTTGAAAGGCAATAAGAACAGGAAGAATGGCTACCAAAGGAGAGAGAAAGGAGGAAGGGTGTAGGAAGATGTGTAGGGGGAGATGTGTGTTGATTGTGGGACGTGTGTGTAAAGAAATGAGAGGAATTAGCTTGTGGGCAGGAGGGTTGAGTCATGGTGAACTGAGAGAACCAACTGGGTGGGCAGGTCAGATCAAGGTGGATCGGGGATATAGATTGGTGGGAGGTGGCACACGGTACACTCTTCAGTTTCCTCTGCAAGTCCAGCAAACTGAGCTCCATGTATCGGAGAGGAGAGCTGGTCTTGCGGTAGCAAGCATGACTTGTCCCCATAGCTAAGCAGGGTCTGCCCTGGTTGCATCTGAATGGGAGACTTGATGTGTGAGCACTGCAAGATATTCCCCACAAGGGATGAAGCCGCTCTGGGAAGAGCAGAAGGTTCCAAGTTCCCTCCCTGGTTTCTCCAAGATAGGACAAGATTTTTTTTTTTTTAAATTGAACCAACTAACTACCAAAGCATACAGTACGTTGCCAAAGCACAATTATATACAAAGTGGTTGTTTGTACATGATAGATCTACAAAGATTTACACACAAGGATTTGGAAACCCACACGGTTATGAAGTATATGCAGGTAGTACTGAGACTCGGGGGTGGGGGATTTCAAGGCACATCAGGTAATCGGGGGGGGGGTGTTACGTCTGACATCCATTTCCACAATTTGTCCCATTGCTGTGTAGAAGAGATACTCTTGTCTTTTTGCACATAACCATACAAACTTTTCCAGAAGAGATAGGGCTGAGAGAGATTCCTGCCTGCAACCTTGGAGAAGCCTCTGCCAGTCTGTGAAGACAATACTGAGCTAGATAGACCAATGGTCTGACTCAGTATATGGCAGTTTCCTATGTTCGTATGTTCCTAAGGATGTTATCCAGGCTTCAGGCTGCAGTACCAGCCTGTTTGAACTGATCAGGTGATCCCAAGGGCCAATCCCCATATACCAATCCCTATCAAACCATGGCCTGAAAGTTTGCCCCTCTAAGCAACTTTTGCTAGGGTGAAGAATCTGCCTGCTCCCCTGCTCCCTTTTTCTGACTGCTCCCTTCGATTGCGAGCCCTGACTGATAATTGCCACATTCGCATGTAATGTGAAACCGGTGCTTAATTGCTCTTAACCCTGAATCGCATTTCAGACATTTGTCCAATCGCAGCTTGGCAACCTCCAGTTTCAGGTTAGGGGAGCCCCTCCCTCTTTTTGGTCCACCCAGGCCGCCTCCCAGCGTGTCGCCAGACTGTGGGCAAGGTGTCAGAACGTCAGCTGGGCAGCAGACATTGGCCATGATCTGCAGGGAGGCGTGCTGAGCACGATCCTGCCTTTTCACAACACTCCACCTGCCCTTGGCAGGAAAAGGGCATTTAAATCCCTGTAAATACCATGCAAGCCCTTCTTCTGACAACGGCTGCACCGCCGACCTCATAAGAGCCCCACCACAAAACAGTCTTGCACAAGTACAATTGCTGGCAGGGACAGGAATCTGAGGGGCACTATTGTTCTGTTACTCAGGAGTAGGAAGGGAACATGATGGGGATAGGAGGGGATATGTAGATGAGAGAGGGCAAAGGATTCTGGGCTCCAGACTTTGAGTTTCTGGGGACTGGGGAAGTGGGCTGTTTAATTCCCCTCCTCCACAGTGTGGCTTTTCCTACTGGGGAGGAGGGGAGCTAAACAGGCCACTTCCCCAGACCCCAGAATCTCAGAGTCTGGAGCCGAGTCCTTCTGAGGCCCGACAGCTGCATAGTCAGATAAATCCACAGACTAGGAGCAGCACTTAGGCTCATTCCTCCGAGGCAAAAGCCAGCTTATTGAACCAATCCAACACACATGCTGTCTTTGAAAGAAACTGTGTGTATCTCTCAAAAGACTGCCCATTCTCCATTTTGCAGCAGATGTTGAGTCATAACTTTGCATTCAGACCTTCCTGCCTTTGTTCAGATCATCTGTCTTTGCTGTGATGAAAACTGACACCGTTGTCTGATGCTGTCAGAACTGTGGGACATGATAAATTTGTCTACTGATGTGTCTAGAGGCTCTTCAAAGAAGCAGGGCACCTGAGTTCTCCTGGGCAGCCTCCTGCTCCAACAGACCCAAGCCAAGGATCTCTGCTGGGGGTATAACTTAACATTTGTATCGAGACTTTGCAGACAGTGGGCTGGGGAGTCTGCTGGAGAAACTGGAAGCAAATTGGGTGACACTGACAAAATCTGAAAGTGGCAGATTGTAAGGCCTTTGATCTTACGTCACTGCGAATATGTACATGCAGAAGAAGAACAAAGGAGAAGGAATGGAGGAGGCAGCTAGCAAAAGGAGACAAAGATCAAGCACAGTAACTTGGTTTTCAAAAGTTGTTCCCCCTTAGAACAGTAAACTGCACCCTCCAAGTACACTTCTCTAATAGCCACAGTACCTCCCTCTATGAAGTGAGCTGCCAGTGCTATTTTTGCAACAAGAACAAAAATGGAAGAAGCCACTATATGCAGAGTTAATGACACCTTGAGCATGCCCAGGAGAGTCCAGGCCTACACGGTCTTTACTGTCAGGCCCTATCTAGCCTGGCTACCCCTCATCACTCAGAAGGGTAAATTTACTTAGGAAGCAAGGGACCTGCAGAGAGAACTGGCAAGCAAGGAGGGAGGAAGCCAGGCAGAATTCACAGAGAACTGGCTTAATTTGAAGTGTGGCATGGAATTCCAGTCTAGGGGAGTTCTTATTCCAGGCTTTTCCATTTCTGAATTCCTCTCTGTTGAGTAATAGAGAAGTTTAAGATCATGTGCAGGAGTCAGCAACGGAGTTGTCTAAGAGGAGAACACTGACAGAACTTCTGCAATGTTTACACTAGATGGGGAGAATATGTGAGAGGCTTTCGCATATGTCTCTGAGTGCATGGTTGAGGCTTCATCTACACGAGCAGCTGAATGCAGTGGTAGTATGCTTAGATAGCTGAATAGACTGTAGCACTTCAGACTGTAGATAAGTTATTACATTTCTGTATATCTCCCTATGAGCAAAAAACCAGCACAGCAGGCAAATGGCTGTGCTTGAACCTTCCTCATTAATATGCTGCTTTTCCATTCCCAGGGTGTTTTTTTTATGTGGAGAAGCAATGGAAAGTGGTATGCCTCACAAGTATTGTTCATCCTGCTCATTCCGCTGCATGTCTAGACCTAACCTAGAATGCATAAGAAAAAGAGGGCTCTGTCAAAGCCTCTGTTGCTATTCCCACTGGGACAGAGTGGGAGTTAAATAGACTTTTCTCTGAGTGTTAGTTTATGCAAGTCCTTGAGACTCAGATTTATGCTTAGGGCCAGACAGAAAGATCCAAGGGTCAGCCTGGTTTTCTGTCTCTACTACAAAGTCTGCTGTACAAGTTAACTTCTAGGGTAAAGGCACCAATGAAATGTAAAGAATCTAATCCACATGACTGTCATGTCAGAAGGGTAAAGGCAGCACTGGATGTTACAGAAAGTGACTTCTACCTGTCACAAGACACCACATTTGATTTGAAGAAACAGAAAAATGGAACAAGAATCAGACAAGTTGGCATTTTTTATTCCCCCAGGGACATAAAATGGAAGAAGACTAGGCAATCTTAACTCGCAACAGCTTGTTGGGTTATTTCAAGATTAGTGTTTGCAAATATGGATTGTTTTAAATTGGTGTCTTTATTTAGACAGTATGGGATAAATGTGCTAATTTTAAAATCCACATTGGAAAGTGAGAGGCGACTGATATGCACCAGGGAGTCAGTCCTTCTGCTGTGCTTAGATTTACAACCTCCCAGATCTATCTAAGACTGATTTATCTTCCACTTACTCCAGATAGATGAAGATAGGATTATGACTAAATCCCTTTTTGCCAGGAGAGACCAAAGATTTGGAGATCTGTGCCTGTGTATTGCACCACAAGCATAATGTTAACCCAGCATAACTCCTATACAGGTGGCCCTCGAATATTGCGGGTTCATTTCCCCATACATCAATTTAGCTATCTCAGTGGTATCGATTATTTGTGGGTTTTCTACCACCCCCCCAAATTGGTATACAGTCACACAGTACTGTACTGTACCTGGAGCAGCCCAGTGTGCAGACTGCTCCAGAATGGTCACAGCTTAAAAATCCACACGCACACTGCTTATCAGCTGACATGTGAAACTGGATATTTGAACTTTAAATCTCCCTGCACATCAGCTGAGAAACAGGAAGGCTGGATATTTAAAAAAAAAAAATCCCAGCAACCTGTACACTTCTCAGCTGCCTTGTGGGGAGGTTAAAAGTTTAAATACCCACTCTCCCTGCTTCTCAGCTGATGTGTGAGAGTGGATTGTTTAACTTTCATTCTCTCAAGGAGGCTAGCTAAAGAACCTAGTGGCATTTGGGGGGTTAGGTCAAGCATTCTAATATCACGGTTTCAAGATCTGTGGGACTTTCTGAGAATGCAACCCCTGCAATATAGAGGGCTTCCTGTACTGGCAGATCTCCATTGTAAAAATCAGAGCAACAGGGATATGGAGTGGGGCATGATATGATGCTCACTCACAGATCAGCCTCACCTAGTGACAGCATAATATGACAGTAGCAAAAGGGATGGTGTCCTCCCATTCAAGTCATTGAAGAAACCAAAATGACAGCTGCCACCTCTTCCCTCTCCACTCCCACAGCCAAAACAGACAGGCTTCTGGGGCATTTTTAAGACATAAGAGAAGTGGGGGTGGTAAAGTGTCCTTTTCACACAGGCCGCATTTGCACATCACACAGAACCTTGGGTCCAATGGACCCACGGTTTCGCTCCCCACCCCACTCTCACTTTCCTGTCCACATTCAGAGGACAGAAAGAGCATCCTATCTGCAGTCAGCAAGTCTTCAGAGGGGATGGGGAACTGTCTTACTTGAAGGACAGCCCCCACAGCCAGTCACGGAGGGAGAGAGGGAGGAGCTTCTTCCCTCAACTCCAGTCCAGCTGAATGCTGGATTTGCTGCATTTGGACAGAACAGAGGTATTTCGACGTAACAATAAGGAAACTACAGGTCCCTGCAACTCCAGTTCCCCGTTACATATGAATGGGGCCACAATTTCTTCCTCGGTCTGGTAACATGGTTTCTTTTGCTCCTTAACCCATCATGCCCCTTCTCAGTAAATGCAAAATATTGCCCCCCCGCCCCGCATACCCTTTTCACTCTGTTTGGCTCCACCAAATATATTGTTTAGTTAGGCCTGTGATGCTTGGGAAGGGAAGAAGGTTAGAATAAAGCTGCTATTTCTGCCTTTTAACCCATAAGAACAGTCTTGCTGGATCAGGCCCAAGGCCTGTCTAGTCCAGCATCCTGTTTCCCTACAGTGGCCTACCAGATGCCTCTGGGAAACCTACATGCAGAAAATGAAGACAAGCCACCCCTCTCCGATAGTTGCTCCCCAGTAGCCATTGATAGACCTATCCTCCATGAATTTGTCTAAGCCCCTTTTAAAGCCATCCAAGATGGAGATAATCACCACATCCTGTGGTAGAGAATTCCATAGGTTAATTATGCACTATGTGAAAAAGTACTTCCTTTTGTCATTCCTAAATTTCCAGGCAATCAGTTTCATACAAACACTAGTTTCAATCTAGGGTTGTGAGTGTCCACTCTTTCCATACCGTGCATAATGTTATAGACCTCTATCATGTCTCCCCTTAGTTACCAAACTAAAAAGCCCCAAATGTTGTAGCTTTACCTCTTAAGGAAGGTACACTTATCATTTTGATTGCACTCACCAAACTCTGAGGACATGGTTTCCTTTGCCCATCTTGAATGTGAAATGTGATGAAAACTTGATGAGGTATCAATTGGCCACTTTGCATTTCTATCATGGAAAAAGGAAGTAGACGTATTCACATATTACATTGTATGTGCCTACAGGTTTGCTCTATACGTTTCTCAAACCTGGCAATACACACCACAGCAAAGTGCATTGTACAGGGCTGCATCATTCTGCCTTATGCCTTGAGAACTTAGAGTATACTAGAGATCTGCATGAATTGTATTTTGCAATTCAATTGGAGCTCGAATTGAATTGCAAGATACTCAAATCAATTCATCAAAACAGTGGCCATTGCTGTTGGCCAAAACAGCAGCCCGCTGAGATCAAATTGAGTGATTTGGCCCTAGGTAACAATGGGGAACATGAATCACCCCATTGTTCGCCATAAGTAGATCCTAGGGACACAAAAGTGGGTTGAGAGGTAGGGCATTATGAGAGCTACCTACCACCCAACCCACAAAATAAATGGGCTAGTGGGCAATTTTTTAAAAAAACAAAAATTAACCTTTCCCCAAAAACATTGCAACAGCTGTCACAGCAGCACCCTTAGCAACCAGCAAGCATAGCCATAACCATAACCATAAGCTCAACTAGAACACATTTTGACTGAGTACATCTTGCAATGCAGATTGCAGAGCAGACCAGAGCAGTGAGTGAAGCACAAGTTTGTCTCAAGGCCAAACATGGAGCTCATCACAGAAATCACCAAGAAATATTACGTACAGGCACATAGAGCTGAGCTAATGCCATCCATTCTCACCACAACACCATCTCACAAACAGACCAAATCACAACTCAAGGATGGCAAGCAGGCACCCAAGTTCTGCCTTTGTCAATCTGAGATCCAGCAAAACCAGATAGCTAACAGCAAGCAATAGCATAGTAAGCATATTGAAAACAACAAAATCAAACCTTCCTTTCTTTCTTCCATCCTGCGTGCCACAGAGAGACAGGAGGAGAGAGCAGTCATGGCCTGATGGACCAATGGTCTGACAAGAAACAAAGCTTATACTCTTACCATGAGAAGAAATCTTCTTTACTTCTTTGTTTTCTTCTTCTCCAGTTGCCACCACTGGCTGCAGACAGCCAGGCCCGCTTAGCTGTCAGCCCCACCTCACCCCCACTGTGTAACAGAAGATCAACCAGTTGGTGTAGTGGGTAGGATGCGGGTAGGCTGCACATGATGTGGAGCACCCTCGGGAGTCATTTGGAGCACACATCCCTGGTGCTGTGAGAACTGGACCATCCCAGAAGCCCACTCCAAAGAGCACCCTTGTGGGTATGTTGTACCTAGGATGACAACAAAAATGCTACTGAAACAGCCTCAGTAATGTATGTTGGAGATGTGTCTCCATAAGTGGCTACGGCACTGCGCCTTACCAGGCCTGGCTGGCCGCTTGCTATGCTCACGCCTGCTCAGTGCAACCCACGAGTGTCACAAGCACATGATGACACATATTTGCAATGCTCACACCTGTCGAGTGTGACTCATGAGCATCACAAATATGTGACATCACACGCTTGTGACACTTGTGAGTCGCACTGCACAGGTGCGAGCATTGCAAATACATTAAGTCATCAATACGTGAATGCGCAGGCACAAGCATTGTGAGCAGCAAGCCAGGCCCAGCCCAGGACCAGTGGCTGAGCCACTGTGCAAAGTGCAGGTGGGGGGGCCTCATGGGGTGGTGGGGAGGCCTCACAAGGGGTCCTCCAAAGCCCTGTAGGTCTGGGCTCCAAAAATATCTCAGTGCACCACTGCATGCCCATTCTGTAATTCGCCTCTGCTGTCTTCAGGCTGGGGCACACACTCTGGGAAGGGGTCTTCCACTACACCCTGTCGGGGCTGAAGGGATGCAGTTTAGCCTAAGTCATGATACCAGAGCATCATCAAGGGAGATAAGGTGGGCCCTCCTAACAGATCACTGATTTCCTGCTTCTCTAATGCTTCTTCTCTAATTGCTGATAATCACATGGACTAACGTCTTGGTCTTCAACTGGTAGACTGTGATCTACAACTGCATAAGGCCCCAACCCAAACTGGGTCACAAAAGCAATGCTACTGCATTTGTTCTGAGAGATGGAGAACACGTATGAGAGAAAAACCCAGCGAGGGAGGCAAGATGGATATATATGGTAAAAGTGGGCCTTGTGTTGCCAGTTGGGGTTAAAGGTGGCCCCAGGGCTGACTAACTAGACCAGCATGAGTGGCCAAATCAATCAAAATCAGCAACTATACCCCTAAACCCCACACTGCTTGGTTCCCCTCCAGCTGAATTGACTTTCCCTCCACATTCAGTTTGTCGTACAAGTTACTGAGGGTGGTTTTATCACCTGGATGGCACTGGGCAGCTTTTGAACTCTTAAGAATTTGGTCTTGGCTTTGCACAGTCCTGCACAGTTCATGACCCACTAGGCCAAATGCAGTCCACTAGACTTGTTTGGTGGCCCACCAGGGAGCTTGATAAAGCAGAACACCATATACAGGTGAAACTCGGAAAATTAGAATATCGTGCAAAAGTCCATTAATTTCAGTAATGCAAATTAAAAGGTGAAACTGATATATGAGACAGACGCATTACATGCAAAGCGAGATAAGTCAAGCTTTAATTTGTTATAATTGTGATGATCATGGCGTACAGCTCATGAAAAGCCCAAATCCACAATCTCAGAAAATTAGAATATTGCATGGAACCAAGAAGACAAGGATTGAAGAATAGAACAATATCGGACCTCTGAAAAGTATAAGCATGCATATGTATTCAGTACTTGGTTTGGGCCCCTTTTGCAGCAATTACTGCCTCAATGCGGTGTGGCATGGATGCTATCAGCCTGTGGCACTGATGAGGTATTATGGAAGACCAGGATGCTTCATTAGCGGCCTTCAGCAATTCTGCATTGTTTGGTCTCATGTCTCTCATCCTTCTCTTGGCAATGCCCCATAGATTCTCTGTGGGGTTCAGGTCAGGCGAGTTTGCTGGCCAATCAAGCACAGTACAGGTGAAACTCGGAAAATTAGAATATCGTGCAAAAGTCCATTAATTTCAGTAATGCAAATTAAAAGGTGAAACTGATATATGAGACAGACGCATTACATGCAAAGCGAGATAAGTCAAGCCTTAATTTGTCATAATTGTGATGATCATGGCATACAGCTCATGAAAACCCCAAATCCACAATCTCTGAAAATTAGAATATTACATGGAACCAATAAGACAAGGATTGAAGAATAGAACAATATCGGACCTCTGAAAGGTATACAGTATACTGTGCTTGATTGGCCAGCAAACTCGCCTGACCTGACCCCACAGAGAATCTATGGGGCATTGCCAAGAGAAGGATGAGAGACATGAGACCAAACAATGCAGAATTGCTGAAGGCCGCTAATGAAGCATCCTGGTCTTCCATAATACCTCATCAGTG
This sequence comes from Hemicordylus capensis, assembly GCF_027244095.1. Lineage (NCBI taxonomy): Eukaryota > Metazoa > Chordata > Lepidosauria > Squamata > Cordylidae > Hemicordylus > Hemicordylus capensis. The sequence continues at coordinate 397,123,528 of NC_069657.1, read as the reverse complement.
CCACAGGCTGATAGCATCCATGCCACGCCGCATTGAGGCAGTAATTGCTGCAAAAGGGGCCCAAACCAAGTACTGAATACATATGCATGCTTATACTTTTCAGAGGTCCGATATTGTTCTATTCTTCAATCCTTGTCTTCTTGGTTCCATGTAATATTCTAATCTTCTGAGATTGTGGATTTGGGGTTTTCATGAGCTGTACGCCATGATCATCACAATTATAACAAATTAAGGGTTGACTTATCTCGCTTTGCATGTAATGCGTCTGTCTCATATATCAGTTTCACCTTTTAATTTGCATTACTGAAATTAATGGACTTTTGCACGATATTCTAATTTTCCGAGTTTCACCTGTACACTGTATACTTTTCAGAGGTCCGATATTGTTCTATTCTACAATCCTTGTCTTCTTGGTTCCATGTAATATTCTAATTTTCTGAGATTGTGGATTTGGGGTTTTCATGAGCTGTATGCCATGATCATCACAATTATAACAAATTAAGGCTTGACTTATCTCGCTTTGCATGTAATGCGTCTGTCTCATATATCAGTTTCACCTTTTAATTTGCATTACTGAAATGAATGGACTTTTGCACGATATTCTAATTTTCCGAGTTTCACCTGTATGACTGGCAGCCTGTGATATTTAGAGCAAGGCTGCACAACTTCAACCCCCAGCTGTTGTAGGACTGTGACACAGCTGTCACAGTGGCCATTAGTCAAGGATGATGGGAGTTGTAGTCCAACATCTGCAGGAGGGCCAAAGGTGTGCAGCATCAGTCCCAGTTTAAAGGGTCACAGGTTGTGCAGCCCTGATCTAGAAACATGCAGGTATGCTTTCTGTTGGATTCCTGGAAAAACTTCATTTAAAATACAGTAGTCTCTGCCATGAATCCTGTTTTCTGGGGCAGTTAAAAAAATGTTCTTGGAACACCCACTGATACAGCCGTCTCTGACAAGCTCTTTTGAGTCTTCACCTTTTAGTCTTGTCTTCAGTCAGAAAGAACAGGTCTATTTCTCCTCTCCCTTGCATGGCAGGGCAAACGCTAGTGCCCTAGCTGCCAATTTGCAGGCAGATACATGAAAAGATGAATTGGGTCCATCAGCTGCTCTAGGAACTGGCATGAAACACTAAAGGTACAATTTGGTGTGAAGAACAATTTCGTTGACTGCTCCCACTGCCTTGGCATACACCCCCGTGTCTCAGTCCTTCTGTCTTGAAGAAAAGGCTTGCCTTCCTAGTCTAGCATTCGCAGAGGCTCATGCGGGGTGTTTGGCTGGCTCGTGACAATATAAACCGGGTGGGATTTTTTTCCAGAACAAGCAACAGATGCCCGCAGTGTCACATAGAGAGAATATCTGGCAGTTTGTTCAAACACTCTGTCAGCAGCAGGCATTTGAGAAGCTGACTGATAAGAAATTGGCCAGCAAAGTGTGTTGACGGAGTGTGTAGGTAGCAGAGACTGCACTGCCACCTCCCTGAAATAATGTGGGACTAATTCCAGGAAGCGCTAATAGCTTTTGCTGGGGTAGAATTACAATTGGATCCATTACTTCTGCGAAGAACCATTGGTTAAAAGGGCAGCATCTGTTGCAGGCAAGAGAAGGGAGAAGAAAGGGTTAGGTAAATGAATTGCCTTGCCATCATGTTTCAAATGGTGCATCTTGAGAGTGCTCAGCAAATCTCTAGGTTTGTGAATAATGCAGGATACCCCAGCAATTAACACTGTTGATGTGTAATAGACAGGGTTAGTGGCACCGCAGCAACCTCTTCTGGCCACTAGAGGCAGGATGAGATGTTAATAGGTCTGTCTTGAGCAGTTAGAAGCAAACTGTTCAATTGTTGAAGGCCTGTTTGGGTATGCTGTTCAATGTCTCTCTCTTAGTATGATGTGATGTCTTAGTTTCTTCATAAATCTTTATTTCTTTTCTTTTTTTTTAACTCAACCTACTGTGTGTCCAGATAATTTCTTGGGCTAAACCTCTTTACCACCAGAGCATACTCTGCTGTGCGAGGATTTTAATGTTTCTCTTCACACCCCTCAACAGTTATTATATGGGCAGTAAATAGAAGTGTACTATAGTCTACGAGCAGTAGTGTACTGGAGGGGTGGGGTATAAATATTTTAAATAACTAAATAATAAATAGAAGCAGGAAGACAGTTTGTTATGAGGGCCAACTTTAGAGAGGAGAGCTGGTCTTGTGGTAGCAAGTATGACTTGTCCCCTTAGCTAAGCAGGGTCTGCTCTGGTTTCATTTGGATGGGAGACCACATTTGAGCACTGTAAGATATTCCCCTGAGGGGATGGGGCCACTCTGGGAAGAGCAGAAGGTTTCAAGTTCCCTCCCTGGGATCTTCAAGATGGGGCTAAGAGAGAATCCTGCCTGAAACCTTGGAGAAGCCGCTGCCAGTCTGTGTATACTGGGCTAGATAGACCAACGGTCTGACTCGGTATATGGCAGCTTCCTATGTTCTCGCCCTTGCTGGTGCTCTGGTAGCATAAATCAGGCCAAACTGCAGCCCCTCAGCCTTGGTAGGGTATAGTAGATGACCCCCTCCCAGAGTATGTCCTCCAACCTGAAGACAGCAGAGGTGAATTAATGAATGAGCACCTTCTAACTATAATGTCAACAAAGACACTTGGTCCTGCCAGACAGCAATAAGAAGCGCCATGCGAGAGAATTTCTCACACAAGATCCAAATGGGAGTTTTCCTCATCCTTCACACACTAGCACAGGCTTCCACCTTTCTGCTTAGCATGAATTCATGCTGTATTCAGACACAGAGCAAGGCCCTCTTGTTATTTTTGCAGCCCTACCTTCTGGTCAGCTATTGCTTTGCGAGAAGAATAGATTTCTTCTCTTCTGTGAAAAATGGGGGGAAAGGGCTTGTAGTTCACAGAAAGCAAGAGCTAGTCTGTAGGTGGTGCTGCAAAAATTGTGCAAGGACCCTGGTCTGCATTTGAACACAGTTTGAATAACTTCTACTTCTATGTCTGCTGCTGCTGCTGCTGCGACGACAACAACAACGACTACTACTGCTGCACATTCACACAAGAAAGGAAGACTTGACACACTAGGAAGAAAAACTAAAGCCAGCACTTGTGTATAAAGCGTGAGTAAACTTGTGCTTGTGCACAAAAGCTTCCTGCATAGCACTTCTTCTTGCTGTCTGGAAGGACCCATTGCATTCCATTTCAGTAGTGGAAAAAGAGTCAGACAACACCATAAAGACCAGTGGTACATGTGCTGGTAACCTCCAGACTTGACTATTGCAATGTGCTCTATGTGGGGCTGCCTTTGTACGTAGTTGGTACAGAATGCGGCAGCCAGGTTGGTCTCCGGGTCATCTCAGAGATACCACATTACACCTATACTAAAAGAACAACACTGTCTGCCAATAAGTTTCCAGGCAAAATTCAAGTGCTGGTTATAACCTATAAAGCCCTAAACAGCTTAGGCCCCACTGCCCGTTGAGATCATCTGGAGAGGCTCATCTGCAGTTACCACCAGCTCCTCTGGTGGCCACATGGAGACAGGCCTTCTCCGTTGCCGCCTCAAGATTCTGGAATATTCTCTCTGCTGAAATAAGAGCCTCCCTGTCATGAGCACGTGGACAGACTCCGAGGAGGAGGAGGAGGAGGAGGAGACAGATGGGATGGCAGCAGAGGTGGGAGTGCAAGGTCCAGAACTTGCAGAGGAGAGTGGGACCAGCCTACGGGAGGCTGGAGAAGAGTTAGAGCCTGTCATAGCAGCTCCTATGGAAGAAGGATGGCCGGTCTTAGCAGTGGCGAGGTGTCACTCAAAGAGACAGCAGGAGATAAAGGACCGCATGTGCAGAACGGCTAGACTAACAAGCAAGGCTGCTGAGTCAGGGATCCATGATTAACAGCACATGGTTTCAGCCTATATTAGCTGGCTTTGCCACAGCTGCTGTGCTGGTGTCAACGTTGTTCTTACTGAGATACTTGGCTGTGTTCCTGTTTGCCGTGCCTGTGTTTTGACCTTGGACCATTTCAGACTCTGTTTGTGGATTATGATTTAGACTCTGTTTGACTGGCTGGTGATATTACGACCCGGACTGACTATGGTTTGAAGAAACTGCTTACTGCCTAGCTTTGTTGTTTGACTTACGACACTCCCCATCTTTGACAACTTCTAAAAAGTACTTAAAGACTTATCTCTTCACCCAAGCTTTTTAATTTAACTGGTTTTAAATTGTTTTAAGGTTTTTATTTTCTGTGTTTTCATTTGTTTTATGTTGTTGTAAAGTGCCCGGAGATGGAAGTTTGGGGCGGTAAACAAATTTGATCGATAGATAAAGGAGGTTCCCAATTGTACTGCTCGTGCAGGATGCCCCTGGCCTTGACAGCTACATGACACAGTGGAAGTCAGTTTCATATGTGCATAGAAATTCAACAGGCGCAGCTTTTATCTGAAAGGAAGATTGTTGACTTGTTGCCTGCCATACAGCTGTTAAGTGCCCAGATGGCTTGTCAGGAAGGAAAAGGCAAACCTGTGGAGAAGAGTCTTGGATGGACTCATGGCTATCAGGATGCAGATTAAATTACTTATTTTGATGATACTAAGTAGCAAACTTGTGAAGCATAATTTACTGCACTAAACTCATTACCACTATGACTGAAACAAGTGGCTGACATTTCGCAAGATCACCTGTGTTTTCTTTAGGCGCTCAGCGACACTGGCAGTTCAGAATCAGACGCATTTAGGAACATAGAAAGCTGCCTTATACCGAGTCAGACCATTGGTTCATCTAGCTCAGTACTGTCTACACAGACTGGCAGCAACTTCTCCAAGGTTGCAGGCAGAAGTCTCTCTCAGCCGTATCTGGAGATGCCATGGAGGGAACTTGGAACATTCTGAATGTAAGCATGCAGATGCTCTTTCCACAGTGGCCCCATCTCTTAAGAGGAATATCTTACAAGTAAGTGGAATAGTTTACCCATGTAATCTCCCATTCAGATGCAAACCAGGGCAAATCCAGCTTAGCAAAGGGGACAATTCATGCTTGCTACCACAAGACCAGCTCTCCTCCTCTCACTGCACAACATGTTGGTCAGTGTTTTGAACTATTCTACATTAGTCAAAACTTTGAACTTTTGTCAATAAATTTGGAATTTTAGGAATGTGAAATTTTACCTTCAGAGTTTGAGCACTTGAGGCTTTTTCTTTTTGCATCTCTTGATTGCTGCCTGAAAACAAATATGAAATCTTATAAATTCAGCTGTCAGTGGTCAAATACTGTAACAAACATAATCTGATATAAATATTCAGTGCAAATTCGCTAAAATATTCAGGGAATAGCTGATGAATCTTTGACATCAAAATTTGCAGGAAGAGCACATTCATATCAGCTTGAATAGCCACTAAAATTAATCCTGCCTTAAGTGTGTAGAAGCTGGAAGAACCTCTGTCCTTAACACTTTCTCATTAGGTGAGTTCAGAAAAGGACACAGTTCTGTGAATGGAAATAAATTTTTCTAATGAAATTGGCATGGGTCAAGCAACCTAGCTTGCTTCATCAGTTTCACACCAACTGCAAAAACCCCACACCTAAAATTACGGATGCTCCATTTCATAGAGACATCTCAGGGGATTTTTCCCACCCTCTGGCATTCCTCTGATACCTGTTTAAATTAAAGCAGGTTCTTTTTGCATAGAATTTTGTTTCCACACAGCACCTCATAACTTCAACATGATTGAGTCTGCTGTCAGCAAGCACCTTCCCAAATGATATTTTACATTTTTATTTTTATTTTTTAATCATGGCCCTGCATGGCCAGGGCCATTACACATGGGTCAGAGTGAGAGAAAGAGAGAAGTTTCCCTTCTGTCCTCTAGATATTATTTCCCCCTCTGTTTTTTAGACTTTGCCAGAGGATGAATAGCGTAGTCTGACATGACAGTGATGAGAGCCAATTACCAGCTTTAAAAATTAGCCCCCAGGTGAACAGGCAGCCCAGCTGCTGTCAGGCTGATTTCAGGTTAGGCTGGAAAATTGTCAGCCAGCTGACAGAGCCCTTGTTTAGTCAATCCTCCACTGGAAAAGAAACTCCAGCATTTCAACTGCAACAGGATCTTTGCTCTTATTTTATTCCTCAAACCTGAAGATTCATATATCCTCAGCAGTGGAAGAGAGTCCAATAAATAGCATCGCTTCTTACATACCATCCATTCCTACACATTTTTGCTGGGTAGTCAACCCCACCAAGTTCAATAATACAGACTTCCAAAGAATAATGTTCTGGGTCAAGGCTCCAACCTTTTCCCTTCATGTCCAGTGCAAGCACTGAAGCCTTTTAAAGACGTCAAACAGAAATGGAGAGTGGCTTGCTTTCCCTTCTGGGATAAAGATAGCTAGGATTGTGGATAGGATAACTAGGGGTAGATCAGACAATTGCTATTGGTGAAGAGTGAACAAGAGTAGTGGGGAAATGCTTTACAGCTGTCCAGGCATTTATTGGGTGGATTGCTTTGGTATCTAAATACAGAATGTCCGCTAGGAAGTAATAATAGCATTTGGTCTCCTGATGGCTGGGGATCTACCTCAAGTGTTTGGAGAGATTCCCATTAGAACTTGGAGAACTGAGCTAGATTGCCCCAAACTGCAGTTTGCAGTTGGAATGGACAGAGACAGAGATAGGCAGACAACAGAAACTGAGGGCAGGTTCCCACAACACAGCAAAAGGCAAACTGCTGGTTCCCAGAGTGCAGCAGTGAGTCCAACTTCCAAAACTGGAACGGCTAATACTATATTGATATTGGGTGTGTTGTCCACAATGTAGTCAATGTTGTCGGCAATGTAGTCATATTCTGCCCTGCTTGCAGTTCCAAAGTTCAACATCTGTAACCAAGATTTGAAGCTGGTTGCTGTTGTTGGGTTTAAAGCCACAAGTAGGGCAGAATATGCCAGCATCGCTAGGTTTGAATAACACCACACCCCAGTGTCAGCATAGCAGTCCTGATGCTATAATTCAGGTTCACCACTGCACTCCAAGACACTGTTGGAAGTTAAAGGATGTTTGTGCTGTCCCTTGTCTCAGACAGTGGAGGACAGACTAGTAAATCAGAGGGCTAGAGGGTCAAGACATTGGTCATCCCTTCTCCACTGCTCTGATACTATCCCTTTGAAATGTAGATTGCTAATCTCAGGGATTAACTTCCTTCCTCTCTCTCTTCCCTACCTGCCCTTCTACCTTGCAACATGGCAAGCCTCTCTCCCTGCACTGTGTGCAGAGAAGATGCAGAATCCATCTGCATCCAGCTAGAGAGATAGATTAGAGATCCTAACTCCTCACTTTCCTATCTAGAATGGAGTTCCTTAATAAATGCCTTATATATTGATTTGAAACTATGAATTGTCTCCAAGTTACTTTACTCTCAGCATACACGCATGCCTAACTAAATCCGCTGTGTTGTGCCTCTGTGCACTCTGGTATAATGAGAAAGGGATTCTCTCACCACAGAGAATTTCCAACAGACACCACCATTTGCCTTTTGTCATATCGCCTGAACCTGCCCTGAGGGTGCAGAACTGGGAGGGCTGTTCTCTAAGAATTTTCAGCTTATATTGCTGCCTGTTATAGGAGTGCCCATTTGCCTCCATGTACATTCAGCTAAAACAACTGTTTACAAAGACACCATACATCTCCAGTGCTCTCTCATCCAAAGAGACCTTAAACTCTGTAGCACTACCCCCCGGAACTTCTTCCACTTGACACACATACAAATTATTTGACAATAACAATTCCCTGGCTGAAGTGCAGAAAACAAGGCATCTCAGATCAAGTGCTGATTACAAGATTATTGGAGGGAAAGCTTCTTAGACTTCAAATAGCTGCTGTGATTTTAGTGGGAGGAGAACTGGTCTGTGAAAGGAGAGCTGGTCTCGTGGTAGCAAGCATGAATTGTCCTCTTTGCTAAGCAGGGTCCAGCCTGATTTGCATTTGAATGGGAGACTACATATGTGAGTACTGTAAGATATTCTCCTCAGGGGATGGGGCTGCTCTGGGAAGAGCATCTGCATACTTCCCTGCAGAAGATTCCAAGTTCCCTCCCTGGCATCTCCACAACAGGGCTGAGAGACTCCTGCCTGCAACCTTGGAGAAGCCGCTGCCGGTCTGTGTAGACAATCCTGAGCTAGATGGACCAATGATCTGACACATATAAAGCAGCTTCCTATGTTCTTATGTTCCTATGACCAAAAAGCCCACTTCTTTCATGTGTACCATTTGTACCTATGCATGCAGACTAACAGATTTACACTAAGGGCAACTCTATGCACTATGCACTTCAAATGGTGTAACAGTTATTTCCGTTCACCAGGGAATATTGGGAACTGTAGTTCTGGGATGAAAGAGCTAAGGGTTCCTAACAGAAATCCTAACACATTACAGTTCCCAGGATTGTTTGGGGAGAAACCATGGCAAGTTAGTCTATTTCCAAGATCATTTCAGATTAACTTTTCTCTGAATCAACCTTTCCCCACAATATTGGGGTGTGGAAGCAGTCTTACAAATGCTTTTACATATGGTGCGATCACACCTCTTGGCTCAATCCACTTTCCACAGGTTTCCCAGGAAATCACAAGTCATAATGGCACACATATGACAGTATTCAGAAAATTGTGTCAGAGGGGGAGGGAAGCAATAAGCCCATTGCAACTTCCCCTCATCAGAAATGCACATGAACCACATTACAGACTAACACAAAAATGCAAAAGGAATTGTTCACATGTGGCATTATTCTTTCATTCTACTATTGTTAATTTTAACTTATGTTGTACAAGTTTGAGCCACCTAATGGTGCAACGAGGAAATGCTTGACTAACAAGCAGAAGGTTGCTGGTTCGGATCCCTGCTAGTACTATATTGGGCAGCAGTGATATAGGAAGATGCTAAAAGGCATCATCTCATACTGCGCGGGAGGAGGCAATGGTAAACCCCTCCTGTATTCTACCAAAAGAAAACCACAGGGCTCTGTGGGCACCAGGAGTCAAAATCAACTTGATGGCACACTTTACCTTTAGTACAAGTGTGACCACCTAATGGCACAGCAAGGAAATGACTTGCCTAGCAAGCGAGAGGTTGCCAGTTCAAATCCCTGCTGGTATGTTTCCCAGACCATGTTTTCCAAACTATGGGAAACACCTATATTGGGCAGCAGCAATATAGGAAGATGCTGAAAAGCATCATCTCATACTGCGCGGGAGGAGGCAATAGAAAACCCCTCCTGTATTTTACCAAAAGAAAACCACAGGGCTCTGTGGTCACCAGGAGTTGAAATCAACTTGACGACATACTTTACCTTTAGTACAAGTGTGGCCACCTAACGGCGCAGCAAGGAAATGACTTGCCTAGCAAGCGAGAGGTTGCCAATTCGAATCCCCACTGGTATGTTTCCCAGACTATGTTTCCCAAACTATGGGAAACACCTATATTGGGCAGCAGCAATATAGGAAGATGCTGAAAGGCATCGTCTCATACTGCGCAGAAGGAAGCAATGGTAAACCCCTCCTGTATCCCACCAAAGAAAACCACAGGGCTCTGTGGTTGCCAGGAGTCGACACCAATTTGACAGCACACCTTTACCTTTAGTACAAGTGTACAAAATGCTTTATAATTATTATGTCTTTGATCCCTCACAATAATCCTGTGAACTATGTCATAGTTCATGTATCACACCCTGGAGAAGTAAAATAAGAGAAAGTCGCTTGCCCAGAGCCATCCCAGACATTTCCTGCTGAGCAAACAAGAGAGAGGGAGCATACCCGACAGGGATGACCAAGACATCCACATTGATCAGATGTGTACTAAACACAAACCAGCATCAGGAGCAGATTGGGTATCTAAAGCACCTGAAAGCAGAGAAGGAGTCAGGATGGGAGCCAATGTAGAAAGAGCTGGGGAGAGAGAGGGGCCGGCTGGATGTTTTAGAAATGGCCAGGCTTTATTTCAGCAGTAAGCATTACAAAATGCACTTCACAGAGATATTTTACCTTTTCATTTTATGTCTTTCATGTTGTAATATTATGTATACTATGCCTCACAAAATTGCACATGACAGGTCATTACCTGTCTTGAAACCATGTCTTGAGTCCTCTTTGAAATAAACAAGATGAAATAAATATCTCTCTTCTTTGGACAGCAATGGTTTCTGCTCTTTTGTTTCCTTGCCCTTATTTGGCCAGCCACCTGTTACTTCACTTGCTTGTTCATATAAGATTAGTGAATTACACCAAAGAAAATAAATGCCTAATTCCTAATTTGCTGGACAGCAGGAGAGGAGTTCTGTTTGATGTCTAAAGGGTCTTCCTAAAGATGTGGTGGTGGGCAGCAATAGGAGGAGCATCTTGTCATGTGTGCAGAGGCGCAGTGTGTGTGTGTGGTGGGGGGAGGATTTGTTTGTTTCTTTATATTTACATTTATAAACCCCTAGAACAAAAGTCTCAAGGCAATTCACATTCAAATAAAAAAGCCAAAAAATTTAAAAAACAAACAAACATTTAAACATGTTACAAACCTCAGTTTAAAAAATAATAAATAATAGTGACAGTAATTGTAAAAGCAACAACAACAACTTTGTTAGCCCTCCCCCCCCCCATAACAAATTATTCTCTAGGAAATTGACATAGAACAACAATAATAAATAAAACAATAGAATGAAACATACAATTAAAACACATAAAAGGGGGAAAATTACAATAAAATACAAAATACAATGCAAAAGGATTTTTAAAACTATTTTAAAACCTAATTTAAAAGACCTCGGTGAACAGAGAGGTCTTCACCTGGTATCTAGAAGAATGAAGTGATGATGCCAAGTGAGCCTCACTAAGGAGGCTATTCCATGAACAGACTGCCACCACTGAAAAGGCCCTCTCCCTAGTTGCCACCCACCTCACCTCATTTGGCAGGGGCACTTGGAACAGGGCTTCTGAAGAAGATCTCAAGGTCTGGACAGGGACATATAGAGTAAGGTGCTCTTCTCAACTAGCCTGGTCCCAAGCTGTTTAGGCCTTTCAAGGTTAAAACCAGCACTTTGAGTGGGGAGTGCAACTCCATCTAAAACAAGTTGAGCTTCATTGACCCCAGGCAGGCAGAGGAACCACCGATCAACAGTATCTCTGTCTAGTCTGGATTGAGCCTCAACTTGTTCACCCTCACTCACCCAGTCCATTACAGCATCCAAGCACTTGAGGACAGTCACCTGCATCTGATGAAAAAGAGAGATACAACTGAGTATTGTCCTCATACCGATGACACCTCCAGCCAAGTCTTCAGAGATCACCAGAACACTTCATCAATATAAATTCAGCTAAAAGTCTATCTGAACCGGTGTGTCTTCAGCAGTTCCCTAACATACAACAAGGACAGAGCAGCTCTTATTGCAAGAGGAAATCTCTTCCACCACAACCCCAGAGCATCTCGTAGCATCTCAGCTTAAGCCTCTGAGCTGCTACGAGACAAACCAATGGCACCCTCAGATGAACCTCCTTTGACTATCTTAAGCAGCAGGGTTCATAATGGAAAAAAATGTTTCTTAAATATTCTGGGCCTTAAATATTCTGGGTCAAGGGGTTAACACAGGGGTTCTCAAACTTGGGTCCCCAGATGTTGTTGGACTTCAACTCCCATAATCCCCAACTACAATGGCCTTTGACCCTTGTGGCAGGGGATTATGAGAGTTGAAGTCCAGCAACACCTGGGGACCCAAGTTTGAGGACCCCTGCATTAAGAGGTTGATCAGAGTGGGTGCTGTTTAGTCAGCCTGGTGTATGACTTCTGCTTGCTTTCCCATACTCTTTCCTCAGGAGACCAAAAAGTACAGAAGGCATTTTATCGTGCATGAGTAAGTGCAGTCACTATTGCATTAAAAGCCAAAAGCCCATGCACAGAGGAGATAAAGTTTGACCGTTTGTCAGTGGCACTGCATACCCAGCTGGGTAATACATCATCATAAATCCCAACTGTTCCTGTGAAGTGAGTCGCCTGTCAGACTCACTGTGTAGAGATTTCTGTTTAGACTTCTTGATTCAACTTTTCTCTCCAGATAAAGTTATTAAGGCAAATTTGATCAAAATGACACATGGATTAGAGTGGATGTTGCAAAATCTAATTCTGTTTACTGTTCTGGGGGAATGGACAATTATTACAGAAACTGGGACAGAGTGTTTTTAATAACATTTCTTGTTAAGATTTAATTACAGGAAATTGTATTTTCTTAATCACTACAAACTCAACTGCCTGGGAAAAATTATTTTATATAATTTCATTTGCAGTTTATTAAATCCTTTAGGATATTCCCTTTGTTACAATAGGTTAATAGGCATACTCTAAGGATGCCTTAACCCCTTGGGGCACAGACTGTGTTTGGCATTTCTGAGCCTTGGAGCATATTTCCATCAGGAAAGAACAGAGCTAGCATGCTTTATATTAAGCGAAGGACATACCAGATACATTGCCAAAAAAAGTAGACATATTTATCACATAGGGAATGAGCAAAGAGATGGGTGGGGGATGTCTTTTCATTACTGCATCAACCATTTGAGGCGTTGGCCACATTCGCATGTAACGTGGACCCGCAGGTCCAATGGACCCATGGTCCCACCCTTGCTTCCCCCACTCTCCCATCTGAATTCATACATACTAGAGAGCAGTCTCTCTGTAATCAGTGAGACTGCAGAGAGGAGGGGAGCTGGCTGTGCAGGCTTCCTTCTTTGCTGAAGGACAGCCTGCACAGCCAATCACACTGGAGTTGAGGAAGGAGCTTTCTCCCTCAACTCCACTTCCAGGCTAAGCAGCCTTCGGTTCCGAATTCAGACATACTGCAGGCTGCTTGGAACCTCAGGTTGTGGTGACGAGACTCACTACAACCCAAGGATTCAGACTGGAGTTCCAGACTGAAGTTCCAATCTGAACCCTTGGTTTTGTCACTGCGCCTAACCTGATTTGCCCACATTTGGACGTAACCTCCGCGAAAACGCTGGCCCATTCAACTGCAGTACCATGTTACATGCGAATGCAGCCATTGTTTGGCTACTTTCATTCACTTCCCTTGCTCTCCAAAGTGGGCTACTTACATGAGAAGTGTAATGTGTGAGCTGGGAGCTATGGATCTCAACAAGAGCAACTTCTACATTCTACAAGACATACTTTTTTGCACTTCAGAGATTACAAAACTCAGTTATGCCATAACTAGTTATTTCTATGCCCAAGGCAGGCTTACAATTCTATAGTTCCATCCTTTCCTCCCCCATGAAAAAACAGCTCTGGGGCAAATTAAGAATGGTTGCAAGCCTTTAAAAGATACTGCTGCTGCTATTTCAAGTTGTCTCTACTCATAGACTGCTTCTCTTCAGTAGTTGGTGTGCCAAAACTCTGATGTATGCTATGTGGGAAGCAGACCTGGTCTTGTGGTAAGGTAAAGTGTGCCGTCAAGTTGGTGTTGACTCCTGGTGATCACAGAGCCCTGTGGTTGTCTTTGGTAGAATAGAGGAGGCGTTTACCATTGCCTCCTCCCATGCAGTATGAGATGATGCCTTTCAGCATCTTCCTATATCGCTGCTGCCCAATATAGGTGTTTCTCATAGTCTGGGATACATACCAGTGGGAATTCGAACCGGCAACCTCTGGCTTGGTAGTCAGGCCATTTCTCCGCTGCACCATTAGGTGGCTGTAGCAAGCGTGAATTGTCCCATTTGCTAAGCAGGGTCTGCCTTAGTTTGCATTTGGATGGGTGACTACATGTGAGTGCTGTCTGCTGTAAGATATTCCCTTTAGAGAATGGGGCCATAGCTCAGAGTTAGAGCATCTGCCTGTTTGCAAAAGGTCCCAGGTTCACTCCCTGACATCTCCAGGTAAGGCTAGAAAACGCTCCTGCATAAAACCTTGGAGAGACATTGCCCGTCAGTGTAAACCTGGGCTGCTCAACTTCAGCCCTCCAGCTGTTTTTGGCCTACAACTTCCATAAGCCCCAGCCACAATGGCCAATAGTCAGGGATTATGGGAGTTGTAGGCCAACATCTGCAGGAGGGCTGAAGTTGAGCATTCCTGGTGTAAACAATACTGAGCTAGATGAACTAATGGTCTGACTCAGTATAAGGCATCTTCCGATGTTCCTAAGCATCCATTGTTATATGCCTCCCATTTATCCACCAGCAGTATTCAATGGGGCTATTCTCACGACCAACAAAAATCGGGCTAGCAGAGGCTAGCCTGGTTTTTGTTGGTCATCAGAACCACCGGGCTCGCAGCCGAGCCCGGTGGTTCTGGAGCGGCTAACCCGCTTGAGAACCCCTGGCAAAAAGCAGGTTTGTGGAGCAAGCACTCCTGCAAACCTGCTTTTTGCGATCGTGAGTAGCCGCGCCGCGCCTTCGCGCTGCACCTACTCATGAGTAGACCCCCAGCCGGGAGGCTTAAAAGCAGCCTCCCAGCTTGGGGGTCTCCCCAGTATGCCCTGCGCGCTCGTGCAGGGCATACTGGGGCTTGCGGGGGCCACGCGGCCCCCGCTCCCACCCACCCCCCGCTGGCTCCGTCTTGGAGCTGGCCATTGTGTGGGTGGCTGATCCAGCCGCCCAGGGCTCCCTGCCCGCTCGTGAGCAGGGAGAGCGGGCTTAGCCCACTCTTCCCGCTCACCCATACAAACCGGGTCTCACTGATCATGAGACCCGGTCCAATGACTGAAAACTGCATTCAGTTGCAGGCACAGAACCAAGAAGAAGCTGCAAATGTGTCACAGAGCAAGCTGGAATCTGGTTGTTCATTTACTGACTTGAAGACATGCTTGATTATTTGATGGTGAAAAGAAAATACTATATAAATTTATCCGAATATCAATATTGCCCATTTTGCAGGCCCCATGAGATTGCATCCAGGACAGAGGCCACTTTTGCCTTATTCTTAGTTCCATTACTGGAACTTGCCGTGGCTGAGATCTGAGACCTTTCATCCTGTGCATTACCTGGTTCCAATGCCCCTGCAACTCCTATGAGTGGTGAAGTCATGCATGAAATGGCTGGAGGAGGAGGAAATCATCAGAACATATAAGCAGAATACATGACCAAAGAAGTTATTGTCAGCTATACTGACCTGCTGGACAAAAACCTTTGTAGTGTTTCTGGTCAGGTGAGAGATTTTCCCTTATTTCATTGACTCCATTTCCATTACATTTTCCAAGGTTGTCAACACTGTGAGCAGAATGGTTGACATCAGAATTTTTTAAGGACAGTGCTAGACCTATGGTGGATGAACAGGATGGTGGACCCTACTTATAAAAAACGTGACGATCAAGCTAGAAGAGAAAGCAACAAGGCCAGTAAGGATAATAGAAAGATGGGCAGTGGGGGCTTAAAGAGAATATTTAGCATTAACATTTTTTAAATGAAAATGATTGGATACAAATGAAATACTGGGCGGGGGGATGAACGTAAAAAAGCTGTACCATATTTACCTTAATAGGTATCATCTTACATTCAGGGTCACCTTCTATTCAGGCATCGACTTACACTTAGGGATGTGCCCGAACTGCGGCTTGACGCAAAGTAAAGTTGTGCTGTTGAGTCAGTGTTGACTCCTAGAGACCACAGAGCCTTGTCATTTTGTTTTCTTTCTTTCTTTCTTTCTTTCTTTCTTTCTTTCTTTCTTTCTTTCTTTCTTTCTTTCTTTAATACATTTCTATACCACCCAAAACGCAAGTTCTCTTCTTTGGTAGAATACAGGAGGGGTTTACCATTTCCTCCTCCCACACAGTATGAGATGATGCCTTTCAGCATCTTCCTATATCGCTGCTGCCCGATATAGGTGCTTCCCATAGTCTGGGAGACATACCAGTGGGGATTCGAACCAGCAACCTCTTGCTCCCTAGAGAGTTACTTCCCCGCTGCATCATTAGGTGGCTTTCGAGCCCTTCTAGGGAAAAGCAAATGGGAACTTTAAGAAAAAAGAGAGAAGGTGCTTACCTGCTCTCCGCCTCCCCTTCCAGCTTCCTGCTAGGGCAGTGCACCTCCCAAAAAGCATGCATGGACACCATTTTTGTGGTCAGCAATACCATACTGACCACATGCATGCACAGATGCCATGTGTGTGCTGAAGGTGCAAGGGGCTTTTGGGGGATGTGCACTGCCCCTGCTGGAAGGGGCGGTGAACCTCCTTTTTTTCCCCATAAAGTTCCCTCTTGCATTTAACTACAGGTGCTCAAACCATGCTTCAAACTCTGGTTCGGGCACATCCATACTTACATTTAAGGTCACTTTCTATTCAGGTAAATATGGTACATCTTTTTTACTTTCATGGTTTTGCCAAAGTATTGATTTGAAAGGGTGCTCTAAATCTTGAACAAATCTTGTCTACATGCTCTATGTTTTGAACAAATGGAACCAAACTAAATGGAGCCCATTCAGAACGGTTCCCATTCAGAAATGAGCATGTACATAAGAGGTCCCCCCCCTCCCCAGAATTTCATTTGTATCCATTAGTTTCCATTTTTAAAATGTTAAAGAAAAGTTTAAAAAAATTCTCTTCCAGCCTCCACTGCCTATCTTTCTACTATCCTTACTGGCCATATTGCTTTCTCTTTAAGCTTGATCATCACCCTTTTTATAAGAAGGGGCCGCCGTTCTGTTCAACCACTGTGGGCCTAGCATTGTCCTTATAAGCTCTGATCTTAAATTTGGGTGCCCAAAAGAAACAGGACTCTGAATTTAAAACAACAACCCTCCCACCCAATATTTAACAGGAAAGAACTTGGTTAAACCTCATCTTGGATTCAGGTAAATATGGTATATGGAAGTTAAGAATCTCAGGATTTACAGGGATGATCAAGTGATTCCCATGAATGACAGGACCACCATAATTTGCAACATACTCTGTTACAAAGAGATGTCCGATGGGACTCCGGACTAGATAGCAGCATGCCTTCTGGAGCACATTCTGAAGACCTTCTACAAATCAGATGGGAAAACTGCATCATTAGCTTTTAAGTATCATAAACTATCTGTCAGTCTCAGAAATGCAAGATGCCAACAGCAAGGTCACAATTTATGGTACTTGAAACTATGTCCCTAAATCCTTGCATTCTGTTAAACAAGCAGATTACAGGAAAAACACTGTAAAAAAATATCAGAGCAACGTAATTACAGCAGCATACATCATTTAGACAGACCATCATACAGCATTCATCAGTCCTCTTGGCCATCAAAACATATTTTCGAGAATCAGCAGTATTTGCTAATATCTGCATTTGCTAGTAACTGGTGAGGGTCACACTAGATCTTACCGTAAATGTGCAGCTGCTACCAGAAACTGCATGCATCCCCTTACACCCCTGCAGTACTTGACTCATGTTGCGACAGGAAACATTCTGCATTTTGCTGCCCTCACTCTCCTTATGGGATACTGATGGGAGCAGGAGAAAAACATGGAACACCATGCTATCCCAATACAATATTGGTTCATGTAGCAGTGGTGGCACTGAAAAAGAGCTCAAATGTGTGTGTGGTGGGGGAGGTAGATCTAGGGAGGTGTCATGGTAGAGCAAGTTTTGCATGCAGAAGTTCCCTGGTTCAATACCTGGGATTTCCAGATAGGGCTGAGAAAGACTCCTGAATCAATCCCTGGAAAGCTGCTGCCAGTTAGTGCTGACAGACAATACTGAGCTAGATGGACCAATTGTCTGACTCAGGATAAGCCAGTGTCATGTGTTTATATGCTCAAATAAGACTTTTTATTGTCTGTCACTAGGGTTGCCATATTCTGGCTTTCTAAATCCAGGTGCCTAATCTGCATATTATGTACATTGGCTTGAAAATAATTTTGCATATGCAAATTAGCAGCTGCACTTTCCAGTTGATTTGTAGTTGCTCTGGATACCAATATCCAGAGGATATTGAGGAAGATATCTTTGCCTGACCATTTTCCTTGACATATTAACAGCAGCAATAGGACCAAATAAAATAAAATAAAATACAAAGCACATCTTTTTAATTAAGGCTGCAATTCTGTACACACTTATTTGGGAGAAGATCTGATTGAAACCAATGGTGCTTACTTCTAAGTAGGCATGCATTGAACGTAAAGCCAAGAAAGTCCTTAAACATTACAATACACAGCCTGTTAGGCAAGCAGTGATTTACATCAAAAGCAAACTATCCTCTCAACTGCCTGATAGAGTTCCTCTGCTGATAAAAAAACAAAGGCAACATTCCTCAGGGGATTACTATACTTGTGAAAGTGAAACCCTCCCAGCTAGCCTCCTATGCTCTTCCTCTCTTAATCCAAGTCCAGCAGTTGAGCAGAATAGTGACTGCACGTTTTGCTCTATAATTCTGCTTCTACAAGGACTATAGTTTAGCTGCTTCCCCCCCCAATGAATACTGAAATCCGGGTGAATCCAGGTGGCCTAAGCAATCCAGGTGAGATGCTTGAAATCCGGGTAAAAACCAGAATTCTGGGGGGCATGGCTATCACAGACTGTCTTCAGTGACTGCAAAATGCAGGGCCAGCCTAAGATATTTTGCTTTCCCAAATGGCTGCAGCATGACCCGAGAGAAATTTGTCAACACCTGCAAGTAGGGCTATAAAACAATTAAAGGAGCCCTAGTCAATATATCTGATGTGTTGATGAAATGATTAATTGATTAAATGTACATACATTTGCATATGAATATTTCTGGACAAAATGATATTTTCCTTTGTTTTTAGACGACAACATATATTGCAGCAGGAACCATCTTATAAGAGGCAGTCCTTTCTGGTGCAAGGGATAGACTGGTCTTCTACAATGGTTCCTGAAACTCACAGCTTCTGTAAGTTATTGTATTAAAATAATTATTTAATTATTTTAAGATCAATTATTTAAAGATCTGCTGCCCAATTAATAGAGAGGCTTTCCAACTGGTTACTCTAGCCAAATTATCTACTAAAGAGCCTTTAGATAGGGTGGTAGAAAATATTTATTTATCTATCTATCTATCTATCTACACAGTCAGACAGGTGTTATTGACTGGTTTGTTTTATCCAGACACTGAGTCCTTCCCAAGGACCTGGGATGGCTGAATTTTATTGTCAATGTTGTTGCTGTTGTTATAGATATCGTCGCAGAATATAGGCTGTTCCCAGTAAAGTTGCTTTTTGTAATTGGCTGGTGGTGATTTCTGTGGCCCCTATGGTGTTGAGGTGCTCTTCAAGGTCTTTTGGAACTGCACCCAGGGCGACAGTTACCACTGGGATTATTTTGGGTTTTTTCTGCCACAGCCTTTCAATTTCAATTTGTAGATCTTTGTATATGGTGATTTTTTTTCCTATTCCTTTTTCTTCTATTCTGCTATGCCCTGGTATTGCTATGTCGATTATTTTAACTTGTTTTTCTTTCTTCTCGACTACAGTTATGTCTGGTGTATTGTGTGGCAGATGTTTGTCTGTTTGTAGTCGGAAGTCCCATAATATTTTTACATCTTCATTTTCTTCAACTTTTTCAATTGTATGGTCCCACCAATTTTTAGCTACAGGTAGCTTGTATTTTTTGCAGATGTTCCAGTATATCATCCCTGCTACCTTGTCATGCCTTTGTTTGTAGTCAGTCTGTGCGATCTTTTTACAACAGCTGATTAGGTGGTCCACGGTTTCATCTGCTTCTTTACAAAGGCAGCACCTGCTGTTTGTTGTGGATTTTTCTACTTTTATTCTTATTGCATTTGTTCTTAGTGCCTGTTCTTGTGCAGCCAGTATTAAACCCTCTGTTTCTTACTTCAAGTTGCCATTCTTAAGCCATTGCCAGGTCTTGGTGATGTCTGATTTTTATTATTATTTCTTGTTTACACAGTCAGACAGGTGTTATTGACTGGTTTGTTTTATCCAGACATCGAGTCCTTCCCAAGGACCTGGGATGCCAGAATTTTATTGTCAATTGTTATAGATATCATCGCAGAATATAGGCTGTTCCCAGTAAAGCTGCTTTTTGTAATTGGCTGATGGTGAGTTCTGTGGCCCCTATGGTGTTGAGGTCCTCTTCACGGTCTTTTGGAACCGCACCCAGGGCGTCAATTACCACTGGGATTATTTGGGTCTTTTTCTGCCACAGCCTTTCAATTTCAATTTGTAGATCTTTGTATTTGGTGATTTTTTTCCTCTTTCTTCTTCTTCTATTCTGCTATCCCCTGGTATTGCCATGTTGATTATTTTGACTTGTTTTTCTTTCTTCTTGACTACTGTATTGTGTGGTGTATTGTGTGGCAGATGTTTGTCTGTTTGTAGTTGGAGGTTCCATAATATTTTTACATCTTCATTTTCTTCAACTTTTTCAATTGTATGGTCCCACAAAGTTTTGGCTACAGGTAGCTTGTATTTTTTGCAGATGTTCCAGTGTATCATCCCTGCTTCTTTGTCATGCCTTTGTTTGTAGTCAGTCTGTGCGATCTTTTTACAACAGCTGATTAGGTGGTTCACAGTTTCATCTGCTTCTTTACAAAGGCGGTTGATTTTTCAACTTTTGCTCTTATTGCATTTGTTCTTAGTGCCTGCTCTTGTGCAGCCAGTATTAAACCCTCTGTTTCTTTCTTCAAGTAACCATTCTTAAGCCATTGCCAGGTCTTGCTGATGTCTGATTTTCCACTTATATTGTGCAAATATTGACCATGCAGGGGCTTATTTTTCCATTTTTCTGCTCGGTTCTTGACTTGTTCTTTCTTGTAGGCCTGCTTTGTTTCATTGGTGTTGAATAGATTCGCATTATTGACCATTTGAAGTGCATCTTCTTCACTGTCCTTGATATATTCTTCAAGGCCTCTTTTCTCCTCCTCTACTGTTTGATGGACTTGCAGCATTCCTCTTCCACCTGAGCTGCGAGGGAGGTATAGCATATCTACATCACTGTGGGGGTGCAGAGCATGATTGATGGTCATGATTTTCCTGGTCTTATGATCTAGTGTCTCTAGCTCTGCCTGGGTCCAGTCTATTATTCCTGCAGTGTATCTGATAATAGGTATAGCCCAGGTGTTTATGGCGTGTATGGTGTTCCCGCCATTGAGTTTGGACTTTAGGATTTTTCTAACTCTCCTGATGTATTCACTTCCCATTTTTCTTTTAAGTTCAGTGTGTGCGATGTTATCAGCCTGGAGAATGCCCAAGTATTTGTAAGGTTCTTGCTCTTCCAGGTTCTTGACCTGGCTTCCATTGGGCAGTTCTATTCCTTCTGTTTTTCTTATTTTTCCTCTGTTCATTATTAATGCAGCACACTTGTCTAGTCCAAACTCCATTGCTATATCGCTACTGAATATAGGGACAGTGTTTAGCAGTGATTCGATTTCTGACTGGGACTTTCCATACAACTTCAGATCGTTCATGTACAGCAGATGGTTGATTTTACTTGATGTTTTAGATGTTTGGTATCCGAGGCCTGTTTTGTTGAGTATTTGTGAAAGTGGGGTCATGGTGATTACAAACAACAGAGGGGATAGTGAGTCCCCTTGGAAAATGCCTCTTCTAATGCTAACCTGTCCAAGTGTCTTGCCATTGATTGTTAACTGTGTACTCCACATGCTCATTGCTTTTTTAATAAATATCTGAATGTTTTTGCTGACACCAGTTGTTTCTAAACATTTTAGTATCCATGTGTGAGGCAATGAATCGAAGGCTTTCTTGTAGTCAATCCATGCAACACTTAGATTGGTTTTTCTTCTCTTGCAATTTTCTAAAATCATTTTGTCAATCAGCAGCTGGTCTTTTGTTCCTTTGGTGTTCGGTCAATTTCCTTTCTGTTCAACTGGAAGCTGTTTGTTAGTTAATAAGTGTTGCATCACTTCATCTGCTATTATTCCAGTTAATAATTTGAACATGGTTGGCAGGCAGGTTATCGGTCTAGAATTACTTGGAACTGCACCTTTTGCTGGGTCTTTCATGATGAGATGAGTTTTCCCAGTTGTTAGCCATTGTTCAATATCACCTCCATGCAAAATGTGATTGAACTGTTTTGATAGTTGTTTATGAAGGCTTGTTAGGTGTTTAAGCCAAAAGCCATGCAATTCATCGTCGCCTGGAGCAGTCCAATTTTTAATTTTCTTTGCTCTTTCACTTATTAATTCTGGTGTTATTATTAGATCTTGCATTTTTTGGTTACATTTTTCGACCTCTTTCATCCAGCCTGCTTTTTGATTATAATCTATTGGATTGTCCCATAATTTCCCCCAGAATTGCACTGTTTCTTCTTTATTTGGTGTTTCTAGGTTTCTTGCAGTTTCTCCTTCTATGCTTTGGTAGAAACGTCTCTGATTCGACTGGAATTGGAGATTCTGCCTGTGTTGTGTAGTTCTGGCTTCATATCTGCTAATCTTCTTTGACAGTGCTGTTATTTGCTGCTTTATTATTTCCAGGACTTCTCTAATTTTCCTTGAATCTAGGTGGTATTGTTGGATCAGATACTGTTTGGTGTTTTCATTCTTCAGCTTCTTGTCTTTCATATCTTTCAATTTACTAGCATCTGATCTAAGCCTGGAGATTTTATTTTCTAATCTAATCTTCCATTTAGGTGATGTACTTCTTTCTTTTTTTACAGGTCCATTGATCTTATGTCTGAGCTCTTGTGTTGTTATTGTTGCTGCACTGTACATTAGTTGGTTTGTTTCTTGCAAATTCTTGGTTGTTATTTCTGCAAGTGCAGCATTGACATCTTTTAATGCCTGAGCAAGTTGTTTTTTGGCAACTGTTTTTAGAGCTGGAAGTTGAACCCTGGTGGTTGCTTGGTTCATGTGCTCAGTTATTTTTTGCTTTAGTTATTATTGCTTTTCTGTTAAACAGCATTTGGGTTTTTGAGGTGAAGGCAAAGGGGAGGTTGCCTGGTTTTGATTTTGAAACAGTTCAGCAACGGTGGTATCCTCTATTTCCAACACCTCCTCCACCTGCGCCTGAGCAACTGCTTCAGTTGGTGGTAATTCTTCCATATCTTGAGCCTGTGTTGCTCTTTGCAGTTCTTCCAGCTCAACTCCTGTGAATACATTATTTCTTATTATGAATCTTCTCTGGTCTGCTAGCCTTTGTTCTGTTATTTCTGTATCTGGATGCTTCTCTTTCCAAATTTGGTACATTCCTTTAAAATAACCTCTTCTAGTTGGACTAGACTTGTAATAGCAGATCATTATTTCCTTGTTGGCATTTTTCATATATTTTTTTCGGTTAAGCGACGTTTCTTCCAGTAACTTTGCTGTCTTCAGCCCTGGTTGCTCAACTGAAGATCCTGAGTCCTGTTGCCCACTTGCCACCAGATGTCCAGGGACTCCAGCACCTGGCGTGGTCCTTGTTGACCCGGGCGACGACCGATCCAGTATAGATTTATTAACGTTACGTCTCACCATATTGTTGATAGAAGAGGCACTCTTTGTCTGCCTCCTCTGGTGAGACCTGTCCAGTATGGTTGGACCTCTGGCATAGCTCTCACCTTCCTCAGAGCACGCAAGCCCTACAACCACGCCAAGGTAGTGCTTCACTACGGGTATTATTATTATTATCATTATTATTATTATTATTATTTCTTCTTTACACAGTCAGACAGGAGTTATTGACTGGTTTGTTTTATCCAGACATTGAGTCCTTCCCAAGGACCTTGGATGGCTGAATTTTATTATCAGTGTTGTTGCTGTTATTATAGATATCGTTGCAGAATATAGGCTGTTCCCAGTAAAGTTGCTTTTTGTAATTGGCTGATGGTGATTTCTGTAGCCACATCATCATCATCATCATTATATTTCTCTAAGGCATACCCATCGCTAATCCCATGCGTGGCAGCTCTCGCGACGTTTCGCGAGCCAGGGGAGGGGGAGAGGGAGGACAGCGGCCAGTGAGAGGAAGCGGCAGCCAGGCCAGCCATCAGGGGAGAATGAACTGGGGCTGAAGGAAGGGGTGGGGGAGAACACGAACTGGGGCTGAAGGGAGGGGGGAGAACGGCTGAAATGAGGGGAAGGGAGATAGGGAGAACTAGGGATACAGATGCTCTGCACCAGGTCAGCTACAGTAGTTATTATTAATTGCAGCACAAGTGATCCAGGAATCAATACTTACACATTCCACTTGCCAGTGTACATGATCCTAGATTTTCATATCAACTTCCTTTACAGTTTCTCAAAAGGCACCCTAGGGTGCTCCTCTTAGATCATGCATTGCCTTTGCTTCCTTGTGCCTGTTAGTTCACTAAGCCTGTTAACCCACTGCATGTTAACGAAGAGGAGTGTCTTAAAATAACTGAGATACTGGGATAACTGAGATCAAACAAATCAGGACTCCTTCCGAGAACTCCATTGACAGTCAATAATTAAGAAACACAAGCAAAGGTTACTTCCAAGCCAATTAAAAGAAGAACTAACACAATAGAGAAAAAGAGATTTAAATCTAGCCTTCAGCTTGTAGCAGGCAGGCCCAGCTACACATTATGGTGATGAAGGCATCATCCAAAACATAATGGGGGTTCTAGTATTGACATATACCATCTCACTCAAGTTATTGTTGTGCAGTCAGCTAGACTTGCTAAGTGCCATCCAGAATTGTCATTCAGGTACAAGAGGCTCTGCCAAACAAGGGTCCATGATGGACATCCTTTTGTGTACCTATATAAAGGTAAGTTCAGAAGCTGAGGGAGAATTCAGATAATTGTCATGGCCCAACCTATCATAGTCGCAACTTGAGTCAGACACTGAGGAAGCAGAACTAGAACTAGCTCCATCCCTGGATCATGATGCTAGACCAGAATCAGAGGAGATGGACCAGCACTTGACCCAGACTGGAACCTGGGAGAGCCCTGGGACTAAGGTCCTCCCAAGGAAGCTCCCTCGGGGCCTGGGCTCCCTGGGGCAGCACCTCCCAGAATCTGAGCCTCGTCGGCAGTTGGGACAATAATCAGTTATTCATCATATATGACATATATGCAGTTTTTTGTCTCCTTTCTACTCTGACAGTTTCAACTATGGAAAGGAATCTCATGGAGCTTTCAAACAGGATTCCTTAGGTGTCATTGACTCAGTATACCCGGTATCTGCAGCTAGCACTGATGCCTGCTAGTGGATGCTCCAAGTTAGTATACATGCCAAAGTCTCCAACCAGGATCTTAAGCTGCAATGCCCAGCTGCTTTACTTTCTGCACCATCATGGCAGCTTAAAGGAGAAAGGGGCTGTTGACTTGCTCTCTACAGCACCACCACTGCAGATAGTCATAGAGTGATATTACAGCTACCAGCTAAGCAGGGATCAGGTCAGGTGACACAAGATGTAAATAGAGTTCCAGTTGGTTCTAAAAGAGAGGCTGACTGACAGGAACAGACTTAAGCTGATCTTGACCTGTCCAGTCTTGCTCACCTCCACACCATAAACCCTGACAGTGAGTGAGGTCAGCACAGACAGCAAGTCCCAAGGAACGATTGTTATGCAAGGTCTTGAGCAATACTTAATTTCTATCTCCATCCCCCTGCCACAAGACACACTCACACTCCCAGTTTAGTACTAAACAGCAGCATAAAAAGCAATGACCTGGGCACTTTCCAGGTTAGCCGCTCAACAGCAGCAAAATGCTTCCATTCAGGCAAATCACATTCAAAACGTAAATAGCAAAGCGCCCAGCAAGGGGAGCGGTCTTGTGAAAACTAACAACTCGAAAAAACAGCAACATTTTTATGCCAGATATGCAGCGTTATAGCACTATATCACAGCGATTAAATTTGAAACAAGGCATTGGAAATATAAACAGCACCCTGCTGTCAGCGTAGGGACTGCGGTGTCATAACGCAGGAAATGTGGACGCACACTTCAGAGATATGGCATGACCCCGTTGCAGGGTATAATCTGGAAAGCACCCTGGACACAGCATTACACATATGGCGAAGGCTGCGAGCATCTTGCAATTCTACATCCAGCATAAGGGCAGGATGTGGCATAATGCATGCAGCATTTTGCATCCTGAGAATGTTCGTTTTCATTTTTTTTTTAAAAAAAAATTACATTTCCAACCTTTAAGCTTGTAAGGAAAGGCTCAAAGGAATGTAGGCAATGCCTGAAGGAACCTCAGAAGCTAGAAATGGGGGCGGGAGAGAAGAGGCTCCTTAAATTCAATCTCAAATCCAGAACACATATATTTGTCATCAGAGCGAATAACTTCACAACTCTGGGTGATAGGATTGTTCCTTCAGGGCTCCCCTAGCACCAATCTGTATATTACCAGTCCAAGAAGCCCAGCCATATTTTGCTAAGTAACCAGTATTTTAATCTGAAAAGCCAATAAATGTACGTCAGATCTAGATGAAAAGAGTGTGTTTCATTATTTGACCACACACCCCTGACCTACTAGGTCCCTCCTAGGCTCTATCCTGCCCTCATCTGCCAAGTTAAGTTTTGATCTGATGTGACTCTGCTCTCTGGCTATATCTTGGTTTTACTCCTTCACCTCTCACTACACAGGAAGCCAATATTTTTGTGTTTAAATCAAAAGCTGGCAACCCTACCCGGCTCCCTTTTGCAATGAAATCAAACCAGAGACAGCACTTTGCAAGAGCTCAGCTCCTCTGCACGCTGACTAAGAATATTACATTGAACGAACTGACAGAGTGACTAGTTTAAACCAAATCTCTTTCCAAGAATCCTTTGTGAGTTAATAATTAGGGAAAGCAAGCAAAGGTTTGTTTCCAAGTCAATTAAGAAGAACTAACAGAGCAGAACAAAAGAGATTCAAATCTAGCCTTTAGCTTTAAAATATGCAAGGTGTCTTGAAGTTCTTTTTGGTGGAAGGCTACTTTTAAATATAGATAATGTGATCTGAATGCAAATACAATTCTTAACCTAGATTTATTGGTTTTCTGACACAGTGGTAAAGGGAAAAGTGGTAAAGGTTTTGGACTGGTAAAGTGGTAAAGGCTTTGGAATGCTTTGAAAGTGGTAAAGGCTTTTTCAGTGGTAAAGGCTTTGGAATGCGCTCCCCAGTGAAAATGAGCCTCCCCATCTCTGACAATTTTTTAAAAAGTCTTTAAAGACACATCTGTTCACCCAGGCTTTTAGCTGATATTGTTTTGATTGTTTTAATGTTGTTTTTAGAATATTGTTTTAAAACTTTTAAATTGTTGTGTTTTAAATTTCCTGTTTTTGTTTTTAACTAATGTTTTGCCTTTGTTTTTATCTTGTTGTAAACTGCCCAGGGACATAAGTTTTGGGCAGTATAAAAATATGTTTAATAATAAAAAATAATTAAAAGCAGATGAATCAGGAGTAGAGGCTTTGACATGGAGTGAAGCTCTAGGTTCAGGGGAGAGCCTATATGTCTATGGCAATTTTCATGCATTGTTTGGAAGCCACTTTATGTATCCCTGGGAACATGCAACCTATTCAAATTCCCCTAAGTCATAAATGGAGGTTTCTCCCACTTCAAAATTCCCAAACCCTCTGCAGGTTGGGCAGGAGAAAGGATATTCATGCCCTCTATGGAAACCCTGCAGATCTATAGTGGTAATTGTGGCTTGGTCACTGTTTTCCAGCACTCGGGACATTAATTGCTCTTGAATGTATTTAAGCTGCCTTAAATACTATATTAAAGTGGAAAGATGGAGCAAAAGTAGTTCTCAATAAATAAAACGAGTGCAGTTGTTGAGAAGGTATTCTTAACCCAATAAGCTACTCCCCATGTTTTATTGTGGGGATGGCAGTTGCATTAATGTCACGGTACCTACTGGTTGGTGTCCATTATGCCATTACCAAGCATGATATGTATCAGTCAGGGTGTTCAAAATTGTGGGAATGAAAGCAGGACTCATGATATTCCTCCCCATTCCCCATTTCTAACACCCTGGCTGATATATAGAAAACTTCGCTCCCTCCCCACCCACCCCCACTCCCCTCAGGCTAGGCACTCATGTTTTCCTATGCAGGGGTGTACAGCTCCAACATTATTTAGAAATCTACTAGTGGACCCAGGCGAAGAGCATCTGCGCCTCTAGTTGGGCCCAGCCACCCCCCACCCCCATGCTGCCGCTGCCATCTCACCCCAGGGGCTCAGGGCCAGGCCATCCCGACACCGCCCATCCTCCTCTCGCCTTCCTCCTCAGGGCGGCGCCGCCACCTCCCTCCACCTGACCGTCCTCCTCCTCCCGCCGCCCGTCCTCCTCCCCCCACCTGTCGTCCTCTTGCCCGCCTCCTCAGGGCAGCGGGGCTTCGTCCGCTGCCCCAACAGGCTCTTGGCATGCACCACCCCAACCGGCTCCTGGCACACGCTCCTCCCTCCCGCCCTTGCACGTGTCGCCCCCTCTGGGCACGCCATTGGTTGCGGCTGCAGCGGGGGGCGGAGCTTGCCACATCCCCTCTACAGGAATTAATTATATAGATCCCCTGACTATTTCCTTCAACAAAGTTTTCCATTTTCAGTCAGGCCAGACCTATCCCTTTCCATTGTGAGGGGAAAGGGATGTTGCTTGCTATGTCCAATGAGAATAAACCTCTAAAGAAGCAAACACCCACACACACCCCCACACACACACTTCCTCCCCCAAACCACAGCATCTGGCTGGGCCCATAAGCAAAAGGGTTCACGGCGGCTTTGTGCTTGCAGTTATACTAACACTCTAAATATGAGAGACAGAATTCCCTTTGCCTTTTGCTTTTGAAGTGAAGGATCCCACAAAGACATGCTGCTTAAAATGTCCCCTACCAGCTCTTTTTAGTATTGTGGGTGAAAAAGACAGCTGAAATGAGTGAAAGAACTGATTGTGCTGCTTAAAGGCCAGGCCAGCTCGAGTGTGCAGCCAGAGGCAGCCTCCCTTTGTACAGAGGGCGATCACTGAAAGGACAGCACCAGAGGGAGATGAGCGAAACAGATCTGCTATCAGCCAGAGGCTTCCGAAGTGTCGAGAAGCCACAGCCTGGTAAATAGGAGGCAGGCGCTATTCACCCACCTGCAGCATTTCAGATGGCACCTCAGTTCTGTCAAACAGCCATGTTATCTCTCCCTGGGAACACAAGGCGCCATGGTGCTGAGGTGAATGGACTTATCACAAGCTTGTTTTTAAACAGGCAGGCGACATTCTGTGGGATGCTGATATTCAGGCCCTGCCTGAAGATTCTGAGTCTGATTATCCTATCAGTCCTTCAGACACAATCGCTGCCAGACTGTGACATCTACCTATATGTGTATGGGTGACTGTGACCCCACAAAGCCACACAGAATATGAGGTGTTTTTCCCTCTCAGACGCAACTCACAGGACACTGAGACAGAGTAGGCCACATTCATAATTGCCAGCCATTTTAATTGGCACTGAAAAGTTCAAGTTCCAGTAATGAGGTATACAATCCATAAGACAGAGATATTTTGGCTAGAAAACCCCAGTTGTTACATTTCCATCCTCCTGCGGTGAGAAATGATGTCCCAACATTGTCTGGAGAGCTGGTCTGGTGGTAGCAAGCATGACTTGTCCCCTTAGCTAAGCAGGGTCCACTCTGGTTGCATATGAATGGGAGACTTTATGTGTGAGCACTGTAAGATATTCCCCTTAGGAGATGGAGCTGCTCTGGGAAGAGCAGAAGGTTCCAAGTTCTCTCCCTGGCTTCTCCAAGATAGGGCTGAGAGAGATTCTTGCCTGCAACCTTGGAGAAGCTGCTGCCAGACTGTGAAGACAATACTGAGCTAGATAGACCAATGGTCTGACTCAGTATATGGCAGCTTCCTATGTTCCTATGCCTTTGTGGAAAGGGAGAAGTTATTAGCAAAAGGGAGAAACTATTAGCTATTATTATCCAGACATTATCCAACCAAAAAACCAAAAACCCAGACACTGCACAGCATTGAGAGTGGCTCCAGAAGTCCCGCCCCAGCATACCACTCACATCAGCCTCAGCCTGCTGATCATGGAAATGGACGTAACCACACTTACAGCATTCACTTCTTCAGATAAGCATTTGTAACTATGAAGAGGGAGGGTGGGAGGGTGAGGATGTGTCAGGAGTGGGACTTCCGTTCCCACTTTGGATGCTGTAATCATGTACAGCAGCCTTTTTTAACAAGTCTGAAGAGGGCTTATGTCATTGCTACTATTTCTCATCTCTGTGTAAGAACATAAGAACAGCCCTGCTGGATCAAGCCCAAGGCCCATCTAGTCCAGCATCCTGTTTTGCACAGTGGCCAACCAGATGTCGCTGGAAGCCTAAAGGCAGGAGTTGAGGGCATGCCTTCTCTCCTGCTGTCACTCCCCTGCAACTGGTACTCAGAGGCATCTTGCCTTTGAGGCTGGAGGTGGCCTATAGCCCTCCGACTAGTAGCCGTCAATAGACCTCTCCTCCATGAAGTTATCCAAACCCTTCTTAAAGCCATCCAGGTTGTTGGCTGTCACCACATCTTGTGGCAGAGAATTCCACAAGTTGATTATGCGTTGTGTGAAAAAGTACTTCCGTTTGTTGGTCCTAGATTTCCTGGCAATCAATTTCATGGTAGTACTCCCAGCACATAGACATATAGACTGTGAAGTGCTGTTATCATGGAATGGGCTTTCACATCCCACACTTCTGCTTATGGCTGTATTTTGCTGGTACAGTGATGAAATGTGTACCATTATAGAGACCTAAGTACTTCATCCATAAGTTTTTCTGTGTGGTCAAAATATCACAGAGGGGGTGGGAGTGGGGATGGAAACATGACCATAGTGTGCCCTTAGAATTTACAAACAAAAAAGAAAAACATTTCATTCTTTTGGATATCTCTAAAGCACACCATTATGAAACTTCCAGAGTCCCCGCCCCAGCATATAATCAAGGAAAATTGTCCACATGAATTAGAACAAGAGTTCCCAACTTGTGACACTCCAGATGTTGCTGAACTACTACTCCCATCATTCTCAGCTACAGTTTATTGGGGGCTGGGGATGATAGGCATTGTAATTAGGCAACATCTGGAGTGCCACAGGTTGGGAAGCCCTGAATTAGAATCTTAAAATTTTTCCGCGGGATTTCTTGACCTTACTTTCATGATTTGTTTGCTTGTTTTTACATTTACATCCCACCCTTCCTCCAAGGAGCCCAGAGTGGTTTACATGGTTATGTTTATCCACACAACAAGCCTGTGAGAGAGGTTAGTCTGAGAGATAAGTGACTGGCCCAGAGTCTGTCATTACTTAATGACAGATTAAGTAATAGAAACAAAAGATGGGACCTGATTTCTACACTGTGGGAGGAAGCTTTCGCTTAAAAATCTGTTTGTGGATTTTCACAAGTTGGCAGATATGGATATTTGTCACAGAAATAACATTTCAGACTAGATCAGAACACAAGCTCCAGCTCCCACAAGAACAAAGCAACCTGTGAAGGAAGAAACAGAAGGAAGGAACATTTGCTTTTCTAAGGAAATAGTTGCATGTGTCCCTTACAGGCACAATAGGCATATACAGCATCTGTAAAGTCTCTCATTTTATCCATCCATCCATCTAACTCTCCCTCTCCCTCCTGATCTCTCTCATCCTGTTGACAGTATTTATCGATCTGACTATACCATCTATCTTCTTACATCTCCCTTTTCTTAAATCAGGCCTTCTGAGCTGCTGGTAGTAGGGTGTGTGCTTTTTAAGTCTTTGAGGAACAGACAAGGCAGCTGTGCATTTATCCTCCACTGTTTGATATGCCCCTTTGATAGCTTTTGTTTTCTGTTTGGGCTGACTGCTCAGTAAAGCATGTGTAACCTGATCAGAGAGAGTCTCATCCAAGCATCAGCAACAATTGGAGGTGCATTGATTCACATAATAGAGGACTCAAGAGCAATCTGTGAGGACATGTGGGAGAAAGTATCACCACAGCACAGCAGAAGAATGAACACTGGCCTACACTTCTTAACCCTGATTTCCTATGTTAATACCCAGTCATTGGATGTAAACAATAATTCACATGACCAAAGTGGTTGGGGTTATGGAGGGCCAGGGACAGGGAAAGCAGGAGCCTGCCTGCCTTCTCCCATATGATTCGAGCCTGAACAGGGCTGTGTCCAGACGAGTGTCAACTGGCTTTGTGAGAGGTGGGGCAAAGAAGCTGGGCCACTAAATATCCAAATAAACAAACATAACTCTTATTTCCCCAAAAAAACTGTCTCTGAGGAAGAATATTTCTGGCTCGAAACACATAAAGCAATACTGAATTAACCCACTGAAAATGTATTACCAAAAAAACCCCACACCAAATAAATCTATTGAAATCCATCAGCACCTTTGGGAGTCCTTCCCTCCTTTTTTGTATTTCTGATTTGCTGGTGCTGCATCATTTTTCTCCCCCCTCCCTCCTTGTCCCCACCAGATATCCCATAATGCACTATGAGAACAACACGGTGCATGGCGATACCTCCCTGCTGCTACGTCCCTCCTTCACCTGGCCTCTATGGCCAAAATAGCTACTCGTGGCAACCCAAGTGCCCACACAACCAGTGAGTGAGGTAGGGGCCACACATGTCTTCCTACCTCACTGTAAGCCCAGGTTTAGAAGCAGGGAATGATCCACTGCTTCATACAACCAATCCTACCTGGGGTAGCCCTGTCCTACCCCATTAGGGCTGGTCATATGAATGACCTCATTAACTAAGTTTAGTGTATTCTTCTTGTAGGAAGAAGACAGAAGGAAGCACTAGATACAGAAATCAGCATCCTGAGATCTCATCTTAATATTTAAAAAAAACCCACACATTTCTAGTCATCATGACGATGAAGAAAAGCTTGAATATGTCTGGGCAATGCCCGGTGAAATTTCTGATGCTAGAGAGGTGTTAACTAGAATTTACAGTGCCCTGTGTAGCTTCTTACCCCTCTGTGTGACCAGCAAAAGCAGAAAAAATATGTAAAACAAATTAGTGCAGACCAATATGCATAACATCCCAAATTTGTAGCCAAATCTGACTACATAGCATTGTGATATCATAACATTCATGACAGGCTGGGATCACAGAAATCAGAGTTGTTTTTTAAAAGTGTAGAATTTGGGTTTACCTATGCACATTTCCCCCCCTTTTAGGGTAGCAAACACTCAACTTTAATTATTGGACCATTTGTATTCATATTGGTGCTGTAATCACACAATTGAAAGATAATGTATATTCTGCACAGGTGCTGCTGAGACTATAGGGGTGCTCAAAGATACTCCTTAAGTCTTTCAAATGACTCCATATATCATATGTTTTAAAGTGATCTTCACAGTGAATACAAGTTAATTATAGTCATCTGTATGCTCTGACACACGTACTTATTTCCCTTGTAATTATTTTATGCATACATGTAAAGTATCCAAGGGAAGTGAAAGGGGCTCCTTAAGAATTCCCAGTCATCGTTGGATGCTACAGGTCTTGTTCCTTGCAGTTGCTGCAAGGATCATTGGGCAATCCATATTTTGGCAAAAAATCTCATTCTGTGGTAATGATTGTGAGGGTTCTCATTGTGAGGTACTACTCTCAGTCTTTTCCTCCAACCTCTTTTACCCTGGCTGTAGTCAGTCTGAACTGAATTCATTACACTTTAGAAAGCTAATTTAAAAAAAAAAAAATCTTATGAAGACTCATTGCGAAAAAGAAAAGAGATCCTCTGAAGTGAATGTTCTATCCATGTTTTCTGAGGCTGAGGGGGGTTTTCTGTAGCCTAGTTGTTAACAGGTTTGAGAACATTTGGTGATAATCTTTCACAAAGCAAAATGTTCCAAGTTTTACCCTTCAGAACATAGAAGCAGATATATACATTTGAAGTAGGCCAAGGGGGAAGGGATGGAGCCATTTTTGCAGACATTTTCATCAGCATCCAAAGGTGCCAGCTTCTTCAGTGTCACTCAGGATTGCTGCAAAAGGGGACAAAACTGTTCACCCCTGTAGTAAGCTTTGCTCTTTTTATGGATAGACTTTGTTTGCCCTCAGTTATATCAGCATGTAACTGTGAGGAGTAACCCTCTTTTCAGCCCAAACTATATGCTTATGGGTCTCCCAAGCAGTATCAGGACTTTTCCAGGTCCAAATTGGCATTACCAGAGACCAAAAGAAAAAGACATTTTGCTATGGTATGTGAAAGAAGACATCAGTGCCCCTCTCCCAGGCTGGATTTTGGACCCCTCAATCTCACACAAGCCACCAACCTAACTGCCTGGAGTTCCTCTCGCCATGTGGATCTCCAACCTCATCGTTCGATACTAGGCAAGCTGCAAGACTGGTAAATGTAGCCCCTTCCCACAACTGTCCTCTTTAGGACAAGGATTCCTTTCCTTTTTTTCCATTCCTTTTCTCTCTTTTACTGTGAAAGGGGAGGCTCCAGAGACCCCTTAATTTGTGTTTCTCTGACTAACACATTGATGGTGAGAGTGAAATGGAGTCTACATACCAGTCTTTTACTCCATGGGAAAAGAAACTCCTACAGGCATATTTCCTGTTTAACAAATAAAACATAGTGGAGATCCATGTTCACAAATAGGTTTCTCCAACTACACTCAAAAGGGTAAGTAAATTCTCTAAAATTCCCCATCCTGAGCTCCTCAACTAACAACCTAAATTACAGAGACTAACTCAGGAAAACAGCCCTCTCACATTTGTCTTTTCCCCAAACCTAACCTCCTCTCTTTCTTTTC
This sequence comes from Hemicordylus capensis, assembly GCF_027244095.1. Taxonomy (NCBI): domain Eukaryota; kingdom Metazoa; phylum Chordata; class Lepidosauria; order Squamata; family Cordylidae; genus Hemicordylus; species Hemicordylus capensis. Next base: position 397,088,934 of record NC_069657.1, on the reverse strand, counting down.
AAGTAGCCATTACTGATTTAGGTCATCTGGTCTACCTCAAAAAGCAGCTGCTTTGCATTAACTTATTTTGCCTATCCACTCCTTTTCTAACCAGCCTATTCCTCTGATTTGTGGTTCCCCGTGTCAATTAAACTCCCAGCTAATCTCAGGAACTATCCCCACATAGAGATGCCATGCTAGGATCTAGTTTGTTACATTTATAGACCGCCCCATCCAAAGGCTCTGGGCAGTGCACAACAAGTTTAAAAAGACATGAAATAAACACCATCTAAAACACACTACTTAAAACAATATAAAAACAAATTTTAAACAATTCAAAACCATTTAAAACTAATTAAAATAGCCATCGGGTTTAACATCAAGGAGACTCTATAGGAGTCACACCTCCCAAAACTCTGTGGTTATCCCATTCATTTCAATGTCTATTATTGGATGCACCACTTTTCTGTGTTGACCTTCTTGCAAGCAAGTTTAGTCTCTCAAATTCCCTGTGCTAATGATTTGGTTTATCAGCATTACAATTAGATATCTATGCTATTGATTCTCCAAATGAGATTGTGTGTTTTGATTATTATTCAATAAATGCTGTATATTTTGCATTAGAAGCTTGTGGTCCCCATTTATATCATTCCCACGTCTGCACTCAGGTTAGATCTCTCTGTATCGTTCTAGCAGCATATACGTGTATTGTCCAAAGTATTGTAACATAGCCAAGTCTGAATGGCTAGCGAGCATTGCGATTCACCTTCATTATGTGATCACTGATTGGCTAGGATCACCACATCACCAGTCCAGGACATATTGCCTTCATTCTAAATTGGCTTTGACCACTCTCAGTGATGTCAGGCTCTGGCCCGATCTGACTGGCTGCATCACATTGTGACATTATCATGTTCATTTCATGATTACTAATTGGCTGGCATCACTCAATCTCGGAAGAAAAAATGAGACCTAGCCTGGAGAAAAAACAGCACCAAAGCAGAAGCAGATAAAGGAACCAACTGGGAACAAAGAGGCTCAAAAAAGTGAGCCTTCACATATTTAAGCCCCCCCCCGCCCCGCCCCGCCGGCAAAAGAATAAGAATTGCTACTCAGAAGCACGCCAAACATATCAAAATGGGCAAACATTCAGTAAGCCCGAATTTGGAGCATAGGGACAGTTTTCTATGATATGACACAGCGGCTGACAGGGCAGAGCAATAGCTCCATTCCCATAAGCAACCAGGAAATGAACTGCCCACTAAGCTTGCTGCACAGCTTTGTGTGGGGGATAGAGAGGGGTTTTTGTTTATCTCCCCTCCCAACAAAAGCCCTTTTTGTATCCAGGAATATGTCTCTGCTGCCATGACCCTCAGGGACATATCCCTGCACACAGAAAGGGCTTTTGCAGGGAGGGGAGAGAAGCAAAAATCACATCCCCCTCTCCCTGCCCAGTGCTATGTGGCAAGTTTCAGGTGCAGTTTGTTTCCTGGCTGCGGCTGCTGCTGCTACTACTACTACTACTACAAATATTTATAGACCACTCTTCAACCAAAGTTCTCGAAGCAGTTTACATAGAAAAATGAACAATACATAAATAAGATGGCTCCCTGTCCCCCAAAGGGCTCACAATCGAAACATAAGGCAGATACCAGCAACAGCCACTGAAGGGATGCTGTGCTGGGACTGGATAGGGCCAGTTGCTCTCCCCCTGCTAAACATAAGAGAATCACCACATTTAAAGGTGCGAGGACAAAGCTCTTTCTCCACTCTCATAAGCCTGCATGGCACATCATTCACCTTGTCTGACAGAAAAAGGCTAGGTCCTGCTGATGATCATGGCTGACGTGGCATAATCTCAAGACAAACCAGTGCCTGCTCAACTTTGGCCCCCCAGGTATTTTTGGACTAAAACACCCATAATAAGTATTTTTGGACTAAAACACCCATTCTGTAGGAAGGAGAAGAGAGCTGGTCTTGTGGTAGCAAGCATGACTTGTCCCCTTAGCTAAGCAGGGTCTACCCTGGTTGCATATGAATGGGAGACTTTATGTGTGAGCACTGTAAGATATTCCCCTTAGGAGATGGAGCTGCTCTGGGAAGAGCAGAAGGTTTCAAGTTCCTTTCCTGGCTTCTCCAAGATAGGGCTGAGAGAGATTCCTGCCTGCAACCCTGGAGAAGCCGCTGCCAGTCTGTGTAGACATTACTGAGCTGGATGGACCACTGGTCTGATTCAGTATATGGCAGCTTCCTATATTCCTATTCCTATAAGGCCAAAGTTGAGCAGCCCTGGTCTACACTGGGCAGATGGCAGATATGATCAATGGACTGGTGGCATGCCTCTCTGTTACTTGTTGTCCTTTGCTTACTAATAGTTCTGATTACATTGGTATAATAGATGTGAGTAGGTATCTCTCTCCCCACTAGGGTTGCCACATTTCAATTTAATGAACCATGGACACGGATTTATTGAAGCAAAAGTACTGTATACTCATGAGACCAGTCAAATAGCTTTAATTTCTTGAATTATGAAATATGAAAGAAAAAATTTCATTCAGCAACACTGCATGAAAGTGACATTGAGTTAGTGGCAACAGAGATCATACTGCATTGATTGAGGACAAACGCATTTAATTCAGTCTATCAAAATGGTGGCTGCATACTCTGTGACTCCTCTTATAAAATGTACTATTGCCTGTTGGGATCTAATTTCTTATGAGGGGGCGGGGGGACTCATGGCAACGAAAATATGGACAAATTCCACCCATAAGACATTTTCTGCTTATCATGGATAAAGTTCCCAACAATGAAAAATCCATAAACATCATGAATGGGTGGCTGTCTGAGAACCTACTAGGAATATGAACCTTGTGGGATCCACAGGTAAATAATATGTAGATTCCTCACCAAGCAGCAAAGACAATCCCATGACCCCCAAATCTCCATCCTGGCCTTTGAGAGCCAAAGGAGGGTGGTGGTCTTGAAAATGTAGTTTCACGCTGCTGGATAAGACATTGCTAAGAGAATATAGGCCTCAATCATTGTCACTGGATGACAGCAGGCATGCAGCAGCATCTACTGCTAATATGAGAGTACTACAGCCTCCTTAATGAAAAGAAGTGACAGCAGCCTCAAGGAGACCATGTGGCACCCTTTCAATATGCATCAGTGTTTCAGATCACCACCTTCTCGTGGCAGCCAGCAATGTGAGAGACAGAGCTCAAGCCCAAGAGCACAGAGCAGTAATTAGAAAAGGTGAGATGTGGGTTTGTTTCTGCATTCCATGTGTCAGATCGTTAGAGTGACTTTTTTTGTGCAGGCGGGGTTGAAATACACACTTCAGTCTCCTGAGTCCTAGCAGAAATGTCATAAGAGGTGCCTTCAGCAGGCATATTGGATTGTTGAACCAGGATAAACCCAGAGAGTTATCTCAGCCAGAAAATGGCCTTTGATGTTGGCTGCTAAATAGAAAAGCTAAACAACAAACTGTATAAGATAAGCCGCCAACATGGATATCTTGTTTCTGCTTAGACAGCTTTCAAAATTTGGAATATTTAGAGATTACCATATCTTTAAAGCACCAAATCTTTAAAACCCTGCATCACAGACTCACAGTGTGCCTAGGTTTCTCTGGATTGCACCCAAATAATTGGAAGCAAAATGACCTGACCATCACGGCCATATTAAAACCGGTCCCTGCTGCAGCTGGCTCTCCCACTTTGCAATGCAGATCTTTCACGGAATATCAGTGAAAGTTATTTTTACTCTACTTACTATTGTAACTTTGGCAGCAATTTTCACCTTATCAGTAACATTAACATCATGCAGTAGCCTCCCAAGTTTTATTCAAAAGTGCACTGGAGTTATCTAACACCCTAAAACCAAACAAATACATTGTGCAATTAGCTGCCGCCGCCACCCCGCCCCGGCCACCAACTCTCATCCAGTAAAGACATTACTTTGCTTGAATTATTTAAACCCAACTTAAAAGAAGGGTGGTGGCTTTAAAATATTAGGGAAAACTGGGAGCCCAGACAGTTGCTCCAATGGTTATTCCAGTCTTGCTGGACCATTCACTGCTTGCATGTCCTCTTTGTTTTCAGCATCTTCCCATAAAACCCGAAGCTGCCTCAAGCAGCTGTTATTGGGGCACCTTTCCCCAGAGGAAGGAATCGGAAAAGCTTCAACAGGTATCGACAAATCCACTTGCCAGATCACCAGTGGTGAGTGCTGCCAGCCCTCTGGAGAACAGAACACCCAGCCCCACACTGATTACTTTCCCAGAAGTCTCATTTCCACTGTTGTTTTCCAGAAGGTAAAAAACAACAGCAGGGATCCTTTCTGAAGAGTATGAGAGGGCTCTGACTGTTACTTACCATCTCCATATCCCAGTGCAAATGACAGAAGACCCATTTATCCCTCCTAAGCCCTCTGCCTGTGCGCAAAAAACGGGATCTGAGGGAAGAGAAGGGATTGGTGGCAACCACAAACAAAGGCTGGCTAGTGAGCTAAACCTACATTTGTGGATCCCTGAGTGTCGCCCACTAGAGTTTGGCCTGTCATGCATCTCTTAAAAGGGCAGGAGCTGTGCCATAATAAAAATGACAGCCTTTTATATAAGGGCATTATCTTATAAGGGCCCTACGTGGCTGTCTGTGTCTGTCTCAATCCGAATAGTTGAGGATGTAATTGCTCTGTTGGTCCAACAGGATTAGAGAGATGTTATCCTTTATTGAACCAGACATATTTCTCTCCCCCTCCTCCACTCCCCCAAGCTGGGCAGCCTTTACAGTATCCTTCGGGGGGGAAGCAACACAGCCTTATGGTGCCTGTGAAAACTCGTTTATTTACCAATTGAGAAGAAATAGTAGGGACTGGCAGCAACTTGCACAGGCAGTGCAGAATAAATGCAGGCTGAGGGGGAGTGCAGTGAGACGCTTCTGCCAAGCTCCTGCTTCCATATCAGACACCTCTAGTGCTTTGAATGTTTCTCTGCTAATTTTGGAAGGAATTATTTAAAAAGAGAGAGACAAAGGCTCTCTGACTTTGTGCCTGAATTGACACACACCTCAATCATTAGCAAATTTGACATTGCATCTGTGTCTTGAATAAGGACTATGGATGGCAGCCCCACTACAGAATGTAATTGCTCTCATGTAGTGGTCTCACTCGTGCAGACTGAACCACCTGCTGTTACTACTAGGGGTGTAGCAAGATTGAAGTGGGCCCTGGGACGAGAAGTGAAGGTGGGCCCCCGGGCCCCTTGCTCTCTCCCCCGCCCCGCTCCACCCCAGTATCTTTGCTGCCGAAGAACTATATGGTCATGATGAAAAATTAAACATTCTCAGCATGCCCCTTCTCTCGCTCCTATGCAAATAAGGTCACATATTCCTGACCCTCAGGAGAGTTGTGTTAGAGCGGAGTTGCAAAATGATTCAGAAATGCACACCTGCACTTGTGCAACAGAGCCTCCACAATGGCAGCTCCATGGCACAAATGTGGACATGCATTTCCAGGTTGTTGCTTGTGCAAGTCCAACGGGGCTAATTTTTACAATGCATACAGCCTGGTGGAAGGAAAAGGCCGGCATTAATCTATGCATCATGTTGGCCACTGAACTTACATATGGTGTAAGTGATCACTGATGTAGCTGTAAGTGATCACTGCTGGAACAAAGCATTCATATGATTCATATGATCCTCTGTGTCAAGGGCATGGCTCAAGTTTTGTTGTCACCACAATAGCATCGTTAACTGTGACACTTTCCCATTTTTTAATGAATGACATTGTTTTTAAACATTAAATATCAATGGCTAAGGAATTGATGAGGGGGACACAGCAAACTCCACCCCTGACCCCTGTGCATTCATTTGCATGCCCATCAAGGGCCACCCTATGAATGCACAGGGAGGGGTGGTCCCTACAAATGTTAGAATACATGCATATAAGTGCACTGCCTCTCTCGTCATTCACTGATACTGAACACTGAAAAGGGCCAGATATTTATTTATATGGGAGAAAGAAAGAGCAAGAGTTTGTACTCAGGGGACCCAAGTTCTTCAGGTGAAAGTAGGATTTCTTCTTCCATAACAATGGGGCCTGTTTATTTTGTCTCATAGAGCTGAATGGGAGCCATTAATAACCAAGGCTGTTCCTAACCACATGGCCCTGCCCTTCCATCCATATTGTTCTGCTGAGGTAAACAGGTAGGCAGACAGATCCCAGACCCTTGAAGCAAAGGTGTTCAGTAAAAAATTAAGTAAAGATTAAACAACCAAAATGGACTGCATGTGAGTACATGTATGTGAGTGATTACAAAACTGAATCCATAACAATATGGTTGAAACAATATGGTTGAAACAATATGGTTCTTGTCCCCAAACAGCTATGCCAGATGATGGTACTAGTATGGCTATCTTGCTATCTGAGTCAGATAAAATGGGCCCTGTAAAAGGTATCATTTGAACTTATTCAGTGTCTTTAAATCAAAATAGATCTTTTTTTATTTCAGATTTATCTGTTTTTGTTACAGACAGAAGTCTAAGGTTGCCAAAGAGTCCCATCAAAGGAAACAGGGTCTGTTAAAATTATATAGGGTTATAAAGAAGAATGGAGACCTCAGATTGTATTTGCACTGGAAAATGGCATGTCCCTGGGACTGTATGATAACGTGGCTGGATACATTGTGTAGAATGTCAGTGTCAAGTTTAGCCATACAGATAAGCTCAGTGATAGAAGAGGTGCTTTGGGTGCAGAATATCCAAGTTCAGTCCCTGGCACTTTTAGGTAGGGCTAGGATAGATCAGAGGTCTGACTCAGTATAAAGCATCTTAATATGAAGGGTCAGACTGCAGGGGCCAATAGGTGCCCCACATATACGTCTTTCCTGCTACCCAATGCATATGGCCAGCAAAGCAACACAATCATCATCATCAACTTTATTTGTTAGCCACCCCATAACAAATTGTTCTCTGGGCGGCTCACAAGACAACACTAAAATAGCCAATAAAAACACATCAAACACATCAAATCACCACACACACACACACAATACAAAACAATTTTAAAATGTGATTTTTTAAAAAATAAATTTTATAATCAATTTTAAAAAGTCTGAGTGAACAGAAAGGTCTTCACCTGGTATCTAAAAACACTGGGAGGCTATTCACACAATGGGGCGAAATCGGGCTAGCGGAGGCTAGCCCGATTTCGCCACATCCTGTGAACCACCAGGCTCAGCTGCGAGCCTGGTGGTTACTAGGCGGGTAACCCGCCTAAGTACCCCTGCCCTAAAACCAGGTTTTAAAAACGAGCGCTGCCCTAAAAACGAGCGCTCCGCAAACCTGGTTTTAAAAATCATGAGTAGCCACGGCTACTCACAAGGAGACCCCCGGAGGGGAGGTGAAAAGCCACCTCTCGGCTCCGGGGGTCTTGCCAGCATGCCCTGCGCACTCACGCAGGGCATGCTGGAGCTTCCGAGGGCCAATCGGCCCCTGCTCCCCCCAGCCCCCGCCGGCTCTGTCACGGAGCCAGCAATTGTGTGGATGGCCAATCCGGCCACCCAGGGCTCCCACCCAGATTGTCTGTGGGGAGACCAGGCTTAGCCCGCTCTCTCCGCTCAGCTCACCAAACCGGGTCTCACCGATCGTGAGACCTGGCTCAAGTGATAGTGCCAGGCGAACCTCATTGGGGAGGCCATTCCATAAGCAGGGTGCCACTGCCAAAAAGGCCCTCTCCCTAGTAGCCACCTGCCTCACCTCGTTTGGCACGGGCACTCAGAGCAGAGCCTCCAAAGAACTTAAGGTCCGTGTCAGGACATATGGGACAAGGTGCTCTCTCAGGCAACGTGGTCCTAAGCCATTTAGGGCTTTAAGGGTTAAAACCAGCACTTTGAATTGGGCCCAAAAACAGACTGGGAGCCAATGCAGCTGACAAAGCACAAGTGTAATATGTTCAAAGCGCCCAACTCCAGTTAATAATCTTGCAGCCCTATTTTGTACTACCTGCAGTTTCTGGACCGTTTTCAAAGGCAGCCCCACGTACAATGCATTGCAGTAATCCAACCAAGAGGTTACCAGAGCCTGAGTAACTGTAGCCAAGCTATCTCTGTCCATGTAAGATCACAGTTGGCATATCAGCAGAAGCTGATCTGAGCCACCATGGCCACTTGAGCAACAATGCTGTATCGATGAGCATCCCCAGACCGCGAACCTGGTCCTTCAGGGGGAGTGCAACCCCATCTAGAACAGGCTGAACATCTTTGACCCAGACAGAGGGACCACCAACCAACAGTACTTCTGTTTTATCTGGATTGAGTCTCAACTTGTTCACCCTCATCCAGTCCGTTACTGCATCCAGGCATAGATCCAGGACAGTCACTGCCCAACCTACATCTGATGAAAAAGAGAGATACAATTGAGTGTCATTCACATACTGATGACACCTCAGGTGAAATCTCCAGATGACCTCTCCCAGAGGCTTCATGTAGATTTTAAACAGCATAGGGGAAAGAATGGAACCCTGCAGAACCCCAAAGCATAACTGCCAAGGGGCTGAGGAGTAATTCCCCAGCACCACCTTTTGGAAACAGGCCTCAAGGTAGGAGTGGAACCACCTCCAAGCAATGCCTCCCATACCCAACTTGGGCAGCCTATCCAAAAGGATACCATGGTCAATGGTATCAAAAGCTGCTGAGAGATCCAAGAAAATTAATAGGGTTGCACTCCTCTCTCTCTCTCTCTCTCTCTCTCCCCCCCCCTCCCCAGGTCATCCCGAAGGGCTACCAAAGCAGTTTATGTTCCAAAGCAAGGCCTGAAGCCTGATTTGAAATGGATCTAGATAATCTATTTCCTCCAAGAGGGTCTGGAGCTGGTCAGCCACTACACAAGCACCTTGCTCAGGAAGGGAATATTGGCCACAGGGCTATAGTTGTTTACATCCCCTGGGTACAGAGTAGGTTTCTTTAGGAGTGGTTGAATAATAGCTTTCTTCAACAAAGCTGGGACCACTCCTTCTCTCAATGAGGCATTTAGAACCTGCTGGACCCAGCTAAAAATCCCCTCCCTACTAGATTTAATAAGCCGTGAAGGGCAAGGGCCAAGCATGCACATGGTCAGCCAAAATCAAATGAACACCTTGTCCACATCCCTGGGTACCAATATTTGAAACTCTTCCAGCAAAACTGGACCAGGTGGTATTCTGGACACCTCTCCCAACATCACCTGTAGAGTCCAACTTCTGGAGAACGCAGGCAACTTTACCCTCAAAGTGCTATGCAAATGTGTCACAGTGTGCTACTGAGGGTTGCCAGATTTCAAGAGGCCCCACACCACCTGGGAAAGACCCACTGGATGACACTGAGAGGATGCAATGGTAGATGAAAGAAAACATTTATTCTGTTCCATCACTGCCACAGAATAGGCTTGATAATGAACTATAACCTGTGCTTGCTCATAAGAACATAAGAACAGCCCTGCTGGATCAGGCTCAAGGCCCATCTAGTCCAGCATCCTGTTTCGCACAGTGGCCCACCAGATGCCGCTGGAAGCCACAGGCAGGAGTTGAGGGCGTGCCCTCTCTCCTGCCATTACTCCCCTGCAACTGGTACTCAGAGGCACACCCTTGAGGCTGGAGGTGGCCCACAGCCCTCTGACTACTAGCCATTGATAGACCTCTCCTCCATGAAGTCATCCAAACCCCTCTTAAAGCCATCCAGGTTGTTGGCCGTCACCACATCCTGTGGCAGAGAGTTCCACAAGTGGATCACGCATTGTGTGAAAAAGTACTTCCGTTTGTTGGTCCTAGACCTCCTGGCAATCAATTTCATGGAGTGACCCCTGGATCTAGTGTTGTGTAAGAGGGAAAAGAATCTCTCTCTCTCCACTTTCTCCACGCCATGCATGATTTTATAGACCTCTATCATGTCTCCCCACAATCGTCTTTTTTCTAAACTAAAAAGCCCCAGGTGTTGTAGTCTTGCCTCGTAAGAAAGGTGCTCTAGGCCCCTGATCATCTTGGTTGCCCTCTTCTGTACCTTCTCCAGTTCAACAATGTCCTTTTAAGATGTGGTGACTCGCCTCAGGTTTTCCTCCACTTGTGTTCCAGCTGTCTCCCAGCTTGCTTCATTGCCCTCAGGTCAGGTGTACGGCAAGGCACTGCACAGGTTATGCCTCAGCACACTGTAGTGTGTTTGAGAACAGTAGGCTTGTTCTCACAGTCAAAATCAGGTTAGGAGGCGTATCCAGCCAGAGTAGGAGAGCCATGTGCACTCCCAATGGGTGGTCGAGTGTTTGCAACCTCAAAGTAGGAAGTGGGGGGAGTGATTGTGTGGGAGCCAGGAGCCGGGTAGCACAGCTTTTTGTCCACCCTCCAAAAAATGTTGGGGACAGCATGTGGGTTGGCCACACCTATCCTACCTAGCTCCTGGCTCCCATGTGATCTCTCTCCCCTCTTCCTATCTTGATCTTTGCAAATATACAACTCCCAATTCAATTGGGGGCATGCACAGCTCTCCTACACTGGCCCTGGTGGCTAACTTGCAACTTTCAGCTTATTCTAACAAGATAAAGCTGTAAAGAGTGGGTACAAACTGTATAATATGAGCATAAGAATGATCCTAGAGTCATAAATCACAGGAAATAATTGTCAAACAATCGTGGTTGATTGGTGCCTGAGTATGAATTAGAAGTGTTTAAAACTTGGAAGTGGATTTGAATGAAAAGTTCTTCTTCCCTTCTCCTCTTTGCCATTTCCAACCCAGCAAACTCAGTAAAGCTACCTGTGGTAGGGATTCAGTCTTTCAATCAGCAGGCCTCATTGTGTGTGTGTGTGTGTGCGCGCGCACATGAAATAATACTTTCCCAAAGGATCTCTTCGTGCAAGATTGGTTGGTAATTGCACCCTCACCTCATGGCTTTTGGGGTCTATCCAGATGGCAATGTATTCCAACATGAATACAAATTCTGATGGGAGATTTTACGGGGTGTCTACACAATGTTTAAACAAATTGTGTAATTCCTTAGTGCCATCAGCAGGCATCTGCTGACAATCTGTGAAAAACTTGTGCCTTTTAAACACGACTTTTATTTTGACTTGGAAAAGGCATGGATTTTTCATGGATTTCCAGCTAACAGTTGGCACTAAGAAATTACGCAATATTTTTAAATATAATGTTGATACCCCATAAATCTCCTTTCAGAATTTGTGTTTATGTTGGAATAAATGGCTGTGTAAATACCCTTAGATCCAAATTCAAGCCCAATCTTCATATGCAGCAGAGTTAGGTGGGAATGAGGTGACAGAATCCTGAGGTGCAGAATGGACTACCACTTCAGATTGTAGGTTATTGCTAATATTCCTAATGTTCCCTCTATGTGAATAATTCCCTACAAGTAGAAAACTAACACAACAGAAAGAATACTGGGCTAGAACCTTTTGCCCTAAAATGTTGTGGGGTTTTTTTTAATGTCAGGCAAACTATCACTGACAATTTCAAGCAACAAAATGTATCCAAAAAAAAGCAAGTATTCCAGAATTTACAAGACTAAGTCTTAACTGCCACAAAAATAGTCCAAATTTAGAGAAAATCAGCAGGAGGGCAATCTATCAGCATTAGCTAAGAACTCTCTAACAGATAATGATGAAGAATATTGTATTATCGAAGAATCAACAGTGGAACAATATTTATATCCTCTATAATGGTCTTTGCTACCCTTTGCTACCCCAAAATAAACCAAATCTATGCCACCCCTGCATATGTATCTTAAAGTCATAAACTGGCTAAATGAATCAATATGTTCCTAGAAATCATAATTAAAAACATCCTCCAAACTGTGGAAATAGATAACTAGCTAACATTTGGAGGTACATTTATCCAAAATACCCAGAAGCAAGCTGATAGCACAGCAACACAGCCCAGATCAATTATAGTGACATTTTTAATTTCCCAGAAATGAAGGTTACTGCAGCTTACAGAACAGGGACAATTGAATTGCAACTCTGCCAGGGCTGCACTTTCTCCAGTTTATAGCCTGGAAAATCCACTGGAAGAAATGTTATTGTGGTGTGGCTTTGAAACACACACAAAAAGGATATAGACAAAATAAAACAGAAAAACAGATGTGGCTCAACGTTGAAAAAATGTCGTAAGTTCCAGATTTGGATACACTCACCAACATACTTTGGAACTAACTGGTTGTCATAAAATTCTATAGACTGTATTATGGAGGCTAGCGAGCCATATCTACTGATCCTGATGACCTTAATCTGTAAAATATTACTCCTTTCCAGATTTTCATATTCTTTCAAAGTGTACAATAGTGCTTCTATTTCTTTCTGCCCCTAGCTTCTAAAAACAAACTACAGACCCTACCTCCTTGCAAAATTCTTGCCAAAATCCCCCAACATCTGCATTTTTAGCCTTCTTCCTTAAGGAAAATAAGCTTATGAGATCACCCAGCTCTTATGTGTGTGTCCATGTCCGTGTGTGTTTGTGTCCCCCTTGCTATCAACTTTGCAATGCCTGGACCAATTTGGACCAAATGTGGTACAATTGTAGTGATACATAGGGACATCTTGATGCGTCGTTTGTGATGATGTCATCCACCCCAGTTCAAGCTGGCAGACGCATGAATGTTTGAGGTGCAAGTGGGTTAACTTGTGAAGATGGTAATTATCAACTAAGAAGATTAAAGTGAAAGGAAAGTAGGCAGGTTAGTTCTTAGCAGAACTTCTTGTTTTAAAAAGTGATATGACAGTGCTGACTGATATGGTTTAAAAAGGAGACACCACAACAGGTTCTTTGCCCCAAGATGTGAAGCTCTTTCTTCACAGCTTCAAAATCCGCCCAACATGCAATCATGCCAACAAGCTGAATGCTGGTTCAGCCCTCAGTCTTGCCTCTCCCCCATGCATCAAGTCGGCTGTCCACATTTTAAATCATTTTTTAAAGTTCCACATGTATGTTTACTCGTGTCTACACTCATGCTTCTCAGAGTTTTTTAAAGCAATTGTTTTTAAAGAGTTGCAAAACTTCTCTGGGGACTGGAATGCGGAGGTGGGTTTATAAATAAGCACCTACAGAGATGTGTATGCACCCAGTGGATGCCATTATGCAAATGTGTTCAATATGCATTTTGAACAAAGTGTTTTGATTTACTGGTTGCAAAATTCTGCAGTTTTTAAATTTCATTTCATTTCATGTATGTGAAACATGGAATTGCACTCAGGGGCAGCCTAAGACATTTTGCTGCCTGAGGCAAAGGACAACATGATGTCGACTTCCATCTGTGGGTGGATGTGCAGCATTCTCAGACCATGCTGCCAAGACAGCAACATTCAAGCACACAGAGATTCTGCCACCAAACCAGGCAGTGGTGACAAGGACATTCGTAGCTTATCGTTGGTTGAGGCAAAAGAAGAAGAGCCCAGTAGGGTGAGAAGGTTGTAATGAACCTCATGTTCCAGCAGTGGACAGTGGGATGGCTCCTGTGGTTGCAAGGCACCAGCACTTGCTGCCTCCCTTTACTACTCCATGCATTTGCATGTGAGGCTACCTTACCTCAAGGCGGGGGGGGGGGACAATTGTGCCATTTGCTTTCTGTACAAATTGTGCCATTTGTAGCCCGAGGGTATGGTTTCTGGTGCATGGGATGAGAGGCCTCCAACAAAGCAGCCTGGATTAATGCCCTGGCACCCATAAGCGCCACTTAAAAACCACTTTAAAATTAGTGACTTATGAAAGCGTCTTATACTCAACTAGTCCACTGGTCCAGCCAGCCCATCCTCAGCACAGTCCCATGCCCCCCCACCACACACACATTAATTATTTAATTCATTTTAAACCTTTGAAGCTTATGGCCACTAGCATGCCATTTGGCAGAAAAATCTACAAAATGTTGTGCAGAGAAGGACTCGTTTCTTTTGCTTGTCCAGAATGCACCACCAGTCAGTTCTATGGGGTGGCCCTAAGTAGACCCCAGAATTTAACTAAAGCAAGTTAACTTCCAGCCAAGGCCACGCTGCTTTTTCGGAGTGAACTTGCCTCGCCCAACCTTTGCAAAGGATAGCAGCAAGCTAATGCACCAATTAACTCAGCAGGAAGAATGCAGATAAGGCTCATGGAGGCAATTCTCCCAGCTCACAAAAGAGGTTGAGTCAGCAATAAGGACCTAGAGATGCACCCATTAAAAGTACTGACTGGATTATTGGAAATCTGCTCTCCATCCTCTTCTCACATCTATTTCCTCTTCTCACATCTATGCACTCTATTTTCATGGCAAATAGCCTTGGCGTGCCTCGGCAATTCCCACATTGTTGCACTCAGGAAGAGCGATCAGCAACAACTGAATTCTTGTCGGTTCCACCCAACACACCTATTCAACAAAAAAGGTTAATTGGAACGTTCCCCAGGACATGAACTGGAGGATATCTGGCCCCAATTCCATGATCCAGTGTGCTCTTTGTGTACCAGCTGGAGGCACCAGCTGCTTGGGTGATTTACTGTTCACAGGCCACCATGCCAGGCTGTATTCAGTTCTTCGTGCCACCCCCAAGATTGGCTTTCTTGCCCAGCCTGATCTGCACAGTCTTCCTTGCAAACACAGGGAGCTGGTTCCATGGAGGAAACACCCTCGGGGATTCATCTCTATCAACAAACCCCTCTTACCTTCTCGTCCCTGCCTCTGACTGAGCTGTCCCTGAGGCATGAAGTCCTTCAGTTGTTCCAGTAGCCTTGATGTTTCTTTGTCCAGATCAGGTGATATGGATGTTTGCCCCTTGCTGGACCCATCTCTATCCCTATTCCTTTTTCCTAAATCCAGCTGCCTCCCTCTCTAAAAGCCTTTCTCTTGCCCATCTGGGAATTTATACAATTAGGACTTTAAGCTAAAATACCTCTTTGCAGTTAAATGTATTTTTAATAAATAATATTGCTTTAACCACATATTTCTTCCACTGTACCCTCCATACAATAAAGACTTCCTTTTGATTTTGAAACTTAAACCTTGCCTGAGTCCAGTCATTTCCTGGGTCCACAACTTTGTCCACAAATCTAATCTGATGTGGAACTGTCCTCTTTGAGCTAATTTCCCCACACAAGCCCAAATGCAAATTTAGGAGTGTTCACCAATCGCCCCAGGACAGTTTCATTAACATATTAAGAGAGGGAAAATTCTATATCCAGTTTCTTCAAACCATTGCATCATTTTATAAACCTCTGTCATGTTGACTCCCATCTGTTAATCATCATGTTTTATAAACCTCTATTATGTTGACTCCCTGTTAATCATTTCTTTTTTCTAAACTTTTTTTAAAGCCTCAATTGCTTTAGCATTTCCTTGTGGGGAAGGTGCTCAACCCCTGGGACATGTTTGTTACCTTTTCCTGCACCTTTTCCAACTCTACAATATCGTTTTCAAGATGTGATGAACAAAACTGTACGCAGTATTCGAAATGGGCTGCACTTATGTTGTGATATTGCAAGTATTAGTGATCTTATTTTCAGTCTCTTTCCTAATAATCCCCAAGATGCACTACCACTGGATATGGGAGTTAATATTTTGATTAGGTCAAGAGAACTTGAACGAGGTGGCCGGAAATGACGTTAAATTTGTCATTTGGGAGAGTGCAGAGAATCAAGAAAGTTATTAAAAGCCACAAGCAGGAAGATTCAGTGTTAAAAGGTTAAAGCTTCATTTGACAGATAGTGAGCATGAGAAAATGAAAAGTAAATGGGTTGCTAAAATGTTTTACATTCATACTCATCACGGGCAAGGGGAGTCGCCACTTTAATGAACAGAGATGTATCATTTCACTTATAGAGCCTTCTAACTGATGATAAAGGACCATACATTAGACCTGCAGGATTAAACAGCCTGCAGATACAGATTATAAATTGTCATGCACCAAATGGGAACAAATTGCCCTTAAAAGTCATTCTTACATGGATAAATCAGCAAAACTGCTGAAGAACACTTGGCAAGGGCAGGGGTGAGGTGAGATGCTGGAATGTCTTTTTAACTAGTAGGTCCTTCACAAACCTACCAAGCAAGCTGTGGTTTTCAAGGCTTCTTTGAGTTTTCCCAGATGGGGACCTTTACTGTGGGAGGGAATAGTATAAGTTAGGACGAGTTAGGACAAAAGTATATAAAGTGCATATAAGTGTGTATAAGCATAAATAAGCACAAATGGGAGTAAATCTGGGGTATTTAGATCATTGCTATTTTATTGCGGCTGATTACAGTTTGTTATGGTTTTTCAAACCTTGACTTGTTCATACAGTAGGCTTCTCCCCGTCCATCCATTTCTGGCCAATACAGCTGCCAAAGACATGGAGGTGCCCCACCTCCTGCTTCCTATTGGTACATTCACCTGAGGACTGAGTGTGTGTGCATGCATGGTTTCTGGTTGCTTTTTGAATTTTTGAAAAATATTTTTTTCCCCTCCCAGTGCTCATGCACAAGCGCAATCCCGTGTTCCCGATTCCATCTGCTGTCATTAAGCATTGCTGCAACTTTGGGGCTCTCACTGGGAGAGAAGCAGGTTCTGCACATGCATACTTCTCAGGGATTTCCCCACTTCATTTTGGGGTTTTCTAATTATTTTTTCCCCCTGCTCTTGCACAGACCTACTATTGCAAGAGGATGAAAACAATGAAGAAATCCTTTTGCAGTAGTGCAGTTGCGCAAGGGCACCTTCTCAAACAAAACACACACACAAAGTTTTCTATGGGGAAAAGAGAAAAAATTGAATTTCAAGTAAATTGGTCCATCCCATAATTTTTAATGTTGGGTTGTTGTTGTTTTTAAGACTAAGCTGGAATCACACTAACATCAAAGAATTTTATTTATTTTATTTATATACTGCCCTTCCAAAAATGGCCAATTTCGGTGGGAAAATAACTTCACATCTAAGAATCACTGAATTTGTTAAAAATCATGAAAAAACCCCAGATGGACCAATTTACTCGAAGTTCATCACAGAGTCCTGCCATCTTCCACTACCTGTGTGCCAATTTTCAGAGCTCTCTGGCCAGCCATTAGTGCATTCTGATTGTTTTGTCTTTTCTCTATAGATGGCTGCAGGGTTTTTGTTTGTTTTTGTTTGTTTGTTTGTTTGAGAAGGTGCTCTTGTGCAACTGCACTACTTCAAAGGATTTCTGACTTGTTTTCTTCTTTCTAATGAAGAACTGTTGTCATCCTTGTTTTTAATGATTTTTTAAATAAATACAGTGATTTTGGGATGTGAAGTTATTTTTTGCCACAATTCTCTGATGCTATTGCGATTTTTGGCTTAATATTTTTTTAAAAGCATTAAAAATAAACAGATAGATCTATCTGAAATTCAATACACAGAGTCCTGCCATACTCCACTATCTGTCTGCCAATTTTCAGGGCTCTCTGCCCAGCCATTACCACGCCATGATTCCCCCACCCCCTTTTCCCCATAGACAACTTTGGGTTTTTTTGGTTTGAGAAGGTGCTCTTGTGCAACTGCAAGACTTCCTGGTGTTCATGCTTTTGCAATAGCGGAGGTGCACAAGACCACCTTGCACAAGACCACCATCATGAAGCGGGCGGGGAGCTCAGAGAGCAGTTATCACAGCTGTGACCGGGGTGGGAGGAGATTGGCTAGACCTGCAGAAAGCAGCTGCCAATACCATTTTGTATTTCAGCCACCACTTTCTATTTTGATGTTATTACCAACATTTTTACTGTACTACGGAGAATGAAAGCTGCTATGGATTTTGGATTTGCCTGTGAGGTGTGCCTGTCCATTGTTCTAGCGCACCACTGGCAGTGCGTGTGAGCACCAGAGAAAAATAAACTATATTGTGCTGTAGACCGGAAGTTGACTGCAGGGCACAGAAAACAAGTCTGCCAGGTTAGGAATTGAGAGGGGTGGCAGGCGGAGCTGACACCCCCCAAAGTCATTCTCAGGCAAATAGCCACAGCTCCACCTGCCACTTTATCCACTATCTTTATCCACTTTATCCACAGGGTAGACATGGCTCCACATGGCTCTGCAAAAATGCTGGAGTAACACAACAATGGTTGTGGTCACACAACCATTTTCAACACTCCAGTAAACTGCAACTTTTAAAAGATATGCCAAAGACTTTTTAGGAGGAAGGTTGCAAAAAGATCTAGATATATTACATCATCAGAGAAGATTCTGAAGTTCCTTATGAAAGATGTATTCCGTCTTCAAAAGTTTTTGCAACATGGTTCTGGAGTCACAGTGAAGATATTATTGATGTTCATAAGAAACAATACCAACTTATACATGGACACTTGATGAAGCAGGTCAAAACAGCTTATTACCGAGTTGCTGTCATTTTGGCATATATTATGGACTATATAGTTCTTTTTTGATTGGATGTTGTTTAGCGTATCTCATGTTTCATTAGTATTTTTATTTTGTATGGTCAATTACTATCACTATTTCTATATGATTCTATGATTTATAATAGAGTCAAGGTTAAAATATTTCATTTCTTATGCATTTTTTGCATTCATTGGATCTGTTGGGTTGTGATTTGAATTTTTAGTTTCAGATCCTTTTACGCTAATTGTGTGGTGCGTGGACATTCTATCATACCCCACTTTTGTGCAGAACACAATACCATAATGGTGTCACTAGAATTCTAGTAAAAGGGTGAAGATTTAGATTACCTACAACAAATTGAAAGTCGCTCCACAGCACACTTATAGAACCATATATGAATAGCTACCTGGTGCTATAAGTGTGTAGCTGTGGCATGCTTTAGTCTAATCTGCACTCCAGTCTGGGCCTACAGAATTATTCACAATGTACATGTATCCCTGTAAAAAGCCTTGCAAAGAACAGATGGGTGATTTGCTGCACCTCTACTGAGGAGAGAGAATAAGTGAGTGGATATGGGCTAGAAGTGGCACAGTTAGCAACTCACACAATTGTGAGCAGTGTGACCTGGGAGGTGGGAACTCACACAGTGTCACACAAACAAGTTGAGGTATTTGAAAGCAGAAATACATGTTCACAGAAGTTGCTGCTGTGGTATTGTCTGAATTCCCTCATTCCACATTGCCGTGCTTACATAGGCCATGTGCATGAGCTATTAGATGTGGCTAATTGTAACAGATTAATCGGCTCTAATTTTTCATAAGTCTGCACCATAGAAAATGCTTTGGGGAAATATTAAACGCCATAATAAGACCTGTTCATTACAGGCAATAAAGATGAAGCATTCTCAAAGGCTGAGTTGTTAAACCCAAATTAAAGAGAAACAAGCGATCAGTTTCCACATGGCACTTCAGAAACAACAGTATGTGTGTTGTCATTACTGCCATCTAGTATTTCACCGAGTGATTGGATAAATATCAGTGATGTGGCTATCTTCTTTGTTATAAGTTATTCGTTAAAGTCACTTTCCATTGTTGTGTCACTGAAGTCAACTCTGATTATCTGCTTAACGCAATGGAGTGGTGGTCAGCAGCAACAATATTCAAAGGCTGACAATGAAAAAATGGAATAAATCTTAGACCATTGTGACCGGGGATGACAGGAGTTGTAGTCCATCAGCATCTGGGGATCCGAGTTTGGGAACCCCTGGAAGAATCTGTTCAGAAATTATAACCATAGCCCCTGGAATGTTAGACTTCAGTATCATCACACTGATGTAGAGAGTGGAGTAATATAGTGGTAAGCCCACACCCAGACAGATGGGATATTAAACTAATTTTGTTCAACAATATTGCCTAAGCATTTCTTTGTGCTCCTGCATCTTCTTGTGGGCACTTATCCTGCACAGAGAATGTATGGCCCTTCAAGCAAGGACCATAATATGGTCAACATATTTGTACGGTGTCTAGCACAGCCCAACTTTGACCTGGAACTGGGACTCTCAGGCTCAACTTCAGACTGGGTGGCTTCAGATTTGGTTTAAAAAAAAAAAAAAAGCTCTTACAATGTTTGCTTGGACCATGCCCTACATACATGTGTACCCTGGTTGTGTGTTCATGGCTAGAACACCAGCTCGATCTCTGGAGATGTATACTTTGAAACTGGGGGAATTATTTGACTGCTAAGGGAATCCTTTCCCTACTACAGCCAACTCTGAGCAGCCTGGGAAGGAGGCAGCTATTTGTCCAGTAGAACTGGACTAGACTGTCTAGCAGTCTGTGTGCACTGTACACAAATTCTATTAGTGTTGTACATAACATGTGAATAGGGCTTAGGAGTTGCTCTGAATGCATTAGGATTGGAACCTCTATTGGATATATCTCAGGACCCTTCTTTATCAAGATTGGAATTTAGCTTTATTAGGAAAGCAAGAGCATTTCCTACCTTACCCAGACTCAAACCACAACCCCGTTGCCTATATGATCCTCTCACTTACCTAAAATGGAGACTGACTCTCAAAGCACCAACTTGGTACACCTGGGCATTGTGTTGCGCTGAGATGCATCCTCAATCTTAATGATGGGGGAAATGTTATGGCAACAAAGTCTTGGCAAGAACAGATTCACTTTTTATACTTCCAGAGTAACATCCCAGATCTCATCCTCCAGAAGCTATTCCCGTTCTTGTTCCCTCCTGCCTTCAAGTTAGTTTAGCAGGCCATTGACTTTAATAACATTCATGTTAATTCCTCATTTAACATCGGCATCATTATCATGTTCAGTTAGGTCAAGGTTAACAAAATGTTACAAGATGCAGACTTTAAACTCATTGCTGCTAATCGATTTCAAAGCGATAAATTAAATGATACATTCTGATGGCATTTTGCACTCCATGAAGCACTTTGAACATCTCATCATGCATTGCAGTTGTTCATTGCAATATGGCTCAGTGCAGGCTTTGTCATTGTGGTGCCAGTTTTGTAATTATGCCATTTTCGTGATGGGGAATCTGAACGAAGAAGATGGTTCTCCTTCTCCTCCTCTTCCTCCTCCTCCCCTCATTCCAGTCACTTGCCCAGTTCCACACTGGAGGTCTATGAAAAAGGTCCACATGAATTCAATTCTATGTATACTTCCTGTTGTCTAATCAGGGGGAAAGTTACTACAGCTCAGAACTATAGTAGCCCTTATAATAACCCAACACTGTTATGGTTGCAAGCTGACTATTAAGTTCAGAATCAACTTGTAGATGTCTCCTTCAGGGCTTTCTCTTCCTTCTTCCACTCTCAGCCCTGCCTTACCTTGCTGCAGTTGATACACTTAAGATAAAGCCCCATGTTTGTACAGGAAACCTGTTGGTGGTTGAGCTGTCGGTGACTGACCAGGAGAGGGATCTTGAGGTCATGGTGGATAGCTCGTTGGAAGTGTCGACTCAATGTGCGGCAGCTGTTAAAAAGGCCAATTCCATGCTAGGGATCATTAGGAAGGGGATTGAAAATAAAATGGCTAATATTATAATGCCCTTATACAAAACTATGATGCGGCCACACCTGGAATACTGCGTACAATTCTGGTCACCACATCTAAAAAAGGACATTGTAGAACTGGAAAAGGTACAGAAGAGGGCAACCAAGATGATCAGGGGCCTAGAGCACCTTTCTTATGAGGCAAGGCTACAACACCTGGGGCTATTTAGTTTAGAAAAAAGATGACTGCATGGAGACGTGATAGAGGTCTCTAAAATCATGCATGGTGTGGAGAAAGTGGAGAGAGAGAAATTCTTCTCCCTCTCCCATAACACTAGAACCAGGGGTCATCCCATGAAATTGATTGCCAGGAAATTTAGGACCCACAAACGGAAGTACTTTTTCACACAACAAATAATCCACTTGTGGAATTCTCTGCCACAAGATGTGGTTACATCCAACAACCTGGAAGGCTTTAAGAGGGGTTTGGATAACTTCATGGAGGAGAGGTCTATCAACGGCTACTAGTCGGAGGGCTATAGGCTACCTCCAGCCTTAAAGGCAGGATGCCTCTGAGTACTAGTTGCAAGGGAGTCACAGCAGCAGAGAGGGCATGCCCTCAACTCCTGCCTGTAGGCTTCCAGCGGCATCTGGTGGGCCACTGTGTGAAACAGGATCCTGGACTAGATGGGCCTTGGGCCTTATCTAGCAGGGCTGTTCTTATGTGGCTCACTTACTACATAGTGAAACACTGGCAACGGAGCACCCAGAAGCGCTGCTGCATGAATAACACAACAGCCATTATTTCCAATTTGTGTTACAATACACAACTGCATTTGCTGCACAACCCTCTGGGACATATTCCTGCAAGCAGAAAGGGCTTTTGGAAGGAGGGGAGAGAAGTGGAAATTGCTCCCAGCTTCTCCTCTGCACCCATTCAGCTGCGCAATGTGACATCACCACTGGGACACTGGATGTTCCCTGTGGACCCACGCAGCTCTTCTTACACTGACCTACTGCTGCACATCATAGCAGCTATTCATTATCAGTATCATTATAATAACCCAACACACTTTGGAACACGCTCCCTGCTGAAATAAAGGCCTCCCCATCTCTGACAATGCAGAGCCAGCGTGGAGCAGTGGTTAGAGTGCTGGACTAGGACCGGGGAGACCTGAGTTCAAATCCCCATTCAGCCATGATACTAGCTGGGTGACTCTGGGCCAGTCACTTCTCTCTCAGCCTAGCCTACTTCACAGGGTTGTTGTGAAAGAGAAACTTAAGTATGTAGTACACTGTTCTGGGCTCCTTGGAGGAAAAGTGGGATATAAATATTATAATAATAATAATAATAATAACTTTTTAAAAGTCTTTAAAGACGCATGTATTCACCCAGGCTTTTAATTAAATAGTGTTTTTAAATGTTTTAAAATCTAAATTGTTGAAAGGTTTTAACTTGTACTGTATCATTTATTTTGTTTCAACTAATGTTTTAATTTTTGTTGTCATTTATTTGAACTTTTCTGTTTGTTTGTTTGTTTAGTTTGTTTAGTTTGTTGTAAACTGCCCAGAGATGCCAATTTTGGGTGGTATAAAAATATGCTAAATAAATAAAAATAAATAAAAAATTATTAACATCATCACAAAGTTAAGTAGAAAGGGACATAAAGAACATGAAGAATATCACAATGTGAAGCAAATCAAAACTGTTTCCCATAAAGTCTGGGGAAAGGTGGTAAGCTCTAGTAGCTGGATGATCCAAGGCAGTAGATGACAGACAGAGGGAATAGTACAACATCCATGGAACTGCGACCATTCACCTGTTGAATAGAATCAGAATGAAGCGCTAAACACGTTCCTCTTGGAGAACTTAAAGAAGGCTATTTATTACCCAAATAACAAAGTATCGATGGTTTTTTTTAAAAAAAAAATTTACTATAGGCAATTATATACAGAGGTAATAGGTTAATCCCAGAAGAGTCTTGATATTCTGCTGGGACAGTATTAATTAAACAGGTTTTAAATGCAGGAATTAAAAAATCCAGATAAGGATATAAAGTGGTATGGGAATACTGGAAGCTATGAGGCCATTGTATTCAGGTGGTACCCAAGGATGTTATAAAAGCATTTCATTAGCTGTGGTTTAACCCCTTTATTAGCCAGCCTACACAGTGAAGCATTCAACAAGAGGCGTAGCGATCTGCAGTGCACAAAGCCCTTGAACATGGAGCTAGAGGTTGACAGACAGACCCTCTGCAGCAGCCATGTCTCACAGAAGCCGCAGCATAACAAGGACAGAGCTACGGAGACACTTTCTCTGTGGCTGCATATGAGTACAAAAATAGGCATCAAAGATCATGTAATGTAGTGGCAGTTGTTAAGCTGATCTTAAATTATGTAACGTTTTTCTGGGAAACATCTTCGGTAGGGAATAATAATGCTTTCAAGATGGCAGGTGAGAACCAGAGGCCAGCTTCCTGGGCAGCTTAGCTTAGTGAGGGCATCCAGGCCAGGCAGAATGGTACCCTTGCAGAGTCTCATCGGTCCTGTGCCCTGTGCTTTGCTTCAGCCAGGAGCAGTCTATCTTGGCAGCAAGAACTTGAGATCTCAGCAGGAGCATGTTAAAGGAAATACTCCTAACTCACTATAGTCAGTGCAAGTTCTCAGAGGAAAGAATTGGGTATTCGTCTCCATTCTGATATCCACAGTGTCTCTTTTTCAACCTCTTAAGGCTCTAGCTACAGGTGAAACTCGGAAAATTAGAATATCGTGCAAAAGTCCATTAATTTCAGTAATGCAAATTAAAAGGTGAAACTGATATATGAGACAGACGCATTACATGCAAAGCGAGATAAGTCAAGCCTTAATTTGTTATAATTGTGATGATCATGGCGTACAGCTCATGAAAACCCCAAATCCACAATCTCAGAAAATTAGAATATTACATGGAACCAAGAAGACAAGGATTGAAGAATAGAACAATATTGGACCTCTGAAAAGTATAAGCATGCATATGTATTCAGTACTTGGTTTGGGCCCCTTTTGCAGCAATTACTGCCTCAATGCGGTGTGGCATGGATGCTATCAGCCTGTGGCACTGATGAGGTATTATGGAAGACCAGGATGCTTCATTAGCGGCCTTCAGCAATTCTGCATTGTTTGGTCTTATGTCTCTCATCCTTCTCTTGGCAATGCCCCATAGATTCTCTATGGGGTCAGGTCAGGCGAGTTTGCTGGCCAATCAAGCACAGTACACTGTATACTTTTCAGAGGTCCGATATTGTTCTATTCTTCAATCCTTGTCTTCTTGGTTCCATGTAATATTCTAATTTTCTGAGATTGTGGATTTGGGGTTTTCATGAGCTGTACGCCATGATCATCACAATGATAACAAATTAAGGCTTGACTTATCTCGCTTTGCATGTAATGCGTCTGTCTCATATATCAGTTTCACCTTTTAATTTGTATTACTGAAATTAATGGACTTTTGCACGATATTCTAATTTTCTGAGTTTCACCTGTACAATATCGCTCAATGAGGACTTTTTTCAACTTCAGACACATAACAGTAACAACAGCATTTCAAGTGTTCAATCCACAGCAATTTTTACAACTGCTCTGCAAGGTTCTTATCCAGTACATAATTAATCAGTGGAATTCTCTGCCATGGGATGCGGTGCCATCCACCAGTTTGGATGGCTTTAAATAGAGACAAATTCACGGAGGACAAGTCTATCGGTGGCTACTAGTCCCAATGGCTATAGGCTACCTTCATGTTCAGAGGCAGGATGCCTCCAAATACCAGTTGCCAAAGAGCAGCAGCTGGAGAATGGGCAGGCCCTTTCCTAGTTAATCAACTTGTAGTTCTAGGCAGCTTTAAAGGAGTCACTGTTCCAGAGCTTGCTTGCTCATTCATTCATTCATTCATTCATTGTTACGTTTTTATACCGCCTTTCATAATGCATCTCAAGACAGTTTACAAAAGTTAAAATAAGATTCCATAAAAGTTACATTTAAAACCTTAAAATCAGTGAAACAGTAAAAACAGTCACACACACACACACACATACACCATAAAAAGACAAATAGAAGCAGGAGAGCTGAGAAACCTGGCAGCCTCTGAGAGGTAAACCCCTGAACAAATAAAAAGATCTTTAGTTTTTTTTTTTTTTTTTTAAAAACAGCCTCAGATGTCAAGGAGCATGCATTCCCTAGGAGAGCATTCCAGAGCCTGGGGGCAACAACAGAGAAGGCCCTGTCCCACGTGCACAACAATTTAGATTCTCTCAACATCGACACAGTTGGAGCTAGGGATGTGCAAACAGGTTCGGCCGGATCATGCAGAAGAAGGCGCTCTCTAAGATAACTTGGACCTAAGCCGTTCAGGGCTTTAATGGTAATAACCAGTACTTTGTATTTTGCCCAGAAACATATCGGCAGTGAGTGCAACTGTTTCAAAACAGGCATAATATGGTCTCTCCAGGTTACCCCAGAGGCCAATCTGGCTGCCGCATTTTGAACTAACTGACGTTTCGGAACCACATACAAAGGCAGCCCCACATAGAGCGCATTGCAATAGTCAAGTCTGGAGGTTACCAGCTGATGCACCACTGTTTTGAGGTCACCCTCTTCAAGGAATGAATGCAGCTGTTAGTCTCCATTTTGTCTCTCCCGAGATGGCTGTTTGTTTTAGTCTCTCTCTTTAGCCATGAGCTACAGCAGAAATAAGCTGCAGGCTTCTTCACATCTGTTTGTAACCTTTTTTCAAAATAAACCCTTGTATTTCTTCAGTACTAAAGAACTGTCTCAAGACCTCTTGCTTTGCTGCTTTCTCACCAAACTGGTTTTGCTCTGCTGTTTGGGGACTGAACTGCCATTCTTCCCCTACAGGCACATGGAGCAAAGGCCCCTCTGACCATCTTGTTGGGCAGGCAGAAACCCTTGGAAACTATAGATGTATGACTATGGTACTCCATCTGTTCATCTGCTTGGTTTATCTTCCAGACTTCCAAATTCTAAGTACTTCCATATTACAATGTTTGTGTGTTCTCAAAATAAAGCAATCCCAACTAAAAATATTTTTTAAACCCCAAACAATTCCTGAGAAATAGCTTTGGTCTAGCAAGCTCTTAAAACAAGCTGCTGCCACATGGCCATCTTGGACACTCTCCCCAAGGGGCATGCCTTCATCTCCTGGTTGTGTGGCTTCTCTAAGCATATTGTGGGTCACTGGGGGAAACAGGGTGTTGGACTAGATAGGTCTTAGTCCTGATCCAACCAGCTTGTCCTTTGTTCTTAAGATACGCCATATTGTAAATGGAGGACTGAAGAAGAATACTTTGCTCAAGACCATGTAGAGAGTTCCTTCCTAGCTGAAGCACACTTTCATAGAATTTTATAGTTAGAAGGGACCTTGGAAATCTTCTAGCCCAACTCCTTGCCCAGAGTAGAAAAGTGGTAAGCATCCCTGGCAGATCGCTGTTCAGCCTCTGTTTGAAAACCTCTAGTGAAGAAGAACCCATCACTGTATGAGGCAGTCAGTTCCACTGTTTTCTTACAGTTAGGAAATCCCTCCTCTTTGATCTGGAGACTTCCTAGATCACAGATCACAATCTCAGTCTCTACACTCGTAGGCCTGGAGGATAGATGCTAATCTATGCTCAGACAAAGAGCCTGCAGTTCACTTATCTCCTTCTGCTTTGCTGAGACAAATAGTTTACATTCAATGAGATATGTATCAGCTTTAGGGGCTAGATTTTATCTCGAGCCTCATAATTCTGGGTTGTGTTAAGGCGTATAGTTATGGCAAAAACAATGAGCATCACATCTTTCCTTTGTTTAAACCTAAATTTGTAGCCCTTGAAGTTGCAGAATGGTTAAGAACATATGATCACCGCATAATCTCAGGTCTCAAAGACAATACATGAATGAATGAATGAATAAGGGCCTTGGGTTCTTTCATAGCTGTCATAGCTAAGACTAAATATTGTGAGAGACAAAGAAAAATTCATTAATTGTTTAACATTGCTATTAACCCAAACAAAAGAAAAGAGAGAGATGAAAGAGGCATAACAGAGGAACAAAGTGATGGAGAAAAGGTGGGGTGTGCTTGAATGGGGGATCAAGAGGAAACAGGGCAGTTGTGGGGAAATGTGGAGGAACATGGAGAAGATGGGGAAGCAGAGATGGAGGAGGCCACATCAAAAAAGAAAATGTATCCTGCATGACTGAAAAGAGACAAAGCACAAATAATGATTGTTATGGTACCAAATGCTATTCTGCAGATTGGCCATCCATGACTTAAAACTGTTGGAATTGTACTGTGTAACTAAGCATTGAGCCCTTTCTCACGATCTAGAGAAAGTGCTCAAAAGGGGCGAAGGGAGGAAGCCTCGAAATACTTAACTCCCCCGCAGACAATCTTCCTGCCGTTGCTGGGCAGTGGATCGCCCGCCCAGATGACTGCTGGCTTCTCCTGACAGCACAGAGGTGTGGAAGCTGGGAGGCCCCCAGAACTCCCATAATACACCGTGTGAGTGTGCGGTGCATTATGGGTAGCCTCAAGGTGCAGGCCGGGGGGGTCTACTCATATGTAGGTGCCACACGTGGCCGCACGACACTGACACACGATCAGTTAACCAAGGATAGAGTGGACCCGCACCCTTAACCCTGGCTAACAGCTGGGGCTCCCTATAGAGTTTGTCATAGAGAGGAGAGCTTGGTCTTGTAGTAGCAAGCATGACTTGTCCCCTTAGCTAAGCATAGTCCACCCTGGTTGCATATGAATGAAAGACTAGAAGTGTGAGCACTGTAAGATATTCCCCTCAGGAGATGAAGCCGCTCTGGGAAGAGCAGAAGGTTCCAAGTTCCCTCCCTGGCTTCTCCAAGATAGGGCTGAGAGAGATTCCTGCCTGCAACCTTGGAGGAACTGCTGCCAGTCTGTGAAGACAGTACTGACCTAGATGGACCTATGGTCTGACTCAGTATATGGCAGCTTCCTATGTTCCTATGCCACCACGCTGCCGCTGGGAACCATGCAGCTCACAGTGCTTCACACTTGCAGCAAAGACTGGGCTTGGCTTCCTGCTGCCCGTGTGAACAGCCTCATTGTGTCTCTTCGTGCCTAAGACATACTTACCTCATACTTACCCCTCCTAACTGGGCAAAGGGGCACCTTTTTTAACATGGCGATTCTCTTTATTTAGCAGGGGAGGGTAACTAGCCCTATCCACCCCAAGCACAGTTTATCCAGCGACTGTTGCTGGTGTTTTGGGAAGGAAGCATTTATCATGTTTCTTTTTAAATTGTGAGCCCTTTGGGGACAGGGATCCATAGTATTTATTGATCATCTCTCTATGTAAACTGCTTTGGAAACTTTTGTTGAAAAGCAGTATATAAATATTATTTGTTGTTATGCGTTTATGTTGGGTCCTTGCGGGGGTGGAGTCAATCTTCCGTTCTGTTGATTGGTTGTTTTATCAGTTCAGTTGGTTTCACTCTGCCCTCTTACAGAAGTGACTGTTACCTTGTAGTGACTACAGAAGTGAGTGTTACCTTGCTAGTGTTAAGCTGTAAACCACCCAGAGAACTTGCATTTTGGGCGGTATAAAAATATCATAAATAAATAAATAAATAAATAAATAAATAAATAAATAAATAAATAAGAAAGAACTATAATTATAATAACTATTTAAGAGGTTCTTTCTGCAACTAAAGTTGTCTCTCATTTAATTCCTTATAAATCAAGGAATCACTCTGCAACAAAAATAACTAGCTTTGTTGTTGTTGTTTGCTACTAGCTTTCCGATGTCAATTATTCTCACCATCTCTACTTTTGTAACAAGTTTCGATGCCCTAGAATTAGCCCTCCGGAGGGAGGATGTCTGATCTAACCTCTTTGGTGAAAAAAATCTTGCATTCTGATCTCAGACAAGGGCATAACTACAATTGAACAAGGGGGAACAACTGAGGGTGAGGAAGCCCACCAGGTGGCTTTACAGACAGGGCTTTTATTTCGAATCCACTCCGTACTGGAGTGCGCCAGTCCACACATTAGCTGGATTTACCCTGAAGTCCCTGCGGGCCATCAGGGACCAGGATAAAGGGGACCTTCTTTTTCCCTGAATGCAGGCTATGCATTCTGGCTTAGCCCAAAGTATGTCTGGCTTTAAAAAATCCTCTAAAATAAAAAAAAATTAAATCCTTTTTAAAATCTTCTAGTTTCAGAGGCTTTTGTGGAGGAAACTGAGCTTCTGTTATGCCCCACAGTTTCTCTGTTAGGTGTGGGGCGGTCATGCCAGTAAATCCATTTTTCAAAACTCCATGAAGAGGAGTTTGACAGCTGTTTTGGGTATGGTTTGCTCTAAGGGATTTGCAATTGCAAGTGCTGGGGGCGGGGAAGTGTTGTGGCATATTGGTGATACTGTGTGGAGGGAGTCCAGAAGGGGAGTGGGAGGGAGAAATTCCTGAGTTAAACACAACCACCAACTGCAAAATGTGTGTCTTCCTATGTTTTACATAGGCTTTAGATATGCAGAATGTATGTAACCTGAGCCCGTTTTTGTCTGAGCTGATTCCATGGGGGGGCATGAGATGATGAAGGCAGTCACTCACAAAGGCAAGGGTTAAGCATCCTGCTGTTTGATCTAGCTGCTTGGCAACTTGTCATGCCATCCTTCCACTCTTAGCTGTCAAACTAAAACAACAACAACAACAACACTCTCTTGCCTCTTCCTCTGAGGTATGATATGTGATTGGTTGGAGGAAAACCCCGGAGCAAGTAGGTTGGAATGCACAGGAAAAAGACCTGCCAGGGAGTGCGGGGAGGAGCCAATGGTTATGTAAATTGTCAATTTAATCCCCCAAATTAAACATCTTGTGAATCTGCTGAGAAGCAGATTGCTCTTCAGATACACATGGCATGAATCCATGCGTGAATAACTCCCTGCTGAGGGACAGCTTTCTCTTTGCTCTCCCTCTCCAAAGAAGAAGGTGGGGAGGTGGGAGGGGCAGGGGCCAATCTTCACTTTCAAATCTTTCCAACCTTGCTGTGCCCCTGATTTCAACTTCATCTTGGGCAATTCACATACAGACTCCTTTGCCTCAGTTTCCCCCTCTGCAAAATGGAGCTAATTATCTTCCTGACTTTTAGTCTGTGAGAATTAATTAGCTTCTGCAGCATTCAGGAGATGAAACAAGATGGTGCTTTTTGCAGTCCTTTGGAAATGAAAAGTTCTCAGTCCTAGCAGCAGCTGAGGAATTCTCAAATTTAGCATCTTAGGCACATACGGCTGTTTTTTAAAAAAATCTGCTGTTTGTCTAGTGTTGTGTGGCGTGTTTGAAGTGTGTAAAATTAATTACTTAAGTGAGGGGGGGAGAGACAAGTCCTGTGGGGAACAGGAGAAGGAGATGGTCTGTGTTTAATTCAAAAGCAATGGAGGAAAGTGATTCTACAGAGAAAGGTGGGTACAACAGAGTCGCTAATGGAGTTTTGCTGTTTCCCCATTGGGGGCATGCTCTCTGTCATGGCCTGAATGGATTTAACCCTGATCAGAAGAGCTTTTGTTAAAGCATCATGTACATGTTTAAATTCCACCTGTGGCTTAAAAAAAACACCCTACATTTAGCTCAAGTTTTCTAACTTTGTTGGGCCTATAAGTCAGGCTCTAAGTGAGGCTCTCTAACTCAAGGGTTCTCAAACTTCAGTCCCTAGGGTGCTTTTCAGACTAGCTGCTGGAACAGCAACAAAATGCCTCCATTTGGGCAAGTCACATTCGGGCCGTAAACAGCAGGGGGAGAAGTTTCAACAACTAACAACCCAAAAAACCCAGCGACTTTTTCACGCCAGATATACACCATTCTTGCTCTATATCATAGTGACTGAATTTGCAACAAGGCATTGGCAATGTGAATGGCACCCTGCTGTCCCCGCAGGGACTGCGGTGTCAGGATGCAGGAAGTGTGGAAGCACACTTCCGAGATTCGTCCTGACCCCATTGTAGGGTCTAGTCTGGAAAGCACTGAGATGTTGGACTACAAGCCCCATCATCCTCCAGCCATAATGGCCTTCAGCCAAGTTTGGGAATCCCTGCCCTAATTGATGGGTTTTCACCAAAAGGGGAAGAATACATGGAAAATGGGTGAGGACAAGTGGTAGTTCTCTTATATTTAGCAGAGGGAGAACAACTGTTCATCTTTTCCAGGGGCTATTTGCTGATGTCTCTCTTTGGTCTTTCTTTTCTTTTTTAAGATTGTGATGCCCTTTGGAGGCAGAGAATACCTTTTTTCATTTATTTTGCTATGTACATCACTTTGTGAACTTTTTTTTTAAAGCAGTATATACATATTCTAAATAATAATGACCATCGCATTAAAACCTTAAGGGTTGTTTTTTTCGATAGTAGACAACTGAACAGGGTTTCTGGCATCTGCCAGAAAACCCTCAACTCTCAGGCTATGTAGTTAATGTCCCTTACCTGGCAAGCACTCCTTCCTCCCTGGTTCATTAAATGCTGAGAATGATAGCAAGAAGATGGGATCTTTGCTTCCAAGGGCAAGATTCTCCCATGTGTGACATCCCAGTTAATTTGGTATGTGGAGGCAAAATCTCACCTGGGGACCCCAGAAGAAGGGGAGCAGCTTGGTTTTATGCCAAGGCCCCTCATAATATTTAAGGCAAGGCGAGAAAGAAACCGGGGGAGCCAAAATGACTCCAAACACAAGGGCTTTTACATGCTTTCTCCGCACGGCAGTTCCAAGCTCACTCTGTTGCCAGCTCTTTGGTCTGCAGGGTGTTCTAACAGCATATTTGTGTCCCTGCTGCTCATGATGCTGGCAACTACTCAAGGCCTATAACAGAAGCCATAAAAAAGATTGCTTTCAATAATTTAAAAGCCAGCTCTACAGCTTAATAAATTCAGAGTTGGAGGGGGAGCCTTGCCTAAGCGCATGCAATTAAACAAGCAGGCCTAGGTTCACTTTCTTTATCCACAAACACAAAGCTTGCTTGCTGGGAAGCATTGCATGCCAAGAATAGAACACCACCACAGGTTTTCCTCACTGGGAAGCAGAACCTCTTAGGCATATTTTAGCATGAGAGAATCTTGCCACTAGCTGGGCTTGAACCTCCTTCCCACTGAGACACAGGGGCAATTCACATGATTGCCCTGGGCGAGTGGGGAGGACATGGAGAGAAGACTGCTTTCATAGGAACATAAGAAGCTGCCATATTCTAGGTCAGACCATTGGTCTATCTAGCTCAGTATTGTCTACACAGTCTGGCCGCAGCTTCTCCAAGGTTGCAGGCAGGAATCTCTCTCGGCCCTATCTTGGAGAAGTCAGAGAGTGAACTTGAAACCTTCTGCTCTTCCCAGAGCAGCTCCATCCCCTGCGGGGAATATCTTACAGTGCTCACACATCAAGTCTCCCATTCAAATGCAACCTGGGCAGAACCTGCTTAGCTAGGGGGACAAAGTAATCCTTAATACCATGAGACCAGCTCTTTCACCTTACCTTCCCCACAGATGACCAAGCAGGTCCTCTTCGACGCACCTCCCACGCGCCCAACAGGCAGCCTTGCTCTGTGCAGCTCCGTGAAGCACAAAGCAGAGTGGAGGGATCCAGGGCCAGAACTTGTTGGTCTGGCCTCTGGGCATCCCTCAAGGGAGGGATTGCATCTGCAAGTACACATTCAGCAGAGCTATCTCGGGTTTCTGCTCCTTCTGCTTTAAATCAGTCCCTGGAGACATTCTGCTGTGATGCTTTTCTTTGCGGACAATATCTCCTGTATTCAGGCCAACTTGGACTCCACTATTTCTTCAAGGTCTATGAAGGAGGTGTCCAGCAATCCCTCTTGCAGTATTAGGTTGGATCAGCTTCAATCTGTGACTCCTGAGGATGTGGACAAGCTGCTTGGGGAGGGGCGGCCTACCACTTGTTCTCTGGATCCTTGCCTGACTTGGCTGCTTCTATCTAGCAGGGAGATTGTTGGTTAATATCATAGTTAATATCATAAATGCATTGCTGAGGGCGGGTAGGGTGCCTCCATGTTTGAAGGAGGCAATGGGTAGACCACTTCTTAAGAAGCCTTCCCTGGACCCCTTAGCAATGGATAATTATAGGTCAATCTCCAGTCTCCCTTGGTTGGGCAAGGTGATTGAGAAGATGGTGGCCGACCAGCTCCAGGTAGTTTTGGAGGGAACTGATTATCTAGACCCATTTCAAACTGGCTTTTAGAGCTGGCTATGGGATTGAGACAGCCTTG
Organism: Hemicordylus capensis; assembly: GCF_027244095.1. Lineage (NCBI taxonomy): Eukaryota > Metazoa > Chordata > Lepidosauria > Squamata > Cordylidae > Hemicordylus > Hemicordylus capensis. The sequence goes on along the minus strand of NC_069657.1, from coordinate 397,055,347 downwards.
GTCAGCCTGATGGATGATCTTTAACGAGGAATCGACAAAGGGAGTGTGACTCTGTTGGTTCTTTTGGATCTCTCAGCGGCGTTCAATACCATTGACCATGTTATCCTTCTGGGTCGCCTGGGGGAGTTGGGGATAGGAGGTTCCACTCCTGTCTCTTGGGTAGATTCCAGATGGTGGAGCTTGGTGATAGCTGCTCCTCAGAACAGGAGCTGTTATATGGAGTCCCTCAGGGCTCCATTCTGTCACCAATGCTTTTTAATATCTACATGAAACTGCTGGGTGAGGTCATCAAGAAATTTGGTGCTGGGTGCTATCAGTATGCTGATGACACCCAAATCTACTTCTCCTTTTCACCTTCATCATCAGGAAATGGCACTCATCCTCTACATGTCTGCCTACAGGCAGCAATGGGCTGGATGAGGGATAACAAATTGAAACTGAATCCAAGCAAGATGGAGGTGCTCCTCGTAGTGGCTCAGAATTTGAGGGATCATTAGCTCTTGAGGGATGAGGTAGATCTTGAGGGATGAGGTAGATCTTCCCGTGATGGATGGGGTTACACTCACCCAGAAGGTGCAGGTGCAGCTTGGGAGTGCTCCTGGACCCAGGCCTCACCCTGGTATATCAGGTGGAGCCATAGCCAGGAGTGCTTGCTATCAACTTCAGCTGATTTGACAGCTGCATCCATTCCTTGAAGAAGACGACCTCAAAACAGTGATGCATCAGCTGGTAACCTCCAGACTTACTATTGCAATGCTCTCTACGTGGGTCTGCCTTTGTTCAGAAACTTCAGTTAGTTCAAAATGTGACGGCCAGACTGGTCTCAGGGGGTAACCCAGAGAGACCATATGATGCCTGTTTTGAAACAGTTGCACTAGCTGCCGATATGTTTCCAAGCAAAAATACAAAGTGCTAGTTATTACCATTAAAGCCCTGAATGGCTTAGGTCCAAGTTATCTTAGAGAGCGCCTTCTTCTGCATGATCCCCACCTCACATGAAGGTCATCTGAGGAGGTCCATCTTCAGTTACCACCAGCATGTCTGGTGGCAATTTAGAGGCAGGCCTTCTCTGTAGCTGCTCCTGGGCTGTGGAATGCACTCCCAGCAGAAATCCGTAATTTGAATTCATTATTGGTTTTCAGGAGAGCCCTTAAAACCTATCTGTTTGGTCTGGCCTTCCAAGATTTTTTAACTGTTGTAAATGTTTCGCCTTGTCCTCCAGAGGTTTTTTAAACTGTTTTAAATGTTTTAATTATTAATTGGTTTTATGTTGTTTTTATCATTTTTGTTTTTAACTGTGAATTGATTTTAACTGTTTTTATTTTAATGTAAATTGCCCTGAACCATTTTTGGAAAGGTTATATATAAATCACATGAATGAATGAATGAATGAATGAATGAATGAATGAATGATGCAATGTGTGGCACATTCATTGCATTGGGGGTTTCCCCCTTAGATGGGCTCTCTATGCACCCATCTCTCTGTGACTCCTTGTGATGCACCAAGGAGTCACATGATACCCAGTAGCTGGGTTAAGGATGCGAAAGCAGCCTTGACCTCAGCTAAAAGCCAAGTTCATTAAGGGGGCTAGGTGGACAGGAGCAGTGGGATCCACAAGGATCCCGCTGCTTTTCACAAGCAACCTAACCCAGGCAGGGTTAGGCTGGTCATAAGAACAGCCTCACTGACTTCCCACATAGCTCTACTTCTAAGGCTGTGATTGGTTCTTCCTGACCTTACATCCTCATCAATGGTACCATCTTGGGTCGTCTGTGTGACCCTCCCTACACAAAGAAAGCCATGGGGCTGACCTTTTCTGCCTCACCCAAGTTTGCGTACTCCTTGGACCATCTCCTGCTTCCTTCCTTCTCAGCCTTTCTCTACATTCCCAACTCCTTTTCCCACTGGGTGGTTGAGCCCAACCATTCCTGGTCTAATCTCTAGCCTCTTCAATCATATTGGAAGAGAAAGGGGTGGTGTAGGTGGTGGTGTCATAATGCAGGATTGTTCCCAGTCACACACAAATCAGATTTCAAAACACAGATTTGAATGCCAGTTTCGTACACAAATTGTTTTCCTCCCTCTTCCCCACTGCTGTTGGTTCAGTTAAAAGTAGATCCCTGAACAAAGCTGCATCCCTCAATTTAATCTGACAGAAACAGATTTTATTAAAGTCTGCAATAGATAGAGGGGGGAAATTGGGAATAAGCAAAGTTTCAGTTCATCTGTTCTCCCATTTGCTTGTTTGACTTTGCTGTGGTGCGACAAAGGGTCAGAACATTCTGGCAATGAAACTGTGGATGTCTCACTTCCCTTATGCTGTGCGATTTCATTTCTGTCAAGCAGGCCAAAAATGGAGGCAACTCATCCCTCTCTTCATCCCTCCCCATTTCTTCCCATCCCAAAGTGTACATGTCGCAGTTCCTCCTGCTTTTTCTCTCAATATTTAAAAACAGTTTAGAGTAGCATGTTCTTTAAAAACAAAAACAAAGAACGATGATCATCCCAAAGCCTGCTGGATCCACACTGTTGATTGGAGAATGACCACATGTGCATGATACTATGGGTAGTGCTATTTGCATGGGGTCCTGGGGCAAAGCTCTGCATTGAGTGTGCTTTAATAGTGCCACCTGCCCAACTTACTGGAGAATGGGAAGGGATGTTGTTGTTGGCAGGTCTCCCCCCTCACACCTTTGGAGAAAGAGAGCTACTACCAGGTCCATTTTCTCCCACTGGCTGATTGGGATTGGATTAGATGGAGGAGGTGCTATGCGAGTCTGTTGGCCAAAAGACTTGTGTGGCAGCTCCTCTGACCAATAGAAATGCCCCCTAGAGGCTCTGTGATGACACAGTGCCTCTGGGGGAAGCTCCCGTTGTCCAATGGGGAGAAGGCACTGCCACTACCACAGGGTACTGGCATGGGTACTGTGGGGGTTGACTGAGTGGAGATTTTGGTCACAGGGGTGTAGCTACAATTGAACAAGAGGGACAAATGTCTCTGGGCTCCTGGTGTGTATGGGGGGTGTCTACAGCAGGGAGACAGTTTGCTCTTTGCTCCCCACTTGCTCCTCTTTGAAGAAGTTGGGGGGTCAGGGCCCATCTTTACTTTTTGCCCTGGGCCCAGCCCAACTTTGCTACACCCCATCTGGTCAGCATGGACCCTCAACCAGCACCTGACCTGTCCAACCCCTGATGCTGCCCCTGTACCCAATAAAGTGAACACATTTTCCTTTGCTTACTTCAGGGAGATGTAGCTTTACTCCCCCTCGGTATGTTTCTTCAACATTAAGCTAACTTCAGGGAAACAAACCTGTTCAAAATGCTTACATACAATGGATTTTAGATATGGCTTGTTGTAGGGATTAAGCCACCTAATGGCACAGCAGGGAAATGACTTGACTAGCAAGCCAGAGGTTGCCGGTTCAAATCCCTGCTGGTATGTTTCCCAGACTATGGGAAACACCTATATCAGACAGGAAGGTGCTGAAAGGCATCATCTCATACTGCGCGGGAGATGGCAATGGTAAACCCCTCCTGTTTTCTACCAAAGACAACCACAGGGCTCTGTGGGCACCAGGAGCCAACACCGACTCGATGGCACAACTTTACCTTTTGTTGTAGGGAGGAGATCATCCATCGTATACACATCTTTGGGAGGTTTGGAAACAGCCTATTGTTATATGTTAACACCTCAAGGTATTGATTTCCTCATTAACCTCCAGTGCCGGAAAAGAGCACTTGCCAGCATTTGAAACCTGAAAAGCAGAGATCAAGAGCTTTTCAGTCCGAGGTCATTGTCACTTTCTTTCCACGAGAGCCAGCATTGTGTAGTGGTTAGAGTGCTGGTCTAGGATCGGGGAGACCTGAGTTCAAATCCCCATTCAGCCATGAAACTAGCTGGGTGACTCTGGGCCAGTCACTTCTCTCTCAGCCTAACCTACTTCACAGGGTTGTTGTGAGGAGAAACTTAAGTATGTAGTACACCGCTCTGGGCTCATTGGAGGAAGAGCAAATTGGATTGGAGCATTGGAGGAAGAGCAAATGTGTTTTTTTTAAAAAGTTGTCTTTGGGAATGAATTTTCCTTTGGAAACAGGTGGGCCTGTTGGCCAGTTCAGCAGGAGCAGCAACAACTGTGCACAGACAGCCATGGCTCGGACATGACCAGAATGAAGAACGACCAAACTGCTTGCACTGTACGCCACCACAGAGTAGAAGAGCATTCCCTCCTTTCAGCTTGGCAATCAAACCTGACAGGCCCTATCAGTCGGAATATTTGGCAGGATCCAGGTTTGAACACAAAGTGGTTTTGTCTGCCTTGGCTGTCTGCATTTCTCCCCTGTTCTGTGGGCTTGTTCTCCGTTCACCTCCAAGCCCTGGCAGCTCTCTAACCCCCATCCCAGCAGCAGCAGCAGCACTCTTGATGTCCTTTCAAGGACTGCCCGTTGGAGGCTGAAGCTAACTAGTTTGGCTTGTTTTGTTCTTCCTCTGGGTTGCAAAGTCTTGGCTCAGAAGAGCTCGTTTGTATGTCATTATGATGCATTCAAATCCCGCTTGCCTGTGCCACTCGTATTTCAAATCCCAAATTAGAAAAGAAAATGTGTGTCTCCTGCATAGCCCCCACCCTGCTGCCACCCCTAGCCCTCCATGCCAGAGTCTCCCCATGGCTTGCTAATGTTGCATTTGCAGCATAAAGTCTGGCTGAGAGAGATGCTCTGGAACAATAAGGGATGCACATCTGTGCCCAAATGTGCACTATAGACTCACAAATGGTTTCAGTCACTGAGTCATCAATGGAGAGTTGGACTCATTTGGAGAGAAAGGAAACACTTCAAACCAAGAATCACAGTCAATTGTATTTGCCAGATTTTACGGGGTTAGGAAAGTCTCCTCTGGAGAGGAGAGCTGGTCTTGTGGTAGCAAGCATGACTTGTCCCCTTAGCTAAGCAGGGTCCATCCTGGTTGCATACAAATGGAAGACTAGAAGTGTGAGCACTGTAAGATATTCCCCTCAGGGGATGGAGCCGCTCTGGGAAGAGCAGAAGGTTCCAAGTTCCCTCCCTGGCATCTCCAAGATTGGACTGAGAGAGAGATTCCTGCCTGCAACCTTGGAGAAGCTGAAGCCGCTGCCAGTCTGTGAAGACAATACTGAGCTAGATAGACCAATGGTCTGACTCAGAATATGGCAGCTTCCTTTGTTCCTATGATTCATATTTCAGCTACTTTCTCATCTTCATCTGACCCAAATGGTAGCCAGGCTTCCATTAATTTGACTGCAACCTGTTGTGTACTGCGTCTTTAAGAGGCAAGTCCCAGAGGCCTCAAAACAAGAAAGGCCATGTGAGTGAACTGGAAGAAGAAGTTTGGGTTTTTTTGTGTTTTTTTTAACCGTCCTAGCCCTAGATGAACCAGAGACATCACATAAGTTGTGCTTGTTATTTTTCCAATGTTTTTCTATGATGAGCTTTTCTCAGTGAGTTGTAGACAATGAATAGTGGAGTTATGAAAAGAAGTCTGGTGTGTGCTGCTGTTGTCAGACATCTGATACAACTAGTTTGGGATCTGGGTCCAGACTCATTGCTACAGGGTGGGGTTTCTAAAGCATACAAGCACCACTGCTTGGCTTAAGGAGGCTTCTTGGAACGTCACCACAGTGACTAGAGAGGCACGGCTTGCTGCCAGGGAGGCAGGTTGATCCAGGAAACAGAAGGCTGCTGTAGTTTTGCTTATGATCATGCTCTTAATTATGATCTTGGGTTTGGATGTTCAGTTTGGTTTTAGCTTTTCAATTTAAGTATTTCATGATTTATGCTTTTACTACTGTGAGCTGCCTTGAGGGCCCATTACAGGGTGAAAGGTGGGATAGAATTAGAACATTTCAATAAACAAAAAGGCACAGACACAGCTTTTGAGCAGAAATTATAGTCTGGGCCAGTTGCTCAGAGCTGGCTTCATCCAGAGGCCACTTTAACACACACAGACTGCTTTCCCAAGGAACATACTGAGAAGACCAAGTTTTGGTTACTGTTGCAGCTGTCCAGGAAGAATTCTTATTTCCCATTTTGCTTTTCCTTGCCTGGAGTAAGCAAGCAATCACCCCCCCCCCCATGCATGTTTATTGAGGTTTTTTAGATCTATCCATTACCTATCAAAATAACAAAATGAATAAATAAATGAACAAGTTAACCTAGACAGCAGATATTTCTAACACTAACCTCTATAATAAACCCATTCCTATTTTAGGAAACACTAGACATAAATAGTGTACATTATAGGCAATACATAATAAGAAGAAAAGGATATAGCTGCAAATGGAAAGTACAGAGGTCAGGAAATTGATTTGATGATGGACAGGAACCATGCCACTAAACTGGAAGCAAAAGACAAGCCTCTCCCACAAGGTCATCAGCCAATCAGACCAGAGAGAAAATGTCTGCTAACATTCTTCATGAGCAAATTGTAACTGCTAGGTAAGTCTTAAGTCTGATTTTCAACTTTCATGGCTCAAGAGAAGAGAGCAAAGGGAACAGAGGATGTGACCAAAAAAAGACACATCATTGCACAAACTCAGTGCAGATGGCAGAGGCAGCTGGAGGGCCAGGGAAAACCCACCCCCTTTGGGGGGCAATTTCACCTGCAGGGTGTCCGTGCTCTTTCAGAAGAATCTCTGCAGCAATTGGCAGGGAGTATTTCAATCAGAAATCCATCTCCTTTAAGGACTGCTTTTGGGGATGAGCTGGAGAAGCAACCTGCAATCTGCTTCCTAAGGTGTTACAATAATGGGGCCAGCTTGGGCCCAGGGAACCAGTTGGAGGAAGAGCAAGCGAGTTCCTCCAACCCAGCCTGGCGCCCGGAAACAGCAGAGTGTCGCCTATTGAAGTGCCAGCCAATTCCACTCTAAGGCTCTCTACAATAATAACAACTCTGCTTCCTACTCCATTCTCCCCTGACAATCAGCTAGTGAGGAAACATTATCTTAACCGTGAACTGGATTCTAAACCACAGTGGATGGAGCCTGCTGAACTCCAAGTACGTGTGTGTCTGTGTCTGTGACTGTGTGTGTGTGTGTTACTCTACTCCCCCTCTCAATGACTACAGTTTGATGGAGAGACACTTTAATGCTGTAGCAGCATTGATACAATATCCTGAAGAATCAAAAGCACAAACTGTAACTATTTTGCCCATGCATCCACTGGCAAGAAAGGGTTACAATATATATGCAGAGATGACTTTACTGAAACCTAATAAATGTTTCTCACGTACAGGAGGCTCCAGACTGCTCCAGTAAAAGCAGAGATGCATAAGGACCTGCTAAGCCAAATGCAACCCACTAGCGATTGTGGCCTGCCAGATGCTGGATGACTCCATTACTGTAGGCAACTAAGCCAGAAAGGATATTGAGCTCTTGGTGCCCTACATATCAGATGGACAAGCATTCAACTTAATGGGTCCAAAGCTGGTTTGTGGGCAGTGCTGAGCTCCATCACCTGTCTCCTTTCCCAACCCAATTTCCTTCTGAAACACTAAATGAATGATTTTTATTCTTTTGATGTTGTATATTCTTTTCTGTATTATATTGTTTTTATTCCTTGTTTTCTTGGTCATGGACCGCAATAATAAATTTGATTTGATTTGAAATGAATGACTTTTGATCATGCCCTCCCTGGAGCTGGCTCTCCATATTTGGGGTCTGGGGAGAATGTTCCAAGTTGACTAGTCACCTTCCTAATGGTGGGGGTTTTTTTTATTGTTTCTTTTATTGTTTGTTTCCTTTTGTTGTTTGTTTCCTCTTTGTCCTGTGGTTTGCACTCATGCAGTATCTGAAGCCATGTGTTCTGTGCATGTTTCTGCTTGAGAGAACAGGAAGCACCACACATGAGGAGGCATTCCCTAAGGTATACTAAAACAAGATGGTAAACGCCTTCAAGGTTAAGTCAGGTGTGTATGGCTAGAGAAGAGAAGCAAGGAGCTTTGAAGATTTCCCTTGATCTGATCATTGAAACTTTCCCCACCCCCAATGCCATTTAATCGGAGATGTCTCGATCCAGCAAGGAAGATCCAATTGCGGAAACAGGTTTCCACATGCTTACATGATCACTATTTATGCAGGTAGTACATTGTATTGCAGTTCTCATCTGAGCTCAACTGAATTCAAAGAAATTGGGTGTTCTTTAATCATACTTAATGTTTGTATACAGGGATGTAGCTATAATTGAGCGAAAGGGTACAAAGGACCCGGGGGGCCCAGCTTCACCCCACCTACATTATCTCCCTCACTCCAAGGGGCCACCAGAGAGAGGGGCAAACACACGCCCCTCTTCCCTAGCTATGCCCCTGTTTGTATAGCACTTTTTGAGTGTGCAAAGCACTTCACGCATACGCAAAGTACTTGCACCCTGCTAACTGAGCAAAGACACATCTTTTTAAAGTGGTTTTAAAGTTTTAAATCTTATTTATGTGTTATTGATTTTTCTATGTAAACTGCTTTGAGAACTTCTGTCGAAAAGCGGTACATAAATAGCCATCCTATTCGTATTTAAATATCATCTTGATGTAAGTCTTACAAAAATCCCATAAGGCAAGCAAATATTCTTAGTCCCAAATTGCAGCTGGGAGTTGAGGCTGAGAGGGAATGGCTTATGTAAAGCCACCCGGAGAGCTTATGACAGAGGGGAGATTCAAATCAGGGAAGTCTTGAGTCACAGATTAGTCTCTTAGCCTGGGTCACACAATTCCTACTATACTAGTACTCTAGAAATGAATAGGATTTTAAATGCTTAAATATGTATACAAGCCCCATTGATTTCCAAGGGAGTAGGCATACCTAACTTTCATGTATTCATTCATTCATTCAATTTATATACTGCCCTTCCTAAAGTGGCTCAGGGCAGTTTACATTAAAATCAAAAACACATAATAAAGTACTAATTAAAAAAATATTTAAAACAGATTTAAATTAAAATTAAAACTAGGTATCATTAAAAGCCAGGCTAAAAAGATAGATCTCTAAGGCTCTCCTGAAGGCCTCCCAAGGAAAATAATCCTCTTACATCCACGGGGAGTATGTTCCACAACCTAGGGGCGACAACTGAGAGGGCCTTATCCAAAGATGCCACCAGAAGAACCGGTGGCATCCAAAGATGGACCCCTCCTGATGATCTTAATGAGTGATGGGGATCTCGTAAAGAAAGGGGTTCTTTCAGGTAACCCAGACCTAAGCCATTCAGGGCTTTAAAGGTAATAACCAGTACTTTGTACCTTGCCCGGAAAAGTATCGGGGACCCTCTTTCTGAGGGAGTGTAACCTCATCTAGAAGCTCTATCCTATCTTATAGATTAGTAGTAATTTTAAGCCCGTTAAAATAACGGGCGCTAGTACCTCCCCCCCCCTTTCTTCCTTCTCCCTCTCTATCGCCCTCCTTTTCTTCCTCCCCCCTTTTCTCCCTCTCTCTTTCATTCCTTCCTTTTCTCTCCCTCTCTTTCCTTTCCTTCCTTTCTTTCCCCTCTTCTCCTTCCCTTCTTTCTTTTTTCTTTCTCTTTCCCTCTTTCCTTCCTTTCTTCTCTCTCTCTCTCTCCATTTCTTCCTTCTCCCTCCCTCTCACCCTCCTTTCCTCCCTTCCTTCTCTCTCCCTCTCCCTCTCTCTCCTTTCCATCGTGTCTTCCATCTCGTTTCACTCCCTTCTTTCTGTTTCTTTCTCTTTTCCTCTTTTCTTCCTTTAACGGGCTGGCTCTTTGGGGCTGGCGGCTCCTCCCTCCCTTTTGTCTTTCTTTTATCCTTCTCCCTCACTCCTTTCTCCTGTTTCTTTCTCCTTCCTTCCTTAGTTCTCTCTTTCCTTCTTTCCCTCCCTCCCTCCTTTCATTTGTCCTTTTCCCTCCCTTCTCTCTCTTTTCTTTCCCTTTTGGCTGGTCAATAGCAGCAATATTTGGGACCAACGGAAGTTTCTAAGAACTCTTCAAAGGCAGCCCTTTAGCATTTGTTTTTAAGCTGTCTGTGGCAATCTGTGTAGGGTTTAAATAAAGTGGGGGAGGATTCTGAATCCGGACCATGGCAAGAGCAAAGAGTAAAGACTCCTCCCCTATTCTGTGATCCCGATAACGGGATAGTGGCCAACTGGGGAACCGGGGAATCCTGCAATGGGGGAAAGAAGGAAACCACACATTCCCCTTGGTGTTCTCCACCAGCGCTGGGTGTTGGGGGGCATGCCCCCTCTGGTCCTGATGGGAATCAACAGCCATCCTGGTGAGTGGGCAATGACACCTGCTATCCTCCATGGACATGTCTCCTTCTGTGGGGCTGTTAGGGAAAGGCCCCAGAGACTGGAGACTTTGCTTTCATCAATTCCCCCCCGCCCTTGAGCAGCAGGGAGCGCAGAAGACACCAGCAACGCTCTCCTCCGTTCTTGCCTGCCTTAAAGATCCACTCTAAGTAGCCGTTGAGTTCCGGGGGGGGGGGAGAGGGAGGGAGGGGGCGGGGGAAGGAGGGGATTCGCTGGGGAGCCTTGGCGGCTGTTCTCTCGGGCCCAACTCCGTGGCGACTACTGCCGCCCCCGACTCCGCGCACGGCCCGCAGCACCAGCAGCAGCAACGCTGCCGCTTCCTTTTGTGAAGAGGCTTGCTCTTAACTAAACAGCACTTAGCTAAGTTCTCTGCGGCTGGCCTGGAGCCGCCGCCGCCTCTGCCTCCCTGCGGCCGCTGGAGCCACCCCCGCCCTCCCTGGAGCCGCCGCCACCCTCTGCCTCCCCGTCCCGGTATCCATCTCCTCTGGCTGAGTCGGCAGCTCTGCCGCCGCCTCGGCCAATCTCCCCCGCCGCCTCTTCCCTGGTTTTTTCGCAGCGGCCACTTCTGGTAATCCAACATGGCCGCCGGGTGCTGGCGGTCGTGTCTCCCTCGGTCTGTTCTGCGCATGCGCTCCGCACATGCCCAGAACAGCCAAGGGAGGCACGGACAGACGCTTGGTTGTCCACGGACGGACACCAAGCCTTTATTAGAGATGATCCCCAACAATGAGCACATCCGTCCTGCTTGGATTCAGCCTCAGTGTATGATCCATCATCCAGTCCATTACTGCCTGTAGGCAGGCATAATTTCCTGATCTTGATGGCAAGGAGAAATAGATTTGGGTGTCTTCAGCATATTTATAACTCTTCTTATCCATTCAGTCATCTCTGACTCTCGATAACACCCAGCACCATATCCCTTGATAACTTCACCCAGCAGTTTCATGTAGATGTTAAAGAGCATTGGTGACAGAATGGAACCCTGAGGGACTCCATATAGTAGCTCCCATTTTGAAGAGCAACCTGAGGTATATCTAGGGGAAATGGCACCTATGGCAAACACTGAAAATGCGCCCCTGCCCAAACATCTGACACTCATTTTTCAGATAACTTTACCATAATATCAGCTCTGGGGTTAGGGTTGAAAAGTGATATCAACTTTTATCAAGTGATATTATGATATTTACCATAATATCAGCTCTGGGGTTAGCTCCACTTTTTTTCTTCTTCATGGAGGAACGTTGCATCATGGTCTTCTAATTTATATAAAGGCATTTGTTTATTATTATGTCAACATCCCGCTCTTCCTCCCAGAAGCCCAGAGCAGTTGTCCATGGTTATGTTTATCCTCACCATAACCCTGTAGGGTAGGGTAAGCTGAGAGGGAAGCGACTGGCCCAGAGTCACCCAGTGAGTTTCGTGGCTGAACGGGGTTTCATAGTCCTAGTCCAACACTCAAACTGCTACACTATACTCATGAAAGTGGGGAGGGGTGTTACTTGTTTTGCAGGCCCTTCAGTGAATTATGATATGAACTGATAGTTGCTGTCATTCATTCTTATTTATTTCATTTATTTATTGTTAGATTCGTATACTGCCTTTCATTAAAACAATCCCAAGACGGTTTACACAAAAATTAAAAACAAGACATTGGTAATCTATGACATTGGTACCATTGGCACTTAAAAAGGTGTAGAAGGCACACAGGTTTTTGCAGTTAGTAATGTGAAGACTGAAGAGACCAAATCTAAAGGCCAGATTCAGGAGGGAAACCTCATGCTTATTCAACACTTCATCTAAGGAGGACCAGAGGGAATACCACAAATGCTTTTACAAGAATTACTTGGGTTGAAAACAACTGTATCAAGGATTGAATCAAGGGGTCAGATCTTCCAACCCTAACTCTGGTCTGGACTTCCAGATTTTGCAAGACCCTTTACAGGTCTTCCTTCAGTCACCATCCCTAAGGTACATTCTACGCATGCTTAGAAAGCTAGGAGATTCTTCCCCGCCTTGTTGCACAATAATGCTTTTCCAGTACACTGAACTTCCTGAGATCCAGCACCCCCACACCTGTTTCTGCATTGGACACCCCTTAATATATCGTTAATATATTTCAATATTTTAAATGCTCATAAATAATACATTTCTTCCAAGCTCTGAAAGCCAGACCTTGTAGCAGTGAGTTCCATACGTTAATGAAGACTTGCAGGGGAGAAGCCCTTTCTTTGGTATTTCTGAATCAGTTTTATTCCAAGTTCCAATATGAGTGGGATAGAGATGAAAAAACCAACCAACCAGCCAACATGGTTGAACTGTTGGGGCCAGAAAGGCCTGCTCATCTATAGCAAATCCCCTAGAGATCTTCTCCCAGTAGATTCCAGTTTGCCTGCCTCTTCTCTCTACACTTTATTTATTTATTTGCAATAGACAGTCCTGCAATGGCTTCAGAAATTAACTGACCACAGTGTTTGTGGTTAAGGATGTTTAATGACATGCGAGCATCATGTCGCAGAAGAGAACGAAAAAGAAATGAAGAGAAGGCAAGGCGAGGCTCCCAGGCTGCTACAGGCATGGGGGAAATCGCCCACGCTGGGCAAAAGGAAACTGGCAGGCCTCACACTATTTTATTATTATTATTATTATTATTATTATTATTATTATTATTATTATTATTATTATTTCTTGTTTACACAGTCAGATAGGTGTTATTGACTGGTTTGTTTTATCCAGACATCGAGTCCCTCCCAAGGACCTGGGATGGCTGAATTTTATCATCAATACTGTTGGTTATTATAGATATCGTCGCAAAATATAGGCTGTTCCCAGTAAAGCTGCTTTTTGTAATTAGCTGATGGTGATTTCTGTGGCCCGTATAGTGTTGAGGTGCTCTTCAAGGTCTTTTGGAACTGCACCCAGGGCGCCAATTACCACTGGGATTATTTTGGTCTTTTTCTGCCACAGTCTTTCAATTTCAATTTGTAGATCTTTGTATTTGGTGATTTTTTCTATTTCTTTTTCTTCTATTATGCTATCCCCTGGTATTGCTATGTTGATTATTTTGACTTGTTTTTCTTTCTTCTCGACTACAGTTATATCTGGTGTATTGTGTGGCAGATGTTTGTCTGTTTGTAGTCGGAAGTCCCATAATATGTTTACATCTTCATTTTCTTCAACTTTTTCAATTTGATGGTCCCACCAATGTTTGGCTACAGGTAGCTTGTATTTTTTGCAGATGTTCCAGTGTATCATCCCTGCTACCTTGTCATGCCTTTGTTTGTAGTCAGTCTGTGCGATCTTCTTACAACAGCTGATCAGGTGGTCCACTGTTTCATCTGCTTCTTTACAAAGGCAGCACTTGCTGTTTGTTGTGGGTTTTTCTACTTTTGCTCTTATTGCATTTGTTCTTAGTGCCTGTTCTTGTGCAGCCAGTATTAAACCCTCTGTTTCTTTCTTCAAGTTGCCATTCTTAAGCCATTGCCAGGTCTTGCTGATGTCTGATTTTCCACTTATATGGTGCAAATATTGACCATGCAGGGGTTTATTTATCCATTTTTCTGCTCGGTTCTTGACTTGTTCTTTCTTGTAGGCCTGCTTTGTTTCATTGGTGTTGAATAGTTTCTCGTTCTTGACCATTTTAAGTGCATCTTCTTCACTGTCCTTTATATATTCTTCAAGGCCTCTTTTCTCTTCCTCTACTGTTTGATGGACTTGCAGCATTCCTCTTCCACCTGAGCTGCGAGGGAGGTATAGCCTATCTACATCACTGCGGGGGTGCAGAGCACGATTGATGGTCATGATTTTCCTGGTCTTACGATCCAGCGTCTCTAGCTCTGCCTGGGTCTAGTCTATTATTCCTGCAGTGTATCTGATAACAGGTATAGCCCAGGTGTTTATGGCTTGTATGGTGTTCCCGCCATTGAGTTTGGACTTAAGGATTTTTCTAACTCTCCTGATGTATGCACTTCCAATTTTTCTTTTAACTTCAGTGTGTGTGATGTTATCAGCCTGGAGAATGCCCAAGTATTTGTAACATTCTTTCTCTTCCAGGTTCTTGATCTTGCTTCCATTGGGCAGTTCTATTCCTTCTGTTTTTGTTATTTTTCCTCTTTTCATTATTAATGCAGCACACTTATCTAGTCCAAACTCCATTGCTATATCCCTACTGAATATATGGACAGTGTTTAGCAGTGATTCGATTTCTGACTGGAACTTTCCATACAACTTCAGATCGTCCATGTACAGCAGATGGTTGATTTGACTTGATGTTTTAGATGTTTGGTATCTGAGGCCTGTTTTGTTGAGTATTTGTGAAAGTGGGGTCATGGCGATTACAAACAAAAGAGGGGATAGTGAGTCCCCTTGGAAAATGCCTCTTCTAATGCTAACCTGTCCAAGTGCCTCGCCATTGATTTTTAACTGTGTACTCCACATGCTCATTGCTTTTTTAATCAATATCTGAATGTTTTTGCTGACACCAGTTGTTTCTAAATATTTTAGTATCCATGTGTGAGGCAATGAATCGAAGGCTTTCTTGTAGTCAATCCATGCAACACTTAGATTGGTTTTTCTTCTCTTGCAGTTTTCTAAAATCATTTTGTCAATCAGCAGCTGGTCTTTTGTGCCTCTGGTGTTCGGGCAATTTCCTTTCTGTTCAACTGGAAGCTGTTTGTTAGTTAATAAGTGTTGCATCACTTCATCTGCTATTATTCCAGTTAATAATTTGAACATGGTTGGCAGACAGGTTATCGGTCTATAATTACTTGGAACTGCACCTTTTGCTGGGTCTTTCATGATGAGATGAGTTTTCCCAGTTGTTAGCCATTGTTCAATATCACCTCCTTGCAAAATGTGATTGAACTGTTTTGATAGTTGTTTATGAAGGCTTGTTAGGTGTTTAAGCCAAAAGCCATGCAGTTCATCGTTGCCTGGCGCAGTCCAATTTTTAATTTTCTTTGCTCTTTCACTTATTAATTCTGGTGTTATTATTAGATCTTGCATTTGTTGGTTACATTTTTTGACCTCTTTCATCCAGCCTGCTTTTTGATTATAATCTATTGGATTGTCCCATAATTTCCCCCAGAATTGCACTGTTTCTTCTTTATTTGGTGTTTCTAGGTTTCTTGCAGTTTCTCCTTCTATGCTTTGGTAAAAACGTCTCTGATTTGACTGGAATTGGAGATTCTGCCTGTGTTGTGTAATTCTGGCTTCATATCTGCTAATCTTCTTTGACACTGCTGTTATTTGCTGCTTTATTATTTCCAGGACTTCTCTAATTTTCCTTGAATCTAGGTGGCATTTTTGGATCAGATACTGTTTGGTGTTTTCATTCTTCAGCTTCTTGTCTTTCATATCTTTCAATTTACTAGCATCTGATCTAAGCCTGGAGATTTTATTTTCTAATCTAAATCTTCCATTTAGGTGATGTACTGCTTTCTTTTTTTACAGGTCCACTGATCTTATATCCGAGCTCTTGTGTTGTTATTGTTGCTGCACTGTACATTAGTTGGTTTGTTTCTTGCAAATTCTTGGTGGTTATTTCTGCAAGTGCAGCATTGACATCTTTTAATGCCTGAGCGAGTTGTTTTTTGGCAACTGTTTTTAGAGCTGGAAGTCGAACCCTGGTGGTTGTTTGGTTCATGTGCTCAGTTATTTTTTGCTCTAGTTATTGTTGCTTTTCTGTTAAACGGCATTCGGGGTTTTTGAGGTGAAGGCAAAGGGGAGGTTGCCTGGTTTTGATTTTGAAACAGTTCAGCAACAGTGGCATCCTCGATTTCCAACACCTCCTCCACCTGCGCCTGAGCAACTTCTTCAATTGGTGATAATTCTTCTTCCATATCTTGAGCCTGTGTTGCTCTTTGCAGTTCTTCCAGCTCAACTCCTGTGAATACTTTATTTCTTATTATGAATCTTCTCTGGTCTGCTAGCCTTTGTTCTGTTATTTCTGTGTCTGGATGCTTCTCTTTCCAAATTTGGTACATTCTTTTTAAATAACCTCTTCTATTTGGACTAGACTTGTAATAGCAGATCATTATTTCCTTGTTGGCATTTTTCATATATTTTTTTCGGTTAAGCGACGTTTCTTCCAGTAACTTTGCTGTCTCCAGCCCTGGTTGCTCAACTGAAGATCCTGAGTCCTGTTGCCCACTTGCCACCAGATGTCCAGGGACTATAGCATCTGGCACGGTCCTTGTTGACCCAGGCGACGACCGAACCGGTATAGATTTATTAAAGTTATGTCTCACCATATTGTTGATGGGAGAGGCACTCTTTGTCTGGCTCCTCTGGTGAGACCTGTCCAGTATGGTTGGACCTCTGGCATAGCTCTCACCTTCATCAGAGCACACAAGCCCCACAACCACGCCAAGGTAGTGCCTCACTATTATTAATATTATTATTATTATTATTATTATTATTATTATTATTATTAATTCGATTTCTATACCGCCCTTCCAAAAATGGCTCAGGGCAGTTTACAAAGAGAGAGAACAAACAAATAAGATGGCTCCCTGTCCCCAAAGGGCTCACATTCTAAAAAGAAACATAGGACACACACCAGCAACAGTCACTGGAAGTACTGTGCTGGGGGTGGATAGGGCCAGTTACTCTCCCCCTGCTAAATAAAGAGAATCGCCATGGTAAAAGGTGCCTCTTTGCCCAGTTAGCAGGGGTTAGAGCCAATCAGCTGAGGGCGCTCAGCTCTGCCACCGGCCAATGCGAGCAGACAGAGCACGGATGCAGCTCAAGGAGGACAGAACACACAAACGAGGACGACAATGTCACGTCAGTCACATGACATGGTGTGGCACAATGCAACAACTAAGTCTAAGTGCACTGAGCGGGCTGCTGAGGTCTGGGCTGGCCATGATGAGTGCAGGGCGCCCTTAGGGCAGCACCGCGGTGGCGGATGGTGAGCACTGCAGCGCCTGACGCCCGTAGAAGCAGTGTGGCAGCAGGCAGGCACTGGCAATTGGGTGCCCCCTTTAAGTGGCACCCATGGCATGTGCCATGCCTTGCCACACCCTAGATACGCCTCTAAGAGCAACTGTCACCAAGCACCACTATATGAAATCTAACTGAGACATAGGAGCGGAACCATTGGAAAACAGTGCCTCCTAACCCCAAATCCCGCAACCGATCCAGAAGGATTCCATGGTCAATGGTATTGAAAGCTGCTGAGAGATCCAAAAGAACCAGAAGAGTCACATTCCCTCTGTCAATTCCCTGGGGGTCATCTATCAGGCCAACCAAGGCCATCTCAACCCCATAGCCCACCCTAAAGCCAGTTTGAAATGGGTGTAGATAATCAGAACTTAGAACTGGTCAGCCACCACCCTGTCTCAATCATCTTTCCCAACCATAGGAGGTTGGAGACTGGCCTATAATTATCCATCACCAGGGAATCTAGAGTGGGCTTCTTAAGGTGAGATCTAACCACTGCCTCCTTCAAACAAGGTGGCATCCTGCCCTACCTCAGTGAGGTATTAATGATTAAAGGCAGATAAGTTTATGTCTTTTATTGTATTTTATTGTGTATCTTTATTGTATCTTTTGCTGCATCCCCTAATATTTTTCTCTGACCAGGAAACATACAACACAAATATGGGAACCAAGACATCAAGCCTCTTTGAACCCAGTGATGTTCATATGCAAAAGTCACCTTATACATTATCTGAACAGTTCACAGACATTCCCTAGACTCCCAGAGTTTGTACAGAGCTGCAGAGGGGCCAAAACCTGATGGAATTCAATGACTTCACTGGTTGTTCCACAGCCCAGTCAATGGTTGGGAAACCATTTTCCCCAAGAGAGTGAGCATCACCCATTTGTACAAGGACACATCCAACCACAGAAACAATGCAAACTATTTTTGCCTGGAATGTGGTGCCAACCCACCATATCTCGATTTCTTCCAAGATTTTCAGCCCCGTTTCCTGTTCTCCATTTGTGCAGCAACAAACTGCAGCAGCTGCTGCAGCAGTGTGCTTAGCCTGGTAAATAATGCATATGCTTCTCGCCGCTATGCAGACAGACAAAGGCAGGTAGTGTATCAAAGAGTAATATTGTACCGCAAATTGTGGCGTAATAGCAGTAATTTAGTGCCCTGTAGGTGATCGGAGATTCAGAAAGTACCAGAGCCCTATGATCTGTGCTGACTGGCAAGGTGACTGAGGATGCGGCGTGGAGTTTGACCTTTGGATTGTTTCCAACCTAAGTGAAGCCATAAAAAATTCACAAGACCATGCTGTCTCCCAGCAAATGGGTGGTGGGATAGATAAATAGATTTTTAGTTAGCATACCTGTGTGGAGAGAGCGAGAGTGAGATAGGGAGAAGCCACACACTATACAATGTACATTATATCCATCATCTATCCACTTATTGATCTTTTTGCTTATCGTAGCAAGTGCATAGAGATAATAAAAGAAGAATCAAGATCAAGAATCAAGTTAGTTAGATTACGACTGAGCTTAAGGGGGCTGGAGGTTTGTCTAGGTTATTTCGTATTGTTTGCATGCTCGGGTTTTTATTAGGGCTCTGGCAGGGTGCTAGCTGGGGGATTTTCTCAATTAATTTCACAAGCAGGCTCATGGATAATGATATGTCAGTGTGCACTGGGGGGGAAATTTCAGCCTGTTAAGTCTTTGCAGACCGGAGGGCATTAGCATTCCTTGTCAGGCTCCCATTTTCCAGGGTGTTTGTCTCTGTTGATCATTCTGGTGGTAGTCATCCTGAGCTGGAGAAATGATATCTGGAGAAATATGCTATTTGCAGGCTCCCTACTAACTTCTTGATCAGAGGCAGCTGGAAACGCTGAGCCATGTGTTCCCATAGAGCTCAGCGGAGAGCTGGAAGGATTTAATCACTCTCCTCTATTTGGAAAATACACGGCCATGTGTTGCAGAAAGCTGCACTTGCAGAGGCCTTGGTGCGCAGACACCATGTCCCTTCTTGCTCTCCATTTCCCTACATTCTTCTCATCACTAAGGATTAGTTCACACAGACTGCTTAGGAGAAAGCAAAACTGGTCTTGGCATAAATCATCACTGCAGGCTGAAGTTATAGAATTGGGTGGCTCAGTGCTTCCTAATGCGGGGGGGGGGAATTGTGCATACAACATTAGCACATCAGGATGAAAGCACTAAGACAGCTCCCAAACTTGGGTAGGATGCTTGTCGTATCTTTTTTCTGACCATGTGACCTGCCTTCTTAACTTTTCTCCCTGCCATCTAGTTTTCCACATGCAGGATTTTTTCTTATATGGAGAAGCATTCATTCAGGAGATCCCTGGCCTGCTGTCTGAAGTCATGTGGTCCAGAAACAGTTTTGTCTCACCAGGGCGCTTTCCAGATTACACACTGCAACGTACTTGCAACACATCCACGAAGTGCCCGTCCATATTGTCCATGTCTCCACATTGGTGTCACTGCATTGTCAGAAGGGTGCCATCCACATTTCCCTTGCCTGGATTTGAATTATAATGATGCAATTTTGCCCTACAACATTGTAAATATGTTGCAGGAAAGTAGCTGTACTTTTCCATATTAGGGAGGCTTGATACTGTCTTTAAGTGCTGCAGCATGTGGCAGTATGGACAGTTTTTTCTATTTCTTTTAAAAATGACTTTTCCTGATTCTTCCTGCCTCTTCAAATGTTTAGCTCTCATGATGGGGGGGAGTCAGCGGGCACTGCATATGGCAGGGAGGGTGAGTCTCTCTTCCCTTCCACCCCTGCTGGAGGCAGGTGAGGCATTGGGCACTGCTAACAGCAGCGAGGGGAAATAGTCTCCCTTCCACCTCCTGATCTTTTTACTCTTGCTGCCCCTCTCTGACCCCTTTTGCAACGGGTTTTGGTGGAAAGGTGAAAGCCCATTCACCGATGCTTTCGGCTGCAGTGACATATGCAATTAATTTTATTTAATTCAAGCCTGCCGATTGCACAGGAGAGGGGAGACATGGTTCGGAACACAGGAAGCAGCACCACGGAGGCAGACCATTGGTCCACCTGGCACCATCATCACACCCAATGTGTCCCTGTTGCTCTGACTTGCGCTGAGAAGAAAAGATTGAACTGTGCTTCCCCCTCCTAGCAGGTTTGCAGAGGAGCAGCAATTTTTAAAACAACAAAAAACCACTGCCGCGTCAGCGGCTCCACCCCACATCCACAACCATATTGGTCTGAACTGGAGCAGGGGGCATAAAATGTGACTCTAGTGGAGTATGGACACCCCCGCTTTCAGAAAATCCGATGCAACATTTGAATGTAGACAGGCAAAACCATGTCACTATGCATAGAGGAATGGATAGAGAAGCACTGTACTCACGGTTTCAATCCGCTGCTTCATAACCATGGCACTTTGCAACACTTTAACTGGCACAAATCTCTTAGTCTGGGAAACACCCTGGAAGTTTTTCACACCCAGCTTTTAGCTCATATCTCTTCCGGAATGGAGGGGGTGTGTCCACATATTGGCCAAATTTACCCTGAAGTCCCTGCGAGCTATCAAGGAGCACTTCACACACAATTCAGGTTTTTCAGTGTGCATTAAAGTGTAGCCAGATTTATATCCAGGGTAAAAAAATCCACTTTTTGCATCAGGTTTTTTGGGGCAATTTTGAACTCGCAGTAGTAAAGCCTCTCAATAAACCCACAGTAAAGCCTCCTGACCGGGAAAGCTCCTGCTCTTTTTATGAACTTCATATGAAGGGGATTGATATGGGGAGAGGCAGCCAGCTGCACAGAACCTCTTCAAAAAGCATGCATGAGTTTGGTGTAAAGGAATGAATACACTGATGAACTGATAAATCAGCTAGATGGCCTGTTCCCATTTTTGTGAGGAAAGGGAGGCTGAGGGCTTGGTCTTAGTCAAAAAGAAACCCTGGGAAAGCCTTTGTTTATTCTTAACATATTGAAAATGTACACCATCACATACATTTTCAAGAAAGAAAGGGTTTATTTATTTATTTATAACATTAAAATGTGTTAAATAATTTTATACCACCCATGCATAAGTCCCTAGGTGGTTCACAATCTAAAAACACAATAATTAAAACATTAACACAATTAAAACAATTTAAAATACAGATAAAAGCTCAAAAAACTTAAAACTTGAAAACTATAAACTGAAAGCCTGAGTGAACAGTTGTGTTTTCAGGTCCTGCTTAAAAACACCAAGATGAGGGGGGGCTCTAATTTCATCAGGAAGTATGTTACAAAGTCCCGGGGCAGCCCTAAAAAGGCATGGTTTTGAGTTGCCACCAACCAAGCCAGTGGCAACTACAACCGGACCTCCCCTGATTATCTTCATAGGCATCAGGGTTCATGAAGAAGGAGTTCTCTTAAATACCTTGGACCCAAGCTGTTCATACGCATGCCTCCATATGGAGTGGACTGATCCTAAGTCCTACTGGCTGAGGAAGCCCTGGTCTCAGTTTCTAGTTCCTTGAAAAGCAAATCTTCTAAAAGATGGAGCCCAGTATGCAGTGCAGGGCATTGTCTCTTTAAGAATGTATAAAACCCAGCTGGCTTCCTTGCAGAACTGTGTGGGTGGCCTGGTCTCGTTGCTTCAAGCTGGTCTGAGCCAGCCCAAGGTATCGCCATGCCAGAGGCAAGGCCCCAAATGCTGCCATGTTCCATGCCTTTGGTGGGGGCCAGCCCCCTTTCGAAACCAACCCTTGCAAGCTTTGAAAGTGCATCGGGGGCAGGGAGGAGGGAAGGTTGCCAGCAGCCTCTTCTTCTTGGGCTTCGTGCAGGTTTGCAAGGGTCAAGCTGGGCCCAAAGAACTGCCGACAGCTGGAGGAATCTTACCACACGGCTGGTGCCCCAGTAATCTCCTGCCTCTCCTTGCCTCACAAAAGGGCTGCCCCTGAAGCTGGTGCCCTGGTCATGTCTGTCCCAAGAACCTCCTGGAAAGGAACTACTGAGGAGATCAGAAGGTGAGCACACCAAGGAATCCACAGCAGTAAGACAACATTGCATGACATCAGAAATAAAGGCGTTTGGTGTGACATGACCTCTCTCTTGCCCACCCCCAGCCTTGCTTTAGTTGCTGGGAGAGCAAGGGCCCCCTCCAGAGTGCAATGCCAGGCTGAACACTGTCGGCTGAGCCCTATGAAACCCTTGAGCCCTTTCTCACGATCCCCTGAGCGGACTTGAGGGCAGGCAAAGGGGAAGGATGCAGCAGCCCTTTCTCACAATCCCGTGAGCAAGCTTGAGGGCAGGCAAAGGGGAAGGATACAGCAGCCCTTTCTCATGATCCCCTGAGCAGACTTGAGGGCAGGCAAAGGGGAAGGATGCAGCAGCCCTTTCTCACGATCCCCTGAGCAGACTTGAGGGCAGGCAAAGGGGAAGGATGCAGCAGCCCTTTCTCACGATCCCCTGAGCAGACTTGAGGGCAGGCAAAGGGGAAGGATGCAGCAGCCCTTTCTCACGATCCCCTGAGCAAGCTTGAGGGCAGGCAAAGGGGAAGGATGCAGCAGCCCTTTCTCACAATCCTATGAGCAAGCTTGAGGGCAGGCAAAGGGGAAGGATACAGCAGCCTACCTTCCCTGCAGATGATCTAGAAGTGTTGCTGGGAGTGTGGATCACATGTCCATATGAGCTGCTACTGCTGCCCCAGGCAGCATGGAGGTTTGGGGGCGGGACATGTCATCCCGGCCCCCAGAAATACCATGATGCACTGCACAAGTGCATTGTGGGGATGCCCCTGGAGAAGGCCAGGAGCCCAGTCCTGTGTCAGTACCGACTGGGAGCAGCCAGTGCTGACATATGAGCAGTTTGCCCGGGTTAAGAGCATGCTCACGCCCTTAACCTCAGCTAACCGGCAGGCTCCCTAGGCCCCGCTGGGAGCCACGCAGCTCCTGGTGGTTCTCATGCAGCTGATCTGGGTCATAGCTGCCCTAGTCTTGCTCATGAGAACAGCCTCCTTGTCTCCAAAGCAGCCCAGTAGACTAAGCCACTTGCTGGAGTAGCAACACAGACTCCCTTGTCTCACCTAAGGCCCTCTGCTTGACTATCACACTCGGTCCTTAACCCCAGCCTGGCTCTGACTGCACCTTCTGCCTCTGATTTACTGTCTCACTTATCCCTGGCCCTCTGCCACTCTCCTCTGCCTCACCTGTGAATGAACTGAACCATTCCACTGCAAGGTGTGACAGGGGGAGCATGTGACTAGCCCAAGGACCCTCAGTGAACTTCATGGCTCAGCACCACCAAGCCCATACTATACCCACTACACCATATTGGCAAACGACTTGGAGTCTTTGCGTTTATGTGTCTTAATGGTCTGAACTCACTTGGAATACTTGGCTGTGTCATGGACTTGCAATCTGCTGACAGGAATCAACCTAAATTTGCTCTCCAGATGAAATTATATTTTTGAAGGTTTTCATTTTTAATCCTAAGAGTGTGTCCAGATCATGATCTGTCCATAAGGTGCAGAATCTAGTACCAATAATTTCTTTGCTAACTGGGCAAAGAGGCACCTTTTACCATGGTGATTCTCTTTATTTAGCAGGGGGAGAGTAATTGGCCCTATCCACCCCCCAGCACAGTACCTCCAGTGACTGTTGCTGGTGTGTGTCTTATGTTTCTTTTTAGAATGTGAGCCCTTTGGGGACAGGGAGCCATCTTATTTGTTTGTTCTCTCTCTTTGTAAACCGCCCCGAGCCATTTTTGGAAGGGCGGTATAGAAATTGAATTAATTATTAATAATAATAATAATAATAATAATAATAATAATAATAATAAGGCAAGGGGGAGGAGAGCTGGTCTTGTGGTAACAAGCATGACTTGTCCCCTTAGCTAAGTAGGGTCCACCCTGGTTACATATGAATGCGAGACTTGATGTGTGAGCACTGTAAGATATTCATTCCCCTTAGGAGATGGAGCCGCTCGGGGAAGAGCATCTAGGATACAAGTTCCTTCCCTGGCAGCATCTCCAAGATAGGGCTGAGAGAGATTCCTGCCTGCAATCTTGGAGAAGCCACTGCCAGTCTGTGTAGATAATACTGAGCGTGATGGACCAATGGTCTGATTCAGTATATGGCAGCTTTCTGTGTTCTATGTTCCAATGTTCCATGGTCTGGCAAGAAATCTCAAGCTGTGCCTCATCCCAGCCATTGTCCTCCACCTTCCTCTCTCATCAATAAAACCTTTTCTTTTTATCCAAGATTATTATAAACTTATTATAAACTTTACTATGAACTTCTCCAAGTCTCCACCTAATACAGTTTGTAAAGAAAATAAAAATATGTACGGTATTTATTATTTATTTGTTACATTTGTACACCGCCCCAAACTTTCATCTCTGGGTGGTTAACAAAAGTATAAAACAAGTTAAAATATATACAAAAACTTAAAACAATTTAACATTGTAAAATCAACCACAAATTAAAACCTTAAAATTTTTAAAGAACAGAAAAAGCTTGGGTGAAGAGGTGGGTTTTCAAATGCTTTCTAAAAATTGTCAGAGATGGGGAGGATCGTATCTCAGTAGGGAGCACATTCCACAGTCTACGGGCAGCAACCGAGGAAGCCCATCCCTGTGTGGCTGCCAGCCAAGCTGGCAGGAACTGGAGATGGACCTCTCTGGATGACCTCAATGGGCAGTGGGGATCATAATGAAGAAGATGTTCTCTTAGATACCCAAGGCCTAAGCCATTTAGGGCTTTATAAGTTATGACTAGCACTTTGTATTTTGCCCAGAAACCTATTGGCAGCCAGTGTAACTCTATCAACAAAGGAGTGATGTGGTCTCTCCGAGATGACCCAGAGACCAACCTGGCCGCCGCGTTCTGTACCAACTGAAACTTCCGGACTACGTACAAAGGCAGCCCCACACAGAGAGCATTGCAGAAGTCAAGTCTGGAGGTTACCAACATATGTACCACTGTTTTGAGGTTGTTCATCTCACGAAATGGACACAGCTGGCGTATCAGCCGAAGCTGATAAAAAGCACCCCTGGCCACCACCTCAACCTGAGAAACCAGGGAGAGGTGTGGATCCAGAAGTACTCCCAGACTGCGAACCTGTTCCTTTTGGGGAAGTGTGACCCCATCTAGAACAGGCAGATCAAAATCTTCTCTAGAGTTCTGACCCCGCACAATAAGTACCTCCGCCTTATCTGGATTCAGTTTCAGTTTATTCTCCCTCATCCAGCCCATTACTGCTTCCAGGCAAGCATTTAGGGAAGTTGTGCCATCTCCTGAAGAAGTTGACATGGAGAAGTAGATTTGGCTGTCATCAGCATACTGATAACACCCGGCTCCAAATCCCCTGATGCTCTCTCCCAGCGGTTTCATGTAGATGTTAAAGAGCATTGGAGAGAGTATGGAGCCTTGAGGGACACCATACTTAAGCTCAGATTTTGAAGAGCAACAATCTCCAATCAACACCATCTGGAATCTGTCCGAGAGGTAGGAGCGGAGCCACTGTAAAACAGTGCCCCCCACCCCCAACACCCTCAGACGTTCCAGAAGGACACTATGGTCGATAGTATCGAAAGCCGCCGAGCGATCCAAAAGGAACAACAGAGTCACACTTCCTCTGTCAATTGCCAATTGGAGATAATCCATCAGGCCGACCAAGGCAGTCTCCACCCCATAGCCCGCCCGAAAACCAGTTTGAAATGGGTCTAGATAATCAGTTTCCTCCAAGACCGCCTGGAGCTGAGAGGCCACCACCTTC
Source organism: Hemicordylus capensis (assembly GCF_027244095.1). NCBI lineage: Eukaryota > Metazoa > Chordata > Lepidosauria > Squamata > Cordylidae > Hemicordylus > Hemicordylus capensis. The sequence continues at coordinate 397,029,387 of NC_069657.1, read as the reverse complement.
TCAATTACCTTGCCCAGCCTTGGAAGGTTGGAAACAGGCCTATAGTTGCTCAACTCTGAGGGATCTAATGCAGGTTTCTTAAGAAGAAGTCTAATAATTGCATCCTTAAGACAAGGAGGCATCCTGCCCTCGCTCAGAGAAGCATTTATGATTTCTACTAGGCCTCCTACAACAGCCTGCCTGCTAGATAGAACAAGCCATGTTGGACAGGGGTCAAGAGAACAAGTGGTAGGCCTCACCGCTCCGAGCAGCTTGTCCACGTCCTCGGGAATCACAAACTGAAACCAATCCAGTTGAACCACATAAGAGGAGTTGCCAGACATCTCCAATTCAATTTAAATTTAAATGTTTGATTGTGAAGTTACTCTTATAGTCCAATCCTATACATTACTCAAAGGGGCATAAGATTGCAGTCTGAGAACTATATTTATATTCCCCATGTTTGATTCACATTTAAATCACACTGAACAGAGTGTACATGGTAATTTAAAAATGGCTTTTTTTTAGGTTCTCTGTCATTAACAAAATTCAGAAGTGACACACTGGAAACAAAGGACCTTTCTGGATGTGAAGTTGTTACTCAGTTGTTGTGAAGAATCCAGATGTCCCTTTCCCCCAGCAAGTGCACCTGACTTGAATGCTCACAGTCCATAAACAAGCTCAAGCCCTAGAGACACTTTCCTCCTAATTTCTTAAAGCTGTCCCCCTCCTAACACCTTGCCCCTGGTGCATGGAAGAACATTCCTATCACATACCTTTGTAGAAGCTGCTGAGTTTCACTCCTCACCACAGATTCCAAACATGCCAGAAACCTCATCAAAATGAAAAGTGTGTGTTGACAAGCGTGATGAGCATCAGCCCTGGCTGTGGGAACCCATCTTAAGAGAATTGCTCACTTCGTGGAACCAGGCAACCTTGTGGTGGGTGTAAAGATTAATTTAATTCTAATTAATTCTGTAATCTCAAACTGTTCCTGAAATCTGTGCAGAGCTGTCAAGGTGGTAGCATGGAAGGTGACACAGACAAACCAGAGACTAAGTTCATGAGTTTCTGTATATTTATTTAATCAAAGGTGGAGGCGAGGGAGACACCAACAATGGTGCCATCCAGCCTGCAGGACTCTGATAGCATTTTCTGTCATTCCTATGCTTGCTGGATGCATTTCATGTGCATAGCCCTGGGCTAGCAATATTTGAAATGTGGCTATATTTGAGTTAATGCCTCCCAGGATTTAATAATCAGATATCAGACTCATTCCTGCAATTAAATAGGCAGGGCTTGCCAGCTTCAGGTGATTAAAGAACGCAAGAGGAAGAGCGTATGAACATCAAACAGCTATAAGAAAAGGTGACTGTATTACTGAAGAATAATTACAACCACCATTGTCCCTGGAGTGATGGAAATACTCCACTTACTCTAAATAGCCAACCTTCTGTTGGCTAAGTGGCATGAATTCAAATATTCTTGCCAATCATATGCCATAAGCCTTCAGGAGATTCTCAGTCTAGATATTATGGTCAAAATATTTGCTCTTTCCATCAAAAGCATTGTTTGTTAAAGGAATGATCTGCCAAGTTAATGCACGGAAACAGGCCATTGGCTCTCCCAAGGAGTCCTTTCAGAGCCTTTTAAAGGCAGTTTGTCCTTCTCCTCTTTCTGAGAAGACATTAGATACATATAGCATCCTAGGCAGAGTTTTGTAAGAACATTCTTGAAGCCCTACATGTCTAATTGTTGTGTATATTGTTTCATGACCTTTCAAATACATACTAGGCTTGTTTCCACACTAGGATCCTTTAGTACTGCTGAAACATGGTTCTTCCGCAATCAGACCAAAGTGGAATTAAAATAGTGGTTACAAGCTCAATTTAATTATGAACTATATTTCCCATAACTGTCCCACAATGCCCATCCCCATTGGCAAGACCCTAATATATTTATTCAGAAGTAACCTCCATTAATTTACCCTGCTAACTGGGAGTGGGCAAAGGGGTGGCTGTCTTTTGGACTTCTTTGAGAGTGTCAACGAGAGTGTGGATCAAGGTGATCCAGTTGACATAGTCTACCTGGACTTCCAAAAAGCTTTTGACAAAGTTCCTCATCAAAGGCTCCTGAGGAAACTTAGCTGTCATGGGATAAAGGGACAAGTACATGTGTGGATTGCTAACTGGTTGAAAGATACTTCCCTCCATTTTCACAATGGAGGGAAGTAAGAAGTGGAGTCCCCCAGGGATCTGTAATGGGATCAGTGCTTTTTAATTTATTCATAAATGATCTAGAAGCAGGGGTAAGCAGCGATGTGGCCAGATTTGCAGATGATACCAAACTCTTCCGGGGAGTGAAATCCAAAACGGATTGTGAGCAGCTCCAAAAGGATCTCTCCAAACTGGGGGAGTGGGCGACAAAATGGCAAATGCGGTTCAATGTTAGCAAGTGTAAAGTGATGCACATTGGGACAAAAACCCCAACTTCAAGTATACGCTAATGGGATCCGAGCTGTCGGTGATGGACCAGGAGAGGGATCTTGGGGTTGCGGTGGACAGCTCGTTGAAAGTGTCGACTCAATGTGCGGCAGCTGTGAAAAAGGCAAATTCCATGCTAGGGATCATTAGAAAGGGGATTGAAAATAAAACGGCTAACATTATAATGCCCTTATACAAAACTATGGTGCGACCACACTTGGAGTACTGCGTACAATTCTGGTCACCACATCTTTAAAAGGACATTGTTGAACTGGAGAAGGTACAGAAGAGGGCAACCAAGATGATCAGGGGCCTAGAGCACCTTTCTTATGAGGCAAGACTACAACACCTGGGGCTTTTTAGTTTAGAAAAAAGACGTCTGCGGGGAGACATGATAGAGGTCTATAAAATCATGCATGGCATGCAGAAAGTGGAGAGAGAGAGATTCTTTTCCCTCTCACACAACACTAGAACCAGGGGTCACTCCATGAAATTGATTGCCAGGAGGTCTAGGACCAACAAACGGAAGTACTTTTTCACACAACGCGTGATCCACTTGTGGAACTCTCTGCCACAGGATGTGGTGACAGCCAACAACCTGGATGGCTTTAAGAGGGGTTTGGATGACTTCATGGAGGAGAGGTCTATCAATGGCTACTAGTCAGCGGGCTGTGGGCCACCTCCAGCCTCAAGGGCAGGGTGCCTCTGAGTACCAGTTGCAGGGGAGTAATGGCAGGAGAGAGGGCACACCCTCAACTCCTGTCTGTGGCTTCCAGTGGCATCTGGTGGGCCACTGTGTGAAACAGGATGCTGGACTAGATGGGCTGTGGGCCTGATCCAGCAGGGCTGTTCTTATGACTTATATTCATCAGTGGGGAAGCATCCGTCCAAGGGCTGTTGCTGGTGTCTCCCTTGTGTTTCTTTTTAGATTGTGACCCCTTTGGGGGCAGGGATCCATTTTCTCATTCCTTTTGCTAGGTAAACTGCTTTGATTTTTTTTTGTTGGGGCAGTATATAAATATGTTAATAAAATAATAAAAAGAAGAAGAAACTGGAGGTTGCACTCTTCCTAAGACAGTAGGTTCAGAATGTGGGGGTGCTCCTAAACCTGGCATTTTCCTGGATGTCCAGGCGTGGGCAGTGGGAAGGAGCACCTTACCAACTTGACTAGAAAGGCCAGCTTCAGCCAGTACAGTCAATAACATACCAGTAGTTTAGTTATCCTTCTTGAAAAGCACTATATAAAAATAATATTAATACTAATATATACTCCCTAGAAAGTGTGCTCTGAATTTCAGCTTTCAAGCAGGAAAGATCTCTGTGGTTCCCACTTTAATCATATTCTGGACATTTATTTAAAACATATCCTCCTTCCCACTTTTGTGGCTCCCAATTCTCCTGTCTGCTAACCCTTTAAGTAGTCATTTGCTACTGCCCAGTCATGGGCATTATAAACTGGTCATCTAATGAGGAGTTTATTGCTCTCTCCTGATCACAGTCAGCCCTTAATTAGTCATAGGTCACAGGTATTATACATTAGCTCTTTAATTAAGTTCTATCTGGAAGTTATGTACCTGGACAAATGTAAGACATTTGTGTAAAGACAAATAACATACCTATAAAATAATAATAAACATTTTAAAATAAAATGTAATGATGAACAAATGGTACGATTGCTTTGGCTGCAAACAGGAAAAGTCCTGTATTTGAGTGTACTGTACCCAGGAACATAAGCACAATGCCTCTGAATACCAGCTGCAGGGAAATAACAGCCGGAAAGCGGGGTCTGCATTCATCTCCTGCTTGTGGGCTTCTCAGAGGACGCTAGACTAGATTGGCTTTGGCCTGATCCAGCAGGGCTCTTCTTATGTTAACTTCTGAACAGGAAGGACTTTAGTTTCTTCCTGCTCTCTCCTGATCTCAATTGTCCCACTAATTTTGTTTCCTGTTTACAGTCCAAGCAATCCCCCCATTGTTCATTAATGTGAAAAGTTTTTTTCCAATTAGAGCAATTGCATTTCATCAAACAAACAAAAAAGAATTATTTGCACACTCATGCTTTATCACAATAACAAGATTCAAAGCCCAAACTCCAGCTATAAGAGATGAGATCATATAACAGAAGATCAATAGCAACGGAACCCTGAAATACAGGAAAAGGTATGCTGAAAGGTAGGGCATCAGCCACCCTATCATCAACTGCCTCAAGGACCACGCCTCCTGCCAGGTGCCTCAATATCATTACAGCTGATACTGTAATTCCATTCAAAGGTGGAAAAACTGCCACAAACCAGGTCTGAAAAAAGACAGGAGAGGGCAACGCTGCAGGCAGCAGCAGCATCTGGGTTCTGCAGAGTAACTGAGTGAACAATTTATGTCAAGTCTCGATAAAAAGGTTAGTGAGAAAGCTACCTTATTTGCTCTATGATGCTTTGACTGATCATGTGAATGACTTCTGTTTCTGCATTAAATCCTGGTTCCACAAGGCCAAGGATTACAGACAGAATATTTTCCTTCTCAAATAGCTACCAAGGACAATACAAATTGTCCCTACTCTTCCTCCCACCCACACCTTTTCTTATACAGATCTGTTTATACAGCTCCTATTACTGGCGTTAAAACTCCAGCCATTGGGAGCTTGTTGCCAATGCACAAAGGATATTTAGTCATTTTTCATGTCATATATCTATACATTTTTAAATACAGGATTTGAGGCCCTTGTGTGCCACAAAATTGCAAGCTATTACTCAAGAATCAAGACAGAAAGTGACAGGTATTCCCCTGAACAAACAAAAAAATCCCCCCCCACCACCAAAAAAAATCCACGAAGCTCCACCATCCTTGCTTATTTATCAAGATGTCATGGGATAAACCTTGAATAACATTGAAAAAAGAATAAGCTTCCAACATGAGAACTATGGTGTCCCTAGGCAGGGGTCAAAGGTTCCACTTTGGGATGACATGGGAAGAATTGGACAAGATGAAACATGACATTTGATGGATTCTAAAGAGGTAATGACAGAAACCAAATTAAAACCATTTCTCATTCGTGCAGATGTAGCATGCCACTTTTTTAGAATAGAATAATTCTTAACATTAATTCTAAACATTAGGATAAAGGAAAGAGTACAAGGGACCTCCTGCAGCGGTGGCTGGAGACATTTTGGTGCCTGAAGCAAGCACCAAATACCGCCCCCCCCCCCACGTCCCCAGCCCCCTGGCTGGGCTGGGCAGAGCAACTGCAGAGCTTGAGGAATGGCTCCTCTTCTGCACTGGACCACCAAGGCAGGCATAAGCAAGAGGGTTGCTGTATCTAGCCATGTGCCCAGCCAACAAACAGGCAAATGGCTGGCAGCTATGTTCCCTGCAACAGGGACTCCCAGATGTTGATGACTACAAGTCCTAACATCTCCAGCTGCAAATGCCTTAGGCCAGGGGTGATGGGAGTTGTAGTCAGCATCATATGGGAATCTCTGTTGCAGGGAACACTGGCTGGCAGGTAGATGCCACACCTCTCCCTCCTCCTCGCATGCTCAGTTTTATAAAGAGGAGAAAGGTAAGGAGGGAGAAGTGGAGATGGAGAGTGAGCCAGCCAGACTTATCTTTCTTCAGGGGTAGTGCTTCTGGCAGAGGCAGCAGGAGCAGATGGGGGAGCAAGACACCTTAAAACGGCCTCTCCCCCAAATTAGCCACCTGAAGTACCTTGCTTCACTTTGCTGCATGGGAGGGCCATCCATGACTTCTTGCTTTCCCCACTCCCCCTGCATCAGAAGAAAATAGGGCACTAAATATCCCCAATGTGTGCTTTTACAGGGAAGGTATGGGAGTTCTCCATCACTCTTAGATCAATATGTATTTTTCAAAGACAGACATTTCTTTCTGCAGAACTGATGGATATTTCGTCCTATTGAGAACCATGACAGATGGGTTGTGTTCAGACCTCTATGCATTTTTTAAATTGCCTTTAAACTTACTAAACAAACAAGACCAGTGTCTGAAACAAGCCTGTCTTTTTATGTCTGTTCCTTCCCTGCACATTATACTGTTGGGAGCCTTGGTTTGGTTTTGGCTTTAACTTTACATTTATTTTGTTTTAGTCTAGCTTTTGCCAGGCTGAGAAAATGCTATCATTGTTTACTGAGGGCATTCACAAGACCTTCAAGTCAGGCGGGGAGTGGAGGAGGAAAGGCAGGATAGCACCCACCTTCCCCCCCAGATGATCTCCAGTCCTATTCTGGCCATGTGGCTTGCGTACTCACACGAGCGACTCTCCCAGGAGCAGTGTTCCCTCTAAGGCGTGTGCGTGCTCACACTTTTTTGGATGTCCACTCAGTTATTTTTAGATCCTGCTCAGGTTGAATCCTTAAGGCCCCATTCTGAATGCCCATGCGCACACACACTGCCTTGATACTGCCACCCAGAACAAAATTCATTCCACACACAGATGAAAAAAATTAGAGAGAACACTGGCTGGCAGCCCAATAGCCATCTGTAGGCCAGGAAACTGCAGCCTGGCCTCCAGAAATACTTGGCTGTATCGTGCAAGGAGCTCAGGGCACTGAGGGATTCTCCCTCAACCGGGCACTCTAGGCACAACCAGGGACCCAGCGGGGGGGAGGGTGTACTCACACCCTTCTACCCAGGTAAAAGCTGAGGTAAAAACCCTGGGCTGCCCAGAGAGGCAGTGCTGGGACTGGCCACGATCCCAGCACTTCACACAAGCAGCCCTACAAGCAGGTAGGGCTGCCCAAGCCTGAGTAGGGCTGCTCGTGTGAATAGCCTCATTAATTAGCAAATCACAGCTGAGAAGTCCTGCCTCTGCTCTACACCCATTTTTAATATATACAGACAAAGCCCAGTCTTAAGCATGTTTTCTCAGAAGTCCTGCTGAGTTCAATGGAATGCCACTCCCCGCACCCGTAGGGGGCGGGGCTATGCCTCTGGCCACTGAAGCAGGCACAACGGCCACCATCTTGGTCCCCTCCACGTGGCCAGGGCCAGCCAATTGGGAGAGGGGGTGGGGAGGAACTTGCCCGGCAGCCACCATCTTACTCAGTCCCTCTTATTTACTCCAACTAAGCGTGTCCTGTTTTCATTGGGGCCTGGGGGTGCAACTTACTCCCACGTGTGCATGCTTAGGATCATAGTTGCAGGCTTTTTCCAGAAGCAACCTTTTCACCAGAGCATTGTCGTGGTAGAGACACCATGTTTCTCTGGCCACACTCCTGGTTTAGACAGATTTTTAAACTGGTGATTTAATACTGTAACAATTGTTTTAATTTCTTTCTTTCTGCACGTTTTTATGGAAGCAAAAATGTGATGCAAGGCAAAAAGAGTATAATCACATTTAGCATTCCCATAACCCATTTCAAGTATTCAGTGCTTCATATATAGCATCTCAAAAAACTCTTTCAACAGCTTTGTTAGGTAAGCCAGTAGTATGATTCCCGTATTGCTAATGGGGAGCAAAGGCAGCAGAAACAGTTAATGTGACTAAGTCTACCTGGTAAGTTTAAGGCCGAAGTGAGTTTCAAACCAGGGCTTTCTAAATCACAGATCACATTCTGAGTCTTAAAACGCAGTACTACAGACTCTGCATAGATAGTCATGTGATGTAATGAACAGAACCTTGGTCAGCAACTAGTTTTACAGGAAGACCACTTTGAGGAGCGGGAGGGCGGGGATGGATGATGCTGTGGAAGCCAGTCACTTGCCCCCATTCCCTAGAGGGGGCTGAGAGCCCACGTGCAACTCCCCCAGTTCTCCTATGTGCATGCTGTTGGGCCAGAGGGCTAAGACCAGTCAGTGGTGTGTTTCCAGTCTTACAGAGTCCAACTCCATTCCCATAAAGCTCTTTACAGGGTACTTACTTTGTTAGCCAGTGTCAGCAGTTACTATGCATCAAATGTGACTTTGTTTACCAATCATGCACTGCCTCTGGTTGTCCCACTTCCTCAAGCAGAGCCTTGATTTCTGATTTCCTATGGAAAGAAAGTCACTGCAGACTGACAGTATATCTTTGCAGTATTTTGCTCATTTACACAAATATACAGGCTGAGCACTGAATGGAGAAAGATGATAACAGATCATTCTTAGACCTCAGCAACAGGTTGCATCAGAAGGGTCAAATCCTGCATCCTGAGATGCTACAGGTTTCTGCCTTGGCTGTTCCATCCCAGGCTCTCTAAAAATCCTACATTCAGTCTTTTTCATCTACCTACTTAGCCACCTAATGGTGCAGCGGGGAAATGAATCGCCTAGTGAGCAAGAGGTTGCCAGTTCGAATCCCCACTGGTATATGTTTCCCATATGGAACACATTCCTAGACTATGGGAAACACCTGTATCAGGCAGTAGTGATATAGGAAGGTGCTGAAAGGCATCATCTCATACTGCACGGGAGGAGGCAATGGTAAACCCCTTTTGTATTCTACCACAGAAAAACCACAAGGCTCTGTGGTTGACACCAATTCAATGGCACAACTTTACTTTTACTTTTCCTGCACAAATCTTGCAGGGGAGGGAGGTAGAGGGGGAGAGTGATGTCACCTTCAGTCCTCCCTTCAGGTAGGTCCTATGTCAGACCCATCATGGTGTGGCTCACTGAGGTTAGTCAGGGTCATTAGCAACACATCCTCCAGTCCCTTCGCCCATTATCCAGTGATTAGCTTACAAAGGAATAGCCAGCCAGCTAACTATCCCAAGCCACAACAGTAAAAAGGTAAAGTGTGCCCTCAAGTCGGTGTCAGCTCCTGGCAACCACAGAGCCCTGTGATTGTCTTTGGTAGAATACAGGAGGGGTTTACCATTGCCTCCTCCTTCACAGTGTGAGATGATGCCTTTCAGCATCTTCCTATATCACTGCTGCCTAATACAGGTGTTTTCCATAGACTGGGAAACATACCAGCGGGGATTCGAACCGGCAACCTCTGGCTTGCTAATCAAGTAATTTCCCCGCTTATAAAATATATCAACCCTAAGACTAATAACAAGAGACATAAGGCTTGTATAAACAAAAGATTTGTGAGCACAGTGAACTATGTTATGCTTGAGTATGAATGTACATAATTCAGGAAGATTCAGCTCAACATAGGAAGTTGCTTTATACCAAGTCAGACCATTGGCTCATCTAGTTGTCTACACTGACTTATAGTGGCTCTCCAAACTTTCAAACAGGAGTCTTTCCCTACCTGGAGATGCCAGGGAGTGAACCTGGGACCTTCTGCATTCAAGCAGATTCTCTACCACTGAGCTACAGCTCCCTCCCTAAAGGGGAATAGCAGCCAGAATTGAAGAAGCTCTTATACTGACAAGGAGCACATGCCAAAGCCCCAGGGCACCCAGAGAGAAGGCCCGGTCCCACACTGCCACCAAACGAGTCAGTGGCAGCCTTAACTGAACCTCCTCATGCGATCTCAGTAAGCGACAGGCTTCATGACAAAAGAGGTCCCCTCCTAAATACCCTGTACCCAAGCCATTAAGGGCTTTATAGGTAATAACCAGCACTTTGTATTTTGCTCAGAAACATATTGGCAGCCAATGAAGTTCTTAAAATTGGTGTTATATGGTCTCTTTGGGAAATCCCAGAGACCAATCTGGCTGCTGCATTCTGCACCAATTGCAATTTCTGAACTACATACAAAGGCAGACCCCCATACAGTGCATTACAGAAGTCTAGCCTGGAAGTTACCAGCATATGTAATACTGTTTTGAGGTCATTCACTCTAGAAATGGGCAGTTGGCGTATCAGCCAAAGCTGATAGAAAACACTCCTGACCACTGCCTCAATCTGAAGAACCTGAGAGAGTTTCAGTTTGGGGTCCATCAGAACTTAATATAAATTTAACAATAAAAATAAACAAACACCCAAACTACCTGTTCTTTCTGGGGGAGTGTAACCCCATCCAGAAAAGGCAGATCTAAACATTCTTCTGAGTCCCAGTCTCCCACAACCAGTACCTCTGTTTTATCTGGGTTCAACTTCAGCTTGTTATCCCTCATCCAGCCCATTACCACCTCCAGGCAGGCATTTAGGGAAGCTATGCTATTTCCTGATGAGGAATATCTCAGCCTAACCTATCCCAAAGGTTTGTTGTGATTAAAACGCAGAGTCACAACAACCCAGATTATCTCCAACAAAGTGGCAGAATAATGTGGGGTTTCTTTATGAAAACTACTTCTATGAGTATTTATATATGGCTCTTCAACCAAAGTTCTCAAAGCAGTTTACATAGAAAAATAAATAATGCATTATTAATTAAGATGGCCCTCTGTCCCCAAAGGGCTCATGATCTAAAAAGAAACATAAGGCAGATACTAGCAACAGCCACTGGAGAGATGCTATGCTGGGACTGGATAGGGCCAGTTGCTCTTCCCCTGTTAAATTTAAAAGGTATCTCTTTGCTCAGTTAGCAGGGGAAAATATTATCTTGATTTGCCCAGCGCGTTCTGGTGGGTGTACCAATTTGGGTGAACTTTGTACACTGCCAAGTCTAATTTATTTATTTTTAATTTATTTATTGAATTTATATACCACCTAGTATAAAAATCTCTAGGGGGTGTACATAATTAAAACATAAAATATAACACATTTAAAATTCTTAAAGATAAAAATCATAGATAAAAACACGTTAAAATTTAAAATCGAATCTCAGTTGAAGGCCTGGGAAAACAGGTATGTCTTCAGGGTCTTCCTAAAAGCAAACAGAGAAGGAGATGCTCTTATTTCAGCAGGGACTGCATTCCAAAACCCTGGGGCAGCCACAGAAAAGGCCCGGTCCCAAGTTGCCAGATCACACTCCCTCTGTCAGTCGCCAATTGGAGATCATCCATCAGGCTGACCAAGGCAGTCTCAACCCCACAGTCAACCTGAAAACCAGTCTGGAAAGGATCTAAATAATCTGTGTCCTCCAAAACTGCCTGGAGGTGAGAAGCAACCACTCACTCAATCACCTTGCACAACCAAGGAAGATTAGAGACAGGCCTGTAATTAGCTAACTCTGAGGGATCCAAAGCAGGTTTCTTCAGATAAGGAGGAGAGTCTCACGATCAGCAAAAAGCGGGCTAAGGGAGCCTAGCCCATTTTTTTGCTGATCATCTGCTGCCACGGGAGCTGCGCAGCTCCCGGCAGCAAACTCTCCTAATTCCCCCTCCCATTAGCCAAGTTGCTATTGCACCACGGCAATACTCAATAAAAAAAGTCGGGGTTAGCAAGCGCTCTGCTAACCCCATCATTTTTATTGTGTATTGCTGCGGTGTGGCACCATGAGATGTGGTGACAGCCAACAACCTGGATGGCTTTAAGAAGGGGTTTGGATAACTTCATGGAGGAGAGGTCTATCAACGGCTATTAGTCGGAGAGATAAAAGCCACCTCCAGCCTCAAAGGCAGGATGCCCCTGAGTAGCAGTTGCAGGGGAGTAACAGCAGGAGAGAGGGCATGCCCTCAACTCCTGCCTGTGGCTTCCAGCGGCATCTGGTGGGCCACTGTGTGAAACAGGATGCTGGACTAGATGGGCCTTGGGCCTGATTCAGCAGGGCTGTTCTTATGTTCTTATGACCCCTGGTGGGCGGCTGAAACAAGCCTCTCAACTCTGGGGGTCTCTCCAAGTTCCCCCCACACTTGCGCAGGGCATCCTGGAACTTCTGGGGGCCACACGGCCCCTGATCCCCGCAGCCCTCTGTGGCTCCGTGACGGAGCCGGTAGTCGTGTGGGTGGCCAATCCGGCCACCCTGGGCTGTCTAGGGATCGTCTGCGAGGAGAACAGGCTAAGCCCGCTCTCCCCGCAAACCCTCTGAAGGTGGGTCTCACCAATCGTGAGACTCACCTCAAGGTCTAATAATAGCCTCCTTAAGACAAGGAGGCATCCTGCCCTCCCTCAGAGAAGCATTTATGATATTTACCAGACCCTCTCTGATAATATGACTATCAGGTGATATAAGACAAGCTGGGCAAGGGTCAAAAGAGCAGGTGGTGGGGCGGACAGTCTGAAGCAGTTTGCCCACATCGTCAGAAGTAACAAAGTGAAAATGATCCAATTCAGTCCTACAAGAGGAGTTGCTGGACACCTCTATGATAGACTCTACAGTAACTGTGGAGTCTAGTTCAGCACGAATACAAGATATTTTATCTGAAAAAAAAAAGTTGTTAAAAACATCACAGCGCATGACAGATGATTCCAAATTCATATTTAAGGCAGAGGGGGCATGAACTAGCCTCCTTACAACTTTAGACAATTCAGCTGGACGTGAATTTGCAGAAGCAATGGGGGCAGAGTAGAACCGCTTCTTTGCCATCTGCACTGCCTGAGCACAGATCCTTAAATGATCTCTGTGATGCAATCTATCAGATTTGCGCTGAGACTTCCTCCACTTGCGCTCTAATAGTCTGCCTCGCTGCTTCAGCTCCCACAGTTCATCTGAATACCACGAGGAAGACTTTAAAGCAGGTCAGAGAGGATGCTTAGATGCGATTGTGTCTACTACTCTAGTAAGTTCATTATTCCATGTTTGCAGAGCATCACCAGAGCATCAATAGAATCACTAGCAGAGCCGGCTGGAAACCCTTCCAAGGCTTCTTGGAATCCTATTGGATCCAATAACCTTCTTGGGCGGACCAATCTAATGGGCCCTTCACCCCTACAGATGTGGGTTGTGGCTGCAACTCTTACCTTAAACAGATGGTGTTCCGTCCATGACAGTGGGGAGATAACAGGGGCCCCCACCCATGGAACACCACCCTGATCAGAGCAAAAGACCAAGTCGAGCATGTGACCTGCATCATGCGCCGGTCCAGAAACCACTTGGGATAGGCCCATAGTCTTCATGGCCACTATGAACTCCTGAGCTGCCCCTGACAACCCAGTCCCGAAATGGACATTGAAGTCCCCCACCAACAACAACCTGGTCCACTCCAATGCCAACTCAGCAACCAGGTCCATCAGCTCAGTTAAGGACTCTATTGGACAACAGGGTGATCGGTATACTAACAGAAGTCCCAATCTATCCTTGGTCACTTTACTTAGGAACACACATTCAATATAGGGCAACTCCCTGAGAGGGATCCTGGTAAGGGAGTTAGTATTCTTATAGACCACAGCCACCCCACCTCCCCGCCCACATTCTCTCACCTGCTCCACCACGAAGTAACCCATTGGGAGGAGCTGGGACCAAACCGGGCCACTAGCCTCTCCCAACCAGGTCTCCGTGATGCACACCAGATTGACACTTTCATCCAAGATCAAATCATGGGATGATCTCAGGCTTATTTTGGACTCACCTGGCATGACAAAGCAATAAAGCGAGGTTCTGTGGGTTGAAGGGACTGCCGCCCTCCAAGGCCAAAGAGGTAGTAGGCCTGATTGAGGAGGAAACCACGATTAAGGTACTAAATTCCCTCCCCTTATTATGACCTGCTGATCTATCAACACCAAATATTGGTGAATTCCCCATCACCATTGGAATGGCTGCCCCAGAGACACCCCCTGCCTCCCCATCTCCTGACAACCCAAGACACATACTTACACCAGGTTCAACTCATCACAGGGCAGCAGCAAAACAGGACTGTCCCTACCAGGAGTCAAAAACAATGCATAAACCCCCACCACTCAGTCCTACCCCCGGAGGCCACCACCAAGGCCGACCCCCTGCGCCTCCAGCAGAGTCTTTTAAAGGCCAAAGAGTTGGAACAGCCCAATCAGCTGTCTCTCACACAGCAATGGTCTGAGGTGGCCAACTGCTCAGTGTCAGAGCAATCAGGAAGGACAAACACCCAGCCAGGGGATGGCCTGACCCACCCCCTCGCAAACAGGGGAAAGGGGGAGGGAGGCAAATGGAAAGCACACAAGACTCCTCCTGCAAACACAAGTCTCCTGCAAGTGCCACTAATGCCTGGGACTTGCCAGTATCACTTCACTTCTAGTGGGAACCTAAGCCAACAGTGGCCAACCTGAGGCTCTCCAGCTGTAGTTAGACTACCACTCCTGTCATCTGCAATGCTCTGTCCAACACAGAGCTTGTAGTGCTTAAATTCATTGCCTTGTGAAACACCAAACTCTGTGCTCGATTTTGACCAAAGATGTAACACATTTTGCCAATTTAAAGTGTCACATAATGGTGTTTTCACACATTTGGCTTAATTTGGCTTTTGCTGAAATCAGTATATGATGAGAACATAACACCTACATAAGCTAGATTGTGAGGGCATGCACATGAGCAGCCCTACTTGGGTTTGCACAGCCCTATCCAGGTAGGTAGGGCTCTTCATGTGCAGCCAGACGCATAACCACGGGGGGGGGGGGGGGGCAGGCAGGGCACGTGCCCTAGGCGCCACTCAAGGAGGGCGCCAAAAATGCCACTGCCCCACCCTCTCCCCCACAAAATCCTAGCTTCAGCAGACGTCGGGCGGCGCCTCGCCTCTGCTCCAACCACCAGGCGCCTACCCGGCCGCTGGCACGCTGCCTGCACCCTGCTCTGCTGCCATTGGCCAAATGGATCTCCCCCCCCACCCCACCCCCGCCACCACACTCGCACTTGTGCAAGATTTCACAGCCGGAGCAATGTCATGTCATGTGATGTGCCCCGCGTGCACTGCATGCTTCACACTGTCTAAACCAGTGATTCTCAAACTTGGGTCCTCAGGTGTTATTGGACTTCAACTCCCATAATCCCCAACCAAAGGCCACTGAGGCTGGGGATTATGGGAGCTGAAGTCCAATAACACCTGAGGACCCAAGTTTGAGAATCCCTGGTCTCAACTCAAGACTCTCGAGGGGAGGCTGCTGGCGAGAACGCGTCTGGTGGTCTGCTACTGTGCTGCCTGCTTTGCTCTGCTTCGAGCTGCGGAGGTCGGGAGGATCGAGGGAGCGGCGGCGCAAGCCCAGCCTTGCTTCTCCCGCTGTCGCTTCTCACTCACAAGAGAAGACAAGCCTAAAGAAGCAATTCCAAGGTGTGTGTGTGTGTGTGGCATGAGTGTCTTCTCTTTTTAAATTTCCTTTTTACCCACCACGTGCTCACTCCAAGCTGCGGGGCGGGCAGGCGCGCAACCGCTCTCAAAATGGATGTTTTCCATGATTTCCATGATGTTTTCCATGACGGGCTGAGTGGTCAGGGGCCAGGGGGCAGGTAGGCAGCTGAGTAAAGAGTAATCACTGTTGGTGTGGAGGGAGTCTTATGTGGACTTGCTTAATACTGTATGACAGTGTTTGGCGTTTGTTTTTCCCCTTTTAAAACTGGTTGGTGTTGTGCATATTTGCCCGTCCTCAGCAGTACACAAATTGCTCTCCTAACATTGCATATCCTTCCTTGGTCACTCGCAAATCCCACAGATGGCCATGATTCCCCCACCCACCCGGCACGCACCCTTTGCACTTCTCTGCACTTAACTATGTATTGTTGTAAAGTTGCAAAGAGGTGCGGCGGCGGCAGAGATCCTGCCTTTCTTTTCTTCCCTCTAGCCTGAGTGCGGGTTGGCGGGTGGGCGCGCTGCCCTGGCGAGAGAGAGAGGTTCTTTTTCTCTTGGCTCGCCATGCCAGAGGAGCCAAAGCCTGCCCCCTGGCTAGGCTGAAAGGATGCACTCATACGGAGACCTTGCTCTCTGAGTGGGAGGGGCAGCAGATTCTAGGCCCGGGCGTGCAGCGGCGAGGAGGAAGCTCCCTCCCCCATTGTTAAGTTAGCCGCCCAACAAGTCTGTGCTGCTGCTGTGCTGTCGCCGAGCTGACTGCCGAGGGAGGTGGCACAAATGCTTGCCTGCTGCTGGGCTCAGGGAGGAAGTTCGCAGCCCAGGAAAGCATATTTGCACCCCCTCCCTCGGCAAAGGGATGGGGAGCCTTTGGGTCGTGTGGTGGGGAGAAGCTGGCAGGAGGTGAGAAGGGTGTGTGTTACTGCGTGTTGTCGACTTGAGAAAACGGTTGGGGCTTCTTGGTCTCTTCTTGGGCGCTCAAGCCAAGGTGTTTCTCGGCTGGGGGGAGAAGGGTGGCATCGTGGTGGGGGCGGGTGACCTACCCCATTCCCGACAGCTGGAAGATGCGGGGCGGCAGCGTGGCAGCAGAGTCAGAGCTTTCCCTAGAGCTGGTTAGCCAGTTTCCCTAGAGCCAGTTACACAAGCACAATGTTTTAAGCTGGATCTGCAGAATATGTGCTCGCATTTCCTTGCATCAAAATCTGCCCACAATGAGCAAACTTTGTGGGTGTTTCAGGTTGTCTTCACATTTAAGCCTAGCGAGGGCATGGTGGCTCTCTTCTTTAACAGCTTCAAACAAATAGATTAAACTGCAGGGATTCAATGCCAAGTGGATGTTACATTTTCTGTTGATATTCTGACGCCCTCTAAATATCATAAAGAAATCCTTGCAGCTGATTAAAAGTGTGTGTGTGTAGCAGAGAGGCAGTGATAAATAACTGAATGTCCAGTCTTTGAGGAATCAAGTTTTGATTAAAGCAAACAAAAATCAGGCAGCTGATGTAGTCCACATTAGGAACAATGGTGACCATGATTATACCATTCCCTTTGTGACTTCCTACAAAATGGTGACTTTTATTGTTTATTGTTTTATTGTTAGATTTATATACCTCCTTTCATTAAAAACAATACCAAAGTGGTTTGTTTTTAGTCATGGATTTTAGTTTTAATTGTTCTCTTTGTCAATGTGATTTTATTGTGATGAAGATTAGTTAAATCTGAGTGGTCTTAGGCAACCAATGTTGCATCTGAAATGCCATTTCATTTTTATTGACATAAATAATCTCCAACCAATTGAAATAGCAAAGGTGTATACTATAGCTTTATTCAATTGCAGGGAATCTCAAAAAAGCAGGGTTTGCAACTTAGGCAGTGCATATCTTCTCTAAAATGGCCCTTTTATAGTTTTTCTAACTTTGAATTCATAACATAAAACAAAGCATAAATACATGAACAAAACAAAAAATAAGCATCATGACTCAATATATATGTATGCTTGTAATCAGAAGTAAAACAATGATGTACCAGAACAAATGGGGGGAGAATATTGGAGGTTTCAGTTGTTAAAATCAGACCTAGCCAACTAAGAATCTATGCTGCAGACCTTCCACTATTTCACAAAGAGCCAGCGTGGTATAGTGGTTAGAGTGCTAGACTAGGACCGGGGAGACCTGAGTTCAAATCCCCATTCAGCCATGATACTAGCTGGGTGACTCTGGGCCAGTCACTTCTCTCCCAGCCTAACCTACTTCACAGGGTTGTTGTGAAAGAGAAAATTAAGTATGTAGTACACCGCTCTGGGCTTCTTGGAGGAAGAGCGGGATATAAAATGTAAAAACAAATATAATAAATAAAAATGCTTGTAGTGAGACGTGCTTGTAACATTCTATTCTGCAAAAGTCCAGCCTTCCACTGATTTAAAAGCAAAGAGGGTGTTTGCTCTTTTAGTTAAACATATATTCAACTAACGTAATTGTATGATGATCTGCTATACCAGTAAAATGTAACTCTGGCTGCATCTTCACAACTGTAAGGATCCTGGTTAAATAGTCAGTCAGGATTAGTGAGCTCTATGGAGCTGATTGTGAGAATCAGTCCTAGTCCCACATATTTATTTCCCCACTCCTCCCTCTGTCTCTAAATCACCCAGCGCAGTTCACAATTGTGCTTGGCCACCTGGTACATCATGGGCCAGCGCCATGGTGTGGCAGTCACACCACTCAGGACACACTAAAGAAAATTTGGGCATCCCCAGGAGATGTGAAAATCCTGGACTTTGGCCCTGAAGTCCAGGGGTAAGAGTGTCTCTGCTCTGCCCCCAGTCTACATAGGAACATAGGACGCTGCCATATACTGGGCCAGACCATAGGTACATCTAGCTCAGTATTAAAGCTCAGTATCTAGCTCAGATGACAACACTAGCATGGGGGGGGGGTGTAATTTCAGTGCTTGCCCTAGGCGCCATTTTCCCTAGTTACGCCTCTGTGTGCAGCAACAGGATCAGGCCAACTCCCAGCGCTGCCCTGCTGAGTAGTCCAAGTATTTTACCTGAGCTATTACTGAGGAAGAAGGGCTTGATCACGCCCTTCTACCTCCGTTCCGGGTCATGTGTATGCTTGGGATGCCTGCAGCTGATTCTTCTCGACCTCAAATCGGGCCCTCTATTTCGAGGGTGATTCAATTCAGGGTCGAATCTGCGAATCACTCCCGCTTCAACCCAAATTGATTCGAGGGCAAATGGATTTGCACACATTTTTAACCTCATGTGTTCTTAGTCCATATTTTGTTAACACAGTGCAACACCCAGTCTCAGTTAACCCTCTCTCTTATTTCCATGTACTTTGTCTTTTTGTTTCTGCACCTCAGCATTCTCTCCCTTCTCTCTCTGAACCCCTCCATTTCCTCTCTCTGCTGCTTCCCTACTCTTTACACACACACACCCCTCTCAGTTGCCTTGTTTTCTCTTTCTGTTTCTCTGCCCCCTATTTTCTACTCCCCAGGCCCGCTCCCACTCTACCCCACCTCTTTGCACCGGCATAGGCCTTTCTGCACCATCTGTTTATCCCCTCTTTTGCTCAGTTTCCCTACCTGACGGGTCTTTTTTCATCCCTATTACCCCCTTCTTCTTCTTCTTCTTTCAGTCAGTCGCTTTCATGTTCTGTTTCTGCCCATTGTCTTATCATCTCTACTCCTCCTCACTGAACTTAGCAACAGCACGTACGGCATTCATTCTCTCAGCAGTTCACATGCTAAGGGCCTTGCCACAAATTATGCAGAAGCAAACCTGGATTTACAACTGAGTGTATTTGACAAGAAACTGTCGTCACTAGCCAGTCTTGGCTCTCTGACGAGCATATCAATCCAAAGTTTGGCTTATTCACACACGAGACATTTTTAAAACTGATGGCAACTCCACAGTGTACACCTCTGATTCCAGAGAGCGGAGGAGCAATTAGAAAGTAATAATCTTTAGCATTTGTGTATTGCTAGAGCACTCAAAGCACTTCACATACATTAGGATAGTTCTCATGACCAAAAGCTGAGTAGGAGCATCCAGCCAGGCTCCAAGCCCCATACGTGCTCCCAAGAAACAGCTGTGTGTTGGCAAAAATTGAGGTAGGAAGAGGGGGAAGTTGCTGTGCACTAACTGTGATTTGGGTAAGAGAGTGGTGACCAACCCACCTCATGTACCCAGCATTGTATCAAGGGTGGAGAACCACGTCCTGTGCTGTCCTACCCAGGTCGCAGCTAACACACAATGACATCCCCTTCCTCCTAACTCGGTTTTTGCTGACACACAACAGTTACTTGGGAGAAAGCCTGGAGCTTCCTAACCAGCTTTTGGATATGAGAACTGGCCTAATACCTTCTAGTAATCTTTACAACAATCCTGTAAAGTAGCTTAATATCCATACTGGATGAATATGGTTGAGAGTGTGGCTTGCCTAAGGCCACCCTATGAGTTTATGGCAGAGGCAGAATTTGAAATAGGGAGGTTCTGATTTGTAGCGTAGCTTCTTAGCCACTACACCGTCCCAACATAATGCAGGCATTCTCCCACCACACTATTGGCAGATACGTGTTGCAAGATGCAGCTATTTCCACAAACAGGTGGGGAGCAGGCTGCAAACCACAGATGTCTGGAATGCCCCGAAGGGACTATAAGGGGTCTGGGAGGGAGCCACAAGTTGTCCATGGACTCATTTGCAGACCTGTTCTAGACCAATATTGCATGTAACCATTACATAGAACTTTTCAACACAAATCAGTATTTGTTATGCTAGGGCTGAGCAATGGTTTTAATTACATGGAAACAATAATGTGTTTGCTTCCCCCACCCCCACCCCCTTTTGACTAATTTCTTATTTATTAATATTATCAATGAGACTGATTTTACTCATGACACTACAATACCTTTGACCTTCCCTCCTGTTTTATGTGCAGGAGGGAGGCTCTATACGTGAAGGTTCCTAGTATGCAAAAGGCAACATCATTTTGTTTTAAATAAATATACAGAGTTCATTCTCACAACCTCGCAGGGGAGGGCAGGCAGGGAGGCAGGCTCCTGCCTGTTTCCCCACACACCTCGTTTTTGGTGCTCGCCCAACACATGACTGGTGTTGGGGCAAGCTGGGAGCCGGAGGAGGAAGACCTCTGGTATCCCACAGTATCCAGGTAGACCAGTCCTCCAAGGCGGACAGACATGTTAAGTCCGGAGTGCAGGGCTGGTCTGCCTGCCGTTCCCAATTGGTGAACCAGCTCTCCCCAGGAAAAAAAGGCCATTTTGAGGCCTGGTTTCTCGGCAAAACTGGTCTCAGAATGGCGAACAAATCACCCAAATCGATTTGGGTAATTTGTTGAGGTAACCGGCCAAGATGGCATGTTTGATGAATCAGTTTGAGGGAACTGCAATTCAATGCAACCTCAAATCGAATCACAGATTTTGATTTGTGCACACCCCTACTTTTTTGATGGTGCTTCAGCCCATCTTGTGTGTGCACAGCCCTATAGTGCAAAAGTGGGTGATTTTGAGTCATTTGACCGTTACAAGCATTGTTAAAAAGAATAACTACATTTCAGTAAGCTACCTAATGGTGCAACAGGGAAGTAACTTGCCTAGGGAGCAAGAAGTGGATGCTGAAAGGCATAATCTCATACTATGAAGGAGATGGCAATGGTAAACCTCTCCTGTATTCTACCAAAGAAAACCACATGGCTCTGTGGTGGTTGCCAGGAGTTGACACAACACCAACTCGACGGCACAACTTTACCTTTACTTTACATTTCAGTAGCCTTGCTAGGTGTATTTCAAGCCAGTTATCACTTTGCCTAAGCATCTTTTCTTTCTGTCTACTTTACCTAAACAGCATTGTTGCCTTCATGTTCATTTCAGGTTGCTTTATCACCGTCCATTATAACAGATGATTGTGTTCTGCCCAAGAACACAACATGGTTGTATTTCAGTGGCAGCTTGTGTTGTTTTGGAAAAATTTTATAGCCTTACCCAGAGGTGCTTGCTTGTCAAGTTTAATTATAAAACTCATAATTTTAGGGATTTCTAGATGCTTGAAATTATAAGAAATCTGTTATAAGATGGTGGGAAGTTTAGCTTTCTTTAATAAATACTCTGTTTAGAACCCTGTGTTACACAGGGGGGTGGGGGAGGTTAATGTAGTGCATACTAAAGGCTTGGGATGAAAATGCAAACATACAACACTCCTAATTAAAAACAGAATTTTAATGCAATCTTGTAACTCTTAAAGGCTGACTTGTGATTTTAAAACATTTGGTATTTTCACTTAGTAGCTTTTTCTCTTCCACTTCATTCACTTTGCTGAAAATATTGTTATGGTATCTAATGGTATTGACAGAACTCCAGTTACAGGCCTTGATCAAACTTGGATCTGCAGGGATCCTGATGATTATCAATTAAAAGTCACTTAAAACCATCCTCTAACCATATATTGAATGATGCTGCTTTTCAACTGCATTGCCAGAATAAGGGAGCTAGTACCTTATGATGCAGTTCCACGTACAGATGATGATTTTTATTTGCAGATCCCAAAAAATCACAGTCTAAGTACAGCTCTCATCTAAGTGACACTGTAAAAACTACAGATCCAGCATATTTAGAGATGACAAAAGCAGCATGCATGCACACACACTTGTGATTACAGTTTCTTATGAATGCATACTGTAAAACTTCATTCAAATATTCATTTTGCATCTTACCTTGTTGACTTAATTTTAAAAATCCTGGATCCAATAACTTGTGGAGCAAAAACCATATTCAGAGCATGATTTTTAAATACAGATCTTACACCCTCAAGTGCACCTCATAAAACACAAATCTCACCTGTCCTTCCTATGAATCACAACTACCATTAATGCCACCAACAGTGGCACAAAACCTTATATTCAGGACACAGACCCTGTCATGATTCGTGTATCATATTCAGGACAGAGCGATCTTCCTGATTTTTGTTTGCAGATCTTTCCAATATCTTACAAGTACCTTTGGGAAACACTACAAAACATAAAACATACGTGATGGCATAATCTAGTGGAACACGTGGATTTGGATGGTTTGGATTGCTTAGAAGTTGGTGTTGCCAGCTTGATGTTGGTGTTGAATACCATCCAGAACAAATTAATCATCCAGAACAAATGCCAAAAAATAGATTTTGTGGGCATGGTTTTTGCACAATAATTATTTGCAATATATCTGTTCCAGCCTGTTCTAGATGGGTCTAACTGGGAAAGAGTTAATAAAGTTATACTATCTGAAGAGCCTTAGGCCTAAAATATTGTTCTCAAGTATCTCCACTCCACTGATTTTATTTGCTTCAGTTGTTTATAAACGACCCATTCTGGATTTTCCAATGTCCCAAAATACATACTGGAGAACTTCCACTCCCAGGAATCCCCTATTTTAAAGAAAAAGCCAACACCATCAGAAGCACATTACAGTTGCCTTCTCTTTGTGAAACTGTGATCTAACAATCCTGACAGATGCAAAGCTTCCTCCGAGTTAAAGAGAGAGAGAAACGAATACTGCCTGGATATCAGGGATGTGGGAGATTTGGTGAAGAAAAGGCGAGATTTCCAGCTCTCGCTCGCTCGCTCTCTCTGGCACTTATTTATGTTCTTTAAAACAAGCTTGCACTCATTTATAATACATCCTAGCCCTCCAGTTCCTACTCTTTACTAATAATTGTCGTGCGTGCACCAGAACAAGCAGCTTGTACAAGAAGCCACGCCTCTCCCTAACCCGGCTGATTTGCCCCTTTCAATCATGGCTGTGCGTAAAGGGAGAAGAGCCCGGAATACCCCTGACAAAGATGGCTGCGATGGTTACTCGAGGGCAGTCTCTCTGAGCAATCCTATTTGCTTACGTGGCCATTCCGTGCGCCTAAACAGGAAGAAGCCGAAAGAAGAAAGGTGTGCGCACATCAGCTGATCCAAGCAACGTGGAGCGAGGGAGAAAATGCCGAAGAAGCAGCGAGCATGTATGAGCGTGGCTCGAGAGGTGAGGAGGAGAGTAGCACGTTGTCTGGGCAACCAGGAGGCGGCGGGAACCCAAGAATCAGCGAAGGGAGAAGGAAAAAGCATGAACACGGAGGGAAGGAAGGAACGTGGGCAGAGAGAGGGGCGGGATCAGGGTGAGAGACTACCTTAGTGCTGTACTGGGAATGAGAGGGAGGCTGGTGGGTGTGAAGGACTAAGGGAGATGATGGGTGAGTGAGTGCTGCAATATGAGTACAGTGAGGGGATCATTGCACATTGCAGAACAGGGCAGAATGGAAAGGGATGTCTGTAAGTAATGCCCCTGACATATTGGAAGTCCATTGAGAGGGTGACCAGCCAACGCACACTTCATAACCACACTAGTACACTTGTGTGATTGGCACTGATATGAGCTTGACGTCCCTGGGACAAATCTTACTTCAGCCATAAACTCACTAGACTAGATGACTATTATTATCAATAATCTACTGCTTTAAAAAAAAAAGTTCTCAAAGCAATTAGATTATGTTCCCATAGCAAAAGGAAGAAGAAAATGGTTCTGTGTCCCAAAGAGACTCACAATCTAAAGTAAACCCAAGGGAAATACTAGCAACAACCATTGGTGGGTTGCTGTGCTGCACTGAATAGGGACAGTTGCTCGCTCTCTGCTAAATAAGAGAGCTATCATTTTAACAAAGTGCCTCTGTCCAGTTAGCAAGGGACCATAGCTTATTCTTAACTCAGCCCCTCCTTCTGTAATCATTTGTTGCATATTTATGCTATTTTTCTTCAGTAAAGCTCCCAGGCAGGTCTGATGTATAAAAAAAACATTATAATAAAAACTACAGTCGGAATAAACAGTACAGAAGCAACCCATCCACTGGCACCTTCTCCTCACCGAAGGTGTGACAGAACTGTCTAAAGATGGGGAGAGATGGATCAAATGAAACTTCCTGGCAGAAGCAGTAAACGGGACTCTGATACAGGCCTATTGTACAGGACTACAAAAATAATGGATGTGACTTTTGACACTTATGGAAAATGCTATATACATAAGTATTAAATTATTCTTCTCATTATCAGGGTATTAAATGTGTAAGGGTTGACTTGGAACCATGGGAAATAGTCATTTGGGATTAAAATTGTTGTTTTACTGACACTTTTTATTTATTTTTTACATTTTATATCCAGCTCTTCCTCCAAGGAGCCCAGAGTGGTGTACTACATACTTAAGTTTCTCCTCACAACAACCTTGTGAAGTAGGTTAGGCTGAGAGAGAAGTGACTGGCCTAGAGTCACCCAGCAAGTATCATGGCTGAACGGGGATTTGAACTCTGGTCTTCCAGGTCCTAGACCAGCACTCTAACCACTACACCATGCTGGCTTTCTGGAGAGGAAGTGGCTGAATTCATTGGACTGGAAATAGTAAGAGACAGAATGTGTATGTTGGAACTGCACAGCAAGAAAAGGATGGGTATGCAGGGCAATGATCACTTCATGTATACTAGCAAGTAGTCGTGAATGGCTAAAATGCAAATTGTCAAAGATGGGGTTTGGCAGAGGTAGCTGAAGCTTACTAAGGAGGTTGCCATCTTCCGATAGTTGTCCCCAGTATCTGATGTTCGGAATATGGAGGTTGTCAAATTATAGTCTGAGGCAATTGAATTCTCAGAGATGAAAGTTTGGGCGGTATACAAGTTAAATAAATAAATAAAATAAAAATAAATAATAAAGTGAGCCATGTCCTTCACGGAGCACAACTTCTTGTCTATCCTGACTCTACTGCCAGTAACATTAGACTGCAAGCCTGTACATAGTTACTCGGGTGTGAATTCCATTGCACTCAGTGGGATTAACTCCTGCGTTAACCTGCATAGTTTCAAGATACAGAAGTTATGCTATCCCTAGTTAGCAAGCTTAGGACATTCCTGCATAGGCTGTGCCCTGCACTACTTTTTTGGCTGTTAGCATTGAAGTGGGTGCATGGGAAATAGTTTTTGAAAAAGAAGAGGTTGCATGTCAAAACAGAACCCATGGCATTATTGCTCCTGTGAACTGCCACCTATACTTGCATGGTGATTTCCTAAATTAGTGGTTTTCTTGAGTGGGGAACCAGTATGGTACAAAGATGGGTACAGGGTGTTTTTAAAGGATAAGATAGACTGAAAACACACACCCATTTCCTGGAAAGTGTCTAATGAACCCATGCAGGTTAAAAAGGATAGGTGTGAGGAAGGCCATTGCTTTTGGCAAAGTCTACATGCATGTGGTAGACTGGACTGCACTACTTCACACCGCAGGTGGAGGATCATAGAATGGGAAGACCGTTCCATGTCCCAAGGGGCTCACAATTTAAAAAGAGACGCAAAGTAGACAAGAAAAGACAGGGAATATTTGTAACATCCATAGTAGAAGTGAAAGCAGGGTAAGAATATGGTTATTTCAGTGCATCCCTGTATTAAAAATTCCCCATGAATAGAAAACTAGCACAGCAGGCAAAGTGGGATAAAACCTAGTTCTCTGTTTTCAGGGACCTTGTACATGGAGTGTTCAAAAGAGCTACCTGCACCTGTAGTCTGAATTGGTACAATCCATTCTACCACCTCATTCTTCTTTGTGTTCAGATCTAGCCTTGGTGGTAGAGCACACATGCTGGATGCAGAAGGTCCTGGGATAAGTCTCCAGTATGCCCAGTTAAAGGTTGGGTAAAGGCTCCACTTAAGAATATAGAAAGGTGTGCTGCCAGCACGTTGGAACTAATGTTCCAAAAGTAGGCAGATAAGGTGCAGCAGAGTCCGAGGCTCTGTATTTTAAAGACAGCATAGTATAGTGGCTAGTGTCAGACTATGACTTTAGAGACTTGGATTCAAGCTCTCACTCAGCAGGCAGTCTGCTTGGACATGCCACTCTCTCAGCCTAACCTACCTCACAGGATTGTTGCAAGGATAAAATGGGCATCTATATAATTATTTCACTAAGCCGACTGGAAACGCCTGGGGATGTGGGGACGCATGGGGATGTTTGGCGGGCGGAAATGCAGCGACGGAGGAAGGCCTAGGCCTGGTCGCCGGGAGCGGGGAGGGCGAAAGCGGGGGGGGGGCAGAAGCGGGTGGCAGCAGTGGTGGTGAGGAGAGGTGGCTGGGCCCAGCCCGGGCTGGCTGCGGTGAGGAAGTGGTGGCGGCGGCAGGTCCGGGCCGGCCATGGTAGGCAGCAGCTGGGCCGCCAGGAAGAGGCGGAGAGTGACGGAGGCCCGGCAGGGGTGAGAGGAGGCGGGCAGAGGAGCCGCGGCCGAGAGGAGCCCGGCCGGCCTCGGTGAAGAAGTGGCAGCAGCGGATCCAAGCCAGCTGTGGTGAGGCGGTGGCTGGGCTGCCAGGAAGAGGCAGAGGGCGGCGGAGGCCCGGCAGGGGTGAGAGGAGGCGGGCAGTGGAGCCGTGCCTGAGAGGAGCCTGGGTGGGCACCAGAGCCACACTATGCCCAGCTGGCCAGGAAGGAAAGCGTGCTGGTGGTGCAGACCTGGGCAGAAGGTTGGGGGGAGGACAGGAAAGACTGGGGCAGAAGGTGGGGGTGGGGAGAGGGAACTGCCAGCCCCAAAGAGCACACAGATGCTCTGTGCGGGGTCGGCTAGTTGGATATGATTGTGGAAGGCTATAAAGGTTCTAATGCATTCTCACTACTTCGTTATCAAGCCCTAATTCTTTTGGTCAAAGTGGACAGAGTTCCTGGAGGTAAACTCTTTCCCCTCCCATCTGATGACCACTATCTATTAGGAAGAAGGAGAAAAACGGAGTCTGGAAGAAGTCTGAATCTTTCCCAGCAATCGGTGGCTTTCATACTGCACAGTGATCCACAGCTCTATGGGAGAGCCTAGAGCACGCCTCTGCTCCTTGCATCAGTGGGTCTGCTCTGTGGCTATTAAGCTGTGCATAAATACAGTTGTAACGGTATTTCCATTGAGAATGACAGGAGTGCGTTTGCAACTGCATTTATGCACAGTTTAGTAGCCACGGAGCAGCCCCAGCACTGCAAGCAGTGCGAGTACATTTTAGGCTTCATCACAGCAGTGAGCGTGCCTCTCCCTTAGAGCTGCAGAACACTGTGTAGTGTGGAAGCCAATCTCTCTAAAGGAAAGTCCACTTCTTACTTGGGCAGTGGCAGTAGGTAGATTAGGCTGAGAGAGAAGTGACTGGCCCGGAGGCGCCTAGTGAGTTTCATAACTGACTGGGGATTTGAACTCGGGTCTCCCTGGTCCTACTCCAACACTAGCCACTACACTAGGCATGTGCATGGAACTGGTTCCGTGCACTCCCAGGATGGTGGGGGGTTTCTTTAAGGGGCAGGGGAAGTGCCGCCTACCTGCCAGACCCTGCCTTGCTGCTTCCCCCACTGTTGGTCTCGCAAGAAGCAGGTGTGTGGGGCTGCAGCTTGCCTCCCTGTAGCCCCAAATGGCAGACGTGCGTATGACACTGATGGGCTGCAGGGAGGCACTCTGCATCCCCGTGTGCCCACTTCTTGCGAGAGAGCTGGCAGGGTGGTGGCTGGCAGGTAGGTGGCACCTCCCCTGTCCCTTAAAAGAAAATCCCCCCACCCTCCGAAACAGCTCAAATGCCAGATGACCGAACCGGTTCGACACTCCTAGAATGGAGCGCCTAATGGTTCCATGCGCATCTCTACACTACACCATACCGGCTCACAACACAGAGAAGATAGTGAATTCTACCGCCCATTGAGGTCATCTGAGGAGATCCGTCTCCAGTTACCGCCGACTCGTTTGGTGGCTACACAGAGACGGGCCTTCTCGGTTGCTGCCCCGAGATTGTGGAATGCGCTCCCTGCTGAGATACTGTGGAATGTGCTCCCTGCTGAGATACGATCTTCCCCATCTCTGGCAATTTTCAAAAAACACCTGAAAACCCATCTCTTCACCCAAGCTTACTCAGCATCCTAAATTTTGGGGGTTTTAAAATCTGGTTTATTTTAAAATTTTAAAACCTTATTTTGGGGTTTTTAATTACTTTAATGGTTTAATTGTTTAAAAATGTTTTTTAATTGTTAGTTGTTATATATTTTTTAAATTTGTTTTAGCTCTTTACTGTTTTAGTGGTTTGTTTTAACTGTAATACTGCCCTGAGCCATTTTGGAAGGGCGGTATATAAATCTAATAAATAATAATAAATAATAAAAATACTGGACCTATTTCTGGGTGCAGTATTACAAGTTAGGAGGGGATCAATAGAATAATGATGTCTAGGTATATCCAGCCAGTTTTGTCTCATCATTGAGATTAGTATCTGAATTAGTAAGTACTGCCCTTTCTGTTGCAGATCCTCTCCATTCCACCTTTGCAATCAATGTGGCCTTGGAGGAGTTATCTGTCTAAGCTAGTTAAGCATTCCACCTCTGCAGTTTGTGTTCCTTGGCTTTGATTTCAATTATATTCTCTGTGTAATGAGATAATTTGAAAGTATAATATAGAAAAATCTGTATAAGTCTGTGCCAAGGATGTGGAAAATGTTTGCAAATTCCTGATGCCAGCGTTTGTTGTTAGGAGCCAGATTCAACCTCTAAATCTAAATGCCTGGGCGACGAGGCACCTGGGACCTCCCCCCCCCCGCACTGTTGCTAATATTATTGTTTCCATGTCGCTTGGCCCAGTTGTTTCCTCCCTCCCACTGCAGTCGGTGGAGGCTGCTTGAAAGATGACTTTTGGAATCTGTTAAGTTCTTTCTTTACCACATTGTTGTTCCCTGCTCCCTTTCCCAGCCCTCACATTTACCCTCTCAGGAGTAACTCTCTGGCATTTTATCCCTCTGTGGCAATGTCCTCGCCTGTGGCTGCTGCAGTAATTTTGAGCTCATTAAAACTCCCCCGACTAAGAGGCAATGATCTGTTGATTTAATCAAAAGTATCTGCTGATCTGAGCCGTGCAATGAAATGTTCACCAGTGGGAAATTCTGGGATATGGGACCTCAAGCTCTGCTAATCATAAGTGCTGCAGCCTGATCTGCAGTCGCTTTCGCCGTGGGTTGCAAGCACTTTCCCTCTTTGCATGGAAATCTGCCTGGGGAGGGGACCATGCTGTGAACTGAATTGTTTTCCTTCCTTGATACATATTCTGCAGTATCTTATACAAACATTGGTTGGAAAGTCCGCATTAACTCCAGTGCAGCTTGCACAAATTGACCAGTATGGTAGAATATATATTCTATGGACAATTTATCAAACTTTACTTACGTATTTATTGAAAATGTCTAAAACCTGCCTTTCTGTCTGGCATTAGGCCTCCAGCATTATTATTATATTTATATCCCACACTTCCTCCAAGGAGCCCAGAGCAGTGTACATGGTTATGTTTATCCTCACAACAACCCTGTGAGGTAAGTTAGGCTGAGAGAGATGTGACTGGCCCAGAGCCAATAAGAAAAAAAAATACACAACAAACATAAGATTGTTTAAGGAGTAGAATTTATTCGAATGGAGGACTCTTAAGTGGCCCTCACTGCAAAGGCTATTAATAAGCAAATCCTAGTGAACTGTAGGGCAGTAAAACATGAATATGACTCATGTCAACAATAAATAAATGTGTGTGGCAACACTTATGTATGTGCAAACATGGCCTTTAAAATCAATCTGTGATAACATATAAAATTTTTCAGCTCTGTGTAGGCAGAATGACGATACTCAATAGAGAATCTATTTTATTTTACATTTATAACCCACTCTTCCTCCAAGGAGCCCATTTCCTCCAAGGAGCCCAGACCGATGTACATGATTATGTTTATCCCTACAACAGCCCTGTAAGGTAGATTAGGCTGAGAGATAAGTGTCTGGCTCAGAATTACCCAGTGAGTTTCATAACTAAATGGGGATTTGAACTCAGGTCTCGTAGGAACATAGGAAGCTGCCATATACTGAGTCAGACCATAGGTCCATCTAGCTTAGTAGAGTCTACACAGACTGGCAGCAGCTTCTCCAAGGTTGCGGGCAGGAATCTCTTTCAGGAATCTCTTTCAATAAATACGTAAGTAAAGTTTGATAAATTGTCCATAGAATATCTTGGAGAAGCCAGGGTGGGAACTTGGAATGTTCTGCTCTTCCCAGAGTGGCTCCATCCCCTAAGGGGAATATCTTACAGGGCTCACACATCGTCTCCCATTCATATGTAAACAGGGTGGACCCTGCTTAGCTAAGGGGGCAAGTCATGCTTGCTACCACAAGACCAGCTCTCCTCTCTCCCTGGTCCTAGTCCAACACTAGCTACTGCACTACATTGGCTTGCAACACAGGGAAGATGGTGAATTCTGTTGGACCCATTTCTGGTGGTGTAGAATACATAAGCATTTTAGTTATAGAAGAATGGATTGGCTTGTTTTGGATTGGCAGGTCTTTCTTCAAAGAAAGATCAAGGCAAGGTACTAATGCACATCTTTTTAATTGCTTCAGATAGGTAGTAATTTTAAGTGACAACATGATTAGCGGTTCAAGCAACGTACAAAGCAGTGACCAGCAGGAAATAGCAGATTATTACAACGTAGTTGAAAGTTAGCAGCCATTCCACATATTATCCAGTTAGGAGATTGGTGTAACTCAAGTGCACCAAGAGCAGCTGGTCCAATGAATAATATTACATTGTCTAATGACATATTATTAGTGAATAGTTAAGATGGTGTTTTTCAGCAATAATTTATTTATATAGGTATTATCCGAGTTCCAGAGTACTGGAAGACTCCTGTCAGAGGACTTCAGCTCATACCTTTTTAACACAAAGGGACAGTGTATGATTACTCCGACACACAGCTCTAGATCCAGTGCTAATATTTAGAATTTAGATTTTTCATAAAGACTTGCGATTTAGTGGAGAAGCCGTGACCCATATTTGAAGATGAAGGATGCTTTGGAGAAAGGGGTTAAAAATAATTGTGTTCTTAAAAGCCAGTCAAACAAGAACAAGTATAGAGAAATGAAAGCTGACAGCATCATAAGCGAGTACTTAAAAATTAACGTGTATTGCCAAGCATGTGTATGCACCAGCAGGCAGGATTTTGAGGCTGCCGCATGTGGGCCATGTCGCATTGTGACCAAAAATACATTATTGTATTAAGATTCACTAACAGGAACAGTGCGTGTAGTAGTTTTCTGCTCTAGTTAGCCCTAGCCAGGGCTCCATTGGAGACAGCACTCGTTTCTGTGTGGGTTGTTTCAATAAGAACAGACAAATGGAAGGCAAAAAACCCAGTTCCAAAGCAGAAGCTCTCCAGTTGCATCATAGTCTGCCCCTCTACGGGAATGTCTGCACTAGATGCTTCTGTGGAGTTCTGGCATATGCGTCCCGCATCCTCCTTGTCCTGTCTAAACTGTAACATGTCATTTATCTAGTATAATCCACATTGATAGCAGATGGGAATTCCTGGAGGAACCTGGCACAGCAATGCTGCAAATTGCACTGGACAGAAAGAAGCCACTCTCCCAACCACGGTTCCCTCTAACAGGCTTTCCCAGATGTTGTTCACTACAACTCCCAGCCATCCACAGCTACAGTGGCCCAGCTACAGCTGGGGATTATGGGAGTTGTAGTCAACAACATCTGGGAATCCCTGTTAGAGGGAACAGTGCTGCCAGCTTTGTCCATTGTAAAAGTCTGTGGACAGAAATCCTGTCCGTCTGATATTCGCTGTTGCTCTTGGTCACTCCTTTCTGGTTCAAAGGGAGAGGTTCACTTAATAACTGTACTTCACATTCATATCATGCTCTAGTGTTCAAAGCACTTTATACACATGGCCACAGTAAATGAGGGCTGCACAACTTTGGCCCTCCAGCTGCTTTTATATGCCATCCTCCATCATTCCTGGCCACAGTGGCCAGTAATCAGGGATCATGGGAGTTGTAGTCCAACATCTGCAGGAGTGCTGAAGTTGTGCATCCCTGCAGTATAAGGCCCCTGCTAACTAAGCAAAAAGGCATCTTTCAAAGTGGTGATTCTCTTATATTTAGGAGGGGGAGAGCAACTGGCCCTATCCAACCCCAGCACAGCATCCCTCCAGTGGCTGTTGCTGGTATCTGCCTTATGTTTCTTTTTAGATTGTGAGCCCTTTGGGGACAGGGGACCATCTTCTTGATGTATTATTTATTTTTCTAAGTAAACCGCTTAGAGAACTTTGGTTGATGAGCGGTATATAAATATTACACTAGTAGTATATGGTGCTATAAGATAGGTCAGTACTAGGAGAGTTGGTAAACTGTTCAGTCCTCCAGCCTTAGGCCTCCTTTGCAATCAGTAGTTGGTCATCTCAAGGTCTTTTGGTCTATCTCAGTCTCTCTGCTTAGTGTCTCAGTGGTTGTATAATGGACCTACATCTTTCTCAACGTTCTTGACAATATTTGCTTCCGAATGTCTAGCAATTAATATTTGATATATTCCCAAGACAGCTTGTTCTGCTATGTAGCTGTGCTTTCAGAAACACACATCTCCGTCTGTCTGTCTGTCTATTTTTCCTTTTTAAAGAAACTAGGCTGCTTTCAGTCTAGGCTGCTGCAAAAGGAACAGAGTAACTATGACAGAACAATGCCTAGTCTTTCAAATACTTCTTGGAACTTCCCAGGTGGCCCTTTCACTCTGACACAGCTCTCATCACAATGGCAGAAGCCAAAGCTATTTTTGTGAGGCAGAAGGACAGGTGTGGCAGGAAAAAAAAGGATTTTCCACTAGGGAGACGCAAAGCAGAGGAAGGCATCTCCATTCCCCATGAGGTGTATACAGTTGAGATACAAGAACATCATTCTGGCTCTGAAGAAGCAAATGCAAGATGGATTCCAGTAAGTAAGAGCCTAATGCAACACAGGACTGTAAGCTAGGATTTGGGGGCACTGTTACTACTGGCAAAAAGTCCAAAGGGGGATAAAATGTACAGATAATTAAAGCCCTATTAAGAAATTATATTGTGCATGTGTTTCTACAGATGTACATATTTTTGTATCAATGAGTCTATATGCTTTCATTTTAAAAGTGATCCTGCGTACAGGTCCCTCAGATGTACAATATAGATGCATTGAATACAACAAGTGTATAACGACATGCATACACTGGCTAACATGATGCATGGCCTCTGCGGGGATGTGAGTGACTTGAGACGCTGCTGCTATGGACCCGGAAACAGCAGCACAGCTGTAGAGCATCATGGTTGCGCTACAAGTGTTACCACAGTTCTCCCCATTCACCACAATGGGGAGAAATATGGTAATGCTTGTAGTGCAACTGCAGTTCTCTACAGAGGTGCCACTGCTTCTGAGTCTGCAGCAAGTCACTCCTGTCGCTGAAAAGGCTGTGCATCATGTCAGCCAGTGTACACACCACAT
The DNA here is from genome assembly GCF_027244095.1 of Hemicordylus capensis. NCBI lineage: Eukaryota > Metazoa > Chordata > Lepidosauria > Squamata > Cordylidae > Hemicordylus > Hemicordylus capensis. The sequence goes on along the minus strand of NC_069657.1, from coordinate 396,995,612 downwards.
CAAGGTACATCAGCTCAGTAATATTGTATGTGCAAAAAGGGTGCACATGATGTTACACAAAAGTAAGCCTACTGGAAATTGGCTTACTCTTGTGTAAAAACATTTCCACAACTTGCATGCATGCGATGTTACTGGGCTGGTATACCCTTTCACGGTATGTCAACCAATGTGAAGAGGGCTTAAGGGAATTGTTCAAGGGTCTGATGGACTCCTCTTTATCAAGGTAAAGTGTGCATTATCTGTGGATAATGGACAGGTTGTCTAAAGTGGCGATCAAAAGCATAACCATTGTTGATGTTGCTTTCTGACTTCAGCCTCCCTGTATAATTCTTGAATTGTACAAATAATATGGGTATTGTGATGGATTTGGGAACCAGACCAGACAATGGAAAAGATCTGCTGGCAGGTGACATGGGGCAAGTCTATGCAACAGGAAGGCAGTTTCCTCTGTCTCCTCCTCATAAGCCCCCACCACCTTGTTTGGCTCCAATCTGTTTTATGAGGGTCAGGAGGTGTAAAACCTCATTATTGAACTCCATTGGATGTCGGTGTATGTGTGATATGGCTAAGTGCCAAGATCTTAATTGGGGAACTCATAAAGACAGAGGACGGATGCCACTTCTTGAAAAATGGCTTGTAGCCTTCCTGCAAGCATGAATGCTTTTTATGAATTCATTACAAAATGTATTGATATAGCATCCCCCCACCCCCAAGCCTGCCACACACAAACATTCAACTCCTATCAAACGCCATCCCTTTGTTTTCCGGTATGCCTCTTGGACTCCTCACCCAGAGGCAATATGAATAAAATTGGTAATAATCATGTATGTCTCTTTGGACTGTGGCCTGCCTCCCCAAGCTTCTGTATTTGGGAAGATCTGAAGACTGTGCACAAACGAATTCAAATTTCAGTAGAAATTGGCATTATGCCTGGTGGAACATCTCCTGATAGGGGATGCTGCTGGCTTTGGCACATTACAGCTTACTTGTCATAAATGAAGGGGCTGTTCATCTCTCCAAGCACATACTATAGCATTCAGCTGGAGACTGCAGGAAGGCATTCACGGAGAAGCTTATGGATTAAGAATCTTATTGTTTTGGTTTGGTGCTATATATTAAATACATATTGGTAAGCTGTGTTCTAGATTCTGGAGGATGATGCAAAATCATATGTGTCATAAGCTGCTCGCTTTATGAGACAATTGGCCTTAGACCAGAATTTCCTAGAGCAAGCATGCAAAGCATAAATGGTGGACTGGTATATGCAAACAGTGTGTGCACATCAGGGAGCTGGAACACAATCATTTCCTCAGCATATGTATTATTATTAACAATATTTTTACCCCACCCATCCTCCAAGGAGCTCATGGCAGCATATATGGTCCCCTCCCCCAGTTTATCCTTACAACAACCTTGTGAGGTAGGCTAGACTGAGGCCCAAGGTTAATCAGTGAGCTTCATGACTGAATGGTGATTTGAAACTGGGCCTCCCCAGACCTAGTCCAGCACCCCCTGCACCACACTGGCTCCTGTGCGCATGGGCATTTGAAAATGGGCCTCGTTTATTTTTACATGTTGGAAACAGGCTGCAACCATGATTGCTGTGTTAAATGTGGAGCTAGTCTGTCCTTAAACCTTTCTCATTTTTACAAATGCAAGTAAAGGTAAAGTGTGCCATCGAGTCGGTGTCGACTCCTGGCAACCATAGAGCCCTGTGCTTGTCTTTGGTAGAATACAGGAGGGGTCTACCATTGCCTCCTCCCATGCAGTATGCGATGATGCCTTTCAGCATTTTCCTATATTGCTGCTGCCCAATATAGGTGTTTCCCATCATCTGGGAAACATACAAGCGGGGATTCAAACCGTCAACTTCTGGCTTAGTAGTCATAGCTAATTGTTTCAGACACCTTTCTCCACCCTATTTGTTCCTCTTCTCATCCCCTAGCCAACATTCTGCCAGTGACTTATGGTGTCAGGGTAGAAGAAGAAGAAGACTTTTTGCCCTTCATACCCACAACTGGTGGATTCCCCCCCACCCCCGCAAATGCTGTTCAGACTCCAGAGTAGTTTGAGCTGCAGGAAATTTCTTCCTGGCCCAAAGAGAGTAAAGATAAAATTTTCATAATCCCTTAGCACAAATCTACCTATCCCAAAGCAGTGGCCATTTCTGATATCTGAGAGGAAGGACATGGGTAATGTTAATAGGGTCTACTTTCCATATTCTTTGACTGTGTGTCTACTTTAGGTACTCAAGGTTAATTGGTCCTATGTTCACTTACCTGGGAGTAAGTGTTATTGAAATCAGTGGTACTTACTTCTAAGTCGCTAAGTGTAGTCTCGTTCTATCTATTTCATTTTTCAGCTGAGACTGCCAAGAAGATATCATAGGAGTTGTATAATGTGATTGCCTTAACTTTCCTCTACTCATTTCACAGTGGTCTACAGTGGCTTATCTTTTCTCAGGATTTCTTAGTGGGAGCAAAACCTTTCCATCTACAGCAGGTTCAGATGTACAGCAGTTTGAAGCAGCACTCAGTGGAGATTTGCCCCTAGAGTGTTGGTGGAAGGCTTCCAATTCCTCAAATTCTGTGACTTTTGTGCATGTATGAGGCCACACATGGCTCTGTGGTTGCCAGGAGACAACACTGACTCGACGGCACAATCTTTTTTTTGAGGCCCTTGGGAGAAGTTTCTCAGCAATCCTGAGAATAAAGGGTAACTCTTGCACATAGTACTCTGAATTTTCCAGTCCCTCTTGGCTATTTATACATGGCACTGTACAAAGACTGAGAGGACAATATTTTCCTTGCCACAAAAGATACCATATTTATCTGAATAGAAGATGAATTGATTTATGTTGACCCCCTTAAAAATACAGGTTATACTGTATTTACCTGAAAGGAAGAAGACTCTGAATTTAAGACAACCCCCTGCTTTCTAACATCAAATAACTTGGATAAACCTAGTTCTGGATTCAGGCAAATACACTACTGTAAAGAAGAAGAAACAGAAGGAGTGGAGGGAAATGGAGGCAGGTGTAAGCAGGGGAAGAATATGCTAATACAGGGCTTGACAAATCCCAGGCACCAGGGAGCCATGGCACCTAGAAATCTAACCATGGTGCCTAAACTAAGATTTTCAGAGGTAGAGTTATTTAATAAAATCTTTATCTGTCCCATGTAGCCCTGTTTGTACTTTGTTACTTGTAAAGAGGATAAAGAGAAGCCCATTTACCCTGCTACCTCCTCTCCATAGGGTCTAAGTCAGATAGTAATGTCAAGTGTCTATTATCTGGCTTCTAAACTTTTGGGCCAAAGAAAAATGGTCAAAGTCTGTGCTAAAGTGGTTACACATGCTTGTGCTTGGCTACAGTTAGAGATGTAAAATATTAAATGGTTTAACCCATAGGTATTAGTCTTATATTAATACTGTATATTGCTGCAAATATATTTTATTTTATTTTATTTGCTACATTTTTATACTGCCTTTCTGCCGTGACAAAGGCACCCAAAGTGGCTTACAATATTACAGCAAATTACAGAAGATTAATAAAACGTCTTGGGCTGTTGGTTTTTTCAGGAGCTGAGCTTTTCAGCTGAGGACAAGAGCTCCCTGGCCTGGGCACATCCTCTCAGGGCACATTAGTCTTTCAGTAGTCTTGGGAAGGAATGGGGGGGGGGCTCCCCCAACAGTCTTCACAGGCCAGAGCTGGTCTCTATGGGGGCCGATGTTATGCTCTCCCCTGGCCTGGGTGCTTCCTTTCTTGCCTTCCTCTCGTGGCAATATATCTCGTAATGGCTAGGCCCCATTACAATAGAAGGTGGGCTGAGAACAGCAGACCCCACTACCCTCAGTGAGGCCCAGCTCACGTCCAGGCCAGCCCTGCTTAACCTAACCCTAACCTTGCCCTGCCCTGCCCTGCCCTTGTCATTAGCACTAGCCAGGGAAGGGAGAAGAGAAGGCTGGAGGCTGTTCCAAGAAGGAAGCATCGCAGCCTGGTCACCCAGAGTTGGTATCAGGCAAGTGGGTTGGGGGCCTCCTTCACCCTTCCCCCCCCCCAATCAGAGTTGTGAACTTGTTAAACAGTTAAATGAAATAGTTTTAATAGTTTGAATGGATACTTTTTCAAAGGTTAGTTATTTCTCTAAGAAATGGGGACCAAGGAATTTCTCTATTTAGCCTTCACCACTATTATATATTGCAAGAGGGCTACATGCACTCTGGGGTGGCCAAGCTTCAGCATTATGATGCTTTTTGACGCTTATAAAGCATCTTTCAAATGCTAAGTGTTTTGCATATATTGTGACAGCGGTCCTTAACAATAGTCATGGGTAGTCGGCCGCTATTTCCCCCCACTATTAACTTGCTGCTGCTGCTGAATTGGTTTTTTTGCATCCTTCACATTAAACCTCCTGCTTCTCCCCGCGTCCCTGTGCCTTACCTGGGACTGGCTTTGTTGGCTTTCCTTGAGTGTGTGAGAATTGCTAATTAGCCCAGAATTGAGCTATAAAGTGGTTAATCAGGGGATCAGTAGAATTGATTTCTCTGTGTAATTATTGGAAGGGATGTCCTTTTCCACTTCTTTTTCTGGAATGGGCAACTGGAGTCTGTGCAGTAGCGGAGGGCGGAGTAGGAAATGTCTCCCAGCTCTCTGGATTCAATCAGTCTCATCAGGCTAATGTGAGGAGCCGATCCAGATGGGTGCTTGGTCTTTCTCACCTTGGCTGCTTCCTGCTTGTGCACCACACTGCATGCAACAGAAAGGGGAATTGGAGGAGGAATATGTTCTGATTGACAAGCTTTTCATTAGCTTGCCAGTCAGTACAAGTTCACCTTCCAAGTCCCCTGCATGGGGAGGAGCTACAGCTCAGTTTAGCATTATTTCACATGGAGATCATCCTAGGTTCAGTCCTTGGCATCTCCAATGAAAAGGATGTCTGGTAGCAGAGTTAGCAAAGACCTCTGCTTCAGATCCTCAAGAGCTGTTATTGAATAGACAGCATGAGGCGAGCTGGACCAATAGTCTGTTATATATGGACTAATGGTCTATATACTGTGTATATAGACCATTGGTTGCATCAGAGGACAACCGGTTGACTTACTGTGCAGCATTTATGTGCATGTTACAGTATATTGCAACACATGCAGGTGTGTAAGATCACTGTTGCTCTAAACACAAGGATTGTGTGATCACAGTTGTGCATTTGATAGCCATTGGAAATAATGGCTGTCAATTGCACAACTTGCACAACAGCACAAACATTGTGTTGAGACATGCATATAATGTTGTGCAGTATGTCGGCCATTATTTTTCTCTGATACTATTAAAAACTCTCTCCTGATGTTTCATCCATAGGATTGCAAAACCCAGTTTCCCTCTGGAGAAACGAGCTGGATTCCCTAGAACACTTCCCCCGAGGAGTCTGAGGAATTGTTCCCATATGATACTTCAAGTCCTTGATCACCTGTTCTCTTGTGCTTCAGCTGTTCCTCTCCCTCTCTTGTCTCTCCACTTTACTGGAAAATAAATTAGCAGACTAATTAGATGACTATCTTAAGCAGCCAGCAGTTGCTTCCTGCCGCAACTCCAGCTGAATACAAGATGATAGCAGCAGTTAAAAGTATCCGCTTGAGACTCCAAATTGCCCAAGTTAATTTGGCTGCTCCACCTGGGGCAAGTCACTGGGCCACTTCCAAAGTCTATTTTTGGAAGAGGTGGCTGCTTGTGGTTAAGGGTGCAATGCAGATTAGATGCACCTTGTTTTCAGGAGAAAATGCAGGGTCTGTACATATGCATCCAAAGGTTTGCTTGGGCTGCATTTTGGCTAAGAAATATCAGTGCTGCAGCTTTCCTATGTTTTCATGCATCTAAGGGTCGACACCAACTTGACAGAACTTAATGAAAGATGTGGTAATGTGTTAAATGTTATCATGGTAAGTAGCTCTTCCACGATCTTTGTGCAGGGGGGAAAAGTAGTATACATTATTTCTGAAGTACAGTGTACATATTTTGTTGCCTATACATGGATTCAGAAGTTCTCATTCGCTTCCCAGTCTGGGTACTTGTGGCAAATAAGAATTATTGCTCTGATGTAGTTCTAGTCATGCACATCTACATGACTATATGGATATATATATATATCCATCTACATCAGAAAATGCATGCATCCAGTTCAGTGGGGCCTGGATGGACATCATGATGCAGATGTGCATCCACAACAGCTGTATGCGTGGATAAGCCTTGTACAGGTTCCCTTTGCTGAATTGGGGCATTTCTCTGCCTCGGAAGTGATGCTGTGTAGTTTTTTTACATAGAGATGTATCTGTGTAATATGAAATAGCCCTTAATGTAAGATTTTTAATTTTTGCAGCTTACAGATGACATTTTAATTTGTTTTGGAAATTGGGTATCCAAGCTGCATTAATACCTTTGAAAACCTGTCCATGCAGCCATTCTTGGAATGTTTTACTAAAGAGAAACACGGATAATTAATGCAAGATCCACTATTCCCTCTCTTCTGTGCTGTGTTGGTCCCAGCCTCTATTTCCAGTAGAGGTGGAGACCCACAAGAAAGCAACCTTGTCCTACTTTGGAGTCCCTGTTTTGCTCTGTTTCTACTGTTTCACCACCTGTTAGAGGATAATTTCTCTGCCTTTCTGGAATGCTCTGACACATTGTGACATATGCTTTAGATACTAGATGGAGAATAATCTCATGGGGAGATCAGTATCCAAAGCCCTGGTCCACAACCAGTTTTATAGGAAGCCCACTTTGAAGAATGGATGCAGGATAGTAGCCCAGGCCCTTATTTCATCTACAAGTGGATGGTCAGCAAGCTTTGTTGCTATAGCAACCATTCCATCCACATATCACTCTCTGGGTTGGCAATCGGAGTGGAACAACTGGTGCTCCTTAGGGGGCTGAACTCGTTAGGGGACTCCACTTACTGACCCCAAATCTAAAGGGATCCTTTGCTCCTTGTTGGGCCCTAACCAAGAGCTTAAAGCAGACCTTGACACATCTTTGGATCTAGGAGCCAGCCCAAAGATTTAGGAGCCACACAATAGATACTTGACAAAATTACCAGAGTTAGTGACAAATATTGTAGAGGCAGAGGATAAATGGGCTTCTTTTTATCCCCTTTACAATCAACCTACTTAGAAACAGTGCTGCCTGGCACAAATAAAGATTTTATTAAATGAACTGTACCTTTGAATATCCTAGTCTAGGCACCACAGTTAAATTGCTAGGTGCCAGGGCTCCCTGACACCTGGGATTTGTCAACCACTTGTTAAAAGCTTGGAGATAGTGAGAAATTAAGCAGCCATCGTGCCTTGTGCCTATTTCTGTGGGAAGGTGGGACAAGTGAAGCACTGCAAGTCTCTAGTCAAATTGCCTTGCTTACTGAGGTGGAAATGTTGAGCAGTTGGTGAGCAGCTTTGTCATTCTGGGTGGTCTTTGTGTATGTTTCAGATAGACAGCCTGGAGGAGAAGCTTTCCCACTGCAGACAGAGCTTGGAAGAGGTGGATTTTAAACTACGGAGAGAAGAACTGACTCCTGAGGGAAGGTACTAGTGAGAATTCAGGTGCTCATTGGAGCTTTGTGGAACTGCAGGTGTCTGTTGCTCTTGCAAACCAGTGGTTAGCTAGATGTGTTGATTTTTAACAGCTCTCGACAGAGCAGAGATTTAATAAGTTCCACCATGACCACCATTATAGTTTGCTCTAAAAAAGAGGTGGTTTTAATTGAACTGAGGGAATGAACCAAACCTGGCTTCTACCCTTGGCTGCTTTCTTGTTTCATAAAGCTTCAGAAAAATATTTATTTTATTTAAAATATTACTATACCACCCAACACTTGTGTCTCTGGGCAGTTTATAATGAAAATAATTTAAAACATCAAATCAATTAACAATGAAAATCATTTAAAACTCAATATTAAAATTATTAAAACTATAAATCTAATTAAAAGCTTGGGTGAATAAATGTGTCTTCAGTGCCTTTTTAAAAGTTGGCAGAGATAAGAGCCATTGAAATAAGGAGGCTCATTGAAATAAGGAAGCTCTTATTTCAATAGGGAGTGCATTCCAAACTCCAAGGGCAACAATGGAGAAGTCCTGTTCCCGAGTAGCCACCAATTAAGTTCACGGCAACCTCAGACGAACCTCTCCAGATGATCTTAACAGGCGGTGGAGCTCATGGCGAGGAAGATGTTCTCTTAAATACTCAGATGTTCTCTTAAATACTCAGCCTAAGCTGTTTCGGGCTTTATAGGTAATAACCAGCACCTTGTCTTTTGCCCGGAAACGTATCTGCAGCCAGTGTAGTTCCTTGAACACAGGAGTAAATTGGTCTCTCCTAAATGACCCAGAGACCAACCTGGCTGCCGCATTCTGAACCAACTGCAGTTTCCGGATGATGTACAAAGGCAGCCCCACCTAGAGCGCATTAAAGTAATCTAGCCTAGAGATAACGAGCATATGTACCACTGTGTTGAGGTTGTTCATCTCAAGAAATGAACGCAGCTGGTGTATCGGCCAAAGCTGATAAAAAGCACCTCTAGCCACCGCCTCAACCTGGGACACCGGGAGAGATTCTGATCCAGAAGCATCCCCAGACTGCTTACCTGTTCCTTTTGGGGGAGTGTGATGCCATCCAAAACCAGCAGATCAAATTCGTCTCCCCGGGTTCTGACCCTGCATGGATCCCTCCATCTTATCCAGGTTCCCCTCCACATGGATCCCTCCATCTTATCTGGATTCAGCCTCAGTTTGTTAACCCTCATCCAGCCCATTACTGCCTCTAGGCAGGCATTTAGAGAGCTTATGCCTTCTCCCAATGATGTTGACATGGAGAAATAGATTTGGGTGTCATCAGCATATTGATAACACCCTGCACCAAATCTCCTGATGATCTCTCCCAGCAGTTTCTTGTAGATGTTAAACAACATCGGAGACAGTATGGAGCCCTGAGGCACACCATACCGAAGTTCAGATTCTGAAGAACAACAGTCTCCAAGAGACACCATCTGGAATCTGCTCGTGAGGTAAGAGCGGAACCACTGCAAAGCAGTGCCTCCCATCCCCAGTCCCATCAGGCATTCCAGAAGGAAACTATGGTCAATAGTATCAAAAGCCTCTGAGAGATCCAAAAAGACCAACAGAGTCACACTTCCTCTGTCAATTCCCAATTGGACATCATCCATCAGGCCGTCCAAGGCATTCTCCACCCCATAGCCCACCCGAAAGCCAGTCTGAAACAGGTCTAGATCATCAGTTTCCTCCAAGACCACCTGGTGTATATATACAGTCCTGCTGAATCATGCCAAAATCCCAACTAGTCCAGCATCCTGCTTCATGCAGTGGTCAACCAGGTAGATCAGGGAAGCCTGCAAGTGGGGGAAAGAGGGCAGCCTCCCCCTCCCATTGATATTCCCTGGATCTTGGGCATGTTCAGGAGCATGCTGTGTGAACACTCTCTCTGAGTCCTAATGTGCTTTTCCTTTCTCACCACTACTGAATGCCTGTCTCTTTGTTTTTTGAATTATTTTTCTGCTACTTTCGTATTTTGCTCCTATTGATAGTTGGAGACCACTTAAGTTTAACCAAAGGGCCGAGTCCTAGCCTAAGTTCACTCCCTCCCAAAAGTAATTTACACTCTGCTTTGTAACCTTCTTACTGAATAACCTCATATTTGCTGACCTTCAAGCACCTAGAAAGGCCACGTTTTATAGGCCCCACAGGTTTTATCTCCTCCAAATGAAATATGACTACCATCCCCATAATCTATGACTACTATAATAGATATGTAGCACCAAGATCATGCTGAAACCTGTCTAGATCGTGGCAGTGACTAGGTTCCTGAGTTAGGTTTCTGGGAAGGCTAAGGTCAGATTATGATTCTCCCGAGACCTTCAGCCAGCTCCCACTCTGCAGGTTTGTTTAAAGAAAAATTGTGTACCAAGAAAATGCAGCAAATCTACATAGGTTTTGCATGACATATTTACACAATTTATTCTGGTTCTGCCAGAGGCAAGGAGGGGATATAGGACACTGAGGCCCAAGCTCTGTTCCTGCATGGCTTTGTTTTATTTTAAAGCTAAATAGCAGTGGGGGGAGGATCATGGACACTTGTGCAAAGGAAGAGGGTATTTAACCCTTTCTTGCACTATCACAGTCCCGATGAAAATCACACCTCTGTCAGCACAAAGAGGGGAACTTCTGTATTGTCACCAATGGAAGCTCACTTTCGGAGCTGAGAGCAATTTGGGGGGTGCAATTTTTGTTGGGATTATGGTTCAACTTTCATTAGGACTATGGTTAAATATCCTCTCCCTGCGCACCATAGTCTTGATCTTGAATGCTTTCCCCCACAGCTGTTGCTTAGATTTAAAAAACAAATCCCAACTACACATTTAACAAAGTATAGTTTTTAGCCCTAAAGCTCAACCTCCTGATCACTGGAAATCTTAAAGCAGAATCTGGATCTCCACCAAACAGCTGCAAAGCAGTGGGCAATTGCAGCAGGAAGGAAAGATAGTATTTAACATTTCTTGAAAATGTATTTGTATCCCATCATTCTGTATTACAGATATCTCAAGGCAACTTCTAACATTATGCATCCCAGAGCATGGTCCAAAGGGACACAATACAGCTATCTTGCTGAAACTAAGCAGCTCTTGATGTGGTCAGTGCCTGGATGGTTGACCGATGTATGCGACATCTAGCCGTAGCACAGTGGTAAAGCATCTGCTTTGCTTGCAGAAGGTCCCAGGTTCAGTTTCTGGCATCTCCAGATAAGGTTGGGAAAGATTCCTGCCTGAAACCTTGGAGAAGCCGCTACCAGTCCGTGTAGACAATACTGAGCTAGATAGATCAACAGTCTGACTCGGTATAAGGCAACTTCCTTTTTAAAAAAAAACAATGATAACGAAAGCAGCTACAAAGTACAACAAACACACTTAAGAAGTAAAAGTCTGCTGGAACAAAGCTGCTTTTAGGGTCTGCCTAAAAGCAGACAGACAGAAAAGGGGCCGGATGTACCTCTCTTGGGAAGATATGCTACATTCTAGATGCTGTCACCAAAACAGTCCCATCTTGTGTCTGCCTCCTCCTGTACACCTCTGGGCAGAGAGAAGAAGCCTCAGAAGCAAAGTGACAATCTAAACAGGTTCATATAGAAAGAGGAGATTTCTACATGGTTCTGTACAGTACTTAACTCTTCTCCCACCCACCACTTTCCTTCTGCAACTCCTACTCCTACCTGCTACCACATTTTCCCCAAGACTCAGCAAACACGTGTCCAGAGCCCTAGGGAAGTGAGGGTTGCAGGGGAATAACCCTGGCATGGAAGAGGTTAAGCACTGCCCACTGTTTTTCTGCTGCAATAGATCTTCTGGAAATAGCATATCTTCCCTAAATGCCTGCCTGGAGGCAGTAATGGACTGGATGAGGGATAACAAACTGAAGTTGAATCCAAATAAGATGGAGGTACTGACTGCCAGTGGGGGGGTGGGAGTCAGACCCAAGAGATGGTTTAGATCTGCCTGTTCAGGATGGGGTTATACTACCCTTGAAAGATCAGGTACGTAGCTTGGGAGTGCTCCTGAACCCAAAGCTCTCCCTGGTTTCTCAGGTTCAGGCGGTGGCCCGGAGTGGTTTTTACAAGCTTCGACTGATACATCAGCTACGTCCATTTCTAAAGGTTAATGACCTTAAAACAGTGGTACATATGCTGGTAACCTCCAAGCTTGACTGCTGTAATGCGCTCTATGTGGGGCTGCCTTTGTATGTAGTCTGGAAACTACAACTGGTACAGAATGCCGCAGCCAGATTGGTCTCTGGGACAACACGAAGGGACCACATAACACTGGTTTTGAAAGAACTGCCGATATGCTTCGAGGTGAGATACAAAGTGCTAGTATTTACCTATAAAGCAATACCTTAACGGCTTAGGTTCAGGCTATTTAAAAGAGCGCCGCCTTTGTCATAAACCCTGCCACCTTTTATGATCTTCTGGAGAAGTCTGGTTACAGATGCCACTGGCTCATTGGGTGGTGACCCATGACTGGGCTTTCTCTGTGACTGCCCCAAGGCTTTGGAATATGCTCCCTACTGAAATTAGCATATCTTCTCTTTTTCCCCAGGAGGAACCTCAAGACTCTCCTGTTTTTGCAGGCTTTTAATTAGAATTTTTAATAATTTTAAACGTTTTAATAACTATTTTATTCTATTTTTATTGACATGTATTTTAATTTGTGACTCTTAAATTTTAAATTTTGTACACCGCCTAGAGATGTACATATCAGATGGTACAGAAATATGATAAATTCACCCCCTCACCCTTCGCAGCCTGGCTCTTCCACCACATGCATAACTCCAGCCTCATTTAACCACCTATTCAGAACAAGACAGGCATTAGGACTAGAAGCTTTGCTTTAAAAAAAGAAAGCAGAGATTCTCGTTAAACTGCTCACAAAAATGATTTCTTTTGTTGCTGATGTTAAGGTTTTGCCTGTCTCTCTCTCTCTCTCTCTCTCTCTCTCTCTCTCTCACTCTCCCTCCAAACCTCATACTTTAGGAATATGGCAATAATGTTCCACACATTTTGCAGAGATACATGGACATTGAGAGAGCCGCCTGTGCTGTTGTGATGCTCTGCAAAGCACAATAGTGCTGCTGTAGAAGCAGGCTGTTCTAGTCTAACTAAGCATTGCACAATTGCAGTTGCAATGCTACTTCCATTACTCCCAGTGGAAGCAGCATCACAACTGTGATTGCGCAACACTTAGTAGGAATGGAAATGCCCACCTGCACAGCAGCATGGATGGTTCTTCTAGCATCCACATATCTCTGCTCAGTATGTGAGCCGACACTACTTAGTATCATTTCTAGATTCAGGTGCAGTCATAGTTGCCTGGTCTTATTGTTCTAGAAGCACATGCATGACTAACAAATCTATCAATGAGTGATTAGTGAATCTATCAGTGGGGTTTTCCGTTAAACTAATTTAACTTTCATGCAGTCCGGCAACAAATATATCCAGACACCGGAGGGGTGGAGGGGCAGACTTTTTTTAAAGTGGTGGTAGAATCTGATTTAAATTATTCAAAATATAAATATGTAGCAATCCATATTGAATCCACATTAAGTTCAGTAATTCATATCTAAGCCTTTCACTTCTAGTGAGGGGCATGGCATTGAGTACCCAGAATGTTGGGGGCAATATGCTAAATCATTGTAAACCGCTTAGAGAGCTCTGGCTATAGAGCGGTATATAAATGTAAGTGCTATTGCTATTGCTATTTCTATTTAGATGTGTCCCTTTTCTGTTTGCAGTTCCTCATTAACACAGTTCATACATTATATTGTACGTGTGTACAGATCTTTGAAACTACAGAATGTACACACGTCTTTGTAAGCCTGGGTACTAGCCCCTCCAGTGCATGGCACTGATTGAAAATGCCTCTACTACTATAGATGTGTTCAACATAATGTATGAATAACGGTACCTGTGTACACTATATGCTTGTACCAAGTATTCAACATAATGTCTGAACAGGGCTAATGTCTGAACAGGGCTAATGTCTGTCTTCTTCATAGCACCAACACTGCTGATAGTATATTGAGAATCTGAAACATTGGTCACTTCCTGGCACCCTTCTCTTAGGATGGGCATGCACTCTTCCCCCTCATTTCCTTACTATTACTTTAACCTGCATTACACAATGTGACCCAATGTAAGCGCAGAGTGTGCTGCCCCACCCTCCCCTCACAGCACTTGCTGTTAGCAACACAGTAGAGCAACACAGTGGATTTTTGATTCTCACGGTCAAAGGCTGTGTTCTACCCAGGTTTGGGTGCTGTGTGTTCTCCCAGCTGTGGGTTGTGTGGAAGCAAGGTAGGAGCTCAGTCTGTTGATGTCATGTCATGCCATGCTTTGCATTACAGGAGGCATTTTGAAGAAAGGAGGCAAATGAGATACTGAGCAGCAGCAGTCCCATGTCTCTCAACATCTAGTTCTGTCCTTGGAGGAGGCTTCTTACTGAACATGTTGCTAAGAATTTAACTCCACTTTCTAATCCTCAGCAAATTCCACACTGTGATTTTTTCAGTTTATTTTCTTTTCCCCCACAGCAGTAGTTCAGTAGCTGCTTCAGAATTGGCCGGATTTGTCTGTTTCCTAATAGGCTGATGTCTCTATTTTCTCTTCCTCTGATGTACTTCTAAGAGCCCTTCTCCTTTTGCCTTTCCCAATGTTAACACATCCTGTGCTCTTCCTTAACTCACTCTGCAGTCTGGTTTGGCACCATTTCCACTCTGGCTCCTGCTTTGCTCTCCAGGGAAACCACAAACCCTATTATGCTCACTACCTTTCCCAACTAGACCACAGAGCCTGCTCGGAGCTGGCAGATAATTTGCTGGTGCACGTTTAGTTCCAGCTATGCCGAGACTGCTGTGTCCTCTCTGCTGCAAAACACACACACACTCTCTCTCTCTGCTGCAGGTATTACTTGTCAGGCAATTTTTGTTCTTATGCTTTAAACCTTGGATTAATTAATCATCTTGTGCAGCTAACAGTACATGCTTTGGGTTTATTTATTCTCCTCCTGGAAAAGTGTAATGTAGAAAAGCACTTCAGATGCTTAGGTGGAACTTCTACTGGAGTGAGGCAAGATGAGACGTGGTGAAATAGATTTGAGCATGTTCCTCGCCTGTGACAAGCTACATATGAGATCTCGCACAATTTCCTGCATAGATGTGAATTCTATATAGGAAATCTCATCTTGTGTGAAGCAGCCCTGAGCCATTGGGATCCTTAAAAAAAAAAATGCAGGGGTGGAGGCAAGAATACTTTCTTGAAGTAATTTCTCTAAGGCCAATGAAGATGATGCATGTCATGCATGTGCTTCTAGAACAATAAGACCAGGCAACTGTGACTGCACCTGAATTGGCCAATGAAAATGATGGAAGTTGTAGTCCAGTATCTGCAGGAAGGCAGAAGTTGTGCAGACTTGTGCTGAGGACTGATCCACATTTCTTTCCAAATGAGGAAATGCGTGCAGTTGAACCCCTCTTGTATACGTTAGAATCCTGTGGATGGGTGCACACTTAAGCTTGTTTCTCATGAACAGTATAGGAGCTGGTAAACGTGTGTGTGGGCTATGTCACTGCAAGTGGGTGAAGTTACATCATTGGATGCTCCCCCATGCAATGAAACCCACATACAAAAAGCTAACATCCCGGGGCACAGGCTAGGTTAAAACCTGTCTCCCTGACATACCAGTTCTTGGGTAGAGAAGCATTTCAGCAACCTGCAATCTGAAGTAGAACAGTCCAAACTTTTTAGACTGTTCCACTTTGCCATCTCATGTGCTTTGTAAGAACTAGGCCTTAGTCTGTGTGCCAGATGACCACCACAGCTGGGGATGGAGAGACTTTTTATGCACTGTGCATCTTTTGCCAGAGTGGCTCATCAATCTCTCTTGGATTCTTGCAGAAACTCGCTGGAGAAAGAGAAAAACCTGCTAGCAAGCAAAGCTGAAAGCTATGGTAAGAAGTGTGTTAAGGAACCCTACATTCAAATTCTGTGGAAAGCTCAGGGGAAAGGGGAGACATGAAACCGAAATACTTCATTTAACTGCTCTGGAGTCTGGGGACAGAAGCTGACGTTCTGACTAATGTCCCTTGCACGTATGCAGTCAAAGAATGCACACCTATAGTGGCTCCATTTCTGTTTCTGAAGCACAGGTGCTCTCACATGCGTGTTTTTTTTGGGGGGGGGTCACTTTCACCAATCTTCCCTTCCCTTCCCTTGGAAGTGCTCTATGCAGCTCACATTTATGTCCCTAAGGGCTGCATGACCCTTAAGGGCATAATTACACATTGCATGGAGTGCTTCTGGGGATAAGGAGACTGGTGAGAATCAGCCCCTACACACGCGTGAGCATCTGTGCCTCAGAAGCAGAAACGGAGCCACTGTTAAGTGTGCATCTTTTCGCTGCACGCCCCCACAGCATTAGTTAGCCGGGGAGATTTTAATGCTTTACCAAATAAAGTTTAAACACTTCATCACAGGGATTCTGTATTAGAATTCTGCATTGAAGTCTTTACACTTTACAAAAACTGATGAAACTCTGTGCATTCCATTTAAAGTAGCCTTTCTTGTTGCTTTCTTTAATATTAAGGATGGTGGATATTTTAGTCCAGAAAGGTAAGGTGGAAGTGGGTCAGAGAAACGGTGCACAGAAAGGGGCAGGAGCTAAAGTTGATGACTGACTCCTGGCCACGGGAAACAAGGCCTGCCGAATAATCAGGTTTATCGTGAAAAAAGTGTGAACAGCAAGGGAAATATCTGCTGAAGAGGTTGACTCTTGAGCAGGTATTTTCCTTGTTCACTCTTATAAGCTTGTGTACATGCACATGAGGGTGAAATGTGGGATAGTGGCAAGTAGGGATGTGCACAGAACTGGTTTCGTGCACTCCCGGGAGGAGGGTGGGGGTTACTTTAAGGGGCAGGGATGGTGCCTCTTACCTGCCCCGCTGCTTTTCCCCTGCTGGTGCTTTCCCAAAATGTGTGGGTGCGGGGTTGCAGCGTTCCTCCTTGCAGCCCCATTCAGCGTCACCCTGCAAATAATTTTGTTTTAATTTTGTTATTTATTTTAACTAATGTTTGAACGGCTGGCATGGTGGGGCAGGGATGGGACCCTCCCTTCCCTGCCCCTTAAAGTTATCTCCCCGGCATCCGAACTGGCTTGAACATTGGCATTTCAAACCGGTTTGGTGTTCCAGAAAAGGAGTGCCGAACTGGTTCTGTGCACAACCCTAGCGACAAGGAAGGCCTGGGCTTATCCTGATGAATCCATGACTTCACCTATATCATGGCAAAGAATATTGATTCATCCACATAGTGCTAATGCTTAGGGAAAGTACTATATAAACACTGTGAGGTCAAAGTATCACTTGTCTTACATGCAGCACAGCATACCGCCCATGAGAGAACGGGGCATGCACGCTGGCTCCAGCACTGCTAGCAAACGGGATTGCATCAGCGCTGTAGCAACGCTGCTCCCACGATTCCCGCTGGGTCAGAGGCTCTGCACGTTTGCTATCAGCATCAGCAGACTTTCCCCACTCCCTGAGCCAGCATGCCAGGCCTGCTCTTCCATGGGCTGTGTAAGTCATTGTCCCTAATGACTTCCAGCCATCTAGAGGCAGCCAGTATTATGATCCCCAAAGTACAGCGGTTTGGGAGGAAGAAGCGGAGGAGAAATGCTTGCCCAGGGTAAGCTAGTATGTGCAAAGGTGGGAAGAGACTAGAAGCAAGTATTCTCTTCCACTTAACCCCTCTGCTACACTGGTCAGAGGAACGGTTGCCATAACATCAGATGAGGCCAAGACCTTTTCCACTAGCACAGGGCATATGTAGTTCCTGCCACTTTCACCTCTGGTTTAGTGAATGCCACACGATTCTCTTTTTCTTCAAATGAATTGAGTCCTGGATTCCTTGGATTAAAATGTATACAGTTAAAATGTATGCAGTGTGTTTCTGCAGGTCTTGATTTGTTTGGTATAAAAAGGTTTCCAAGAGGAAGCACTTTTGCAATTGCTAGTCTTCCAGGTTCTGAGTGCCCCCTGCTGAGAAAATAAAAGATACTTATGTTAAATATGTGCTGCATCAAACACTGAAGTCGGGCATAAATAGCATAGTGTCCTGATTTCTTTTTTTTAATGCCCATTGGGAAATGGAGGTAGTGTTCTCTCTAGTAGGGCTGCTGCAAGAGTGGAAATACAGGAACAAGAGACGGCGAAGGAGAGCAAATTGGAGAGAGCTTTTGCTCAAGGAGGCCCCAGCATGTGGCAGGATAGTGGAAGCTGCTGTTTGTTTCACACTGCAGTTGTACAGCTCCCGCTCTGTATGGGTACACATGTGGCGAAGTGCCTCGAGGCCCTGAAATGTGATTGGCAGACAGAGTCACAATGAGTAATTAGCAGAAACAGCAGCAAGGAACACAGGAGCAAAGTCAGTATAGCCTAATTCTCCCAGCACCAGTCTTGCTCAGGTACACTAAGGAATGCATTTGATAGATGCAGTAAGGAATTAAAATGCCTTACAGCTCATCTCCACAGCAGGAAAATAGCATTTTTCTATTATTCACTATTTTTTGATTGGGAAAATGCAATTCTTTTCTCAATTCAGCACATCCATTGCACTTGAGAAATAGCTGTGTATATTGTGGTTGTGCCAGAACTATTTAGTGCCCATGAAATTACTGTTGCCGAGCAATATACTTTCTCACCATCTCTCGTTTGTTTTTTGTCTTGTAATTTACTTCTCATGGGTAGAAACTGAGCATCACCATCACTACTACCTTGGCCTTTTAAAATACAGAAAACCTGCCCCCAGTGAATGCCAGCATGGCTACCCTCTACTCTCTGCCCTGCCATTTTGCAAACTTTGTTTTTATTTTGTTCTAAGCTAGGTGATAGTCACCTTAAGTGGTGCAGCAGGGAAATGCTCGACTAACAAGTAGAAGGTTGCCAGTTCAAATCCCCGCTGGTATGTTCCCCAGACTATGGGAAACACCTATATTGGGCAGCAGCAATGTAGGAAGATGCTGAAAGGCATCATCTCACACTGTGTGGGAGAAGGCAATGGTAAGCCCATCCTGTATTCTACCAAAAGAAAACCACAGGGCTCTGTGGGTGCCAGGAGTCGAAATCGACTTGACAGCACACTCAGGGGTGTAGCTATAATTGAGCGAAAGGGTTCAAAGAACACAGGCCCTCAGCTCCTGGGGGCCCTCCAGCTCCATCCCTATTTTCTTCATTATCTCCCTATTTTCTTCATTATCTCACTCACTCTGGGGGGCCGCCAGAGAGAGGGATGAACACGGGCACCTTCTCCCCAAGCTACACCCCTGAGCACACTTTACCTTTAAGGTAGGCTATACAATCTTGTTCTGGAGCACATATAAGAGGGAGATAGTTATGCAGCCCCCTCTGCAGGAAGACTACAACCCCTTATCCCATTCATGGAGGGAAGCAATATTAACCTTGGTTGAGCAAGTACTACTTTGAATCTTGCCCCAGTCCGCCCCCTGCCCCCCCCCCCCGGCCCTGACAGTTGCTTTGTTGGCTCACTATCTATTCTTAGTTATTTAGGTTATGCTGCCACCTCCTGGATCATTGTATCTTCCCTTTATTTTCTCTGAATTTTTTTTTTAAACCTTCAGTGCCAAAGCTGTCAAAGACACTTCCCACCTTACAGTATAATTAGGTGTGCGCTTAAATCTGTATAGGATAGAAGCAGTCCATTTGTATTTGCAACATGTATATGCTACAGGTACACCAGGCAGAGAGCTGTGCTTGGCTGCAGCTGGCTCCCTGTTGAGCTTATATTTGGTAGCAAACCCAGGCCTAACTCTCTGCAATGTGTGAAATGACCCTGGAATTAGAAAACAAATGGAGTAACTCCCAGGACAGGTGGTTCTATTATGACCTTGAGCAATCACAACATATGCCCATGAGGGTCTCTTTGGGAAAGCTCCGAGGACATTTCACCATTCTCCTACCACAGCATATGCTAAGAACAGTTCAGCAACTGGAAGTTCTTCCTAGCATTTAACCTAAAATGCCTCCTTGCTCTTCTGACAGAACTGGTCCAGGGTTTATAAATAGTCAGCATTCAGGGTCAGGGAAGGGAGCTGCGTGCCATCTTGTTACAGGGAGAAGTGTCCCATAATAGCATCATGGCTGTAGCTAGCACCAGCCTCCAGCCAAGGGCTCGAGACCTCTTGCCCAGGTTTTAATGCAATGGGCTCATCTTGGTAAAGCTGCCTCCCTTCGGGAGCTAGCAAACACAAAGGGACAGCCGCCTGAGCTGTCATATTAACACTTGAGACTTCCCATTAAAACCATACTCCTCTGGCAGGCACACGCTGAGCTGTGCTCCGACCTTTGCCGCCACTGCAGTCGGCAACAATGATCCTATTGTCAAACAAGTAACCCTGTAGTCTCGCCTCTCCCAGGAAGTACAAAAGCAGCAAAATTGTCTCTGAATAGGCTTGATTGCTGTAGAGCAGCAGCACAAGGTAGGTGTTCAAAGGCTGCTACAGCGTAGTTGCTGAATAGCTTTTGAATGGAGCTGGAGCTGGTTTTATTTAGTGCATTCCTCTCTCACTCTTCCTCCAAGGAACACCGGGAAGAATTCCGACAGTAGAATTATCCCATGTTATCTTCACAACACCCATGTGATGTTAGGCTGAGCACCTCCACTCTGGAGAGCAACCCAACTGGCCAGTCCTGCAGAGAACATGTAGCAGCTCTTCTGAATGACTAGCAGAACAGCACACTTCTGTCTGTCAGATGCCACAGCCAGCAGGCAACATAAACTGCCACATAGCACTCCCTGTTCAGCAAGGGAATTGGTAAGCTGGACCCCATGAAAGAGAACATGATTCAAACCAGCCTTGTAGCCAACGAACGATGTACACCCACCAACCATTCCTTTTGAGCCAATTGGTTTGCCTCTGGCATTATAAAGCTATGGGCAGCAAAGTAAAATTTGGGTATTTGTTCATACAGCTATATGAGATATTACATTTATTCAGTGGATTGTTAGAATATAGTAGCACATCTACAGAGCTCTTCTGTAGGGAAATTTATAGGCAAGAATCAAGATTCCTATTTGAAGAGGTCTGAAGGGTTGAAAGGCAGACCTTAACACCATGTACAGTGCAGTCTTTCCTTGCATCCACAAGATGGAGATAATTATTTTGTTCTACCTTTGTAAAATGGTATGAAAACCTCAGGCAGAGAAACATCAAGTGTAAAATGCACACAGTACTTCTAACAAGGATTCTAGAGCAGGGATTCTCAACATTGGGTCCCCAGATGTTATTGGACTTCAACTCCCATAATCCCCAGCTCCAGTGGCCTTTGGTTGGGGATTATGGGAGTTCGGAATTATGGGAGTTGAAGTCCAATAACATCTCCCCAAGATGTTGAGAATCTTGGGACCCAACGTTGAGAATCCCTGCTCTAGACTGTAGATTGGCCCTCAATCCACCATGCCAAACAAGCCTGTGATTCTAGTTTCAGACTACATTCTCTATATTTGTTTGAACAAATTTAGAATGAGAGAGGACACATACTTGGAATAGGCCAGTGTTACCACATTCCACAGGACCATTGCAGGTAGTACCCTAAAGGAACATTAAAAGGCATTAATTCCACACCAGTAATTAGTAGAGGCAGCACTGAAGAAAACAGAATATGCTTGTGGTAGTTGAACTGCTTGAGAAATGTGTCCGATCCTGATTTTGTCAGACTTACTAATGTGGTATGAAACTTGAGCTAGATGAGCAAAACCAAGGTTGCAGATTAAGTCTGAGGTGAAAGTAGCATCTTGTATATGTTTTCTTCCCCTCTTTCAGAGAAAGAACTGAAAGTGCTTCGTCATGAAAATCGCAAGAATGCAGCCCTATCAGTAGCCCTTGTGCTGTTGGTGGTGGTTATTTACACCTGCTGGACAATGTAAGAGCTTTTGCCAGGATCTCCTAATGATGGTGCAATCAGCTTTCCAAGCCAGTGTGCACTTGGACACCTCCAATCATCATCATGATCTAGGCAATCTTCGACGACACTGAAGGAAAATTAACTGAGTACAAGCGGTTTGGTTTTACCCTCCCATTTATTCTGTGGGGAGCAATCGTAACATCTTGATTTTCCCTGCCATTGAGACCACCTGTGTGCAATCAACTCAAGATGTTGCAGCATCTCAGGCATTTTGAAGACAAAATCCTCTTCTCCTGAAAACAAGGCTGATCTCCCAGTATCCTGATTCCTCAAGCAGGAAGCTCACGCTCTCTAGTCTTCCTCTTTACCCACCTCCCCAAACCCCTGCACCTTTCCTCGCTGCTTTGTTTCCTTATGAGGCTGCTCATGAGCCTAGGTGATACTCGGGCCTGAAGCACCACTAGCAACATGGCAGATAACCCCTCTGGAAGATTCTCAAGAATCAAGTGTTGGTTTATATACTCTCATAAGGGGATGCATCAGAATAGTCCACTACCTACAAGTCAGCATGTTTCATGGTAAATTAAGATGATGGATATGTATACTAGTAGGCACAGACGCCAGACATACTGCCATGACTGAAAAGATGGACATACCTGTAGAAGCTAAGGATGTCAGTATTGACACAGTGTGTGGGGCTTGCAGTGGGGACTATCTAAACTTGCATGGATGGGAGAAGATTTGTAACTTCTTAATAAAGGGCCTTTTGAACATATGCCACTGAGGGCACCTATTGTGGCAATCTTTTGCCTCTGTTTCTGTTCATATATTTGCACCAGATGGAAAATCAATCAGTCATCAACTATTTCAGCCCAAGACGAAAATAGTTAATGTAGAGCATAACACTACACTGAGGAGCAGATCACAGTTTCTCTGTTCTGAACAGTTTCTGTGTTCTCATTTTGGTCTAAAAGGTTCAAGTCAGAGGCAGGGTTTTTTTTCCCCTGCAGGCCAGTATGCGCAGCACAGCTCTGAGAATCTCAAAGCCAAGAACAAAGCACATTTCTGAGTTCTAAGGATTGTATTGGCAATGGACAGAAAAAAGGAACAAGGAATAAAACAAAATGATACACAGCTTCATAGAATACATTGTGTAAACATTCCTTTCCGCAACACATTGTTGGCCTCCCCCCGCCCCTCAATGGGTTAGCAGGAGAGGACAGCCTGCATTATCCACAGGGCCAGACCTGATCTCTCCAATATTGGGATTACATTCTCATGTTCATTGGAGTCGCTTCTGTGGTTAGGTTCTGAAATGCCTTAAAAAGCCAGAGACTCTAGTATTCTTTGGAATGGAAGAATTTTTTACCCCAAGATGGTGACAGACTTTACCAACAGTGGTACCCAGCCCTACAGCAAGGGGGAAATAGTTATAGTGTAAGTGAATGAATGGGTTCTCAACACATACCCTTCCCCTACCAGTCTCCCTCAAATAATTCCATCTAAAATCAAAGAAAGCCTGGCCTTACTGTAGCATCTTCTTTCCGAAATACTCCATGCCAATATGGAAAGAGGTCCTGAGCTAGAAACATGTCCTTGAAAGCTCCAGAATGTCCGCTGTCAATTACAGGCCCCAAAGCAAAATGGTTAGTCATCTATCATCTCATATTATGCTCAAGGGAGAAGACAGTTTAAATACACGCTACTCCTTAAAACAAATGCTTTTTAAAACCAACTCTATGATGTGTAAATTGGTGCCAGAGGTTATTTATTCCCCTTTGTCGTTTCTCATTTGAGACAAGCCATCCTCTAATTATTTGTGATCAAGCTTTGACCTGCCCAGGCTTTGAGACAAAGAACCATCCTGTATGAGAAGGCAATTCTGATTTGAAGTCTGCCCCATTCCTGACCGCTCTCTCTCACAAACACCCTAAAAGCAATACCTTACTTTGGGGAATGCAGAGTGGACCCTAAAGATGATGCTTCAGTACAAAGTGGGCCTTCCCTCATCATGCCTGATCCACAGAGACCACAGACTTTATGCATGGAGGACATCATTAAATTCCAAATTAGAACTCTTGTTACCATTTTGCTGCACAGGAACCTAGAACCATGGGTCAACAATGCTAAGTGCTGATTAAACTAACTCGGCAACTGCTGTGACTAAACTGGGATCTGAATATACAATGATCTTGCAAATCACAGGAAGAACACCAGGCTCAGAATGCTGGACGATTCAAACAAACAAACAGGTCCAAGATTTAAGTACCATTACTAAGGGGTTCAGTGAAATGTAAAACGGGCTCTGCGTTACCCAATTTGGGTGGAAGTGTACCTTCCTAGAACCTTGTACTTCCCTACAATCGAACTCTCTGACACTTGCTGTATTCCAGTTCTGGCTGCTTTGAGGCAAGAGAAGCCAAGTTGTGAATGGTACCTTTAAATTACAGGAGGACTCACAGATTTTTTCAAGGTATAGCCTAGGTAAGTGACGCCCCCTAGTCAACACTTTCCTTTATTGCCAACTTGTTTGTGTAAAACCATCAGAGTGGCTTGGCTTCACCACTTGATCTGGTCTTTTGCTGCATATTAACAGCTGGCTCCCATGAGAAAACACAGAGCAAAGGTTTTCCTTAGCTCCTAAGTGAAATCACAACATGGAATAAGAACACTCCTGCTCCTTCAGGTGGCCCTTTCTTCCCAGCACCTGAGAACCCAGAGCTGAAACAGAAAATAATTCTTTTGTGGATTGTTATCTAAGAAAATATGAGAGATCTCCAATTGCATTTCTATTAATTCATGCCAAATAGGAGTTTTTTTTAAATTCCAACATGTAGAGGTTTTTAAGAGTTAAAAGGCCAAGAAAAAGTACAAGAGGGCTAGCTGGATTATACTGGAAGGATTAAGTCAAGATTTCTCCCCTATCTTTTGACCAATCCACAACCTTCTTAAACCTAAGGCCACCAATTCCCTAAACTCCCTATCTCCTTAACGCTCTACACAAGGGAAAAACCACAGGATATGCCTCAAACACAGAGAAATGGCAAGAAAGTCTTTCTAGATCTAGTCCGAGCCTGTGCATTTCAAGGAAGAAACTCTGTGGGATGACAGTTTTGCATGTCCAAAGGGCAAGTGGGCACAGGGAGCACAGATTGCATAGAAGCATGAAATACAGATTTTAAACAGTCATGAGTCA